>NC_092314.1:29916637-30541637 GCF_036785885.1 Coffea arabica
TTTGAATTGTTGAAAGAAGTTAGTCAGTGGAATCCTCGATTGGAACCGAGGAAAGTAATTCTGGGGAACATTGTATTGAATTCTCCTTTGATGGAACGTATCAAGGAATCTCAAGGAAAGGACACTGAAGTACATAAATGGTTGGAAAAGGTTAAAAAGGGGGACAAATCGGATTTTAACTTGGGACCGAACGGTATATTGAAATTTCGGAATCGAGTAGTTGTGCCAAAGGATGAAGGGCTTAGAAAAGAAATTTTAGAAGAGGCACACCGATCAAAGTTTACAGTACATCCAGGAGGGAATAAAATGTACCAAGACTTGAAAAGTCTATATTGGTGGGAAAATATGAAGAAGGAAATTGCCCAATTTGTTCAGACATGCTTGGTTTGTCAACAGGTTAAAGCCGAACATCAGAAACCATCAGGGCTTTTGCAACCTCTAGAAATACCTGAGTGGAAATGGGAGAATATCACCATGGATTTTGTATCAGGCTTACCAAGGACACAAAGAGGCCATGATGCCATTTGGGTGATAGTGGATAGGTTGACTAAATCGGCTCATTTCCTACCGATTAACATGAAATACCCGTTAGAAAAGCTGGCCAAGTTGTACTTGGATGAGATCATCAGACTACATGGTATACCTGTGAGTATTGTGTCAGATAGGGATCCAAGATTTGTTTCGAGGTTTTGGCAAAAGATGCAAGAAGTGTTGGGGACTAAGTTAAACTTTAGTACCACCTATCATCCTCAGACCGATGGACAATCTGAAAGAACAATTCAGACCCTTGAGGACATGTTAAGGACTTGTGTACTGGATTTTGGAGAGAATTGGAGTAAGTTTTTGACTTTAGTGGAATTTGCCTATAACAATAGTTTCCACTCTTCTATTCAAATGGCTCCATAAGAAGCACTTTATGGTCGGAAGTGTAGATCCCCAATTTGTTGGGATGAAGTAGGTGAACGGAAAATTTTAGACCCGACTACTGTATCTTGGATTGAGGAGGCTAATGAAAAGGTAAAATTGGTACGGCAAAGGATTCAAACCGCTCAGAGTAGACAAAAAAGTTATGCCGACAATCGGAGAAAGGATTTGGAGTTCACTGTTGGAGATGTGGTATTTCTCAAGATTACGCCTTTAAAAGCAAGCTTGATGTCCGGAAAAGGGAAGAAACTACAACCAAGGTTTGTAGGGCCTTATAAGATTATTCAACAAGTTGGGAATGTAGCCTATAAGCTGGAATTACCACCGAGTTTATCTCGTATTCATAACGTGTTTCATGTGTCCATGCTTAAGAAATATCATCCAGACCCCTCTCATGTTTTACAACCGGAGAATATTGAGATCGATGAAACCCTGACCTATGAGGAGAGACCGGTAAAACTTCTGGATCGAAAGGTGAAGGAATTGAGGAACAAGCAGATACCACTAGTGAAAGTTCTATGGAAGAACCATGGAGTAGAGGAGGCAACATGGGAAGTTGAAGAGACAATCAGAGAGAAATATCCAGACTTGTTCATCAACCAAGGTAAATTTCGAGGACGAAATTTTCTTAAGGGGGAGAGGATGTGAGGACTCGTAAAAAAAACTATTATTTTATGCCTAATTTATGGCTTAATAAATTATCTAATTGGATTTTTGCCACGAGGAATATTTTCTAGTCTTATTAGACCTAAATACATGGTAATATAACTTCGTTATATTTTTAAAGAGACTCGTTTCAAAAATTAATTTTCTGGAGCGCGTTTAGTAAAAATAGTGAATAGTGCTTGGAGATTTTTTCCGCGTAGGAGCACAATAAGCTTGGAATATTGGAGACTTGTACTATGGTCCTAAAATAGGTAATCTTATGAATAAATACTCAAGTGATAGTTAGTAGTGCAATCGTTATAAGAATTTCTCGGAAGTTTCGCGTTATAGCGTTAAAATTGACGGTACGCGTTTTCATACGCGCGACTTTATTTGAGGGACTTTAGACCCTTATTTCGGGACAATTAAGAGTGAATAATACTTTCATGAATATAAATGCATTGGAGGTTCAGTGCACTAGTGAACCAAACGCGCGAGAAAATCGAGCCTAAAACGTGCCAAACGAGCCCTAATAAGAGTTGACTTTGGAGTGAATGTGCACCACTCATATAATCTTCTCTTGGAAGCTAAAAGAAATCTGATCACTCTCCATCTTCTCTCACCTAGCAGCCGGCCAACACCCCCCTCTCACTCACTCTCTTGCTTCACAAATTCCTTCATCAAATCAACCCAAAACCTCAACCAATCTTCACCAAACTTGAAGATCATCTAGCAAACTACTTGGAGGTGGGATTTAGCTAACTAAAGGGCTGCATTTTCACGGTTTCTTGGAGCTCTTGAGGGCCAAAAATTTCTGGGTTAAGGCACTAAGGAGGTATAACTTCATCCTACACCTTAAACTTGGATTATGATGGTAGAAATGCATCTTTAAGCTATTGCATGTGTATGGATGGCTTGATATGGTTGTAAAATGTGAAAGTGGGCTCTTTGTATTCCCACACTTGGGTTGTTGTTGCTGATTAGAGGATTAATGTTGGATTTAATGGTAGTTTAGTGGTTAAAATGATGGATTTATGGAGTATTATTGTTGGAAACTCAAAGTTGAGGTCATGACAAGAAATTTCCGAAACTGCCCCTGTTTAGTTCGGCCACTATAAGGCCAATTTTTGGTGATTTATTGGCACGAACCTGATGTTTATATGTTATATTATATGTGTAAAAATTTTCGTTGGAAAACATTAACGTTTGGATGGGCAAATGAATTTATTCGTGAACTAGGCAAGCTGGAAAATTATTTTCGGGTAACCCTGTCCAGCGGTAGCATTTTGGCCATAACTCTGTCCTCGGGTGTCAAAATCAAGTACCGTCAGTGGCGTTTGAAACTAGACATTCCTGGCTTTAATTTGAGATAAAATTCACGTTCTGATTCTTTGTGAGTGAGCCGAACCAAACATTTTAAGATGGCTGTTCTGTCTCTCGGATTTGCTGGAATGGTTTGTAGAGGCAGCAATTTGAGGCTCAATTTCGAGCTGGTTGCTTGCCAAATTTCAGAACGTTCTCTTCTGTGAACTTTTAGTCCTATGAATGTATTTTCTAACGCCATAAACCATGCCTCATTCTGAGTTAAATTGACTGAGTTGTGACTAAAACAAGTGGACTGCCCTGTTTTGGAAAAACGTAATATTTGGACTGATTTGGGACAAAAACTTGGGAGTGATCTTATTAATTGAAATGTTGATGCTAAACCATTATCAAAGGTATCATGGATGTATCTTAGACCTTTATTTCACCAATGAACCATGGTTGGATAGCTTTCTTGGTTAAACGATTTGGAATTTGGAAATGAAAGTCAAAAGGCAGATTGCCTTAGAATTTTTCCTGAACTTTGGTTGACTAATTAACTATCTTTCCGAAGGTATTTTTCCCTGAAATTTGATAGAGCGGTACCTTTCATATGGGAGTAAAACACTGTCAATTTTGGTACCAATCCAAGTTCGTTTCGATACCCAACTAAATTCCTAGTGTTGGAGGTTCAAATCTGGAAATTCTTCTCCAGTCTTGAATTTCCCCAACTTTGAGCTACCGTATCTCGGTACTCGAGACTCTGATTCTTGATTCGCTTGTTTTGTTATAAACCTCACTTGCAACACTACTTGAGTGACAAATTTCAGAGGCTGGTTTGTAACGTGTGAACCGTGCCGAATTTTCAAAGTTGGCCGAAATCCAACTTAATTCTGCCTTGTACGCCGAGTCTGTATCTTCAAGCTCTTTTTTGAGTACTTTCCACTTAGATTCATGGAAAGGTACCTTCTAAGAACTTTTAACACCTTCCAAAAGGTTTCCAACGGTATAAAGTTTACCAATTTTGGGCTTATATCGAGAGAGATATGAATTTTCAAAGATTTAGGATAAAATTGAAATTTCTCAAATTTCAAGGCAAAGGAGTTTTTCCAAAATTCTTAATTCTCTTAGTATTATTCAAACGTTTTGCCCTCGCTTTTCATGATAAAAACTCAAATAATATTGTACATAATAAAAGGCAAGTTGAACCTCGATTTGCGTGTAATTGAGGTTCATTTTGTGAAATATTCCTTAGATTGTACTAGTGTACAATCTTCCTTGACCAGTGGGTTATTTGTGTGATTATCCGCTATTAATTGCCAGGCGCACAAGGAGACCTTCAAGAGGATCTCACTGTGGACACTTGAACTCCCAGAAAATAATTCTTATTGAATTGCTCGGTGAGTGTCAAGTGTGTGAATCTTTGATACTTGCTTATTTGTGGTAATTGTTGGAAGTTTTAAAAATAAGGGCGGGTGCGTACTTTATCGCACTCGTTCTAATTTCAAAAGAATGATTGAAATGTATTGAATGAATGAATGAAATGCAATGTTATGTTAGGATTACATATGTCGTTGGAGTGAACCTCCTCGACTTTCAAATGAATGGGGGACGCCCAAACTCATAGGCCGACCTTGGACTCGAGCCGGCAATGGGCTTGGTCGGGGACTTGGGCGAGCCATGAGATAAATATAAGCTCGACCTAATGAGAGGTCTTGCTTGGCATACTCGTGGAGTATCGCCTTATAAATGACTTGTGGGCCCTTGTGGTGTACGGTGGACGGAAGGAAGTAAGTGGTGATCTACGGAAATGGAAATACCGACCCGGTTGACAGGAGGGTCAACGCGGGAAGGTATACGAATGACATCGGCAGAGCGAGTGGAACTTAGCTCCTGAGAGCTACTATATCCTTGAATTGTTTCTGATTACTTTTCCTACTTGAATGATTGATTATTGAAGGGACATGGTTTTATTTATTAAATTTGGGATTGCTATTTGAACAAAGTGCTTGCATGTGTGTTCTTGGCCTCACGAGCGTTTAGCTCACCCTATAGTTTTGTTTTCCTTAACAGGACCGAATCTTGGAGAAGTATGGAGAAACCCTTCGTTGTACTTTTGTTAAGACTCCTGCTATATTTTGACTAGGCTCTGGTTTGAGTTGTACTTTTGGAATTGAAATGTAAAAGTTTGGGCCCTGACGTGTATTTTGAATTTAAGACGTATTATGATTTCCGATGTAATGGTTACATGTTAAGTAACTTGTAAGCTTGAACGCTTCCGCATTATTGTATTCATGTTACTCTCTTCAAAGTGTTTAGTTCAGTTTTAAATTGAATGGAATTACTTGAGTCCTGGCGAGAGCTGGGCAGGCGTCCGCGGATACCATTTGGTTCACCTTGGGGAGATGTGGGGCGTCACAAATAGTCCATCTAGGTCAGAAGATTGACCCCAACTCACAAACGTCACCCCGAGCTACAAGCTCAAGGGGTTCAAACCCAAAATAATTCATTTAGACATGTCATGCATAAATATGCATGTAAATTAGGGTTTAGGTCGAGTGCGATGAAGTACACCCTCGCCTAGGTACCCTTTCATTCACCTTAAACACATAAGCAAATTATATACAAAACGGCCCGAATACTTACTCAAAGGACCAAGATAGCAAAAGTACGAAATCGCGTCGCGCAGGATAGTTAGTAGGCCCCACCAGCTCTGTCTAGCTCATCACCGTCTGAAATAGAAGATTGCATCACATTATATCACAAACGGCTACTAACATGCCTAAAACAAGCAAAACGGCAAAATTGGCACATGCAAGTGCGGAAACGGCATACGGAAACGGAAATGGCAGCATAATCGTTTTGCTGTCAAAAACTGTATCGAACACAATCAAAGCTACGAGTGTCGGATCAAAGTGCATGGGGTATCGTTGCAAAGCTAAGAGGAAGGGATACAATTTTCATGAAGACACTTTAATCTAGATCTGAATGGAAGCAGGTCGAAATTATGGAAAACAGTACCAGAAATTTGCATTTTAGGGGTGACGGACAGGGTTTGTTTGCTGGACCATAACTCACAGCTCACAAATCTAAATCAAGAAATTCTAAAGGCGTTGGAAAGCTAAGACATAAGGCTATAACCTTTGTATTTTGACCCAAAATTTAATCAGTACGGAGCATAGGGAAAAAGGGGTTCAAAATTCCTGTCAGAACTGTCCAAATTCGAAGGCAGTTCTGACAATTGATTTTGTTCTGACCATAACTGAAGCTACGGAACTCGAATTTGGATGCACTTTATACTGTTTCGAAACTAAGACCAAGATCTACATTTCTTATGAAGGGGTCAACACCCAGTTCGCACATTATCAAAACAGACAGAGCATGGTCAGAAGCAAAATTAAAAAACGTAACACAATCCAGTGTACAAAACAGGTGCAAGTTTTTTGGCTATAACTCGGGCTACACTGATCTGTTTGACCTGAAATGTTTCAGGCACCTTAAGGACTTAAGAAGCTACAACTTTTATGTTTTGAAAAACTTTTGAATCAGCACGCAGCATAAAGAAAAATAGGACTTAAGTTCGGATTTGTGGATTGCCCTGTTCCAGTTTTGTCGGTTTCAAACATCGCAAACGCATGGTCCGTTGCTACGATTCTTATACAAGTTTTCCAAGCAAACTCATACTAAATAAACACACATAAATCACCTCCTATTTGCCCTACAAGAAAAACCGAAATTCCTTTCTCCAATTTCATCCCAAGACTTACCCAATACTAACCATAATCTAGGTGCTAATCCTACTAACTTTACTAGTTTCACCACCTAATTAACCAAACTCTAATCACTTAAGCCCTAACCTAACCAAACTAACTTTCCTTTGAATTAGGGTTTCATGACAAATCTGGAATTTACTACTTGCCAACCATACAAGTGAAATTAATACATCAAAGATGCCATCAACAAGCCAAAATCCAACCAAACCAACTCTATAAATCATGAATCAAGAAACCCTACCTTTTCCTCCTAGCCTTTACCAAAATCAGCAATATAACCATCAAAATAAGCCATAAAACTACTCCATAACATCATACAACCCATAAAAATGCATAATCACAACAAAAGCATCACTTTCATGGTTTCAAGACTTAATCACCAAGAGTTATCTTTCAAATCAAATGATTTACCTTCAATCCAACCTTGTTGATGATTAACCCACAACGATCAAGTAGCAAAGATGTTATCTTAAACTCCAAGACCAAGATGGAAGCTAGAAGAAATTGAACTTGGAAGAACTTTCCCTTTCTCTCTAGCTCTCTCTCTCTCGGCCTCTCACTCTCTCTTTCTTTTTAGTTTATTTTGTTTTGTTTCTTATGATTATCTTGCATAAGAAGATGACACATATAAGTCAAAGCCATGGAGGATATTTTCCATCCTAACCAATCACATAAAAGTTCCTCAATTGCCCTTTTAACCCCTTGCACTCCAACTTTACATTAAATCAACTCTAGCCCTTAAACATTTATTTTCTCTTTCTTACTCCTTTTCCCCTCAAACATTTATAATCTTTCAATTAACTCCATAGGTTACTAACTTAATCTAATCCAAAACACTTGACCACACATAATTACTTTACTAATCACCCTCCTACATTAATCACCTATACTTAAACATACTTTATCCCACATAAAAGCAATTAAACAATAACCTTTTTGTCAAGGGCAAAATTAGGGTTTAAACCCAACTTAAAACTTCTAATAAATCATAACACTAGAGGTTTTACTTATTTAGGGTTTCTAACCTTCTTAAACTTATTTAACCTATATAAAATGGATCAAATCCTATACTTACCTACACTAAAACACACACTAGCATAACTAACTTTAACCACCACTCGAACTTATGATTAATACAAAAACTAGGGTTTCAATCCTAACCCCAACTCAGGGTTTTCGAATTAGTCCCAAAACCTAATGTTACCGCACAAATAATGAATATAATCTAATATCAAACTTAAGAACTGACCGGGGTCTCACAACCTCCCGCACTCAGAATAATTTCGTCCTCGAAATTGATACCTTTGTTCGTGAACCATAATTGCAGGGTTTACAAGCATACGTGTCGTCAGGGTCTATTAAACACTTGCGGCGTGCCGATAAGAAAGGGCATACCTTCGATGCCCCGCCGAAGGGTCAAACACCTCTTGTTGACCCATTGCATATACTCTAGCGAGTCCTTTGGGTCGATTTTTGTATATCTCAGTTCATAACTTTTGATGATTACAAAACAATTGGGTGCTACTAACATACTTTGAAGAGTTCATTTCAGGATTTGAAAAAAAAAAACTAGACCAAAGACTTGAAGCTAAAACTGGATCAAGGTTTGTCAAATTACTGAAATTGCTGTCGGACGCACAAAAAGACCATATCGGACGGCTGACAACCATTGAGTAACTTCGGACGCATGAAGAACTCACACTCGGACGTCCGAAGGTAATGTGTCAAAACATCTATGATCACTGACCTCGTTCAGACACACAAAATCAGAGCATCAGACGTCCGACAAACGTTGCTGCTCTTCGGAAGCAAAACACTGGAGCATCGGACGTCCGAAAGAAATAAAGAAGGATTTGCAAGTTTACTTTCGGACGTATACTGTGGAGGGACCGGATGTCCTAAGGATTGCAAGAAATCATTTTGAACTCACTGTCTTCGTTCGGACGCAGAAATTCAGAGCACCGGACATTCGACACTACCAACGGCTAGTTAACCTTCCAGTTACCTTCTATCCGTTGACAGCATTAATTGAAGAATTTTTTGGTCTCCTATAAATAAGGATTAGTCAACTCCTCAAAACAACTTTGACACATTAAGTCTACATCAGATCTTGAGTGATTCAAGTGTGTGAATACTCCAAAAAGAAGATTTGTACTCTTAGTTGTGTAATCTCCTTTTAGTTTTTCAAGTGTGATTCTATTTTTTCAATAGTGTAGCTTTGCGAGGGTTATCCGTGCGATTGTAAAACTTCCTTGCTTGATCAGGTGAGACTTGAGGCAAGGAGGAAGTGATCCCTCATTTCTACACAAGAGATTGGTTGAAAGTTGATCATATTGAAGAAGCTTGATATATATAAAGTGACATTCAAACTTAGTCAAGTTTGAAGTTTGGTTTGCATGTCCATCCCTTCATTTACTGTCCCGCTATATATATATACATATATATATTGCTTACCTGTTTTACTCACAAATTACTTGTGCTAATCCTTCAACTGCTTTTCAGTGAGGTCCTCTTGAAAAAGAAAACTAGGTCGAAAAGAAAAGGAGGTGACTCATATCTTGGCTTGTTTTTAGATAACCTAATTCACCCCCCTCTTAGGTTGTTTTCGATCCTTACAATTGGTATCAGAGCTTGGTCTCCTTGAAATTAAGCTCAATCGGCTTGGGAGTAAAAATGACAACCAACAATGCCATGTTCTTTGAGGGACAATCTGTCACCAGACCTCCTATGTTCAGTGGGTCAAACTATGTGAGTTGGAAGGAGAGGATGATCATTTTCTTATAATCTATCGATATTGAGTTATGGTTTATTGTTAATAAAGGTCCGTTTGATGCCTCTACTATTGATGTAGAGACAAACAGGCCGAGACAAAAAACAAGAAGGGAACTAACTGCTGAAGATAGAACTCATCTCACTCTGAATGCCAAAGCGATGAATGTACTGTACAGTGCTTTAGACTCAAACGAATCTGTTAGAGTCAAGGGCTTCAAATCTGCAAAAGAAATTTGGGACAAACTTCGAGAAATACACGAAGGTAGGGAAAATGTGAGAGAACAGAAGAAATCCATTCTGGTCTCAAAGTATGAATCCTTTAAGATGGAACCTCACGAAAACATTGACAAGATGTATTGCAGATTCAATGATCTTATTAAGGATTTAGAAGTTCTTGATAAAGATTACTCTCTTGGTGAGAAAAATAGAAAAATTCTGAATGCTCTATCAAAGAATTGAGAGAGTAAAGTAACTGCCATTGAGGAAGCCAAAGATCTGAACACTTTATCTATTGAATCCCTTATAAATTCACTAACCTCTTACGAGCTAAAACTCAAGTCTAAGGTGCAGAAAGAAGAAGACACAAGAATTAGAAAGAGCATTGCTCTGAAGACTTCACAAGAAGAAGATGATACAATCTCTCTGGATGAAGATGACATGGAAGGTGATGATAGTGACATTGCACTCATCACACAAGGCTTCAAAAGAATATTCAATAAGAGAAGATTTAGGAAAGGAGGACATAGCAATTCCTTTCAAAATCAGTTCAACAACTTCAGAAATAAAGGAAAGCTGGAATTTAATAAAAAGCAAAAGGATAAGTGCTTTGAATGCGGCCAACCTGGTCACTATGCAAATGACTGTCTAATGAAGAAAAAGAAGGAGAACAAGAGTGAACGAAAACCAAAATTCAATAATTTTCAGATCACCTGGAATGACTGCAATTCAGAAGGAGAAATAGAGGAAGATGAGGAATCTGCCCAAGTGGCTTTCATGGCCATTGGAGATGAAGAGGCAACCCAATGTAACTCTCAAACTGATAGCGATAGTGAGTCTGATGTTGATATTAATTCTTTCCTAGAAAAAATGCATAACAGCTTAAAAAAATCCTATGCTAGAAACAAGGAACTAAAACAGAAAATTAGCTTTCTGATACAAGACAATGCAAATCTTTTTCAACAAAACAAGTGTCTTAAGCATGAAAATGAGAACCTGAAAAGGATTGAAACTGATGTGTTTGCTGAACTTAACAAAAAGAAAAATTTCTGTGACATACTCAGAAGTGAACAATGCAACCTAAAAAGGAGGATGGATGATTTATGTCAATTGTTACATCATATGAAACAGAACCGCCTTCAAAAGAATGATATTGAACCTCACCTTAACATTCATCAGATAATACTGAATCAAAATGCAAATGAGTTTGCTATCCATAAGAGAAGGCAAATCAGATTCATTAAACCTGTCTATTTGATTGATCCAATGACAGTATGCAACTTTTGTTGTCAATTTGGTCACATGAATAGCAACTATTATGTTAAGATAAATATGAGAAATGGAATGAGATGCATGTGGGTTATTAGACATAATGCTAACCATGATGGACCCAAAAAGTAATGGGTACCAAACATTATATTGTGGACTATTGTATAGGTGAACCTGGTGAACACTGTTAAAGAATCAAAATGGTTCATAGATAGTGGATGCTCAAGACATATGACTGGCGATGCATCACAGTTCATCAAGCTCAAGCCAAAAACAAGTGGAAAGGTTACTTTTGGAGACGATAATAAAGCCAAAACTGTTGGCATTGGTGATGTTGGTAAGAATGGTCAGACTTTTGTTCATAATGTTCTTTTAGTCGACAACCTGAGTTACAATTTGCTAAATGTTAGTCAATTATGTGATAGGAACCTGCTCGTTTTATTTAAGAAACATGAATGCCTTGTTCTTGACTCAAAGTTTAACATTGTTTTCAAAGGAAAAAGAGTTAATGACATTTATGTGGTGATTCTTGAAAAAGTTGATGTTTCCAGCCTTAGTTGTCTCAAAGTAGCAATTGAGGATCCTTGGTTGTGGCACAAAAGGCTTTGTCACTTCAATATGGATTTGTTACAAGAAATTTC
This sequence comes from Coffea arabica, assembly GCF_036785885.1. Classification (NCBI taxonomy): domain Eukaryota; kingdom Viridiplantae; phylum Streptophyta; class Magnoliopsida; order Gentianales; family Rubiaceae; genus Coffea; species Coffea arabica. The sequence continues at coordinate 29,928,180 of NC_092314.1, forward strand.
CAAAAAGGACCTGGTTAGAGGACTTCCAAAACTCAATTTTTGTAAAGATCTCATTTGTGATGCTTGCTGTCGCGCCCCATTTTTTGATAAAATAAAATTTGGTTTACAAAATGTATTGGTGATTTAAAAGAAAAATGGGTCTAAATGGGACTTTTGAAAATGCGACGATTTGACCCAAGAAAAATAGTTCAAAAAGGGTTTGAAAAATGGAGTCGCCACTTGGTATAGAGTTAGGGTGTACCAAGTCACCCAAAAAAAGTGAATTTTTTAAGGAAAAAAGTAAGAAAACCCTTTTGAACAACTCCTAGTCCACGCAAACAAAGGAAAAGGTTCGGGAGTCACATTTGACGAAGGGGAAGGCAAGGATAAAATCCAAGGCACCCCTTCGACCTAGCCAAGGCTAGTTGCGTTGATTTAATCAAAGATTTTCTTGTTTTAACCAAAGAATTTATTACATTTGGATGCACTACATGAATGCAAACCCTAGACCTAGGGGTATTGGGGGAAATTTCCCTTCAAAGGTTGAATGGTGCCAATCACATTAATTGTGAAGCCCAATAACGATCCTTTTGAAGAGGCCACGAATAATGCGAGTGGGATGCAAATGAATGGAATGCATGTATGCAATGTGAGGACATGAGTTTGAAAAAGTAATAAAAGACAATAATATGTAAGTGAAAATGTGCACGTGAGTGGGCAAGGTGCGGTATGTGAAATGATAATATGAAGTGCATGTGTGCAAGTGATGATAAAAGTGTTCGTGTGCAAGTGAAGGGATAAAAGGTGTACGTGTGCAAATGAAGGGATAAAAGGTGTACGTGTGCAAATGGAGGGATAAAAGGTATACGTGTGCAAATGGGAGGAAAAAATGAAAGTGTAATGATAGAGTGGATGCATGAACCTAGGGAATTCATGCATAATGGGTACGGGGAGACCTAAATCGTGACTCAATTTGCCCTTTGATAGAGAGAATACAAGCGTGTTAAGGCTTAGAAAAAGCCACACTCGTCTATATCCCATATTTAAGGGGACTCTCAAGCAAATGAACCCTATAACTAGCATGAAATGCAAAAATCCTAAAATGGAGGGAAAAGGGGTTCGAGGATCATGCCAAATGATAAAACTAAGGAAAATGCGTGATATGTGGTGAACAAACAAATGATGTACTAACAAGAAAAAAACCCTAAGGGTCTAGCGTTGGACTAGCCCATTCTATGAATTCCGACTAGCGTTGGACTAGTGGAAACGATAAAAGAAGCCACAACTAGCGTTGGACTAGTGTGGTGACGTACATTCATCCATTCCATTCATCCACACTATGGAAAGCAAGTAGACATATCAAATACTCATAAACACGTAGCACGTAACATTTAGCAGGCTCGACTAGATGCAAGGCCCTAATAAAGCAAGTAACAAGTAACACATAGGCATGCAACCAAGCTAATGAACTTACTACATTCACTAACTAAAACAAAAGGGGAAAGGGAAAATGGACCAAATTGCTCGCCACAGCCCTATCTATTACAAGCCAAGAGGTGTACACATACCCCATTTAAAAGAATAATTTAATAAAAGCAAGAAGGAATGAAATAATGGAACTAAAGAATGGTAATGAAAGCAAATTAGGCATGCGATTCACACTTAGCACATTGGATCACATAGGAGAGACAAAAGGGATAAAAGAAATTATACCTCCCTTGAAATGAAGCTCTAATGGAGTGAAATCAACTTATTTACCCTCCAAAATAATAAAGGAGTCAAGGTACCAATTTATTTGGCAAATAATCACAAAGGATAAAAAATAAACATGAATTTGAACCAATTAAATCATGTCAACGACCCACATTTAAGAAGTCAAAAGAAAAAAGGACTTGATTGCAAAAATTAATAAAGTCTTGGGGTCAAAATTAAAGAAAAATAAAGTTAAGGGACCTAATTGCAATTAAATTAAGGACCGAATTGAAAGTAGTTGAAAATATCCAGGGCCACAGTAAAGTTAAAGGAAAATACAGGGACTGATCTGCAAAATAGTTTTCTGGTTTCTTAATGGATCAAACCGTTGGGCCATTTCCTTTATTTGTTTGGGCCAAAGCTTCCCAGCCCAACGGACATCCAAAACAAAAGAGAATGGGCCATTTCATTAAATTGACTCAAAGAAAAATCCAACAAACCTGATGGGCTTTGATTCTCTAGCCCAAGCCAAAACCCAAAAAGAAATAAACTAAATCCATTTTTACAAACCCAATCAAATAGAATTACCCACAAAACTTAAACCATAATACTAAACCTAATAAACATGAACAAATCAACAAAAATATTAAACCACAATTATGGTCTAAATTCCAGAATTAATCTGTCCAGAAAACCATATAAAATATGCAAACAGAGGACTAAGCTCAAAAGAATGAAATTAGTTCAGCTTTTCCAATTTTTGGGGTCACATCAGAACAGGGGGGAACTCGAGGGGTTCATATGCAACAAAACAGGGATCCAATTGAAGGAATTACAATAGCTTTGGGGGGCAAATATGAAGTTCCGAGACTTCTTTGGGGTTAAATTACAAAGAAATGGGAAATGGGGGGACTGAAATTGTAAATCAGAAAATAATCATCTTCTCCAAATTGGTTCAACGTTCACTGCTATTTCATTCCTCTTCGCAACCAGAAAATTCAACTTCGGACTCCAATCAACAAAACAAAACAAAAGCAAAACAAATGACTCTCACATGAATCCCCTCGCATGCCATTTTATGTCATGAATTTAAATCCATACAAGAGGAACACCAAACAAACGAGAAACGGAGCAGATTGCCAAAACAAACGGACGCCCAAACAAACCCATTCGAATCAATTATTGTGACAAGCATGAAACAGTCGAACGTATATAAATCAGAAATTAATCCATTCTTCAAGCCGAACTTTCAATGAGGCATTCTGTCGAACAACAAACGGCCATTAAAAAACTTCACCAATTTCTCACCCAATTGACATGAATCAGCACCCAAAATTTCGTCAAATGCAAGAAAACTCCAGTCCAATCGACATTCAAAGCATACATACTTCCAATTAGTGAATAATTCAACAGAGAAATGGCTACAAGCCACAACGTGAAAAATAAAACATGCCTCGGAAACTTACATGAAAACTGAAATTTGAAGGGTGATGGTGGCTTACCGTTTGTTTCTTGGTAAAAATTTTGCGGGTGCTGATGTCGGATTCGGTTGCTTGGGCGGGTGGTTGGCCACTTGTTTGTGTCGGCAGAGGGCGGAGCTTGAACTATGATGGAAGAAGCGATGAAGCTGGCGTCGCGCGTGACGGAAGAGGGCGGCAAAAGCTTCCCGCGAACGGCAGTTCCAGCTGCTCTGCCTCCTCAGTCGCAAGCTCTTTGTCCGCTGCTATCCTTTATTTCTCTGTTTCCTCTTCTTTTGTTCTCCATTTTTCCCTCTTTTCAGTCCAAAATCTTCCCCCTTTTCCTCTGTTTTTCCTCTAATCTTCCTACTGCTGAAACTCTCTCGCTCGGTTCCCCAATTTCGCCCTCAATTCTCGCCTTTTGTCCCTGTGTCCGCTGCCCCTCTGTTTTTCGGTTCCTTGCCCGTTCTCTGTTCTCTGATTGTTTTTTTCCTAAAGCCTCGCCGCCCTCAGCTTCCCTCTCGGCTCCCCCAATTCTCCGTAGCCTTTCTTTTTTTACTTTTATCTTTTGCTGCCTCTTTCTTTGTTGTTTTGTTTTGCCGTAGCTCCCCTGTTCTTTTCCATTTGCTCGGCGCTTTTTCACGGCCGAAAGCCTCTCCCCTCAATCCAAATTCCCAGCTCCCCCTTCCCGGCTCTCTGTTTTTCTTCTTTTCTTCCCTAGTCCGCCGTCCCCTTTTTGCTCTCAGCCGGAGCCTTCCCTCTTTTTCCTCCTTTGTGTTTCTGCTATTTTCTCAGCCGAAGCCCCCTCTCGGTTCTTCCCTCTGCTGTTTTTCTTTTTTCCGTTGTGTTTTTCCTTGGTCAAAAACCTCCGCCCAAAAAAAAAAAAAAAAAAAAAACTCTGTTTTCTCTTTTTTTCTGTTTTTTTTTCTCTGCCCCCCGTAGCTTGTTTCTTCCTTTTTTCCTTTTTTGTTTCCCAAAATTCCCTAAGCTCCACCAGTGTCCTTGACACCTACCCCTCTATACACTTGTCCTATAATTCCTTAGACACTTGTCTAATGATTATTTTGTACACTTGTCCAACATGCACACTTCCACCTATCCCCGCATTTTCTTTCTTTTTCATTTTCTCTTTTTCTTTTGTTTTTCCTGAAATTTAATGTGAAGCCAAAAATACACTAGAACAAAAATAAAATAAATAACAATAAAAAATAAAATAATAATAATAATAATAATAATAATAATAAAAATAAAATAATAATAATAAGAAATGAAAAACCTAAAATTGAGACAAATGAAACTAAGATGAAATTAATTTAAAAAATCAAAAATTTGGTGTCTACACTTGCCAATTTGGAAAACAAGTCAAGGTATCTTTTAAACCAAAAAAACGTGTTTCTACCTCAAAGCCCTTAGAACTCCTACATCTTGATCTCTTTGGTCCAACTCAAACCACAAGCCTTGGTGGCAAGAGATTCTGTTTTGTTGTTGTTGATGACTATTCTAGATACACTTGGGTGATGTTTCTTGCACATAAAGATGATGCTTTCAAAAACTTTACTTCTCTGTTTGCCAAGATTCAAAATCTGATTGGTTTGAAAATCAAAAAAATAAGAAGTGACAATGGCACAGAATTTCATTTTTGTGGATTTCCAGAATTTTGTGACAACAATGGCATTACACATGAACTTTCTATTGCTAGAGTACCTCAGCAAAATGGAGTGGTTGAGATGAAAAATAGAACTCTTCAAGAAGCTGCTAGAACCATGCTCAGTGAATGCAATTTGTCAAAGTACTTTTGGGCTGAAACTATAAACACTGCATGCTATACTATGAATAGAGTCCTCTTAAGACCAATCTTGAACAAGACTTCATATGAGCTGTTGTTTGATAAAAAACCTGTAGTTGGTTATTTTAAAGTTTTTGGTTACAAATGCTTCATTCTGACCATCAAGAAGCATCTTGGTAAGTTTGATAAAAAATCTGATGAGGGGATCTTCTTGGGATATTGTGAAAACAAGAGAGACTTTAGAGTTTATAATCGTAGAACTCTGGTTATAGAAGAAGTTATACATATCACTTTTGATGAATCTAATGGTGACACTTCCATGAGTTGCAGTGAAGATGATGATATAGGTGTTCGAGAAGAATTAAAGAAGCTAACAATCAGCAATCAAGGCACAGCTCCATTAGAAAATAATTCAAAGGAAGATGAAAATCAAGACAGTCCTGCTAGAGAAGACAATGGCAGTGACACTGGAATTCCTAATGATCTTCCAAGAGCCTGGAAATTCGTCCAAAATCATCCCAAGGAACTTACCATTGGGGATCCATCTGAAAAGGTCAGAACACGTTCCTCCTCTAGACAATTAATAGATAACTTTGCATTGGTCTCACATTTTGAGCCCAAAAATGTTGTTGATGCATTGAAAGATGAGAACTGGATTTTAGCCATGGAAGAGGAGTTAAATCATTTTGAAAGAAACAAAGTTTGGACATTAGTAGCTAGACCACAAGATCACCCCATCATTGGCACTAAGTGGGTATTTAGAAACAAAATGAATGACAAAGGCGAGGTAGTTAGAAATAAGACCAGATTGGTAGCTAAGGGATGTCGCGCCCCATTTTTTAATAAATAAATAAATAAATGGTTTAAAAAAATGTATTTTTTGATTCAATTTTTTTATTGGAAAATGAATTTTGATTTAAAAGAAAAATGGGTCTAAATGGGGGTTTGAGAATGCGACGATTTTACCCAAAATGTAGTTTAAAAAGGGTTTTTGAAATCAAAATCGGAGTCGCCACTTGGTAATGAGTTAAGGTGTACCAAGTCACCTAAAAATGAATTTTTAAAGAAAAATAGGAAAAAGTAGTAAGAAACCCCTTTTAAAAGACTCCTAGCCCACGTAAACTAACGAAAAAGGTTCGGGAGTCACATTTGACGAAGGGGAAGGCAAGGATAAAAATCCAAGGCACCCCTTTGACCTAGCCAAGGCTAGTTGCGTGATTTAATTAAAGACTTTCTTGTTTTAACCAAAGAATTTATTACATTTGGATGTACTACATGGATGCAAAAACCTAGACCTAGGGGACATGGGGGAAATTTCTCTTCAAAGGTTGAGTGGTGCCAATCACATTAATTGTGAAGCCCAATAATGATCCTTTGGAGAGGTCACACATAATCCTAAATGACGTAAAATGAGTGGAATGCATGCCATGTGAAAACGTGAGTTTGTGTGAAGTGAGAAAAGTAATAAAAATAATAAGATGTAAGTGGAGGTGTGCAAATGTATTTACAAGGTAAGGTGAGTAAAGTAACAACGTGAAAATGTATGTGAGATAACATAAAGTGCATGTGTGCGAGTGATGTTATAAAAGTGTGAGTATTTGAGTGAAAACGTGCAAAAGTAGTGTGAAGTGAGAATGTGGAGAAAGGGTTAGAATATAAAGTAGAAGTGTATGTGATAGCGAATGAGTAAAATGCATGAATCCTATAGGAATGCATCAAGACGGGAACGGGGAGTCCTAACTTTGTGACTTCAATTTTCCCTTTGATTAGAAAGGAGAACTAGCGTGCTAAGGCTATTTTGTAGCCAAACTCGCTCGTTTCCCTTATCGAAAGGGGACTCTCAAGCAAATGTACCCTATAACTAGCATGAGATGCAAAAACCTAAAATGAGGGGAAAAGGGGTTTGAGGAGCATGCCAAATGATAAAAACTAAGGAAAATGCATGAAATGAAGTGAAACATGCAAGTATGGACTCACGGGAGAAATCCCTAAGGGTCTAGCGTTGGACTAGCCCATTCTATGAATTCCTACTAGCGTTGGACTAGTGGAAACGTACATTCATCCATCACATTCATTCATGGCTATGGAAAGCAAGTAGACATACAAATCACCTATAAACACGTAGCACATAACACTTAGCATGCTCGACTAAATGCAAGAACCTATTAAAGCGAATTAACACATAGCAACAAAAGCAAACAATCAAGCTAATGAACCTATTACATTTGCTAGCTAGGCACATGTCTTCAATAGGTCTTCATCAAGTGCTCTCCAAGCCCTATCTATTACAAGCCAAGAGGTGTACACATACCCCATAAATAGAATAACTTAACGAAAAGCAAGAGTAAATGAAATAAAAGGAATTAAGGAAAAACTAGTAAAGCAAGTAGACATGCAATTCTCACGTAGCACGTTGGATCACATAAGAGAGACAAAAAAGATAAAAGAAATTATACCGCCTCCTTTTGTGGTGCTAATAGGGTGGACAAGACTTAAATGGCTTATTTATCCTCCAAAATAAAAGAAATGGTCAAGGTACCAATTTATTTGGGAAAATTAAAGAAAATAGGCAAACACAAGCTCATTTAGACACAAAGTTCACAAATTCATGCAATTAAACACCACCTTAACAAAACATGGTCATTAATGAAAGCAAACAAGCAATCGAGTTGAAAAATTGAGGCTACCAAGAACTCCATTGTGAACATTAACCAAGCACTCAAGCCTAATTAAACATTTTAGGAACTTCAAGGGCCCAAGAGCAAAGAAAAGGTCAAGTAAAGGTTAAAATGCAACTACTTTTAGGACCAAATTGCAAGCTACTAGAACTCAATTGTGTCTTTGTAGCATTGCTGCAAAATTACAAGGACCAAATTGAGGACATTATTCAATTGGTTTGGTCATAGTAGAACAAGGGGAGACTTGGGGGGGTTAAAGTGCAATTTTGGAAGATTGTTTCATGCACTCTTCATGCAAATGACGTGAAAAACAACATGAGAAACAACATTCTGCAGCAGAAATTTCTGCTGAAAGCTTTCGGCAACCCAGCATTTTATAAAGACAGCCTTCAAACATAGCCAAATCCAAACACAACTATCACACAATTCTCTCACTTTGCATCATAAAGCTTGTAGACTTAAACACCCAAAATCAGACAACAGGCATGCAAAATTTAAACAGCTCAAGCAGCCTCATGCAAAGTTTTACAAATTTTTCTGCAACATCTATTATCAAACCATTAGCAACCGAAACTTCAACAAGAGAAACAGCACACACAACTTGCTTTTTAGTTAAAGTCTCAAACCCAAATATGAAAGCTTCGAACTAAGCGACTAACTACACAATCACCATCATCCAAACAGGAAGAACATTTAGAAAAATCTCATGCAAAATTCTGGAACAACATGCAAACATTCGAAGAACCAAAAGTGGCTGCAACTTCCTCTATTTCTTATGAGAACCACCAAGATTGGCGTTATTCCTTTTCCATAGATAATTTACACAAATAAACCATTACAAATGAAGTAGACAAGTAAATTCAGACCCCAAACCAAACAGGTAGCTTTGCTTGATTATAACAGGAACCAAAAGTCCGAAAAAACAAGAAGCAGCAGAACTACATTTACTCTCTAGTTTCTGGTTTTAGAAAAAAAATCTTCCATTACATGCCCATTGCACCATGCAATACCCAAAGTAAAAGAAAGGACCAATGCAACCCAGGAACAACGAGGAAATCCTTAAAAGTAAGCAAGCAGGAAGAACTTCAGTCACTCAGAATCTGCTTACACGGCTGAAACATGATCAAGAAGAGCTCTCGGCTATACTAATCTAGAACTGGCTCAACATAAGATTCTCATATATTCCAGATAGAAGACTCAATAAGACTCCTAAGCATGACGTGCTACAAAGCCGTGAAATGGATTCAACCAAAATGATGAAGCAATCTTTATCCAAATGGGAGTTAACAAAACGAAATGCGCGTGGAACTGCTGGGTTGCTATGCAACGATTCTATAAACTTTAGACTGATGGAGCTTATGATTTTATACCATAGGAAGACAAACCTTAAAGCATAAAGAAACAGAATCAGATGGCCCCAGAGAAATTGCAGACAAAAGGAAACAAAACAAGCGTGTGGACATGCAAATTGGGAGGTAGTGTCTGCAATTTCTGATGCTTTGAAAGCTAGCAACTTCATATAGCAACAACAAGTTTCAATCAGCAATAAAAGATTCAACCATTCTCGAAACATAAAAAAAAAATCAAGTCTTTGTACCATCAGTTATCATCCAAGACAGAACCACGGACCATATTCATCAGATTTTTGGTGCAGAACATGCAAAGCTGACGGCTTTTTTAGATTCACCAACTTTCCACAAAACAAAGTCAAAACACAGCTCATGCATATCCACAAGACTTGGTTTTTCATTCATAAACAAGGAAAACAGAATCTCGGGGGACATGAAACAGAAAAGGCAGAAGGGTAGACAACAAACAAAAGATTTCCGTGAGCAAAGTCTCGAAAACTCACGCAGTACTCGTTGGTTTCTTGATGAAAATCGAAGACGATGATGGTGGAGTTGGGTTCTTTCTCTGGTTCTCACACACCTCAGCCCTCAGACCTGAAACCTCCCCTCTTTTCCCCTTTTTTCACCCGTTGTCTCTGTTTTCCTCCTCAGCCGTAAGTCTCTCTTTCTCTCTTTTCTGTTTCTTTTTCTCTATTTTTCTGAACGTAGCCCCCTCTCTTTTGCTCAGATTTTTCTTATTCCCGTTTCTTTTCCTCTTGCTCCAACCCAAGCTCTCCCTCTAGCCCTCTCGATTTCTTCCTTTTTTTACCGTCACTCTCTCTTGTTTCAGATTCCCTTCTCCTTTGTTTAGCTTTTTCTCTCTTCCTTTCCACAGCCGAAGCCCTTCCTCCACTTTTGTTTCCGTCACCCTCCCTTCTGATTTTTCTGTTGCCGTTCCTCCCCTCTTCAGATTTGCGGCCGTCCCTCTCTGATGAAAAACCTCTCTTGTTTGCGGCTGTTACCCCCTTTCCTTCTCTCCCTTGCCTTTTCTTTTTATACTGGAACTCCCAACCCTAAACAACTTTCCTCAAATTGCAGCTGAAGGGCTGCCTGGTCCTCTGTTTGCAAGCTGCGGCAATACGCAGCTTGCATGCCGCATTTCTTTTTTTTTTTTTTGAGATTAGTTAAAACAATATTGATAATAATAAAAATAAATAACAAAATAATTTAATTAACCTTGGATAAAACAAATAAACAAGAAACAACAAAGTGTAAAATCCAATTCTTTTTTCATTTTCCATTTTCATCGTTTTTTCCTCTTTTTTCTTTTTTTCTAAATGAACCAAACAAAAATAAAAGAGAAATTAAGTAGAAATGACTAAAATAGATAAATAAAACCAAATAAAACAAAATTGCTATTTTTTCCTTTTCCTTTTTCCTTTTTTCATGATTTTTCCTTTTTTTCCTCTTTTTTCATGATTTTCTACGCTAAAACTTAAAAAACAAAAACTAAAAAAACTAAAAAGTGAATAAAACTAAAATTGTCGCGCCCCATTTTTTGATAAGAAAAATAAATGGTTTGAGAAAGATGTTTTGATTCAATTTTGATTGGAAAATGATTTTTGTGAGTTGAAAAAGATATGGGTCTAATATGGGACTTGAGGAAAGCGACGATTTGACCCAAAAAATAGTTTTTTAAAAAGGGTTTTTGAATGAGAAATTGGAGTCGCCCCTTGGTAATGATTAAGGTGTACCAAGTCACCTAAAAAATAAATTTTTAAAGACTAAGTAATAAAACCCTTTTAAAAACGACTCCTAGTCCACGTAAGCCAAAGAAAAAGGTTCGGGAGTCACGTTTGACAAAGGGGAAGGCAAGGATAGAATCCAAGGCACCCCTTTGACCTAACCAAGGCTAGTTGCACGACTTAACCTTACCTTTCCTAATTTTCTACCCAATGTATGTATCGCACGTTGGATATGACTATATGAATGCAAAAACGAAAAAATGCAATCCTAAATTCTACGATGTCTCTCGTGAGGTTTTTGGTCCCAGACCACATGAATTGTGGCGGCCAATAAAGGGAAACCTCATAGAGGTCGATTGATGTAAATGGTGACTCAAGTGCAAGTGTGCAAGTGTATGAAAAGATTCATGTATGAAATGGTGTAAAAAACAAAGTGTTTGTGTGCGCATGTGTAAAGAAAGTTCACGTGTGAATTTGGATGAAAAATCAAAGTATTAGTGTGTGAGTGTGTAAAGAAAGTGCACGTGTGAATTTGGATGAAAAATCAAAGTATTAGTGTGTGCAAATGAATGAAGATAGGATTATAAATATATATGTGAAATTTGAATTCTACTTGTGGAGTAAGATGAGTAAAACATAGTGAAAAATATGGATTGAGAAATGTGGGAAAAAAAGGTGATTAAAAGAGCATGGAAGTGAGAAAAAATGAAAGTATGTCCCTAAGGGAATGCAACAAATTGGGTACGGGGATGACGCCTAATTCTTCGACTTTGATTTTCCCTCGGATTAGAAGGTAAAACTAGCGTGCTAAGGCTATCGAGTAGCCACACTCGCTCGTTTCCCTTATCAAGAGGGGATTTTCACGCAAATGAACCCTAACTAGCATGAGATGCAAGTCCTAAAGTGAAGGGGAAGGGGTTTGAGGAACATACCAAATGATAAACTAAGGAAAAATGCGTGATATGTGGTGATCATGCACTTAATGAAAAAGGGAAAAAAGAACCTATTGGGTCTAGCATTGGACTAGCCCTTTCTATGACATCCTACTATCATTAGATTAGTGAAAAAGATGAACCACAACTAGCGTTGGACTAGTGTGGTGACGTACATTCATCCATTCCATTCATCTATACTACAAAAAGCGAGTAGACATGCAAATCACCTAAATCATGTAGCACTTATCATGCTCGACTAGATGCAAGATCCTAATAAAGCATTTAACATATAACACATAGGCATGCAACCATTACATTTGCTAACTAAAACAAAGGGGAAAGGGAAAATGGACCAAATTGCTCGCCACAGCCCTATCTATTACAAGCCAAGAGGTGTACACATACCCCATTAAAAGAATAACTTAATGAAAACAAAAGTAAATGACATAAGTAAAAGGAATTAAAGAAAAGCTAGGAAAGCAAAGTAGACATGCAATTCACTTAGCATGTTGAGTCACATAAGAGAAACAAAAAAGATAAAAGGAATTATACCGCTCCCTTTTGTAGTGTTAAATGGACGAGACTTAAACTGGGATAAGTCACCAACTAACGGGATAACATGTGCTAAAACCATTCAAAGCAAAGGATTAACGCACCAATTTAGTTATAAGATATAAACAAAACAATTGGAATCCACCAAATCATCAAATTTTCCCCCAATTGCAACTTAATGAAGTAAAAAGCTAATTAAAGACCAAGCAAAGGCATGATCATCCAACCTCCAAGCATAACATCTACTAAAGACCCAAATGCAAGCACTACTCAAATCATTTGAACCTAATTGAAGCATTTAAAAACTCAAAGGTCCCCAAGTAAAAAAATAAAGTCCAAGCAAACATTATATCTCAAGAATCCAAGAGTGAATGAAGGTCCATGAATGGTTTAAACTTGCATTTCTAGGACCCAATAACGACCACTAATCAATCACAATCAACGCCAAAATGAATCATCAAAGAGCTTCAAAGGTCCCCAAAATAATAAAGATCAATTAATGATTCAAATGCAAACACCTTAGGATCTAATTGCAAGAACATGGAATGTAATTGGGCCATAATGCATTGCTGCAAAAATCTCAGGGACCCAATTGATTAGTTTTTTCAATTTTGTGGGTCATAATAGCATAAGGGTAAACTTGAGGGGGTTAAGAGGCAATTCTGAAATTATCCATGCATGCACATTACGTAGAAGAACCATTTTTCTGCACTAATTCTGCCATGAATTTCTTTCCCTTTTATCATGCAAATATGTTCATCAAATGCCAGGATTTCTACCATCAATCATTGACTAAACATGCAACTTCATTGCAGGATTAAAACAAAAATTGAAGCTAACCATCAAGGGAAAAAAAAAAAAAAAAACTAAACAGCAAAAGAAGAAAGAGTGCAGCAAGATTTTCTGCAATTTGCTTCCTAAGCTTAGAAGCCTCGGTACCCAAGAATAGATTAGAAAACTTCTTAATCAATCTTCTAAGCTTTGAACTAACTAACAACTGCACAACTACCATAACCCAAGCAAGCAAAATCATATAAGGAAACTATATTAACTCATCAAGGAATTCATGCAAGGCAACGAAGAAACATTCTGCAATCAAAGCTTGATGCAATTTTCCAGATTTGGTTCATTATCATGGCAGGAAATGCAATTCTCAAGAGAAAAAATGTAACTTGCAGCTAACATGTCCAGGATGCACTTAGCCAAAGATCAAAGACATCATGAACTCCAAGCTTAAACCAGCGAAAGACAAAGACCACAGAAATTGATCCATGCCGCTGCAACAAACCAAAGGCTTTTAGCTTGTTGCAGCCAGCTTCATGTAAGTTATGAAACCTAAACTTCAGCAAAATCTCAGCCAACATGATTTCTGCAATCGACTTACAACTTGTTTGAACATCCTCTCGGCATTTCAGACCCAAACCAGCAAAACTTACTTACTCCAAAATCAATAAACTTCAGCACTAATACAATCCTATTGCAAGAAACCAGCCATTGCAAGTCAAACGGAAAACCCAAATGAGCAACATAGAAACAACAACCAGATTTCTGGGTTTTTTTTATTGTGAATGCGTAAGTTCCTCTTTGCTATAACTAAAAATCTGGATCAAACATCATTCTCTAAATTCAAGCAAACAAAAATTACAGCAACTCGACATTCATACGCACCCAGACACATTTTGCAGCAATTTCATCCGACTCTAATCTACTTATGCGAAAATGAAACTCTGATGAACCCCCACAGTAAACAAAATCCACTGTAATGGTTTCAGCCCATTTGTGGTCACATCCCTCAAATAACATCATCCATTTCCCGAAGATTCAAACATGTCATTAATCAAGGAAGATGCAAAAAATGAAGAAACTTGCGACAAATTGAAATTAGATTCATCGAAAGTTACTGCCTTTCTAGCCAAATCATCTAATCATTGAACATCCAATTGCCATAAAGCTTTCAAATGCTCACCATTTTCTCAAAAGTATCAGGAACCATAGACAAATAAACTAACGGATGCATGTACAAGGAAAGAAACAAGAAGCAGCCGCGATGCACTCAAACTTTCACAGGATTATGCTGAAATGATACGAAACAGAACGGGTTTACCTCACACGTTGCTTCTGAAAAATGAAAACCCAAGAATTGCTTGATGCAGGAACTCTTAATCGTTGATGAAGTCGCCCCTCCTTTCTTAGTTTCCTCTTGCTTGGTTTCTTCTTCTCAGATCATAGCCTTCCAGATTCTCCTCCAGATGTCAACCAGCCTTGCTTTCATCGGTCGTTCTTTCCCTCAGCTGCCAACCTCTCTCAAACTTTTTTCTCTTTGTGGCTGTCAACCCTCCCAGCTCTCTCTTCAGAAACTCTCTCCAACCAGCCGTCAACCTCTACCTCTTCTCTGTTTTCTGTTTCCTTTCTCTTTTGCTTTTTGTTTTTGCAGCCATCAATCCTCTTCTGATGAAAAACCTCCCTTGCGGCTCCCCTTTCTCTTGGCTTTTATATGAGCAAACCCCAAAACCTAAACCCCAGCCCTTTCTGATATATTTGCAGCTAAGGAGCTACCCAAAGTTCACTTGCAAGCTGCGGCAAAAACGCAGCTTGCATGCTGCGCGTTGGTTTTTTTTTTTGTTTTTTTTTAAATACAGCATATAAATAATAATAATAATAATAACAAAATGACAAAACCATGTAATAATAATAAGAATGAAAACAAATAAATAAAAAAAAACAAACTAAATAAATAAAAACAACAAAAATGTCCATTTTTCAAATTTTCTTCTTTTTTCCTTTTTTTTCAAAATAACTTAATAAAAATAACTAAAGTGTAAAAAGGTTGAATTTAAAGAAATAAACATATTTTTGTGAACAAATTTTCCTCCTTTTTTTTCTTTTTTTTTTATGATTTTTCCTTTTTTCTTTTTTTTTTTCAAGAAATTCTATGCTAAAAACTTAAAAATAAAACTAAAAACTAAAAATTGAATAAAACTAACACGACAAATAAAAAAACTAAAAAAAATAAACAGTAAATGAAATTACACCAAAAATTTGGTGTCTACAAAAATAAAATAAAATAACACCTAAAAAGGGCAAAACAAACAATAATGAACAAAAATGCAAACCATCTAAAACAAAATCATGAAATTAACAAAAATCAATAGACAAGAATTATCACTAAAACGAAGCATATAAATTATTTCAAAATTTGGTGTCTACAAGGGATACACTCAAGAAGAAGGAATAGATTTTGATGAATCATTTGCACCCGTAGTTAGGCTAGAATCCATTAGAATGTTTTTAGCTTTCGCATGTTTCAAGAACTTTAAATTATTTCAAATGGATGTTGAAAGTGCTTTCTTAAATGGTTTTATAGATCAAGAAGTTTATGTTGATCAACCTCCTGGTTTTGAAAATGAAAATTATCCAAATCATGTTTTTAAACTCTCAAAAGTTCTATATGGTTTAAATCAAGCTCCAAGAGCATGGTATAAACGTTTGAGTGGTTTCTTGATTGAAAATGATTTCAAAAGAGGTATAATGGATACTACCCTTTTCACTAAACAAAGTTTGCATGATCTTTTAATTGTACAAATTTATGTGGATGATATTATATTTGGTGCCACTAATGAGAGACTGTGCAAGGACTTCTCCAAAATCATGCAAAAAGAGTTTGAAATGAGCATGATGGGAGAACTAAATTTCTTCCTTGGACTCCAAGTGACACAAACCCAAGATGGAACATTCATCAATCAAACCAAATACACCAAGGAACTGCTGAAAAGATTTGGAATGGAGGACTCAAAGCAAATTGGAACATCCATGTGCACATCTGCCAAGCTTGACAAAGATGAAGAAGGTACAAAAGTTGATGAAAAGAAGTATAGAGGTATGATTGGTAGCTTGCTTTATTTAACAGCTAGTAGACCTGATATCATGTTTGCTGTGTGCTTGTGTGCTCATTTTCAATCTTGTCCAAAGGAATCACATTTAACTGCAGTAAAAAGAATCTTTAGATACTTAAAAGGAACTGTGAATTTTGGCCTTTGGTATCCTAAGTGTCATGAATTTCCCTTGTGTGGATTCTCTAATACTGATTTTGGTGGCTGTAGAGTAGATAGAAAAAGTATAACTGGTATATGTAATTTTCTTGGAAATTGTTTAGTGTCCTGGTTCAGCAAGAAATAGAATGTCATTTCTTTGTCTACAACCGAAGCATAATATGTTGCAGATGGTGCTTGTTGTGCTCAATTGTTGTGGATGAAAAATACATTGAATAATTTTGGTTTAGTATATAATTCTGTACCTATGTTTTGTGACAACACCAGTGCTATTAATTTGACAAAAAATCCAATTCAACATTCTAGGACAAAGCATATAGACATTAAGCATCACTTCATTCGTGATCTTGTCCACAATGGTGAAATTTGTATTCAATATGTTTGTTCTAAAGATCAAATTACTGATATCCTCACAAAAGCCCTTCCACTGATCAATTTGTGTATTTGAGAACAAAACTGGTCGTCTCAGAAAAAAATCTCTAAGTTCCTATTTGGTCATTTCTATTGGATGTCCGATAGATTAAAACAGACATTCGACAGTGTTCTTCATTCTCTTCTGGAAAAATTCTGGTTCGGACGATTGCGTCGAACGCGTCATTTCGTTCGGCTGTCCGACACTCAAAAATTGCTTCATATAAGGAAGCCACCTACCTCATTAAGTTCACTTACTTTCTTTGTCTCGGATGCAACTCTTCAGTTCTCTCTCAAAGTTCAAATTTCAAATTACTCTCTCCTCTAATCAAGTTCCAAGAAATTGATTCAATCGACACCATTACACCCCTATTGCCCGTTGTCTGAACATAATAACCTCTTCCAACTTCCAACTGCCTCATATTTTCCTAATTTATATCAGAAACCCTAAGCATTCAAATCTGACTCCTTGTGGTTGGTTCGTGCATCACCATTGCACTCTTCATCTATATTATACACTTTGCACCACTCCCTACATCAACATCCAACTACATTACATCATGGTTAGGATTAGAGGTGGTTCTACGGGGGTCGGACGCTCTTTTAGACTTAGGTATGAGGACATTGAAATTGTGGAACCGTCTGCCAAAGTGTCCAAAAAGAAAATTGCAAATAGAGGTGGAAAAGTGAAGCAACTGCTCAAAAGAAGCGAGATGCTCCAACTGTTGAGCCATCTGATGAGCAGATGGAAGAGCATCACTCTGAAGAAATGGAGGAACCCACCCATGCTGAAGTGATTGTCTCGAAATCACTTGGGAAAAGAAAAAGGCCTGCCCAAAAGGGAAGCACTGATCAATCAAATGCAGAGAAAAATGCTGAAGTTCAGCACACCCCTGAACCATCTACCAGAAATTCTCCATGGACAAGGCCTGAGGTCCAGAGTACCGAGTTATCTGCCAAGGAAACTGCAAAAAAGAAACGGTCTGGAAAGGAACCAGTAACTCAGCCTGCTAAGGAGCCCTCTCCTCTGCCAAAATTCATTGATGATGAGGCCAGAGACAGATTTGAGTTGGTCTCACAAAAGGGGTTCATTACTCAAAGGACCATTTCCCTTCCTGAATTTCGTAAGCTTGATCTCGAACCCATCATTAAGCTCTTTGAGTTCCAAAAATGGATTTATATTCTGTCCATTCCCAATACTTTTTACCCTGATATGCTTTATCAGTTCTTTGCAAATCTCAGAAAGGGTAACTCACACACTGAACTCATCTCTAGGGTCAACTCTGTAGACATCACGTTAATTCCTGACATTGTGAATTCCATTCTGAAAACAAGCATTGAATCTGGTTTTAAAGGAAAAGTTACAAATTTCTTTTCAAATGAAGAATATCCCTCTGCTTATCATCATTTTCACATTGCCAAACTCATGACCTACTTTCGATCACATTTCAACACTCCTGCTGAGGCAAGATTAGAAGATCTTAGCGCTCAGAACTTGATAATTTTTACCATCATTTCAAATCTGTTGGTGCCCACTGATGGCTACGGAACTGATGCGAACAAAATGGAACTTTATCTCTTTTACTGTTTTGTTGAAAAAGTCAGAATTGACTTTGGTTTTGTGATGTGCAAATTTCTGCTCAAGATTAGCAGTGATAGTCGTAGGAAGCTCTCCTATGAAAAATTTCTGACACCTATCTTTGCCCATTTTAAAATTCCTTTTACTGAAAAATCATCCAAAAACAGTGCCTCAACAGTTTTCTCACAAGCATATTTTGAAAGAAAGAATCTGAAATTTTTTTGAGGGCCATTGGTGTTATAAGGAGACTGTTGCAGAAACTAGAAGAAAAAATCTTCACGAAACCGCTGTTACTCCTAGAACTCCTCGTGATCAGTCCATGTATGTCTCTCCATTCACCATCCACCCTAGAAAATCAGCTAGCAAGTCATTCTCTTCCAATTCTAAGGTCATCTCCTTGCTCGAGGACCTTAAACAACATGTTCTGCTCATTGAAGATGGTCTCATGATGACCATGTCTCCTGCCCAGCAGTCCACCTTTATTGAAAAAAGGAATCTCCTCGTGCCTCCAATCCCTAAATTCAATGAAAGTGCTCATAAAAAAGAGCCTAGACCTCAGTCCACAGAGTATACTCCTGGTACTGAAGCCACTCCAGAGACACATGCTTCCAGCTCTCAGCCCAAAGATAAAGGCAATGCTCCTGTAACTGTGGAGACAACTGAAGATGATGATGACGAAACTGAGGATGAAGTGGATCCTGAGCAGTTTCGTCTAACCAGGAGAAGGCTTGTGAGAACCCTGAAAATAGAAATATAAGCCAGTGCATATTTTGTTGGCATTTCTTTTATTCCCTTATAATTCCGAACATTACTTTCACTTGTTTGCAATTAAGTACGTAAAAATAGGATCATGTGAAGCATAATATAATTCTCCCTAAGTCATGAAATTTCTTAGTCTTGCTAGATTAAATTTGCATCTTTAGAATTAGAGTAAATTAAAAACCTTGATTCAAAAATTTAGGACACTTGAATCGATAACCTTATTACCTTAAAATAAATTTAGATTCCAATGATAAATTCTGTTTAGTGCTAACGATAAATGTTAGATTTTTATTACAAGGTCAAACTTGATTTTAATAAGAAATTAATAAAGTAAGAATGTTAGGAACCTTAATACTAAATCGTAACCGATAAATATTCGATAAAACGGTTTAAGTACACTAGCGTATTATTAGGCCATCAAATCACACTTGGGGACAATTGTTGAATTAAGGTAGAGTTGAGATTTACGAAGAGGTTAGGGGGCAAAGTGAAAGGACCAAAATACCCTTCGCAATTCACCAAATCTCCACTACACCACAACCATCACCATGCACGGCCAAACACTCCCTCTTACAGCCTTCCATAACCGCCCCAATTGGCCAATCCTAATCTCACCAATTCCATACGTAAACCATCTCCACACTCCACCAATTCTGGCCTCAAACATCTTCTAAACCGGCACCATACACATCCCTCTTTCTTTCACATATCAAGATACAATTCCAAGTCCTCTGCACAAACAAGACTTCGGACAGCAGCCTAGCACCGCCCATACCACCAATCCAAATCCATTGCCAACTCCACACTCAACCTCACCACACTATTATCTTTCCCATCTCACAAACACCAAACTCATTTCATCATCTGCACCACTCCACCGAGACCACAACACTTCCTCTCCATCACTACATTGTTATTATCGAAAAAGAGGAACCACGGGAGGAAAGCCGCGAGCTGCATCTTCCTTTCGCCTCTGTTCTGTCCATAAGCTGAGGGAAGAGACCAGGGAACCGTCACTTTCTTCATCAACCTCAGACTAACAACCATCAGTTGAAACCACCGCCAGTCGAAGCCACTACACCAAACCAGAACCAGCAAAGTTGTCGCGTGCGTAGGAACCGGGAGGGAGCAGAAAATTTTCAGATTCTTGTGTGTGAGCTTGACGTGAGTGAGGTAAATTTTTCTGGGTTAAAAATGGATAATCAGAGGTAGTTTAAGCTAACCGTGGCCTTGCATGTGTTAATGGTGTAATTAAATGACGAAACCAAAGCCGTGGAAAATTCTGTTTTGGGCAAACCATTTCTGCCGAGAAACTAATTGAGAAATGCAGCTTTAATGTGTTTTCCTGAAGTGATTTGAGCATGCAATGGTGATTAATTAACTGAATCTTGGATGATTGTTATGATTAGGGCCATGCATGATAATTTTGTGTGATTGGATGATGAAATCAGGAACCTGGGAAAAATTCTGATGTAGTGAACTGGAATTGATGTGAACCAGAAATCTGAAATGCAGTTGTAATCTATTTAAATCTAATAATCTGAGCATAAATGCAATTAGCTACATGAAAATATGATGTTTAAGCTAATTACTGGTAGATAAAGATATACCAGTGCTTGCATGCACTGATTGTGTATTCGGATGATGAATTAAAGAGCTTAGGAAAATTCTGCTTTGCTGAAAAGTTGCTGCCGAGAGATTTTCTTGTTAATGTAGCTTCATTTGGTATAGTTTTCTGATTTGGAGCCTCTAACTTTGATTAACTAGTAAGTAACGAGAAATTTTAGCTTGGCATGCACATAATTAGTTGAGTTAGAACTGAAAATAAAAATAAGATGCAACCAGATTTTGTGCAGCTCAAACCGAGGCTATCTGGAGACTTTCTTGGAAATTTGATGATTTGGGTTATGGTTCAAACCTAATTTTTGATATGAAAATGTGTATTTGCTAGCTAAGTGTTTAAACGCTGAATTGAGTACCTAATACCATACTCAAACCAAGGAAAAGATTCGAACTAAAGTAGATTGATTGCTGGAAATTTTGGGGAATAACCGAAGGGGTATGAACCAGAATTTCAATGTCATTGGAAAATTTTAATTTGACTCTGGAAATTTATTTTATTTCCTTGGATTATGGTGGCTCAGAATTTCATAAGAGATACAAATTTTAAGATATACAATTTGTTCAGCAATGAACCAATTAGTACATATAAAGCTGAAACCAAAAACGCTAGTATACAATTGCTGGAATTTTCGTTGAGATAGCCGAGAATTGAGTTGAAAAATTTGCTTGGTTCTTGGAAATTTTTCTTGAAAAATGATGCTTGGAATATGTTGTTTTGGAGCCCTATAAGAAATGTACGATGGTTTGAATAAAAACTTTTGGTGTGAAAAGAAAAGAAAAAGGAGTTTTTCATAAGTGAAAAATGAAACTCCAGATTTTCGGAAGTCCCTGACCAGTCTCGATAAAACGGTTATATCTTGGTGTAGGAAAATCCGTTTAAGGCGCCGTCAGCGGCATTTGAAACTAGAATCATAGATCTTCGCCCTGTAGAAATTTCGTATTTTTACTCCATGTGTACTGCTGTCGGTGAATTTTCAAAGTAAACTGTTTGGCATGAATGACCTGTTTCATTTTAAATCTCAACTTGAATTCGGATTGAGACTTTATATTACTAGTGGTTCAAACTCTTGACTGAATTGTGGTTTGACCCTAGGGTGTTCCTGAAATTTTCAAAGAATTAGAGGGTAAGAAGGTACTTGCTAAACGTATGCTTAAGCCTGGCTAGTGAAACAATTTCTACTCGTATTCCAATGTCCGCAAAGCTAATGGTCGGCATTATTTTTCATCGAAGCATAATGTGTCGAAATTGGTTGATGGTGGGCTCTATGAATTCCCACCCTGCATGGATAACTGAATTGATGAAATTGTTTAGAAATCTGTGCTACTATTTTGTGAAATTGTGAGTTGATATAAGTACTGATTACCAAGTGCTAAGTATTGACGAAGCCTTGGTAAATTTTCCTGCTTATGCTTAGATATAAATTTGTTGGAACACAGGGCTAAGAATTGACGAGCCCTAGTGTTATTACTGTTTAAATTCTAATTGTGCAATATTGAGGAAATGTGATTTTGGATTGGAATCGAAAATGTGAGAAGTTGTACCGACCTTGTGACTCCAAGTAAACGCTTGACTAAGTAAATGAAAAATATTTTTCTTTAAGTCTCGAACGGTACAGATTTAGCATCGTATTGCTAAACATAGTGTCTACTATTTTTGCCTTAGAAACTTGGGCAACATGACTTTTATTCCTTAAGTTAGACTAGCCTTATCAATTTGGGGAAAATGATTCTCCCAGACTCAAAACCTTAGTTTTGTTCCAAATTCCTTCCTTCTTTATAAATCGTTTAAGGCTAGTCGGAACTAAGGAAAATTTAAAAGGTGAAACTCGATCACTTTAGTTTTAAACGTAGAAACCTGCTTGGCAAGAAGAAGAAAAAAAAAAACCTTATTTTAGCAACATTTTTCAATAGACCTTACCCTAAAGCCTTAGCAAAGATTTTTGTAGGCACAACCACTCCAATGAATTTTTTTCCAAGGTATACTTTTAGCCTTGATATGAATTATCTTGCCGACTTATTTTAAGAAAATAATAATAGTATTTTCTTCAAGGAAAAGTATTCCAGGAATATTATAAGAAACTATTGTACGGTTCTCCCAAGCTCGATTCCAAGTAAAATATTTTGAGAAAAAGTAAACTAGCAACATGCTAGAAAACTCTACATGTGCAAGCCAAAAGTTCCAATAGAAAACTTATGGCTTAAATTCTGATATTCTAGGATTTTACGAGGACGCGGAACTCGATCCTCAATCCAATATCTGAACTTCACTCTTGGTGAGTGTCCCTGCTTGTTCTATGTTATGTGGTTAAGCGCTTTATCAATTCGCTATGTGATAATTGTCAAAATGCAATAAATGATTTTGATCCATCGAAGTGAGCAGTGTGTACTTTATCGCACTAGCCGTTCGAGTGGTAACATGTGTGAAACATTTTCTACTGAATCTGTGAATCTAAATGTAGTTGCGTCGCTGGGTGAATCCCTCGACATCTGAATCCAACTACCATAACATCTGAATCTGTAGTTGCGTCGTTGGGTGAATCTCTCGACATCTGAATCCAACTACCATAACATCTGAATCTGTAGTTGCGTCGTTGGGTGAATCCCTCGACATCTGAATCCAACTACCATAACATCTGAATCTGTAGTTGCGTCGTTGGGTGAATCCCTCGACATCTGAATCCAACTACCATAACATCGTTGAGTGAATCCCTCGACAAATTTATTACGGGTATATCTCGAGTATACTGCGTCGGTAGAGGAAGTTTGGGCCCAAAGCAGAGGTATGAATGGTGACGGGTTAGGATTAAAATAAGTGTATCTACATGGAAATTAAGTAGGGAAAGTTGACGGAGGGTCAACTACGATGGTATCTGATCAAGCGTGGAAAATGGCTCCTGAGAGCCCCTGTATCCTACCTTGTGCTGTTACACGCTTTCCTAACTGTTTCAATTTGATTTAAATTGTTATCCGTTGTTTGATTTATTTGATTGCATGTTTTGGGGCACCACTGAGCTTTAGCTCACCCCACGTTTATTGTTTTCCTTAACAGGTTCTGGAAACTGAAAGCTGGATGCTTACTCATGTTTTCCTTTTGGATTGTATTTGAATATTATAACTTATTATGTGGACTGTAATGTGTTATTTGAGATAATGCACTTTTCCTTTTCTTCAGATTGCCACTTGAAGTCGGAAAATGTGTAAACCCTAATTCGGTTACTTGGCTTGTACGTTTGTAATAGAGATTTATGTAGTTATCTATCCGGATTGGTACGACTCTATACTCTAGTACGTAGTACGTGGGAAGTTTAAGAGCCATGACTGGCAAAAATTTATCATTGCTATCTCCGAAGTTAATGTGGTTTTAAGGATGATCCTAGTTGTGAAAAATTATTTTATCATAGACTAAGTTATCCTTCGGATGGATTTGGGTTAAAATGCTTGCGTGAGTCCTGGCGAGAGCTGGGCAGACGGCCCGCCAACCCTTTGGTTCGCCTTAGGGGGAAGTGGGGTCGCCACAAGGCTTGGATCATTGAAAATCACTGTTGACCTTGGTCGATCAATCCTTGGTTTTGTTGATTAACAAACCAAAATGTAGATTTGGTCTAATGTTTTTATGTGAGAAATTTGTTAGAATCAGGTTCAATGGTGTCAAGGAAAGAAAACCAACCAAATGAAGAAGCAAAATCAGGTCACTCATGTCGGACGGCCAAAAGGAAACTATCGGACGTCCGAAAGGATGAAGAACATCAAGAAGGAAACTCTGTCGGACGCTCGTGAGGAAGCATCGGACGTCCGGAAGGATCGGACGCACGCCTCGGACGCACATCGATCGCATCGGACGTCCGAGAAATTTCGCAAAGATTTGATGACTCTCTGCCTACATTCGGACGCAGGGTTCGGACGTCCGACAGGTGGTTCGGACGTCTGACAGGCACCTGTCGGACGTCCGACAGGCCAACGGCTAGTTTTGACAGCAATTAATATTTGACCGTTGGAGAGTCTTTTGGAGCCATTTCTCACCTTCTATAAAAACCCCAAAGCACAAGAAGACTAGAGACTTTTGCCTACACAAAATACAAGCTTACAAGTGAGATTTTTGAGTAGAAAGATTCTTTGTTGGTTGTATAAGGGGTTGGGGAAGTTGGGTTGTGAGGTTGCTCAAGTGAAGGTTACTCTCTTGGAGTAGTAAAACCTTGGTGAAGGTGAACCAATCACTTGGAGTGGTAAAACCTTGGTGAAGGTTGCCTCATTTGTATAAAATAGTTCTTAATTGGGTGAGTGATCTTTCAAGTGTAGGTTGTTGAGGGTTAACTAGAATAGTTGTAAAACTCCTTGGCTCAACCAAAGAGTATTTGGGGTGAGGAAGGAGTGAGCCTTCACTTGTACATCTTGGTTAGCATCGCCATCAATTGAAGAGGCTATTGGTTTGATATTTGGTTTGCATTTCTTATCTTTTCTCTTTAATTAAGTTTTCTTTATTGTGCTTAAATTTGATATATCTTTGTGCATCATTGTGAATTTGTTTGTACTCATTGGGTTGCACCGGGCTCTTACAATTGGTATCAGAGTTTGGTCTCTTTTGATCAAGCTTAACCGCTTAGAGTAAAGATCATGGCAACCATAAAAGTTTCTTTTTTAGAAGGGCAATCTATTGATAGACCACCTATGTTTAATGGTTCTCATTTTAACATGTGGAAACAAAGAATGATGATTTTCTTACAATCTGTTTACATTGAATTATGGTATGTGGTAGAAGATGGTCCTTATGAAGCTAGAATAGTTGACTCTATCACCAATTTGAGTAGATTAAAGACTAGACAAGAATTGAATGAAAAAGACAAGAGATACCTTTCTTTGAATGCCAAGGCCATGTGTATATTGTACAATGCATTAGATGTAAATGAATCTAGTAGGATTAAAGGTTGTAAATCAGCTAAAGATATTTGGGATAAATTGTGTGTATTTCATGAAGGTAATCAAGATATTAAAGAACAAAAGAAATCTTTACTTGTTTCTCAATATGAATTTTTCAAAATGCATCCTCTTGAAAATGTTGATAAGATGTGTAGTAGATTTTGTGACATTATTGAAGATCTTAAATTGCTTGGAAAAGAATATTCTTTGGGTGAGAAAAATAGAAAGATTTTGAATGCCTTGCCAAAAGAATGGGAAAACAAAATAAATGCTATATAAGAGGCAAAGGATTTAAATTCTATGTCCATTGAATCTCTTGTGGATACCCTAACCTCTTATGAATTAAAGCTGGAATTCAAAGTGCAAGAGGAAGAAAATGCAAGAATGTATAAGAGAGGCATAGCTTTTAAAGCATCTCAAGTGGGGGATAACCCATCCTTCATGGGTAATGAAATCATGGAAGTGGACAATGATATAACTCCTCACATCAAAAGTTTCAAGAAGATCTTCAACAAGAGATGTTCAAGAGGAGATTGCAAAATTACATGGGATGAATGCAATTCAAAAAGAGAAAAAGAAGAGTTGGCCCAAATGGCACTAATGGCCGTTGGAGAAGATGAGGTAAGTTCTTATCACTCTTCTTGTGATGAAGATAATGAAGATGATGATGTGAAAACTCTTATGATTAAAATGCATAAAAGTTTGAAAAAATCTTATGCTAAAAATAAAGATTTGAAAACAAAAATAAATGATTTGTTGGAAGAAAACTCCAAACTTTTTCAAGAAAACAAATGTTTGAGAATGGAAAATGATGATTTAAAAAATCAAAAAGGTGTTTTTGATTGCAAAAATAATTTGAAAAGGAAGTTGGAAGAGAAAATAAAGTTTTATGAAAAAATGTTGGAGGAACAAAATTTGTTAAAGAAAAGAATTAATGACTTGAACGAGGTTCTCCAAAATGAAAAACAAAAGTTTTCTCAAACAAAAGAAAGCAAATCTTTTCAAGGCACAAATAAGTTTGCTAAGAAAATTAGTTGCATTAAATCCACTTATGTGCAAAATACTTCTATCATGTGTCACTTTTGTTGCCAATTTGAACACATGCAAAATGATTGCTATGTAAAGAAAAATATGAGAAAAGGTATGAAATCCATGTGGATTGCTAGATCATGTTGTAATAACTCCCAAGGACCCTATTATGGTCTTGACTTGAAAAATAAAGGGGGAGTTTGCTTTTTGATTGATGCCAAAAGGGGGAGTAGGATTTATTGAAATTTCTTTGCATGTTGGCACTTTCTAAGGGGGAGCTTTATTTGAACTTATTTGATAAAAGAAATCTTCATTTTGTTTGTCATCATCAAAAAGGGGGAGATTGTTGACCTTGGTCGATCAATCCTTGGTTTTGATGATTAACAAACCAAAATGTAGATTTGGTCTAATGTTTTTATGTGAGAAATTTGTTAGAATCAGGTTCAATGGTGTCAAGGAAAGAAAACCAACCAAATGAAGAAGCAAAATCAGGTCACTCATGTCGGACGGCCAAAAGGAAACTATCGGACGTCCGAAAGGATGAAGAACATCAAGAAGGAAACTCTGTCGGACGCTCGTGAGGAAGCATCGGACGTCCGGAAGGATCGGACACACGTCTCGGACGCACATCGATCGCATCGGACGTCCGAGAAATTTCGCAAAGATTTGATGACTCTCTGCCTACGTTCGGACGCAGGGTTCGGACGTCCGACAGGTGGTTCGGACGTCTGACAGGCACCTGTCGGACGTCCGACAGGCCAACGGCTAGTTTTGACAGCAATTAATATTTGACCGTTGGAGAGTCTTTTGGAGCCATTTCTCACCTTCTATAAAAACCCCAAAGCACAAGAAGACTAGAGACTTTTGCCAACACAAAATACAAGCTTACAAGTGAGATTTTTGAGTAGAAAGATTCTTTGTTGGTTGTATAAGGGGTTGGGGAAGTTGGGTTGTGAGGTTGCTCAAGTGAAAGTTACTCTCTTGGAGTAGTAAAACCTTGGTGAAGGTGAACCAATCACTTGGAGTGGTAAAACCTTGGTGAAGGTTGCCTCATTTGTATAAAATAGTTCTTAATTGGGTGAGTGATCTTTCAAGTGTAGGTTGTTGAGGGTTAACTAGAATAGTTGTAAAACTCCTTGGCTCAACCAAAGAGTATTTGGGGTGAGGAAGGAGTGAGCCTTCACTTGTACATCTTGGTTAGCATCGCCATCAATTGAAGAGGCTATTGGTTTGATATTTGGTTTGCATTTCTTATCTTTTCTCTTTAATTAAGTTTTCTTTATTGTGCTTAAATTTGATATATCTTTGTGCATCATTGTGAATTTGTTTGTACTCATTGGGTTGCACCGAGCTCTTACAATCACCATCTAAGCGCTACTAGGACTTTGCATTTCATCATTAGGATAATAGTTCATCTTTTGCTTTGAAAAACTTTTGCTGTGCTATGTATTAAGAATCATAATCCTCTTTTGATCTGTAAAACTGATATCATTCTGTTAACTGATGTTCCTTTTCTATGAATGGATGCTTTTATCATTTGCTATGAATGAATGCCTTTATCCTTTGCTGATAATGTTGATATATTGTTCTGGTTTGTCAAATTGATAATGTCTATTGAATGCTGACAAATTTGATTGGTATAGCTGCTTTATGATGACAAAAAGGGGGAGAAAATGGATATGGATCATATAAGTAAGGGGGAGTTGCGTATACTCTGGTCATGAAATCTATAAGGAAGGAGGAGTCGAGTTGAGGGGGAGCTGAATTTTTTTTTATCCATCCAATGTTTTGTCATCATTAAAAAGGGAGAGATTGTATATCTCAGTTCATAACTTTTGATAATTACAAAACAATTGGATGCTACTAACATACTTTGAAGAGTTAATTTCAGGATTTGGAACAAAAACCAGACCAAAGACTTGAAGCTAAAACTAGATCAAGGTTTGACAAATTATTGAAATTGCTGTCGGACGCACAAAAGGACCATATCGGACAGCCGACAACCATTGAGTAACTTCGAACGCATGAAGAACTCACACTCGGACGTCCGAAGGTAATGTGTCAAAACATCTATGATCACTGACCTCGTTCGGACACACAAAATCAGAGCATCGGACGTCCGGTAAACATTGATACTTTTCAGACGCAAAACACTGGAGCATCGGACGTTCGAAAGAAATAAAGAAGGATTTGCAAGTTTACTTTCGGGCGCATACTGTGGAGGGACCAGACGTCCTAAGGATTGCAAGAAATCATTTTGAACTCACTGTCTTCGTTCGGACACAGAAATTCAGAGCACCGGACGTCCGACACTACCAACGGCTAGTTGACCTTCCAGCTACCTTCTATCCGTTGACAACATTAATTGAAGAATTTTTTGGTCTCCTATAAATAGGGATTAGTCAACTCCTCAAAACAACTTTGACACATTAAGTCTATATCAGATCTTGAGTTATTCAAGTGTGTGAATACTCCAAAAAGAAGATTTGTACTCTTAGTTGTGCAATCTCCTTTTAGTTTTTCAAGTGTGATTCAATTTTTTCAATAGTGTAGCTTTGCGAGGCTTATCCGTGCGATTGCAAAACTTCCTTGCTTGATCGGGTGAGACTTGAGGCAAGGAGGAAGTGATCCCTCATTTGTACACAAGCGATTGGTTGAAAGTTGATCATATTGAAGAAACTTGATATATATAAAGTGACATTCAAACTTAGTCAAGTTTGAAGTTTGGTTTGCATTTCCATCCCTTCATTTACTGTCCTGCTATATATATATATATATACATATATATATTGCTTACTTGTTTTACTCACAAATTACTTGTGCTAATCCTTCAACTGTTTTTCAGTGAGGTCCTCTTGAAAAAGAAAACTAGGTCGAAAAGAGAATGAGGTGACTCATATCTTGGCTTGTTTTTAGATAACCTAATTCAACCCCCCTCTTAGGTTGTCTTCGATCCTTACAATTTTTCCCTGCATTTGACGGCTTAGCCGTGGTCCCTTCAGTCGGTGGCTTAGATCTCTCTTTTTGCATCTTAGGGCATTGAGCAATCAGATGTTCTGTACTATCACATTTATAACATTTTCGGATCGAGCTGTTCTTCCAACAGTTTTCGTCGGTGTGATTGGCCCCGCAGAAACCACAGGTTGGCCTAGTTCCTGCAGTCAATACTCCACGCTGAACACCCCTCTGCGGCCCTTGCCCTACTCGACCTCTCCCAAAAGTACCCTGGTTTAGGGTTCCTGCGGGTCGGGGACTATCTGTTCCTTGACCCCTCTTAAAAGGTGGCTCAATCGTCGAACTCTGTCCGGTTGCAAAATTGCTCGAATCGGGTTGCCTCTTTTTCCGATCATGAAAGGCTTTTACCTGTCCCCTAGCTTTCTCAATTCATTGTGCTTTTTCTAGCGCCTGGCTAAACTGTCGCGCCCTATTTTTATGAAAATAAAATAAAATGGCTTTAAAAGGTGAATTTTTGTTTTGGAAAATGAATTTTGATTTACAAGGGAAAATGAAGAAAAATATGGGTCTAAATGGGACTTGAAAATGCGACGATTTGACCCAAAATATAGTTTAAAAACGGTTTTTGAATGAAAAACCGGAGTCGCCACTTGGTATAGAGTTCAGGTGTACCAAGTCACCTAAAAATGAATTTTTAAAGGAAAAGTAAAAAAAAACCCTTTTTAAACGACTTCAAGTCTACAAAAAATCAGAGAAAAAGATTCGGGAGTCATATTTGAAGAAAGGGAAGGCAAGGATAAGAATCCAAGGCACCCTTTCAACCTAGCCAGGGCTAGTTGCGCGATTTAGTCAAGGATTTTTTTATTTTTTTAATCTAAAGATTTATCACATTTGGATGTACTATATGAATGCAAACCCTAGATCTAGGAGGGTATCGGGGGTCGAAATGTATTTTCAAAGCTTACTTGGTGCCAATCACATTAATTGTGAAGCCCAATAAAGAATCTTCGAAGAAGTCACGAATAATGCAAGTCATGAAACTCGAAAGAAAGAAAAAGTAAAGAAAATAATAATATACAAATGTGTATGACCTAAAGGAATGCAACATGTCGGGTACGGGGGACTAATGTTTGTTGGCTTTCAATGTTCCCTTTAATAGAGAGAATACGATCGTGCCAAGGCTAGAGAAGCCAAACTCATCCATATCCCATATCCAAGGGGTTTTCCCTAGTCTAATCAAGCAAATGTACTAATCTACCCCCCTAATTTCCTAAATGAGATGCGAATCTAAATGTTATAAATACATAGGGGCAAGGGATATTTTATTAGGGGAAATATTATGTGAAAATGATAAAAATCCTAAAAAATGAAAAAATATGCATGAAGTGTAATGTAATCATACAAACATGATCTAGCGAGGGAGGTCCCTAAGGGTCTAGCATTGGACTAGCCCATGTCTACATATCCTCACTAGCATTGGACTAGTGGGAAATCGTAACAAAGAGCCACAACTAGCATTGGACTAGTGTGGATTCGAGAAATGGACCATGACTAGCGTTGGACTAGTTGTGGTGATGTCACACATTTATCGCAATCAAATAAATCATGTAAAACATAATAAAGCAAATAAACACATAAATCACATATAGCACATAACACATAAGCTTGATTTCTAGATGCAGGATCCTAAGAAAGCGGTAACACATAACACATAGGCATGCAAAAACACACAAGGCAAATAAAGCAAAGAAACTCCTAACTATTACATTGGGGGTAGCCCTACTACAATCTAAAAAGGGGGAAATACATAAATAAATAATTAAAGGAATACCTAACTATTACAAATTTGGCATTCAAGTGCCTTTCAAATGATAGATATACAAACCTAAAGCCAATAAAGCAAATATATAAATAAATAAACATCCAAGGGGCATGCCATTAAACACATAAAGTCACATAGGGCACGTAGGGTCAAATAAAGTAAGAAATAAGGGATAAGGTGTACCTCTCTTGAGTTGGGGCCTAATGAAGTGAAGTCACTTATGTACCCTCCAAAATAATAAAAGAGTCAAGGCATCACTTTAATCAAGAAATAATCATAAGAAATGGAAATAAACATGATATTGAATCACTCAAAGCAAATTGAAACAAACAAGGACCCAATAGCAAACATTCAAGTCCAATTAAAATATTTTGGAAACTTCAAAGGTCCAAGAATAATAAAAGGTCAAGTAATGGTTCAAAACGCAATTACTCTAGGACCTAATTGCAAGAAATTAGAACATGATTGGGCCATAGTGAAACAAGGAGAGACTTGCCAAAAATTTCCATGCATTCATACGAGGAAGATTTCTGCAATTGAGACTCTCGGCAAAAAAAAAAAAAAAAAAAAAAAAAAACTGAAGCGATTTCCTTCTTTTTGTTTCTATCATTTCTGCTGCAACTTCCTTCCCGCTTTCAAACACTAAAATCAGATTTGATCTCATACTTTAAACAAAAACATGATCTTGGCATCCAAACAAGCAAAATCATAAAAGAGATCATGCAAATACTGAAAAAAAACTTCATGCAAAAGGCCTGGAGAAGCTTTTGATAACAAAGAAAAAACTGCTGCAACCTTGTTTCCAACGGATACTTTAGATCTGAACATCAAATTTGATCAAAACCTTTTAAACCAAACCTCCAAACTTTGAACTAAACACTAAGACACATAACTTAAACATTCAAACAAGCAAGGATTAGGGAATTAAACCAATACCAAAGAGACTTTCATGCGAAAATGGTTTTAAACTTCAGCATTATCGCATGGTAGATTCGCTCAAGCCTCTCAAACGGAAAACCAACCTCAAGTTTTTATCAAACTTATCATTCCAAATAGTCTATCATACATGCAAGAGGATGGCAGAACCAGAAATTATGAAGATTTTCATGCAAACCAGGATTCAAACCAAGCTTTCTGCTAAAAAGGATTCGGCAGCTAAGAAAACTTTCTGCGATAATTTTTCTGCTGCAAATTTGCAGCTTCAACTCACGCAATGAAAGATTGCACCATAACTCATCATTTAGTTACCAAACCCATACACATCTCCCAAACATCAATTTTAGCGGGGAGGAAACAAAAGAAATGCAGCAAAGAAACTTAGCAAAAACATATGTTCATGCTATTTTAGTAACATGTTCATACATGCATCGAATGAAGCTTTCTTCATTTCTGGTTGCTAGGTTTCTGCAAATGCTTCTTACTAGTCACCCAAACATCTTAAATAAGGCTTCAAACTCAACATTTATCACGCACAAAAAACTAATCATGCAAAACGAAAGGAAACAAGGCAGAGAGTGGCCATGAGGTCAGATTTCTTGCTGCAATTTTCTGCAAATAAAGACATTCAGTACATACGCGGCTAACAAAATCCGAACCAACAAAACTATTCAAACCGAAACAACATTTTATGAATCATATCATTAAAACCCAACCTCATTCTGCGCATTCCCAAGAATTCTCCAAACCAGATTGCGCACAAAGACAACCAAAGGAGCAGCCGTGAACTCACACAAGCGTATCAGTTAAAACCTATAGAAAAGACCCCAAACTTCCGTCCCCAAAACCAGACCAACCTGTGGATTTCTCAGCCAAACAGAAGTAAACTTAACCTTCTTCAAATAACAGACATGAAACCAGGGTGTGTCGGATGAAATGCAAAAGAACACAGACAGAGTTGGCTCTAGATTTTAGAAACAAGATGGTAAGAAAAGCAATAACCATCAGCCCTGGCTATACCCAACACAGAAAACAGCGAAAAAGAAACAACTTTGATTGGTGAAATGAAAGTGGATTGCAAGAAAAATAGCAAACTGTCTCTCAAAAACATCCAAGCATCAAACTTTACTCTAGTAATTCCACATCCAAGCGTGAGTAAAAGCCCAGGATCTCTGGTTACACAGACCAGATTCCATATGAAATGGTAATAGACAAGGAAAAGGGCTGAAGACTACCTGTTTACCGCCCTTGGACTTGAAGCTTCAGCCCGGGTTCAATGAAAAGATCAGCCGCAGACTCCGATGAAGAAACCTGAAATTGGGTGTTCAACCTTGGACCTCCTCTTTCTCGGATCTATTGGCTCCTCCCTCACCCACGGCTTTTCTTCTTCTTTTCTCCCCCGCGACTGAAACCCTTTTCCTCCTTCTTTCTTATTCCCCGCAGATCCTTTCTCAATCTCCTATCTCTCTTTCTTCCTCTCTTTTCCAGCCACCCCACCGTTCTTTCCTTGCCCTTGCTTCGTTCCTTCCTACTGCCCAGCCGAAGCTCTCTTTTCCAAACCTAGCCCTCTTTCTCAAACTCAGCCGGCCCTTTCTTTTTTCAGCCGTCAACTCTCAGCCCCTCTAAAACCTCTCCCGTTCTCTTAAACCCTTTCTTATCCTTTTATATGGCACTCCAAAAACTAAACCCTCATTTCAATGGTTACAAACCAACCTCATCTTAAACCTTCTCCCTTGGCCATCCGATTGCAACCTTGCATGAAACGGCATCTTTTCTCTTTTTTTTTTGACATTTAGTATAAAAGCACAAATAATAAAAAATAAAATTTAAATTTAAAAAAAACTAAAAATTAACTAAACAAATAAAATATAAAAATAAAAAATTTGGTGTCTACAGTTTGCCACTCTTTGTCTGAGTTTTGGAAAAACTTGAGACAAAGAAGTAGACACCAAATACTCACCTGTGTTATTCGGCTGCGAACGTCTCGAACGACAGACACTTTAGAAATGGGGACTGACCCCTTTGACAAAATTTTAAAATGGGACTGACTCAGACAAGAAATTTATAACGTGGGACTGGCCCGAACAAGAAATTTAAAAATCATGGGACTGACCCGAAGAAAACTTAAAATCATGAGACTGACCCGAACAAAATTTAAAATCATGGGACTGACCCGAATAAAGCTTAAAATCATGGGACTGACCCGAAGAAAACTTGAAATCATGGGACTGACCCGAATAAAACTTGAAATCATGGAACTGACCCGAAGAAAGCTTGAAATCATGGGACTGACCCGAATAAAACTTAAAATCATGGGACTGACCCCGAAGAAAACTTGAAATCATGGGACTGACCCGAAGAAAACTTGAAATCATGGGACTGATTCGAATAAAACTTAAAATCATGGGACTGACCCGAATAAAACTTAAATCATGGGACTGACCCGAATAAAATTTAAAATCATGGGACTGACCCGAATAAAGCTTAAAGTCATGGGACTAACCCGAATAAAGCTTAAAATCATGGGACTGACCCGAATAAAATTTAAAATCTTGGCGACTCTAATATACTTACCTGAAAAGGATCTCAAAGTTTTGCCCCAATAGAGGTTAAGTTTTTGCATCTGAGCCTATAGTTGATTCTGCATTGCTATGTTGCTGCACCTTTTGAGCAAATTTGCTTGTGATATTTTCGATCCGTCTTTGTTCACTGGAGAATTCTTTCTAATACCGGCTCCAGTGCTAAATGTGACTGTTTTTACCCACGCACGAAATTTTCTGCAAAAGAGAAAAAGCAAAGAAAAGTGCCACTATCATTTTGATTCGTTTGCCCTTGAGAATCGTGTAAACATGAGTCTTTTGATGCTTTCGCCAACTTTTGCTGTGGCATTTGACTTAGTTGGATTTGTCGCTTCCAAACGTCTCTGCTTTTCCCAGACTGACCGAGTATGCATTTTGCCATATTATGAAACCTGCGTAGCTGGTTTTGCTGAACCTTAACCCTTTTCAAGAGATGACTGAATCCAAGTATGCTTCGAATAAACCACGGGGATTGTTATTCACCAAAATTCAATGACCAAGAATGATGTATGCAAGGTAACTTCACATGTCATGCAAGAATGAATATGCAAAAGAATGTAAAACACAACCAACTGTGCTTAATCCTACAAAATGCCATGAATACAAGCAATTGAGGAAAAATGAGTTTCATAAGAAGATATTTGCAAAAGAATATTTTTACAAAGCGACACAGTTTTGGCCAACGGATGTCATATTCGAATCCCTGGATATCTTTGTTCCGGAAGTCGACACTGGTAGAAGTATTACGAAGAGAAAACCCAAATGAACCAAACCACCAGTTGTTCCTCCTCGTGCTCGCTCATTGCAGAAACCTACCTTGGCGCCCTTTCGGGTTTTCACCAAAGTTGCCCCCCACCCCCTTTTGTTTTGTTTTGTTTTTTTTTTCTTTTCTTCTTTTTCTCCTTTTCTTTTGAGGTGCCCTTTCGGGTTTTCACCTAAAGAAGCAATGGAAGAGCTCGACCATAATCGACTCAGGAATGTAAGTTGAAGATTGCTGGCATCAGTAAAATGCGCTTCCCTTATAAACTTAAGCGAAGGCATTATGGACATCACTTGCCAGTTGATTAGCAAACTTCCCAATAGAAATACAACAAGTGACGAAAGCCAGGACTTTGGGCTTTTGTAATGAGGTCAGGTGGGGTGTTTTTCAAGGAAAGTTGAAGCTTGAAAGAAAGAAAAAAATTTTTAATGAGAGGTGCGAAATAACCTGAGATTGCATCATTTTGAGATTATCTCCAATTTTTGAACGAAACCGAGGAAGATTTGCCCCGGTTTGATTGGATTTCTCTCTTCACATTTTTCATTGCATTTTCTTACTTTAGCATTTCTCTTTTAGAAAACTAAATTTGCCCCTGTGTGGGGTTTTTTCTCCTTTTCTTTCTTTCTTTCACAATAAATTTGCCCCAGTATGGGGTTTGCAATTCTTTTTCTTTTTCTTCTTGATCATCTATTCTCAAAATAAATTTGCCCAGTGTGGGGTTTGCAATTTTTAGGGGCTGCCAAATGAAAATTATTGTTCTGGTAGCTCAAAAGGGATGACTAGGGATGAAATGTTTTGATTGGAAAGGAAGATGGCCTGACTTTTGTCTCGCCCCTTGCATGATTTCCAAAAGTAATTTGCATAATCAAAATAAAAAACTTCTTACACATGTCTGAATTGATAGGTTGAGGGAATGTTTGTCCATCCATGAGTGCCCCGCCAGGTAGTACTTTTTGAACAACGAATGCCCCTTGTCAATTTGGGGCAAATTTGCCTTTGGCTTCATCTTGCATTGGGAAAATTTGCTTTAGCACTTTGTCCCCTACTTCAAAAGATTGTCGGTGGACCTTTCTTGTTGTAGGCCCGGGCCGTGCATTTCTGATAACATTGGCCATAGCATTCAGACGCTTTTCATCAATCGGGGCCAGTTGTTCATGATACTGCTTTAACCGATCAGCTCCTTTCAACTTGGCTCCCATTAGAACACACAATGAAGGGATTTCTTAAAGAAGAGCTTTCTTAACGAAGGGATTTCTCCATGAAGAGCTTTCTTAATGAAGGGATTTTTCAATGACGGGATTTCTTAATGAAGGAATTTTCCAATGAAGGGATTTTTGGCCTTCTCAATGAAGGGATTTTTAACGAAGGGATTTCTTAATGAAGGAATTTTTCAATGTATGGCATCATCGGAATCCAGAACAGTGATATTCAAAGGGTCAAATAATTTCATCTTTGGCCATCTAAAAGAATTAAAAAATTAGGACAATAATCAAATAAACAAATAAAACAAATTGTGCATTTGATGGAACTCCTAATCAAAGCGAAAACAAGACAGAAACTTAATTGCAAAAGATGCTTTCATTAAGCTATTCACATATGCAAGAAATAGTTTTCATGAACTTTAGTAAATAACAACCCCTAGATTTACCGAAATTCCCTTCGAGAGGGAAGATACTCGGCCATCCAAATTGTGCAAAGCTCCTTCAGGATTTTCAAATTTCGTCATTGGAGGTGGATGCCTCGAAGGTGTCCTTGTGTTTAGGAAAGGGGTTTGTACTTATACTCGGTCCTTGTTCACCTTTTCCCCTTAACACTATTTCCCCTGCCTCAATCATGTCTTGGATTTTGTGCTTAAGTGCTTTACAATTGGCGGTTGGGTGGCCAAGTGCTCCCAAGTGATAGGCACAAATAGCCTGTGGATCGTATCCAGCAGGCATGTCATAAGGGTAAGTTGGAGGGGGAATCACACTTATTTTACCGGCAGCCTTTAATTGTTCATACAATTGGTCCAGAGGCCTGCCTAGGTTGGTGAATTTTCGGGTACGGCTTTGATTGTAGGTTTCAGTGGGTTGGGGATAGTTATAGATAGGTCTATTTAGCAGAGGAAATTGTTGATTGTAGGGAGGTCGGGGTCGAACTTGTTGGAAGTTAGGTTGAGATATTTGAAAAGGGGGTATAGGCGAGTTGGTGTAGTTAGGGCGAGGTCGAGGATGAGTGGTATTGGTGTGATAAACAGGATGAGAGTTTGAATAGTAAGGGTAAGGGTTGGAGTAGGTAGGGTATTGTCGAAGTCTGGGTCTTGGGATAGGGTTTCGATCCCAGACAACAGCGATTTCCCCCTCTTTCTTTTGGAGTTGTTGTTTCTTTCCACTATTACTTTGGCCTTGCAAAGCTTCCACTTGAGTTTTCAGGGCAGACACATTGACAATCTTTCCAGCCTTCACAAAATCATCATATTCTTCAAGCTTATTGACAATAGCAGCAAATGAGCATCCAGTCATGTGAAAGATTTCCTCAAAATGCAGGGATCGTGTGCTTTAATAAAGGTGCGAATGATTTCATCTTCAGTCATTGGTGGCTCAACCTTTGCAGCTATTTTCCTCCACCTTTTAGCATAGGTTTTATGATCTTCAGATGGCTTCCTCTTTGTCCCCTCTAGTGTGGTCCGCGTCGGTGCTAGTTCACAGTTGTATTCATATTGCCTTATAAATGCATCGGACAGGTCCAGTGTGACGCCCCGAAAAAAAATGAGTTTGAGAACCCGGAAATTTTCTAATTTTCTAGGGTTTATTTTTTTTTACCGCCCGTCTTTTCTACATTTTCTTGATTAGAAAAATTTCTCAGATAAAGTTTATGAGCAAAGATAGTTTTAAAATGATTTTTCTAGTATCGGTTAGTTTTTGAGAAATTAAGAGCTTATACTGGACGTGGGACCCGCTAGTGTGATATAATTTTGGTGACTAAGTGAATTGTGTGCTAAGTGTTATTATTTTACAAGGTGCTAGGAAATGATTAGAGGGTGGTTATATGATGTAACCATTGGAAGCCAAAGGATTAAAGAAAATACTAGAAGGGCCAAGTGTCACAAACCCATTGCAAGTTGGACCTTTGACTAAGACCATGATTTCTTCTTCTTATCTTGACCAAACCTTTTGTTTTCATCATTTCTTCTTCTTGTAAGCATGATGGACGAAATTTTGAGAGAAAGAGAGAGCAAATCCAGCATCTTGCACCTCAATTTCTTCCTCCAATCTTGAGTTCTAACCGATTAAATTGCAAATCACTCCATAAAACTTGCTAGCTAAGGAAGATTGAAGCTATTGGTGGAGTTGTTTTGGAAGAAAAATCCCTAAGCCATCACCTTTCTTGATATTTCAAGGTATCATGTCTAACCATCCTTTCTTTGATCTTGATTTTGTTAAATTAATGACTTGTGATGGCTAATGAGATGTTTTAGTGGAAGATTAGCACTTGAATGCAACAATTTCCAGATTAGGGTTTTCAATTTCCCCAATTCTGCCTGACACTGTTCATCATAGTTATAGGCTGAATTGGCCTTAGCACAAAACATGAAAGTTGTAGAGAATGAGGTTTTATAGTTGCCTTCAAAATTTCAGCTCAATCCAAGTTCGGTAGCCTGTGAAAAGACCAAAATACCCCTGCTGCCCTGTTTCTGTCCGAACCTGGAAATCAGCTTTGGTAATTGGTTAGTTTGACTGGGAATACTACTGATTTGGTTGTTTATGTCTTCTTACGAATTATATCCTTGTATCTTAGCTTTTAAATGGCTTTGGAATTACCTGATTTGGAGTTGTGTGTGCTGAGTTATGACTGAATGAATCAGGACTGCGTCAGTGAGCTTCGAACTAGAAAATCTGGGGTTATTTTGGAATATTTGACCTAGTTAGGGTGAGAACTGGACTCAGTGGTCTTCATGAAAGTTGTAGGGAATGATATTTTAGAGGTGCCTGCAAAATTTCAGGTCAATCGGAGTAGCGTAGCTTGAGAAAAGATGGAATTACCCTTGCTGTTCTGGTTTTACCCGAATGTAAGAATTGCGCTTGTAATTGGTTGTTTTGGTCCGGAATGCTTCCAAATTGGTTGTTGAGGTCTTCTGATGAAATTTATCCCTGTTTCTTAGCTTTCATCTGGTTTTGGAATTTCTGGATTTGGACTTGGAGAGCCTGAGGTATGATGTTTCCGCTAGAATGCGTTTTGGTGAATCTGTTTTTGTGATTCCGATGTAGTATCTTGCATTTTTGACCTGGTTACACTCGAAACTGGGTTGAGTGACCTTCTGTAATATTGTACCCCTATCTCTTAGCTTCGAAATGGTGTATCTTGTACCTTCATCCGACAATTGTAGTGCCTTTGGTACCATTACCGCAAAATGACGTCAAAACCTATTTTTCTGGTTTTGAGCTTAACTTTCATTTCCGGACTTTTTCCTAGCTTGACTTGTCTTTGTACTACTTGGAGCTTGCTGTATGACTATTGGATGAACTTGTTGTTGTGTGTGTACCTTTGGGACTGGCTGAGGAAATAATGAAGCCATGATGGCTGGAAAAGTTAGCAAATTCAGGGGAAGTGCTGTCCGAACTTTGAAGGGACTTGATTGCATTGAGTTTGTGATCTAAGACTTGGATTTGAGCAAGACGATGATATATGATGGTTGGTTCCTGAGCCGTGGAGGTGAGTGAGCTCAAACTACTTCTAAAGTTATTTATGAACCGTTTCTTACATTATTTACTTTTGAACTGTTTCCAAAGTTACTTTTGAAATGTTTTCTTGCATATCATGTGTGCTGGCATTTGAGTGTGCCTTGTTTGCTATATTTATTGACTTCATGACTTGTATTTTGGTTGATAACGTGTTAAGCGCTTATAATGATTTCCAAAATGAGTTTTTGAGGCGAGTGTGTACTTTATCGCACTCGACCTCGATAAATGTGGAATTTTCGATTGAAATGTTACTTGCGCATGAATGTAAGCCTTTTGGGCTGAACTGGCCATTGCCCCTTGTTACTGGTCGTCTTGAGCCAGAAGCGGACTCGGTCAGGCGATTAGGAACTTGGGTGAACGTTTGGTATACTCGAGTATTACCTATGTAGGTTGGTGGAGCCTGGCCAAAAGCCAGGGACGGGGTGAATGAAATGAAATGAATGACCAAATGAGCGAGGAAATGTCAGGAGAATGAATGTATCCTTTCATGAATGTTACTATCGCTTTCCATTGTAAATGTTTCTTGAATTATCGATAATCCATATTTACTGTTTTGCAAATGATGTAGTTGTTTCCGAATTTATCATTTAATTTATGACATCATTGCTATATGACATCATTGAAATGAACTATTGTGAAACCGATTTGATTAATGATTTTCTGGTTACTCGCTGAGCTTTTAGCTCACCCCAAAAACTATTTTATTCCCCTCCACAGGGCTCGTGGCGAAGGAAGGACTTGTAGTACTTGTGCACGTGTATGGATGGCCTAAACTTTGTACAATTTTGGATTTGGAATTATTTTATGTATGTTTGGGATTAGTTTCCGCTGCATTTTGTGATATGTAATTCTTGGAGAATTTGATGTATATTTGAGATTTATATTATAATTTGTTTGAGGACTGTAGTGAGTGAGTGAGTCCCGGCGAGAGCTGGGCAGGCGGCCCGCCGAACCCTCTGGTTCGCCCTAGGGGGAGGTGGGGCCGTCACATCCAGCCAAGTTTTTATCTCATCAGCCTTCAAATTTGATT
Source organism: Coffea arabica (assembly GCF_036785885.1). Classification (NCBI taxonomy): domain Eukaryota; kingdom Viridiplantae; phylum Streptophyta; class Magnoliopsida; order Gentianales; family Rubiaceae; genus Coffea; species Coffea arabica. Next base: position 29,969,502 of record NC_092314.1, read on the forward strand.
GCCAATCAAGCGCGTCGCCTTCCAGACTTTCTGGGAATAGCCTTAAAGGTAGATTTTCATTATCTGTTGGCTTACCCAATTTGTTGGCGAACAGTCGGAGGTGTGTCTTGGGATTACCTGTCCCATCATACTTGTTGAATTTCGGGGTTTTGAACCCCTCAGGCAATTGCACATTCGGAAAAAGACAAAGCTCATCGTAATCCAAGACTTCTTGTTTGTTCAACCCCTGACTTTTCCTCATAAATTCATCAAAACGGTCAAGGCGCTTGAGCAACTTCATATCAACAGGAGCAGAAGATTCTCCTATCTCTGGCTTGGTTTGCATAGGATGGTTTGGCAGTAAGGGCTCTGTAGTGGTGGGATAAAAAGTATACTGCTCTGGAAGCATATTCGAAGTGACTTGTGGTGGTGGGATTTGTGTGTGAGTAGGAAAAAATAAAGGATTAGGAGGGTAGGTGTATGGCAAACTTGTGGTGGTATAGGTGAGAGTTGCTTCGGGTGGAATAGAGAAAGATGGTATAACAGTAGTTTGAGTCGAGGGTATGACAAATGGTTCTTGCTCAGGCTGCCTGACGGGTACAGGTTCGGGTTGAACTCTGCTGCTAATTAGCTCATCAATCAACTTCCTTTGGGCCGCCATCTCGGTAGCCATCTCACCAAACCTAGTAAGCATCTCAGTCAACTGAACCACCAAACTCGCAGTCTCGGGTTGAGCGGTAGTAGCAGACCTATCTGATTGTTCCGGTTGTGAACTCATTTTTACACGACTTCTCTGGGCTTGACTACGGGATCGCGTTATGATGGGGCTTCGACGAGAAGCTATGTTTAAATATTACCTGAGAATTTTTGAAAGATTGCCTTTAAATTTAACCCTCGCTTAGTTATTCCAATAAAAATAAAGAAAAGGAAAAGAAAAAGGCAAGAGTTAGTAGATATCCAGAAAATTCGGATGCATGTCCTATGGGGGAACCCTTTTTGTGCCAAGGGTAGGCCTAGCACGAAAATGCAATTCTCTAGAGTAGGCACTATACCATACCTGAGGGGTCCGATCAACGGATTGAGTGAAAAATGATTGAAAAAAAAAATTGGCCAATTTGGAGCGAGAAGGAACATTTGTCCTAAAAGATGAGGACAAAGTCCGAATGGATTACTTACTTTGATCAACACATGATATGTGAAAGAGAGCTTACTTCTTGAAAGGATCGTAATGCCTCGACTAATTTATTCAGTGAACTTTAGATTTAAACCCTAAAAAGGAATAAGCAGATCAAGAGGATAGGATGAAATTGATGATTTATTCAAAAATTGACCGGATCACCTTTAAAAGGGTAAAATGGTCAAATGTATTGAATGAAATTTGATTATTTATTCAAAATTGAATGGACAACCCTAAAATGAATTAAACTATTCAAATGAATTAAATGAAATCAATTGATTAAGCAAAATGATGATTTATTCAAAAATCAACCGAATTGCCCTAAAAATAGGTAAACTGGTCAAATGTATCGGATGATTTATTCAAAATTGACAAGATCACCCTAAAAAGGGTAAACTGGTCAAATGAAATTTGAACGAAACTGATGATTTATTCAAAATTGATTGAATTGACCTAAGAATGGGTAAACTAATCAAATGAATTAAATGAAATTGGTGGTCTATTTAAAATCGACTAGATTGCCCTAAAAATGGACAAATGGATAAAATGGACTTAGATGAAAGTGATGAATAAAATGGTCCAATGGATTGAATGGAATTGACAGCTTATTTAAAATCAATCTATCCATTGGTAGTTTCAAAAATTTATTGCGATGCAGTAGTCTATGAACCTTCTAAAATAAAATGTTGGCGTCAATTTATTTATCGTCTCAACGGTGAGGAAATATTGGTGAATTTGTTCCAATTAATGTCCTTTACGCCAGGGATTTTTACCAATTTTGATAAAGTGGCCAAAAGGTGATTATTAGATGCTCATGTTCCAAAGATCGCTCTATGAAAATGACCGGATCCTACCTTACCTTGTGTACTACCCCTTTGGATGGTACAAAAATATAAACGTGCAAGTCTCCTTGGATTAAATATCCGAGACACAAGGCTGTTTAGTCCTAACGTGGGATCCCCTAAATGGCATTCCCTTTCTAGGGTTTATGCATGATGCCATTTTATTAAAGCAGTAAATGTGCAATTCGAAATGAAACGTGACCTAAGGAACCCTTTATTTGCCAGGGTATGCCTGAAAGGGCATGACATTATTAATTTATGAACAAAATATACCAAAATTTCTTAAACGTGCAATAGCCTATCTACAAGGGTAGGTTCTAAAAGAAGGCCCTGCCAGACCTCTTATTTGCTAGGGTTTGTGAATGCAATGGGGACAAAACCAAGAAAAGTTAGTTCAGCCAGACAAATACACATTACACATTGTAGCAATCAATACAAAGAAATAAAGCCATAAAAGGAAAAGAGGGGTTGGATCCCTCCCCTCGTGAATAGTGTCCCTAATAGGGTAAGGCAGACTCTACCCTAGGTAAACTATCATGGATGCATGAGGTATTGGTTCGCTAATGCATCTAAACTCGATAGGTCATAGGTCTCCGAGCCTTCAGACTTGGAAACCAAGGGTCATCAATCCCAAGGTTCTTTGTCGGTGGCTCGAGCGATTCCCCAAACACCGCTACGCACACATCGTGTCACGGCTACGTGTTTGAGTGAATCTATCAAAAATTCTCAACCTTCGATTAAAAGCTAAAGGCTAACGACCCACAGCTTAAAGCGGAAGATTGAGTGACCCATCGGATCATGCTACACACACATCGTGTCGTGATCACACGTCCAAGTGGGTCGCCTAAAATCCTAATAGGGTGGAGTGGCGTGACAAGCCACTAAAAGAAAAATAAATGAGGGATAAAAAATAAAGCGTATGCACGTATGCTAGTGCTCGTTTGGAGGGGAGGGAACGAGAACCAACGCGAGGCTCTAGGGTAATATTCCCCCACCCAAAATGCAATCCAAGGCGCAGGATCACATAAATAAACCATCCATCCATCAAAACAATCGTACGCAAATGGGCGAGGGAGTGAGTTGATACGCACGAAATGCAAAATCTTAAAAAAGGAAAAAATGCAATCCTAAACATCCAAATGTAATATATAAGAAGGTTGAAAGAAGAAAATAATCGACCAAATCAAATGCTCGGACTCTCTAAGTCCCCAGTGGAGTCGCCAACTGTCGCGCCCCATTTTTATGAAAATAAAATAAAATGGCTTTAAAAGGTGAATTTTTGTTTTGGAAAATGAATTTTGATTTACAAGGGAAAATGAAGAAAAATATGGGTCTAAATGGGACTTGAAAATGCGACGACCCAAAATATAGTTTAAAAAGGGTTTTTGAATGAAAAATCGGAGTCGCCACTTGGTATAGAGTTCAGGTGTATCAAGTCACCTAAAAATGAATTTTTAAAGGAAAAAGTAAAAAAAAAACCCTTTTTAAACGACTCCAAGTCTACAAAAAATCAGAGAAAAAGATTCGGGAGTCATATTTGAAGAAAGGGAAGGCAATGATAAGAATCCAAGACACCCTTTCAACCTAGCCAAGGCTAGTTGCGCGATTTAGTCAACGATTTTCTTATTTTTTTAATCTAAAGATTTATCACATTTGGATGTACTATATGAATGAAAACCCTAGATCTAGGAGGGTATCGGGGATCGAAATGTATTTTCAAAGCTTACTTGGTGCCAATCACATTAATTGTGAAGCCCAATAAAGAATCTTCGAAGAAGTCACGAATAATGCAAGTCATGAAACTCGAAAGAAAGAAAAAGGAAAGAAAATAATAATATACAAATGTGTATGACCTAAAGGAATGTAACATGTCGGGTACGGGGGACTAATGTTTGTTGGCTTTCAATGTTCCCTTTAATAGAGAGAATACGATCGTGCTAAGGCTAGAGAAGCCAAACTCGTCCATATCCCATATCCAAGTGGTTTTCCCTAGCCTAATCAAGCAAATGTACTAATCCACCCCCTAATTTCCTAAATGAGATGCGAATCTAAATGTTATATATACATAGGGGCAAGGGATATTTTATTAGGGGAAATATTATGTGAAAATGATAAAAATCCTAAAAAATGAAAAAATATGCATGAAGTGTAATGTAATCATACAAACATGATCTAGCGAGGGAGGTCCCTAAGGGTCTAGCATTGGACTAGCCCATGTCTACGGATCCTCACTAGCATTGGACTAGTGGAAAATCGTAACAAAGAGCCACAACTAGCATTGGACTAGTGTGGATTCGAGAAATGGACCATGACTAGCGTTGGACTAGTTGTGGTGATGTCACACATTTATCGCAATCAAATAAATCATGTAAAACATAATAAAGCAAATAAACACATAAATCACATATAGCACATAACACATAAGCATGATTTCTAGATGCAGGATCCTAAGAAAGCGGTAACACATAACACATAGGCATGCAAAAACACACAAGGCAAATAAAGCAAAGAAACTCCTAACTATTACATTGGGGGTAGCCCTACTACAATCTAAAAAGGGGGAAATACATAAATAAATAATTAAAGGAATACCTAACTATTACAAATTTGGCATTCAAGTGCCTTTCAAATGATAGATATACAAAGCGAAAGCCAATAAAGCAAATAAATAAATAAATAAACATCCAAGGGGCATGCCATTAAACACATAAAGTCACATAGGGCACGTAAGGTCAAATAAAGTAAGAAATAAGGGATAAGGTGTACCTCCCTTGAGTTGGGGCCTAATGAAGTGAAATCACTTATTTACTCTCCAAAATAATAAAAGAGTTAAGGCATCACTTTAATCAAGAAATAATCATAAGAAATGGAAATAAACATGATATTGAATCACTCAAAGCAAATTGAAACAAACAAGGACCCAATAGCAAACATTAGCCAAACATTCAAGTCCAATTAAAATATTTTGGAAACTTCAAAGGTCCAAGAATAATAAAAGGTCAAGTAATGGTTCAAAACGCAATTACTCTAGGACCTAATTACAAGAAATTAGAACATGATTGGGCCATAGTGAAACAAGGAGAGACTTGAGGGGTTAGAATGAAAACTCCAAAAATTTCCATGCATTCATACGAGGAAGATTTCTGCAATTGAGACTCTCGGCAAAAAAAAAAAAAAAAAACTGAAGCGATTTCCTTCTTTTTGTTTCTATCATTTCTGCTGCAACTTCCTTCCCACTTTCAAACACTAAAATCATATTTGATCTCATACTTTAAACAAAAACATGATCTTGGCATCCAAACAAGCAAAATCATAAAAGAGATCATGCAAATACTGAAAAAAAACTTCATGCAAAAGGCCTGGAGAAGCTTTTGATAACAAAGAAAAAACTGCTGCAACCTTGTTTCCAACGGATACTTTAGATTTGAACATCAAATTTGATCAAAACCTTTTAAACCAAACCTCCAAACTTTGAACTAAGCACTAAGACACATAACTTAAACATTCAAACAAGCAAGGATTAGGGAATTAAACCAATACCAAAGAGACTTTCATGCAAAAATGGTTTTAAACTTCAGCATTATCGCATGGTAGATTCGCTCAAGCCTCTCAAACGGAAAACCAACCTCCAGCTTTTATCAAACTTATCATTCCAAATAATCTATCATACATGCAAGAGGATGGCAGAACCAGAAATGATGAAGATTTTCATGCAAACCAGGATTCAAACCAAGTTTACTGCTAAAAAGGATTCGGCAGCTAAGAAAACTTTCTGCGATAATTTTTCTGCTGTAAATTTGCAGCTTCAACTCACGCAATGAAAGATTGCACCATAACTCATCATTTAGTTACCAAACCCACACACATCTCCCAAACATCAATTTTAGCGGGGAGGAAACAAAAGAAATGCAGCAAAGAAACTTAGGAAAAACATATGTTCATGCTATTTTAGTAACATGTTCATACATGCATCGAATGAAGCTTTCTTCATTTCTGGTTGCTAGGTTTCTGCAAATGCTTCTTACTAGTCACCCAAACATCTTAAATAAGGCTTCAAACTCAACATTTATCACGCACAAAAAACTAATCATGCAAAACGAAAGGAAACAAGGCAGAGAGTGGCCATGAGGTCAGATTTCATGCTGCAATTTTCTGCAAATAAAGACATTCACTACATACGCGGCTAACAAAATCCGAACCAACAAAACTATTCAAACCGAAGCAACATTTTATGAATCATATCATCAAAACCCAATCCCATTCTGCGCATTCCCAAGAATTCTCCAAACCAGATTGCGCACAAAGACAACCAAAGGAGCAGCCGTGAACTCACACAAGCCCATCAGCTAAAACCTATAGAAAAGACCCCAAACTTCCGTCCCCAAAACCAGACCAACCTATGGATTTCTCAGCCCAAACAGAAGCAAACTTAACCTTCTTCAAATAACAGACATGAAACCAGGGTGTGTCTGATGAAATGCAAAAGAACACAGACAGAGTTGGCTCTAGATTTTAGAAACAAGATGGTAAGAAAAGCAATAACCATCAGCCCTGGCTATACCCAACACAGAAAACAGCGAAAAAGAAACAACTTTGATTGGTGAAATGAAAGTGGATTGCAAGAAAAATAGCAAACTGTCTCTCAAAAACATCCAAGCATCAAACTTTACTCTAGTAATTCCACATCCAAGCATGAGTAAAAGCCCAGGATCTCTGGTTACACAGAGCAGATTCCATATGAAATGGTAATAGACAAAGAAAAGGGCTGAAGACTACCTGTTTACCGCCCTTGGACTTGAAGCTTCAGCCTGGGTTCAATGAAAAGATCAGCCGCAGACTCCGATGAAGAAACCTGAAATTGGGTGTTCAACCTTGGACCTCCTCTTTCTCAGATCTATTGGCTCCTCCCTCACCCACGGCTTTTCTTCTTCTTTTCTCCCCCGCGACTGAAATCCTTTTCCTCCTTCTTTCTTGTTCCCCGCAGATCCTTTCTCAATCTCCTATCTCTCTTTCTTCCTCTCTTTTCCAGCCACCCCACCGTTCTTTCCTTGCCCTTGCTTTGTTCCTTCCTACTGCCCAGCCGAAGCTCTCCTTTCCAAACCTAGTCCTCTCTCTCAAACTCAGCCGCCCCTTTTTTTTTTCAGCCGTCAACTCTCAGCCCCTCTAAAACCTCTCCCGTTCTCTTAAACCCTTTCTCATCCTTTTATACGGCACCCCAAAAACTAAACCCTCATTTCAATGGTTACAAACCAACCTCATCTTAAACCTTCTCCCTTGGCCATCCGATTGCACCCTTGCATGAAACGGCATCTTTTCTCTTTTTTTTTAATAGAAATTAATTCTTTAATAGAAAAATTATTGCCATTAAAATGCTTTAAATCCAAATCTAAAGGGTGAAAACACACTTTTTGAATTTTGTGAGGATTTTCCTTTCCTTTTTTTTTGACATTTAGTATAAAAGCACAAATAATAAAAATTAAAATTAAAATTAAAAAAAACTAAAAATTAACTAAACAAATAAAATTTAAAAATAAAAAATTTGGTGTTTACATAAACGTGTCCAACTGTGCAGCTGCTAGTGCCTCCTGGACCTCCACATTCAAGCCTTGGGTAAAGCGGCGAATTCGCTTTTGCTCTGTTAGCACCAATTCCAGAGCGAAGCGAGAGAGTTTTGTAAACTGGGTTTCATACTCTGCCACACTGGATGCCCCTTGGTGCAGGCGGATAAAATCATCCTCATGTCTCTCTTGTACAATGGGAGGTAAATATTTTTCATTAAATTCTCGTGTAAAGTTAACCCATGTCCAGGGGGTCTATTCCCGCTCCCACTTGGCTCTAATCACATTTCACCAGGCTCGGGCGGCTCCTTCAAACTGAAAAACAGTAAAAGATATCTGCCGCTCCTCCGAATACCTAAGCGCGGCAAAGATATCTAACATATGGTCCATCCAACCCTCTGCTAGGTCAGGATTAGGTCCACCTATAAACTTGGGAGGTGTAAATTTTTGAAACCGTTCTAAAGCACGGTCCTCTCCTTCATGATTGCCTGGGTTATTTCCAGGGTTTCCTGTAGTATTCCCATGGCCCTGACCCTGTTGGTCAATCATACGTTCTAACAGGTCAGCAATCCAGCTACTTGATCTGGCTCATGTTCATGTTCCTCTTCAGAGCTTCGTCCCCACCTTCTACCTCTACCTCGAGTACCGGAAGCCATTTAGGTACAAAAGTCTCTAAATCCAAACATAATGTGTGCTTAGTATTCAAACTAGAAACAAAAGAAAAACACAAAGCAAATGCACAAAAGGCATGCAAATGATAAGTACAAAAGATAATACTCAAATATACACATTTATTTACAAAGCTACACCAAAAGATATACAAGTTATCCGACATCCGGTCGGTACAAAACCCTTTAAATACATGAGCATTCGAGCTCCGAAAATCTATTTAGCCAGCAGATAACCAAAGAACCAGCTATACTGGTTAGAACAAAAACATATCAGATGGGCAAAAGAGAATCCAAATAACGGCCCTACGCGCCTCCCCTAGGGCCCCAATCCCCAACGGAATCTAGAGTATCTATCTCGCCTATCTGCTTTGGGCCGGTAGCTCGTGGTGGTGCCTCCGCGGCCATATCTAGTAGGACCTCGCAGTCCAACGTAATACTCGAGGCCCTCTCCCTAAGCTGTCTCTTCATGGTGAAGAGGTGCTGGTGTGTGTCGTGAAGCTGACGATGAAGAGCATCTGTCCTCACCACCTCAACTCGGAGCCTCTGCTCCACATCCCTAGTGCACAGTTCCAAATCCCTAATACATCTAACCTGCCTGTGGTCAAACTCTCTAGCCTCCTCCAGCTGTCTAGCCAAGCGATCAGTCACCTTCTCCAGGCGACGTCGCTCGTCATCCACTGCCAGGACGACCTCATCAGGATAGCCGAAGGTGTGTCGGCACTCACAAGGCCGATCCAGCTGACCAAAAGGGGAATACAGCGTATACGGCTCCCCATGCCTCCTCTGATATCAGATCTCCCGCCTACGTAACACCCGGTTCACCGGGCCCCCTGCACTCGGAGGGCTTGGTTCCGGTTCCACGCCGCTGGGTCCGCACCACTAGAACTGCCCGAATCCATCCCTACAAAACATTAATCCATCAGTTCACCGGCATTTCAACTTAAAATATATCATTCATCTTAAAGAGAATTCACGTATTCCTAATGCCTATCACGTATGTCCCACAATTGCGCAAGTTCTCTAACCTAGGTGCTCTGATACCACCTGTGATGCCCCTGCTTCTCCCAAGGGCGAACCCTAGTGATGAGGAGGTCGAGAGGGCTATCCAAGTGGAGCAAGTGAAGGTGCCATTGGGGCCCATGACATGAGCCCGCGCGAAAAGATTGAATGAAGCACTACAAATATTGGTTTGTGCAGCCCGAGTGTCCAGTGGAGAGATAAAGGCTATTGAGGGCCTCAACAAAGCTAGATATGTCATCTTACTCGCGGCCATTCAAGAGGATTAGCTACTCAAGATTCGACCACGGGCCCATGGTCCATTATCAGTTAGTAGAATGTAATAAAGAGATCCAACACGCCTATGGGTTGGACCTTAGTCGTTTTTAGTCTTTGGCCATAGGCTAGGCCATGTGGGCCACCTTTGTAGTCCCTACACTGAGTTATTACGGGGGTCAGCGAGTCGGGGGTCCAGGGGGCGACGCGCCCCTGGTGGGGGCTAGGGGGCAAAGCCCCCGGAGCTTTCGGCTAGGCGGCCCAAAGGGAAGCCCAAGGGCTGGCCGCCTTTCCTCCAACGTTTACAAGCTTTGGTAGGTTTTGGTTACGGCTACAAATAGCCTTAAGTCGTTGTCTACATTCAGTTTTTGACGATTAATAAAATTACAATTGAGAGTTCTCTCAAGAGCTTCATTGAAGCACCTTGAATATCTTAGATCTATATCTTGGGTATTCAATCGACTTATCAATCTAGGACCGTGCTAGATTGTGGCGTCTTCTACAAATACCGAGGTTCGTTGACCACGTGATCAACGGGTTTAGGTGATCCGCTGGGTTCGTCGCCTTCAACGTGAGTCTCTACCTTCTAGATCCCAGTTTTTTTGTGCGGGTTGCATCACATGGTTGGTGCCGTTCGTATCACCTGGGGTATCGGCGGGACACCTGCCTAGCTCGCGCCAGGACTCGAAATTTCAAAACAATAAAAGCTAGACAAACCAAAAAAGTACGATTTACGATATATACAACCCCCAAAAGGTCTATTTACATCCTCAAAAGTATCTAGTCAAATCACTATATTACATTATTATAACAACCAGTAGGAAGTAGACCTTAAGGAGGGTCCTCATACAGACCACCAAAACAAAAACAAACATCTTAATTGTCCAACTATTACAAGCAAACCTAACTATACTAGTGAATGTGCCAAGGAGTTCCCCGCATCGTCCCCTGCTAAGGAAAACAAAGGAAACGGGGTAAGCTATATGCTTAGTAAGTAAACGGGGTAAAATCGTAAATTTCACATTTAGATAAACAACTATTTCACAAAAATGTCCAGTCAAGTGCAAAAGTAACAATACAAATGAAGGATACAGGTTGGCTCCAAAGCCAAGTCGTTTGCCATGCGTGACCTCCTGCCGACACTCCATCGACCACAAATAAGGTCCGTAGAACTCCACTTATACACCCACCTAACACCTTATCACCCTCACTGGTCAGTCACCTCACAAACTTACTCGAGCGAATGAAATTGAGATTGGTTCACAAGCTCGGTTCACAAACTTGGTTCACATTCTCGGTGAACCGGATTCACAAACTTGGTGACCTCAGACTAGGTTGGACTGGTTTCGACCAAACCCCGGCTGGCTCGAATAGTTCATCTAGGTTAGAAGATCGACCCCAACTCACAAACTTCACCCCGAGTTAGAAGCTCAGGGGGTTCAAACCCAAAATAATTCATTTAGACATGTCATGTATAAATATGCATGTAAATTAGGGTTTAGGTCGAGTGTGATGAAGTACACCCTCGCCTAGGTACCCTTTCATTCACCTTAAACACATAAGTAAGTTATATACAAAACGGCCCGAATACTTACTCAAAGGACCAAGATAGCAAAAGTACGAAATCGCGTCGCGCAGGATAGCTAGTAGGCCTCACCAGCTCTGTCTAGCTCATCACCGTCTGAAATAGAAGATTGCATCACATTATATAACAAACGGCTACTAACATGCCTAAAACAATCAAAACGGCAAAATTGGCACATGCAAGTGCGGAAACAGCATACGGAAACGGAAATGGCTGCATAACCGTTTTGTTGTCAAAAACTGTTTTGAACACAATTGAAGCTACGAGTGTCGGATCAAAGTGCATGAGGTACCATTGCCAAGCTAAGAGGAAGGGATAAAATTTTCATGAAGACACTTTAATCTAGATCTGAATGGAAGCAGGTCGAAATTATGGAAAACAGTACCAGAAATTTGCATTTTAGGGGTGACGGACAGGGTTTGTTTGCTGGACCATAACTCACAGCTCACAAATCCAAATCAAGAAATTCCAAAGGCGTTGGAAAGCTAAGACATAAGGCTATAACCTTTGTATTTTGACCCAAAATTGAATCAGTACGGAGCAGTTCTGACAAGGCGTTGGAAAGCTAAGAATTTTGACCTAAAATTCCTGTCAGAACTGTCCAAGTTCGAAGGCAGTTCTGACAATTGATTTTGTTCTGGCCATAACTGAAGCTACGGAACTCGAATTTGGATGCACTTTATACTGTTTCGAAGGTAAGACCAAGATCTACATTTCTTATGAAGGGTCAACACCCAGTTCGCACGTTATCAAAATGGACAGAGCATGGTCAGAAGCAAAATTCAAAAACGTAACACAATCCAGTGTACAAAACAGGTGCAAGTGTTTTGGCTATAACTCGGGCTACACTGATCCCTTTGACCTGAAATGTTTCAGGCACCTTAAAGAACTTAAGAAGCTACAACTTTTATGTTTTGGGAAACTTCTTAATCAGCACGCAGCATAAAGAAAAACAGGACTTAAGTTCGGATTTGTGGATTGCGCTTTTCCAATTTTGTTGGTTTCAAACATCGCAAATGCATGGTCCGTTGCTACGATTCTTATACAAGTTTTCCAAGCAAACTCATACTAAATAAACACACATAAATCACCTCCTATTTGCCCTACAAGAAAAACTGAAATTCCTTTCTCCAATTTCATCCCAAGACTTACCCAATACTAACCATAATCTAGGTGCTAATCCTACTAACTTTACTAGTTTCACCACCTAATCAACCAAACTCTAATCACTTAAGCCCTAACCCAACCAAACTAACTTTCCTTTGAATTAGGGTTTCATGACAAATCTGAAATTTACTACTTGCCAACCATACAAGTGAAATCACTACATCAAAGATGCCATCAACAAGCCAAAATCCAACCAAACCTGTGACAGCCCCACCTTCCCCTAAGGCGAACCAAAGAGGTTAGCAGACTGCTTGCCCAACTCTCGCCAGGACTACCGGTGCAGGCAAACACGATCTAAGACATTTCGGGAAATAACACGCGCTCATACAAGCCGAAATCGTAAAATAGCCAAACGCAACTAAACCGTCGGTGAATAGTGGGTGCCATGTCATATAACTCAGAAAAACATTCCCAAACTAAATAGGACACATAAACGGGGTTAAACAGTGTTATACACATACGTTTGTAAATTTACAAAACAAAAGGGAGATAATTGGATCAAAATACATTTAGGGTTTTGCCCAAAAGGAGCTATTCAAGTTACATTCACATAAGCTCAACTTGGCAACCAACATTCATAGCCTTTCCAAAAGTATTCAAATTCCTGTAAGGAAAACAAAAGGAATAGAGTGAGCTTACGCCCAGTGAGATACTACCACTCAAACAACGAAGATCATATAAGCAGATAGCATTTCATTCCAATTCATCTAATAAAAGTAAGCCAAAAGTACACATCAATAAAGTTGGTAAAAGGATACAGACGGCTCTCAAGAGCCCCTTTCCTTGCTTGTATACTTGATCGAACTTCATTGACCCTCCGTCAATGTTTACGAGTAACCAGCCGTAGGCTCCACTTTACTTCCATTCCTTCCACCCAACATACCCCTACCGGGCCCGAACTCCAAATAGTAAAAATTTGGTAATACTCGAGTATATCGGAACCAAGAGTTTCATACTCAATGATTCCTTATAACAGTCCCCGTGGCTCGTCAATTTTCACGACCAAGCCCTCGCCGGCTCGATTTAATTGACTACCAACGGGGTTAAGTTCAGTAGTGACAGTAATGGCCGTTGGATACTCGTCCAAACGACACCAAATCAAGTATTTCATGTACCATTCAAGTATCACAGTAAAACAGTGGACCGTCATATATAGTACAAACGGGGTGAGGGCGATCAAGTACACCCTCACTTTAAGCAGTTTCAACGGTGCACATAAGCATTCAAGGCAGCACGTTCAAGTATAATAAAGCCATCTAGTAACAAGCAAGTGAGTAGTACACTCACCAAGCAAGCAAGTGAAATTTCATAAATTTCTGCCCAACGAGCGTCTTTAATCACCGTCATGCCCTAAAATATTCAAACAAGTACAATAAGACTTGATTACAAGTCATAAACCAATTTCCACATACTACCAAAATAGGGCTCCATAAGAACGTATAAGTACTAGAGTAGACTAGGGAAAGTCCGGAAATGAAGTTAAGCTCTAAACCCTAAAAACAGTTTTTGACATCATTTAGCGGTTTTGGCACCATTGGCACTACGATTGTCGGATGGAGATGTAATATACACCGTTTCGAAGCTAAAAGAAAGGTATACAATGTTGAAGAAGGCCACTCAGTCCAGTTTGTAGTGAAACTAGGTCAAAAATTCAATGTACTGAACCAGAACCGCAAAAACAGGTTAACAAACTGCATTCTGGTTAAATAACCATAATTCAGGCTACTAAAGTCCAATTCAAGTGATTCCAAAGCCATCCGAAAGCTAAGATACCAGGCTATGTTTCTTGAGAAGACATCCACAACCAAATTAGAAGTATTCCCAATCAAATTAGCCAATTACAGAAGCAATTATCAAGTTCGGGTAGAAACAGGGCAGCAGGGGTATTTCAGTCTTTTCATAAGCTACGTTGCTCCAATTGAGCTGAAATTTTGCAGCCATCTCTAAAATATCATTACCTACTACTTTCATGTTTTAACCTAAGATTAATTCAGCCTCTAACTATGAGGAACAGTGCCAGGCAGAATGAGGGGAAATGAAACCCTAACTTCCACAATTTCCTTTCAATGCGGAAATTTCCTGTAATTAACCACAATTTACACCTCCTAGCTTCATTCTAGATCATTTCCAATCATCATACAAAGCCACACCATATTACACATATGAAAACAGAAAAATCATAATTAAATAGAAAAATGCACCAAATTCCACCAAAAGTCGTGAAACAACACCTTAATCCATCACTTCATCTCACATAAGTCAATAATTAAGTATTATTGAGAAGAAAGAAGAGTCCCTTAGTTACTCACCTTAACAAACCAAGAACAAGAGCAACTTAGCACCTTAATCCTCCAAACAACTTTACTAATCACCTCACAACCACTCACTTAAGGGTTTTTATGGAGCAAATGCAAGAGTAAACGGTTGGTTTATTGAATTTGAGCAAGATTGGAGCAAGAAATTGGAGAGCTTTTCCTTTCTTTCTTCCTTGGAGATGGCCGGCCACAAGCTTGCAATTTTTGGGTGATTTTTGGGTCAATTTTTGATTTATTTGGTAAAAGGGTGAATAGTAGTCAAAAAGTAAAATTAATCTCCAAGTGACACTTGTCACTCTAATTAATACATGGTTATCCTTTTGTCTCTCCACTCTCATCCATATACCAACCTCTAATTATCTCTTAGCACCTAGTAAATTAATCCCAGTATTCAAAACTTGACCTAACTGGCCGAATTTTACCGAACTTTCCGCACTAGCGGGTCCCACGTCCGATATACGTTCTTAATTTTCCAAAATCTAACCGATACTAGAAAAATCATCTAAAAACTATATTTACTCATAAAAATTATTTAGAAAATTTTTCCTAATAAAGAAAATGCATAAAAGGCGTGCAAATAAATAAAATAAGGCCTAGAAATTGAGAAATTTACGGGTTCTCACAAAACCAACTCTATAAATCATGAATCAAGAAACCCTACATTTTCCTCCTAGCCTTTAACAAAATCAGCAATATAACCATCAAAATAAGCCATAAAACTACTCCATAATCATCATACAACCCATAAAAATGCATAATCACAACAAAAGCATCACTTTCATGGTTTCAAGACTTAATCACCAAGAGTTGTCTTTCAAATCAAATGATTTACCTTCAATCCAACCTTGTTGATGATTAACCCACAACAATCAAGTAGCAAAAATGTTGTCTTAAATTCCAAGACCAAGATGGAAGCTAGAAGAAATTGAACTTGGAAGAGCTTTCCCTTTCTCTCTTGCTCTCTCTCTCTCGGCCTCTCACTCTCTCTTTCTCTTTAGTTTATTTTGTTTTGTTTCTTATGATTATCTTGCATAAGAAGATGATACATATAAGTCAAAGCCATGGAGGATATTTTCCATCCTAACCAATCACATAAAAGTTCCTCAATTGCCCTTTTAACCCCTTGCACTCCAACTTTACATTAAATCAACTCTAGCCCTTAAACATTTATTTTCTCTTTCTTACTCCTTTTCCCCTCAAACATTTATAACCTTTCAATTAACTCCATAGGTTACTAACTTAATCTAATCCAAAATACTTGACCACACTTAATTACTTTACTAATCACCCTCCTACATTAATCACCTATACTTAAACATACTTTATCCCACATAAAAGCAATTAAACAATAACCTTTTTGTCAAGGGCAAAATTAGGGTTTAAACCCAACTTAAAACTTCTAATAAATCATAACACTAGAGGTTTTACTCATTTAGGGTTTCTAACTTTCTTAAACTTATTTAACCTATATAAAATGGATCAAATCTTATACTTACCCACACTAAAACATACACTAGCATAACTAACTTTAACCACCACTCGAACTTATGATTAATACAAAAACTAGGGTTTCAATTCTAACCCCAACTTAGGGTTTTCGAATTAGTCCCAAAACCTAATGTTACCGCACAAATAATGAATATAACCTAATATCAAACTTAAGAACTGACCTGTAAGTCCCACAGACAACCAAGAGGGGGGGTGAATTGGGTTGATTAAAATCTTAACCAAGTTTATGCACTTTTTCTTTAATGAAAATTTACCTTCCTTTTTAGTAATGATCAACCAAGTAGATTAGAAGACAATAGCAATATTGATCAGAGAAGCAAGTATAGATAAGCAATGAAGATTTTATTAAACAGAAATGTAAGATAGGGAATCAAACCAAGTGTCTACCAAGCTGTCCTCAAACTTGAAGACCAAACACTAGGAAGAGCAACTTCTCCTTGATGAAAGAAGATCAACTAGATGTACAATGGAGGGAGCACTTCCTCCTTGCCCTAAGCCGCACTTAGTCAAGCTAAGAAGTTTTACAATCACTCAGAAAACCCTCAACAAAGCTACACTAAAGATCCTTTCAACCACAAAAGAAATGCTCACCAGAAATTCACACCACTTTAAAACAAATCTAGCTTTGGAGACTATTTTCTAGCTAAAATATCTCTTGAGATCTTGTAAACAAAGTGTGCAAAAGTCCATACTTCGTTCAGACCAGTTTGATTTTAAAGGGATCCAGAAATGGGCTTCATCAATGCTTCCAACGGATAGAAGGCAGCTGAAGAGTCAACTAGCCGTTGGGGCTGTCGGACGTCCGACGATCGAATCATCGTCCGAACCAATCGTCCGATGATAGCCAAGTTGAGGTTCGGACGTCCGATGAGTTTTTTGTCGTCCGACAGCACAGCGTCCGACCTTGGGCCGAGAGCTAGCAAGTTATCTTGGAATTTTTCGGACGTCCGATCTGGTTGATATGCGTCCGAGGTGTGCGTCCGATCCTTCCGGACGTTCGATGCTCCCATATGAGCGTCCGACAGAGCTTCCTTCCTGATGTTCTTCATCCTTTCGGACGTCCGACAGATTCCTTTCGGCCGTCCGACCTGATTGTCCTGTTTTTGCTTCACATTTTGGTTGTTTAGCTTTTGATGACATATTCGAACCTGATTCTTGGATAGACAAAAACACTTGTTTTCGAAGAAGGTTAGATAAACATTTCAAAGTGCCAAGAATGACACACAAGACACACTTAAAAGACAGTATCTTTGATCGGAACAAAACAATTACTAAATTCATTTATATTATTTCAATCTTGTTTGTCACATCCAAAGCATCGTAGACTGGAGTCAATCAGACATATGCTTTCCTTGTTCCATCAGGCCTGATCAAAATGTTCACTTTCTTGGTCTGTATAAACGAACTTTTGTGATCATCAAAACCAAGAATAACATGACCGGGGTCTCACATAAAATGCCTATTGGGGATCAAAGTTTAATTATTAAGTGAGAGATATGGGTTGGAAAGTGTAAGTTGTTGATCGATTTGATAAACCTAGTTATTAAGGGGTATGATGTTATCTTAAGTGTGAATTTCGAGGACGAAATTCCTTTTGAGGGGGGAAGGATGTGAGGACCCGAATTTTACTTACTTTTAATTCTATTTTACTGGTTTGTTTAATTATTTATTCACCCGTTTTCTCCAAAAAATTTATTTCAATCATTTTAAATTCATTTACATGGAATAAGGTCTCACTTATATTTTAAAAAATCCCGTTAGCAAATTTAATTTTTCTATGGCTCGTCTGGTAAGAAATAGCGAATACACATTTTTTGAAACAATATTCGATTCGAGAGTCCAATAATCTTAGAGAATTAAGAATGATCAATAGTAGACTAAGAAAAGTTAATTGAGGGATTAGAGGTGAGTGAGTTTAAATTTTCGCTTTATCGCGCGCGAATCAAAAGTTCGCGCATTTCGCGTCAAAACGGCTAAGTGAAGATTTAAGAAACTTATACTAGACTACTAATAGTGAATAATTACAGTGTTAAAGGAATTACATTTGAGGATTAGTGCACAAGTGAATCAAAATAAGAGAGAAAAGTGGTAGTATGGGACACTATTCGCGCACTATTCGTAGTTGACTTTTCCATAGCTTTTGGCCACAAATTCTTCAAGCTTCCAAGGGAAGCTTCACACAACACAGACCCTTCTCTCCCTCACCTCTCTCTCTCGGCTGAACAGAAAAGGAAGAAGAGGAAGAAGCTCCATTTCATCTTGCTTCATCTTGCTTCCATTTCACATCCAAATTTGCACCCAACTTCAAAACTACTTGGAGATTAACTCTAGCTTGGAGGAGGACAACATCTAGTGGAAATTCTTGGAGATTTTTGTGGTGAAAATTTCTAGTTTCTTCAAGGGTAAAGAGATAACCATCAACTCCTGCAATCTCTCCATTTTGCTTCAATAATCAAGCTTAGATTTCATGTTGACAACCCTAAGCTTGAAATAGGTAGAGGACTTGAGGAAACCCATTTTATCTTGTTTTAACACTAGGCTAGCGGACTTGATGATGCCTTTAGGTAGCTGTCTTGAGGTGTAACTAGTTGATTGTGGTTGTTTATGTGTTATTTGAGATGAATACGGTTATAAAGTGAAGGAAAAATCGAAGGAAAGTTGGAAGTGCAAGCTAGCCGAATCTGTCCTGTGGTTATCTTGCATGAATTTCAAAGTTTTGTTGGTTGTTTGGCTGTGAAATTGAGTGATATATGTTATATATTATGTGTACAAAGTCTTGTCCAAAAATCATTTCATTTGGTTGAACAAAACTTGGATTTTCGAAATTGAAAGAAACCTGGAAATAATAATCTGGGTAGCCGAACAGTACCATTTTGCTTGAACATATCTCTTTGTACAAAATTCAAAATTGAGTGTCATTAGTTGCATTCAAAACTAGACATCCATAGCTTTTTAACGGTATAAAAATCACCCGCTAGTTCATCAAAGTTTGCTGCCTTGTTATGAATATCTGTCCGAGAGGAAATGAGAAGCTGCAACTTATGGCTTGAATTTGAACTACTTGTGAACAGATTTTGGAAATGTTTTCTTCTAATGAATTGAAGCATTTTGAACCTAGTTTCCAACGCCACCAACCATTCTTAATTTGAACTTGTATTGAGTGAGATGTGGTCTAATTTCTAAAGTGCAATAAAGCTGGAAAACTGGAAAGTTTTTCCTTCTTGCTTGCTGACTGGTCTAGTTTGTTGTGGGATGTTTTATTTCAAAAATTTTAATGTCAATTGACCATCAAGTGTTTATTAAATGTTTCTAGGACCTTGGTTTCAAAAATGGATCAAATTTGGATTGATTTCAGTGTGCAAAATGTTTGGAAAAGAAATAAAAGCTAGAAGGCAGATTAGCCTTGAAACATTTTATGAACTTTAGTCGTTTTGTTAACTGCCTTTCCACGTAAGTTTTTGCATGAAATTTGATAAAGGGGTAGTCCACATATAGAGGTTTAAGTGTACCAAATTTGGTGTTATTTCAACAACCTTTCGATATCCAAATGATGCTACAATATAGCTTTTTAAATCTGAAAATTCACTGCTCTTGTAGTGAAAATTTACCAACTTTGAACTGCTATATCTTGATACTCAAGACACTGAATTTAGTTCCATTTGTCATGTTCAAAACCTTGTTTGGAACTCTTATTGTGCTATGAATTTCAAAGGTTGATTCATTTTCTGTGAATTACGCCGAATTTTCAAAGATGACTGCCAAACCAAGACTGGTTCAAACCTGTCCTATTGGAATTGAAACTTTGAGTTGAAAAATGATGCTTTCTGTTTAGAATCTTGGAAAATTACCTTCTAGGAATTTTTAGTACTCCGAATCTTGTTTCCAACTGTACAAAGTTTTCCATTTTTGGACATGCCAAACTCAAGATTTGATTTTTTCAACTTTGTCACTTAAAGCTGAAATTTCCGATTTCTTATGAAATGAGCTTTTGAGGACTCGTCACCTTATCTTGATATTGATGAACCGTTTTAAACTTGATTTCATGGGAGAGGCAAGTCTCTCTTGGGACTTTAAATCCCCACTTTTGAACCTTGATTTTTGAGTAATTAAGGTTCTCTTTCATGACATTTTCTTAGTATTGAACAAGTGTACATTCTTCCTTGTTAGCAAGGGGTTTGTAAGTAATAGTGAGTGATAGTCAATTATTATTTTGCTCAGGCGCTCAAGGGGATCTTCAAGAGAATCTCGAAGTGGACGCCTAAAAGCTTACTTGCTCAATTGCTCACTTTTTTGACTTGGTGAGTGTCAAGTGTATGTAGTGTTGCTACGTGCTTAATTGTTCTCATTAATTGAGTATTTTGAAGTGTCGAGTCGAGTGTGTACTTTATCGCACTCGTTCTCTCTTAAGTGAATTATATTTGAATTGTATGAAGTGAATTGCTAAGTGAATTAAGTGAAGTGTTGTAATAGTGAATTATGCTATGGTTACATATGTCAATTGGAGTGAATCTTCTCAACTTATACATATAATAGTGGGGGACGCCCAAACTCATCGGCCGACCTTGCGACTCGAGCCGTCATGGGCTTGGTCGTGAAGCTTGGTGAGTCATGAGAAAAATTTATAAGCTTGATCTATTGGAGAGATCTCACTTAGTATACTCGAGTAGTATCGCCTTATATAAAAGAAGTGCGGGCCCGGAGCAGGGGGTGTAATGGAGAACGAGGAAGAGTAAGTGAAGTTCTATGGACTTAATACCCACCCGGTTGACGGAGTGTCATCGCGGGGAAGTATTTGATCGAGCCTTGGTGAAGCAAGTGGAATATAGCTCTTGAGAGCTCCCGTATCCTTATCAAGTATGTTTTATTGTTAAATGTGAACCACTTGAATGTTATACCTTTCATTCTCGTATAAGTGCTATCGTTCATTGAACTATGTGTTTTGCATGTTTTTTTGGCCTCACGTGCATTTGCTCACCCAATTAGATTTGTTTTCCTTAATAGGAGCCGGAATGGAAGGAATTATGGTGAAGCTGACTTGATGTACTTTTGATTAGGGTTTTGAATGTAATCGATTAGATGACTTTTGAAAGTTGTATATTTTGGGAAAAGTGATGTACTTGGTATCTTGAAGTGTAAGAATTGAATACTTATTAAGGGAGCGACTTTTTTTTATGCTTTCGACTTTTATTATTCGGTTATTTATTCTTAAGCTTGAATTGAAATTGTATTGAGTCCTGGCGAGAGTTGGACAGGTGTCCCACCGATACCCTCCGGTTTGCCCTTGGGAGAAGTGGGGGCATCACACAATCTCATCGGCAATTGAAGACCAGCGAACTACGCTGGCTCTTTGGAGCTTAAGACCAAGTATTTTTCCAAGTCTCTGTAGTAAAGGTTGGTTGATTCCCTCTCCTACATTCTTGTTGAAGCTGCATTTAGGGTGTAATTGTATGGTTATTTACATGATTAATCTTTTCATCTCTAGAAATTGTATTGCCCTAATTTTTAACTCAAGGGAAAGAATTTTCGCCTAGTCATCATGATTCCCTTGGATTAATTATATCCTCTGCCTCTTGGCCCACTTGGAAAGGACTTGCTACTTCCCAATTATTTTTGTGTACAGAACCCTGTGACAGCTGGACTTGGCAAGAGGAGAGTTGGGCAAAAATTCACTAGTGGTTGGAAAATTTTGGTTGTTGTCATTGGTAGTGTTACATGTTGACCACACTTTTTGCTCCTTCCCCTTATTAGACAAACCTACCTAATAAACTTAGAAAACATAAATGAATTAGATGTGTTTTGCCACTGGTTTTTGGGCTTGATTTAATTTATCAAACAAGTTAAATTGGGGCTTTTGTATTGGTACGCAAAACTGGAAAAGATAGGATGTTGTGTACTTGATTTAAACCAATTTTTTTCCTCAAATTGAATTTCATTGAGTAGGCTGGGTGCATATTATATGGAGGGGTTGTTCATGAGTTGAAATCTCCTTTGGTTGGTGTTGTATAGTTTGAGATGTATAATTGTAGAATTGGCTTAAGTTAATTGGAGATTTCTTTTGCATTTTTTAATGGCACATAATTTGTTTTGTTTTCAATGAATTGGTGTTATTTGTACTTGACATGATCTTTGATGAAAATGAATTTTATCTGATTGGGTTTCCATTATTAGTATTTGGCAAATCTAAGTTTTCATGCATAGTGGCTTGTCTTTAGTATTCTATTATGTTCTTATTCTTGATGTTAGGATAAAGGGTTGAAGAAATATGGATAAGAAATGGATGTCAGGAATTACCCAGACTCTAACATTTAGACAAAGTCAGTGAATTTATTAGGTTTGTTTTGAAGATAGGGATCCTAATTGTAAGCTTCGATGTCTCTGCAAAGTATGCAATAACTTTGATGACCAAAATATGGAAGTCATGGGTGATCACTTGTGCAGGGGAATTGTTGATGGTTATATTAGCTAGATTGTCATAGGGAAAATTTTGAATCAAATGATGAGAAGAATGGTGAAATGGTTATACATGAAGAAGAGAGTGAGTCTGATGATATTGAGGAGCTATTAAATGGCATTGGAGTTGTTAACTTTGGTGAGAATTGGAGACATTTAGTAGAACCTAATAGAGGTGTTGATGGCGAGCAAGAAGGTGAAGCTAGTAGGTTCCTTAGATTATTATCCGAAGCTAAAAAATTCTATACCCCAATTGTGAAAAGTATTTGAACCTCTCTTTTGTTGTCCATATTCTCCACCTAAAATTAATGACTCGGTGGCCGGTAAATCCATAGATATGCTGTTGAAATTCTTGAGTAATGTATTTCCCATGGCATCAATTTCTAGTTCATATTATGAGGAAAAAAATTTCATTCATGAGTTAGGGCTCAATTGTGTAAAAATCCATGCTTGTGAAAATAATTGTACACTTTATTGGAACAAAAATGAAGGCCTAGATCATTGTCTGAATGAAAAATGTAAAGTATATCAGTATAAATCTCCAAACTCCAAAATACCTAGAAAGGTACTGCATTATTTTCCATTAACGCCAAGGTTATAAAGACTTCTTATAAACAAAGAGATTGCTCATGATATGAGGTGCCATAAGAAGAGACGTGTAGATAATGATGACATAGTGCGACATCCTATTGATTCATCAGGTTGGAAGGAGTTTGATAGAAATCATAAGTCATTTGCTAAAGATCCTTGAAACGTAAGGCTCAGGCTTGCAAGTGATGGTTTTAAATGTGACGGCCCCACCTCTCCCTAAGGCGTACCAAAGGGTTTGACGGGTCGCCTGCCCAGCTCTCGCCAGGACTCACTCACTCGCATCTCACGCATACCTCCATATACAATAAATAACATCACAATTCAAACTTATAATATACATCGATGCGCAAATCCAGATACAAAGCTTCTACACGCCACAAGTCTTCAAAGTGTTTACAATTCGAATACAAATCACCCTAGTCGATATATGGCGCAAGTACAACTCAAAACTCAAAATAACTAGACTACACTAGCCTGTACACGTCTCACGCCTCGCTCGTACCCCCTGTAAGGAAAACAAATGGCGTGGAATGAGCTAAAAACCCAGTGAGGTTCCAAATAACAAACTGACCATTTTAAAGTACGAATATCAAGTAGCAAAGTAATGAGCATCAAAAGTTCATAAAAGTGAACAATAATACTTCAAGTAGCAAATCTCAAAGTGAGCGAGTATAAAAGTTTTCAGAAGAAACAATAATCCAATAAACAATAATCATTCCAAAGTATAAGGATATGGATGGCTCTCAGGAGCCAAATTCCTATTGCATCGCTAGAGCTTGATCAAGTATAATTGACACTCCGTCAACCTTCAAGGAAGTAACCAATCCAGTAAAGCACCACTTACATTACTCTCCGTCCACCATTCACACCCCCTACTGGGCCCAAAATCCTCAATAAACACGGGTGGTAATACTCGAGTATACCGATTGGTCGAGGAGATATCACTCCACTCGACATAACTAACGACCCATGGTTCGTTATCTAATCGACCAAGCCCTTGCCGTCTCGACTCGATTA
Organism: Coffea arabica; assembly: GCF_036785885.1. Classification (NCBI taxonomy): domain Eukaryota; kingdom Viridiplantae; phylum Streptophyta; class Magnoliopsida; order Gentianales; family Rubiaceae; genus Coffea; species Coffea arabica. Next base: position 29,993,635 of record NC_092314.1, read on the forward strand.
ACTAGTCAGTGGGGTTTGGGTCCCCAAGAAGTCGATGAGATAACCTCTCCAATCGACGGAATTAAGATAAAAAAGTATGGAGACGGGAATGAGAGGCATCTCCTACTCGGATTGAGTGTGGTACATATTGCCGCTCCACACTTACAAATCAAGTATAGGTATATCAAGTTAATTGCAACAATAAACAAGTATAGATCATGTTAGGGCAAGTGCGATAAAGTACACTCTTGCCCGATCAACAAATCTCATATCAATTATGTACAAGTATTGTGAACTAGGGGTGGGCACGGGTCGGGTACCCGCCCCGAATGGCAAATGGCTGACCCGACCCTAAGATATCGGGTCACTATTTTTTTGACCCTAATCCGCTTCGATTATCCTCGGGTACCCGATCCTCGGATACCCGAAAAATAGGGGCGGGTCATAGGGTACCCGCCCCTATTTAAAGAATGCAAATTCTGCATTCATAAGATGAACCTGCTGTAGCCTGTACATCCAGATGCTAGGGAGACTCACTGTGAAAATCGAAAGCAACCTTTCTATTGTTATTGCTTGAGTAACATCACTGGGCAAAAATTTCAAAACAACAGCTTAGTTAAATCCCCTATAAATGAATACTATGCAGAAAACCTATGAGCCAAAGCCCGAAAGTTCAACTGAATAGATGTTGAACAACAAGATATAAAATCAAAAGTCCTCAGATTTGATAGCTATTTTAGGACTATATTTAATCAAAAACCATCATTTGCAGTTTAAGGTTACTGGCAGTGACATTTATCAAGCACTTTTGGTACCATCTGTATGGCAACTCTGATATGATTTATCATCACAGCTAGATAGATAGATAGATAGAAGATCATCTGGATGAATGGATAAATGAAGCAATAAATAAAAAGGGTTAATTACACTTTGCTCCCCTGAGGAAATTAGGCAATGGCACCAGAAAAGGCTAAAAATAAATAGCAACCAAAAGAACTGCTCTTTTGCCACAAAATTTTCGACACTGAGCAAAAATCAAGAATTATTTAATAGATATACATGAAAAGAATAAATAATCTCAATTATATACAAAACCAAAAAGAATCAAATGGTTTGAAAGCCACCACAACTAAATAAGAAACTAAAGCAATAAATATCCCAAAAACGCAAAAAATTTCAAACATATTTCATAAGAAGCCCTCAGATCTCATAGCTTCAATGAATCATAGATGGAATTTGACGGGTAATTCAACAGATGCCTTTTATAGATCACTGACAAAAAAACCAGCCAAGCCACGCACCGTGTGTGTGTGTATGTGTATAAAATCAAGCAATTTTCCCGAAGTAAAGAACATAAACAAAAGGGCGAAGCCGCCGAGGGAGGATTTTCAGCAGGGGAAAATGAGGGAAGGCTTTAGCAGCGAGTCTAACCATGGAGGCAAGGCTTCAAGACCAAATCAGGAGTGGCGCAAAAGGATTGCCTGGACAGAGGTGGGTCGCGGCTAATTTTTTCGGTGAAGTGCAAAGGCAACCGTGGAATTTTAAACCCTGTCAATCCGCTCAATATTAACAATTTTTCCATCATTGGGCAACAAAAAATTTGAGAAAAAAAACAATACTAATCAACAAAAAATCAAATGATAATACATTATATATAAAATCAAGCAATTTTTCCAGAGTAAAGAACATAAACAAAAGGGCGGAGCCGCTGAGGGAGGATTTTCAGCAGGGGAAGATGAGGGAAGGCTTTAGCAGCGAGTCTAACCATGGAGGATTTTCAGCAGGGGAAAATGAGGGAAGGCTTTAGCAGCGAGTCTAACCATGAGGCAAGGCTTCAAGATCAGATCAGGAGCGGCACAAAGGGGTTGCCTAGACAGAGGATGAACATAGGTAAATTATGTTGGACTCGATCAGAATGTCGGCTGAACTCTTTAGGTTAGGGTTAATAACTTAAAAAATTATAAACTAATCCCTATATTTTTTAATATTTACATAATATACCCTGGGTCGGGTACCTGCAGGTTTTTGCTTTTACGATCCGTATCCGTATCCGAATATTCCGGGTACCCGACCCTATCTGATCCGCTGAGAGAAATCGGATCGGGTATCTGTAGACACCAAATTTTTGGTGTCTTTTCATTTACTTTTTATTTTCAATTTTTTATTTTAGTTTTATTCACTTTTTAGTTTTTAGTTTAGTTTTTATTCTTAGCGTAGAATTTCTAGAAAAAAAAAAGAAAAAAGAAGGAAAAATATTCAAGAAATATGTTGAGTTGTTTTAATACAATGTTTTCTTCAAGAAAAAGAAAAAAAAAGTGAAAAATGATGAAAAATGAAAAATGAAAGAAAAAGATTGAAAATGGCAATCTTGTTGTTTTATTTTGTTTATTCTGATGTATTTGTAATTAAAATTGTTGTTTTTATTATTATTTAGTTTTACTTTTATTAAATTATTTATTTAAAAAAAAAAAAAGGAAACCTGCGGCATGCAAGCTGCGTATTTTTCCGCAGCTTGCAAGAAGGATTTGTAGGAGCCATCGGAGGGCCAGGAAAAAGGGTCAAACTGGGATGGTTTAGAAACCATTGGATGATAGGATTAGGGATTAGGGGGGTCGTATAAAAGGCAAGAAGAAAACATCAGCCGCAAGGAGAGTTTTTATTAAGTGAGCGGCTAAGGAAGAAACTGGAGATAGTGGAGACCGAGGGGGGAGAGGATCGAAAAGAAAGGAAAACAGGAGGGTTAAGCAGAGGACGGCTGAGAGTTTGGAAGGATAAGAGAGCTGGAGGGTGACGGAAAAGAAAAGACCAGCGAGGGGAAAGGAGAGCAACATAGAAGGGGTTACGGCTAGAATCTTAGAGGGGGGAGTTGACGGCCGCAAAAGGAAAAAATCTGAGCCGAAAATCTGGAAAGAGAGAACGAGAGAGAGAGCTGGGAGGAGGGCTTCGGCTGAAGTCAGAAAAGGAGAGAAAGGGAGAGAGCTGAGAGTGAAGCTGGGACATTCGAAGCAAAAGGAAAAGGAAGGTAGCAAGAAGAAAGGAAAACCAGCACCTCCATCGTCGGCTTCCATCATCGTTGTCTGAGTTTTGTTCACAGCAAGCTATCCATTGAAGATCTTTCCAAGTTGCTGCCTTTTGTTGCTGTCCAGGTATATAGACTCCTACTTCCTTCTTCTCTGTTTGATATCAAGGTTTCTTTCTTTACTTATGGTAGTGATTAATGGTTTTTTTGGCATCCCTGCAAACAAGATGGAACCTTTTGTTTGTTGCAACTGTTTTTTATTAGGGTAAAATACAAGGAACCCCCTTGTGGTTTCGCGAAAAGACACCTCACCCCCTTATCGTTTAGAAACCTGCACATAAACACCATAAACTTCATAACTAAAGTGGAAATTACCTTTTGAACCGGCTTAGTTACCGGCAGAAGGTCAAATACCCTGGCAGGCTGTCCAATTCCTTCACAAAAAAGAAAAAAGTTACTGTCCAGGGAAACTAATTTGTACAACGTCGACCAAAGAGATATCTGCGATTCGACTTCACTCTCCCACCCGATATAAGCATACAGAAGAGAGAGAAGGCAGAAGCGAAGAGATCGGCAACACTCCTCCTTTCTCCAGTCTTGCAATGGTATCAGCAGCATGCGACACCACCAAAGCAAATTTGCTATGAATCAGATCTGCCATACAGATTGACAAGAAACGAGCTTTGTCAGGAAAATTGGTGCTGATAATCACGTGAATGCAGATGTCAAAAAGAAATATTTGCCAAGCATGAGAAGATTGAAAATAAGAGATTGCAGCTGTTACGGACTTCGAATCTGAGGAGAAGAAAGTGCAGTGAGGCTTGTTAAAACAGAGACCCAATGCTTCAGGTCTGTAGGAACAACATTGATGAAAGAGGGAATATGGTATCGCAAGATTTTCCATCCAAATTTTTTATTCTGAGTTTGAATATCCTTCAGAACACTCTGCAACATGAGACGACCTTTAGTAGTGAAGACATACCTTTCATTGTTCAGAAACGGGAGAGTTGAGTTCTAGCTTTACCATGTCTGTCATTGAATGGATCCTCTGGTGAAAAATTGCTAAAATACATAACCAGTTCAATTTCCATATATGGCAAGCAAATTTAGTCAATGAAATTCCATCTGGAAGTTGTAAATTTTTAAAAACCAGAAGACACACGGATCAAACACTTTATCCAAAACCTGTGCCCACTTAAAAAGCAAAAAGACAAAAAAAAAAAAAAGGAATTAGCAGAAGTTGAAATACTGGTCCTGTGGATTTATTAACTATTTGTATTTGTAGCCCTGGGTTAGTTCTTCACTACATTAATTTCGAAGAGATCGGTTAACTTTGGCTCAGATCTGCTTTAGCCTTTGGAATTTGTTTGAACCTTGCCTGAGTGTAGCAGTCAATGAAATCCGATGTTGTAATTTTGATTCTTTAATCTGTAGTGGATTACTCTCCATTCATGGGGATCGAGAAGGGTGCTGTTCTGCAGGAAGCGAGGGTCTTTAATGATCCTCAATTGGATCCTAGGAGATGTTCACAGGTCCAGTTTTCAGCCTGCCTTGTTACCTGATATTCGACCTGCACATCCGGTTAAAGGTCAATTTCCACTTTAGTAATGAAGTTTAAGGTGTTTATGTGTATGTTTCTAAACGATAGGGGAGTAAGGTGTCTTTTCGTGAAACCACAAGGGGGTTTTTTGTATTTTACCCTTTTTATTATCTTTTATCTTTCTTTCCTTTCGGTTGCTGAGATAGCAGTTGCGTGATAGTTGGTTGTTTGAATGAAAAATCGTAGCTTTCTCCAATTTGATGGGTTAAGGGCTGTATCTTTAATCTTGATTTGCATAGCTTGGGTCTGTTAGAGCCTTTGGATCTGTTTGAAGATTTTGCTGCAATAAGTTGGGACCTTTCGACTGGTTGCAGCAGTTCGGGCATTGCATTTTCTCTCCTTTGTTTGCTAAAGCTGTGGTTCGATTGACATGTTTTTTCTGTTTCATACATAATTGGAATGCCATGAATAGCATCTGATATTAAAGTTGCGTTTGGGAAGGTCATTAGTTTCATTTTTTATCCATATTGCTGTATGAAGATTAGCCGATCCTTTCATTTGGTAACCGCAGCATGTGCTCTTTCCATTCAGCTATTCATTTAATGGTTTGTGGTTACATTTGGGGTTGAGGTGATCAAGATGTCTAGCTAATAAGGGATGTTAAGGTTTGGTGTTAATGGGTTTCTATTTTGAAGTCTGATATACAAACTTTTGAAAGTTTCATTAGCTGCTGAAGTTCAAAAACTCTTTTTGCACAAAAATTTTCCAGAATTTGCATAACTTCTTACTAAGTTTCTAGCTTGTTTAGATATCAAAGTCATGTATTCAGTTGCTTGTTTAGAGTTGTTGCGCTTGATGAAAAAGCTTGGATTAGATTTGGGCATGTGAATTGGCATTATACGTTCGAAAATCAGAGTTGTAGAAAGCTTCAGGTTGCAGAAATTCTTCTTCCGTGCAGATTGCATGCATGAAAATCTTTCAGATTTAGCACTTTGACCCCTCAAGTTTCACCTTATGCTATTATGACCCACAAAATTGAGAAAACTAATCAATTGGATCCCTGTGACTTTTGCAGCAATGCATTATGGCCCAAATACATTCCAATCTCTTGCAATTAGGTCCTAAGATATTTGCATTTGAACCATTCCTCCATTTTTTCTTTGCCTTTGGACCTTTGAAGTTCCTAAAAGTGTTTGATTAAGCTTGAATGCTTGGCTAGTGTTCACATTTGAGTCTTTGGTAGCATTAATGTTTCAATTCAATTGCTTGTTTGCCTTCATTGGTTACCATGTTTTGCTAAAGTGATACTTAATGCAAGAGTTTAAGAACTTTGTGTCCAAATGAGCTTGTGTTCACCTATCTTCTTAAATTTTCTGAAATAAATTGGCTTCGGCCTTTTTCTTGCTCTTGGACTTTCAAAATTTCTAAAATGTTTCAATTGACTTTGAATGGTTGATTAATGCTTGCATTTGGGTCCTTGGTGGATCCCTTTATTGGAAACTATGTATTGCTTGATTTCATTTAAATTGCAATTAGGAGAGATTTGGTGACCTTGTTATACTTTACTATTTGAGGTACCGTGACATTTTTATTGTTTTGAAGCCATTTTTCTTTCATTTGGACATCATTCAAAGGGGCGGTATAATCTCTTTTATCTTTTGTCTCTCCTATGTGAACCAACGTGCTACGTGAGAAATACATGTCTACTTTGCTTTCCTAGCCTTTCTTTAATTTCTTTTATTTATGTCATTTACTTTTGCTTTATTAAGTTTTTTTCTTTATGGGGTATGTGTACACCTCTTGGCTTGTAATAGATAGGACTTGGAGGAACATTCAATGAAGACCTATCGAAGACGTGTGCCTAGCTAGCAAATGTAATAGTTAGGGCTTTAATTGTCTTATGTGTCTTGCATGCTTAGTTGCTACGTGTTAATTTGCTTTGTTAGGGCCTTGCATCTAGTCGAGCATGCTAAATGTTACGTGCTACGTGTTTATGAGTATTTGGTATGTCTACTTGCTTTCCATAGTGTGGATGAATGGAATGGATGAATGTACGTCACCACACTAGTCCAACGCTAGTTGTGGCTTCTTTTATCGTTTCCACTAGTCCAACGCTAGTCGGAATTCATAGAATGGGCTAGTCCAACGCTAGACCCTTAGGGATTTCCCCTCGTTAGTACATATTTGCATGTTCACCACATATCACGCATTTTCCTTAGTTTTATCATTTGGCATGATCCTCGAACCCCTTTTCCCCTCATTTTAGGTTTTGCATCCCATACTAGCTATAGGGTTCATTTTGCTTGAGTGTCCCCTTCCGATAAGGGAAACGATCGAGTATGGCTACTCGATAGCCTTAGCACGCTAGTTTCGCCTTCTAATCAAAGGGAAAATAGAAGTCGAAAAGTTAGGAGTCAACCCCCGTACCCGACTTGTTGCATTCCTCTAGGGTCATATTTTCATTTTTATCACCTACATACTCTTTTAACCACATTTTTTCACATTTCTCAAACCATACTTTCTCACTACATTTTTCCTATCACATGCTCATTTTCACCTCACAAATGAAATTCCACTTTACCTTATATATCTATTATTCTATTTTCACACATTTGCACACAAAAAACACTTGAATTTTATACAATTTCACACATGCACCTTTTTATACATTCCCACACTTGCACTTACATTTCTTGCATCTTTCATACACTTTCACACTTGCACACTTGAATTTGAACTCTCATTTGCATTAATCGACCTCTATGAGGTTTTCCTTTGTTGGCCGCCACAATTCATGTGGTTTGGGACCAAAAGCCTCACAAGGGACATCGTAGAATTTAGGATTGCATTTTCCTTTCCGTTTTGCATTCATATAGTCATATCCAACGTGCGATACATACATTGGGTAGAAAATTAGGAAAGGTGAGGTTAAGTCGCGCAACTAGCCTTGGCTAGGTCAAAGGGGTGCCTTGGATTCTATCCTTGCCTTCCCCTTTGTCAAACGTGACTCCCGAACCTTTTTCTTTGGCTTACGTGGACTAGGAGTTGTTTTTAAAAAGGGTTTTACTACTTTGTCTTTAAAAATTTATTTTTTTAGGTGACTTGGTACACCTTAATCATTACCAAGTGGCGACTCCAATTTCTCATTCAAAAACCCTTTTTAAAAACTATTTTTTTTGGGTCAAATCGTCGCTTTCTTCAAGTCCCATATTAGACCCATATCTTTTTCAACTCACAAAAATCATTTTCCAATCAAAATTGAATCAAAAACATCTTTCTCAAACCATTTATTTTTCTTATCAAAAAATGGGGCGCGACAGTTGGCGACTCCACTGGGGACTTCTTAAGTGGGTCCAAGCATTTTGACTTAACCATTCGTTTCCTTTTTCTACCCTTTCTATGCATGGCATGTGGATATTAGGATTGCATTTTTAGGACCTTTTGTCTTATGTACGTAATCAAACCAATCCCTCGACTCATGAATGTATGTTTGAATGAATGTTTACTTGTTATCTCGTGCTTGCATTGCATTTTTGGGAGGTATGGGTCACCCTAGAGCCTCGCGTTGGTTCTTGATCCCTCCCCTCCAAATGAGCACTAGCATACGCGCATACGCTTTAATTATTTTTACCCCTCATTTATTTTTCTTTTAGTGGCTTGTCACGCCACTCCACCCTATTAGGATTTTAGGCGACCCACTTGGACATGTGATCGTATCACGACGTGTGCGTAGCATGCTCCGAGGGGTCACTCGATCTTCCGCTTTAAACTTTAGGTTGATGACCTATTAGTTTTTAGTCGAAGGTTGAGGATTTTTTTAGATTCGCCCAGACGGGTAGCCGTAACACGACGTGTGCATAGCAACGTCTGGGGAATCGCTCGAGCCACCGACAAAGAATCTTGGGATTGATGACCCTTGGTTTCTAAGTCTGAAGGCTCGGGGACCTATGACCTATCGAGTCTAGATGCATTAGTGAGCCCTAACCTCATGCATCCATGATAGAATTGCCTAGGGTAGAGTTGGCCTTATCCTGAACTAGGGACACTATTCACGAGGGGAGGGGTCCAACCACTTTCTCCTTTTTATTGCTTTATTTCTTTGTGTTGATTTCGTTGCTACAATGTGTTATGTGTATTTATCTGTCTAAACTAACTTTTCTTGGTTTTGTGTCCCCATTGCATTCACGAACCCTTAGCAAATAAGAGGTCTGGCATGACCTTCTTTTAGAAGCCTACCCTTGTAAATAGGCTATCGCACGTTTGAAAATTGTGATGCATTTTGTTCATAAATTCATAATGCCATACCATTTTAGGCCTACCCTGGCATATAAAGGGCTCCTTAGGTCACGTTTCCATTTCAAATTGCATGTTTATCGCTTTAATAAACTGGCATCATGCATAAACCCTAGAAGGGAATGCCATTTAGGAGATCCCGTGTTAGGAATAAACCACCTTGTGTCTCGGATACTTAATCCAAAGAGACTTGCACGTTTACATTTTGTACCATCCAAAAGGGTAGTGCACAAGGTAAGGTAGGATCCGATCGTCTTCATAAAAGCGATCTTAGGAATATGAGCGTCTAATAATCACTTTTTGGCCATTTTATCAAATTGGTAAGAATCCCTTGCAAAAAGGACATTAATTTGAAGAAATTCACAAACAATTCCTCGCTATTGAGACAATAAACAAATTGAGGCCAAAATTTGATTTTAGAAGGCTCATAAGCTAATGCATCGCAATAGAATTTTGAAACTACCAATGGGTGGACAATTCAACCCATATTTGAATACATCAATTCCTTTTTAGGGTCATTTGACCAATTTACCCTTTTTAGGGTCATTTGACCAATTTACCCTTTTTAGGGTCATCCGGTCGATTTTGAATAAATCGTCAATTCATTTGACCAATTTACCCTTTTTAGGGTCATTTGACCAATTTACCCTTTTTAGGGTCATCCGGTCAATTTTGAATAAATCGTCAATTCATTTGACCAATTTACCCTTTTTAGGGTCATTTGACCAATTTACCCTTTTTAGGGTCAGCTGGTCGATTTTGAATAAATCGTCAATTCATTTGACCAATTTACCCTTTTTAGGGTCATCCGGTCGATTTTGAATAAATCGTCAATTCATTTGACCAATTTACCCTTTTAGGGCGATCTGGTCAATTTTGAATAAATTCTCAATTTCATTCAATTCATTTGACCAAGTTCCTTTTTTAGGATGATCCGGTCAATTTTGAGTAAGTTATTAAATGTCACTCAATTCATTTGACCCGTTCCCTTTTTAGGGTAATTCGGTCGATTTTAAATAAATTGTCAATTTCATTCAACCCATTTGACCAATTAGGATTTCAATTTCGAATTTCAAAATGGAAAACCTAGTCGATTTTGAGAAAAACATCCATGGCATCCAGCCATTTGATCAGTTGGGGTTTTGACCCGCGCTTTATTGAGGAAATTTTGTCAAACGAATTCCAATCTCTTCGATAGGAAGTTCGTCAAGGTCAAACCCGTGCGTTTTTGCAAATTCTTTATCGATCAAAAGGTGATCAATCCATTCGGACGTTGACCTCATTTTGATAAGTGTCTCTCGTCACTCCAATTGGCCAAAATTTTCAAATCATTTTTCACTCAATCAATTGATCGGATTCATCAGGTATGGTATAGTGCCTACCATAGAGGATTGCATTTTCATGCTAGGCCTACCCTTGGCACAAAAGGGCTCCCCCATAGGACATGCATCCGAATTTTTTGGATATTTACTAACTCTTGTCTTTTTCTTTTCCTTTTCTTTATTTTCTTGGAATAACTAAACAAGGGTTAAATCTAAAGGCAATTCCTTTCAAAATTCTCAGGTAATATTTAAACATAGCTTCTCGTCGAAGCCCCATCATAACACGATCACGTAGTCAAGCTCAGAGGAGTCGTGTAAACATGAGTTCACAACCGGAACAAGTAGATAGGTCTACTACTACCGCCCAACCTGAGACTACAAGTTTAGGGGTTCAGTTAACCGAGATGCTTACTAAGTTTGGTGAAATGGCATCTGAGATGGCGGCTCAAAGGAAATTGATTGACGAGCTAATCAGCAGCGGAGTTCAACCCGAACCTACACCTGTCAAGCAGGCTGAGCCAGAACCGTTTGTCATCCCTTCAACTCAAATCACCGTTACTCCATCTTTTCCTATTCCACCCGAAGGAACTTTCACATATCCCACCATACATTTGCCATACACTTACCCTCCTGATCCTTCATTTTTCCCTACTTACATGCAAGGCCCACAACCTCACATCACCTCAAATATACCACCTGAGCCACACACTTTTTACCACGCTACTGCTGAGCCTTTCTTGCCAGACCATACCATTCAAAACAAGCCGGAGATAGGAGAATGTTCTGCTCCTGTTGATGCGAAGCTTCTCAAACGCCTTGACCGTTTCGATGAGTTTATGAGGAAAAGTCAGGGTTTAAACAAGCAAGGAGTATTGGACTATGATGAGCTTTGTCTCTTTCCAAATGTGCAATTGCCTGAGGGGTTCAAAACTCCGAAATTTAACAAGTATGATGGGACAGGCAATCCCAAGACACACCTCCGATTGTTCGCCAACAAGTTGGGTAGGCCAACAGATGATGAAAATCTGCCTTTGAGGCTATTCCCAGAAAGTCTGGAGGGGGATGCACTCGACTGGTATTCCAAGCTGAAACCCGAAGAGGCAAAGACCTGGCTGGACTTGTCCAATGCGTTTGTAAGGCAATACGAGTATAATTGCGAGCTGGCTCCGACACGAACCACGTTGGAAGGGATAAAGAGAAAACCCTCCGAGGATCACAAGACTTATGCCAAAAGGTGGAGAAAAATAGCTGCAAAAGTCGAGCCACCAATGACTGAGGACGAAATCATACCCGCTTTCATTAAGGCACATGATCCGCCGTACTTTGAAGAAATTTTCCGCATGACTGGATGCTCATTTGCCGCAATTGTTAATAAGCTTGAGGAATTTGATGATTTCGTGAAAGCTGGAAAGATTGTTAATGTGTCTGCCCTCAAATCACAGTTGGATGCTTTGCAAAGCCAAGGTAGTAATGGGAAAAAGCAACAATTCCAAAAGAAAGAGGGGGAAACTGCTTTTGTCTGGAATCGAAACCCTGTTCCAATACCCAGACCTCGACAATACCCTACCTACTCAAACCCTTACCCTTACTATTCAAACCCTCATCCTGTTTATCACATTAATACCCCTCCTCCTCGACCTCGACCAAATTAGCCAAACACACCTACAACACCATTTCATATTTCTCCACATAGTTTTCAAACTAGACCTCGCTCTCCTTATCATCCAAGACCCACATTACCCGTCAACCATAATTACAACTATCAACAGACCGCTGGCACCCAAGATCCGGCCCGATATAGAACTTTTACCAATTTAGGTCGGCCCTTGGATCAATTATATGAGCAGCTCAAGGCTGCAGGGAAAATTGGTACAATACCTCCTAAAGCCTATGCTAAAGGAGTTCCTCCTGATTATAATCCTCAAACTTTTTGTGCCTATCATTCTGGAGCTCCTGGACATTCTACTGCCAATTGTCGGGTACTTAAACACAAAATCCAAGACATGATTGAGGCCGGAGACATAATTTTGAGGGGAAAAGTTGAACAAGGACCAAGTATAAGTACAAACCCCTTTCCCAAGCACAGTGACACCTTTGAGGCATCCACCTCCAGTGACGAAATTTGAAAATCGTAAAGGAGCTCTGCGCAGTTTGGATGGCTGACTATCCTCCCTCTCGAAAGGAATTTTGATAAATCTACGGGTTGTCATTTACTAAAATTCACGAAAACTTTTTCTTGCATATGTGAATAGCTTAATGAAAGTGTTTTTGCAATCGAGTTTTGTTTTGTTTCTGCTTTGATTTATAGTGCAATTTAATTATTTATTTATTTGATGATTGTTCTGATTTTTGTTGATTCTTTGAGATGGCCAAAGGTGAAGTTATTTGACTCTTTGAATATCACTGTTCTGGAATTTGATGAATCCCTTCATTAAAAATCCCTTCATTGAAAATCCCTTCATTAAAAATCCCTTCGTTTAAAAATCCCTTCCTCAAGGCAAGCTTTCATTGAGAAAACCATTGAAAAATCCATTCATTAAAAATCCCTTCATGTGAGAAATCCTTTCATTTGAGAAAATCCCTTTCCGGCCAGGCTGAAAGTTGATTGGTTATAGCAGTATCATCAACGATTGTTTCTGATTAATGAAAAGCAGTTGAATGCTATGTACCATGACCAATTTTGTCAAAATGCATGGCCTGTGTTCATAATAAAAGGGGCCGCCACTGATTTTCCGAAGAAGGGAACAAAGTGCTAAAGTAATGAAAGATGAAGTCGAAGGCAAATTTGCTTCAAATTGGCAAAGCTCATTGGGTGTTCAAAAGGTATTACCTGGCGGAGCATTCATGGATAGACATTCTCTCAACCTGTCAACTCAGACATGTGTAAGAAATTTTTTATTTTGATTATGCAAATTCCTTCTAGGAAGTCATGCAAGAGACGAGGCAAAAGTCAGGCCATCTTCCTTTCCAATCAAAACATTTCATCCCTAGTCGTCCCTTTTGAGCTATCAGAACAATAATTTTTTCGTTTGGCAGCCCCTGAAGATTGCAAACCCCACACTGAGGCAAATTCATTTTGAAAAGAGATGATTAGAAGGGGAAAGCCCTACACTGGGGCAAATTTATTTTTGAAAAAAAAAGAAAAAAGGAAAAATGGAAAAGAAGGAACCCCACACTGGGGCAAATTTAGTTTTGAAGAAAAATGTAAAAGTGAGAAATATGCAATGAAAATGCAAAGAAAGAAAAATCCAATCAGACTGGGGCAAATTTCCTCGGTTTTGTCCAGAAATTGGAGATAATTGCAAAATGATGCAATCTCAGGTTATTTCACCTCTCATAAGCACAAATTGCTTTCAAGTCTCAACTTTTCTTGAAAACACTCCACCTGACCTCATTACAAAAGTCCAAAGTCCTGGCTTTCGTCACTTGTTGTATTTCTATTGGGAAGTTTGCTAGTCAACTGACAAATGATGTCCATGATGCCTTCGCTTAAGTCTACAAGGGAAGCGCGTTTTACTGATGTCAGTAATTTTTCAACTTACATTTCTGAGTCGATCATGGTTGAGCTCTTCCATTTGCTTCCTTAGGTGAAAACCCGAAAGGATACCTCAAAAGAAAAGAAAGAAAAGAAAAAACACGAACGAAAAAAAAAAAAAGAGAAAGAGAGAAAAACAAAACAAAACAGAAAAGGGTGGGGGCAACCTTGGTGAAAACCCGAAAGGGCGCCAAGGTAAGGTTTTTTGCAGTAAGCGAGCACAAGGAGGAACGGCTGGCAACCTGGTTCATGTGAATTTCTCCTCATTATTGTCATACTTCTGCCAATACTGAATCCCAGAACAAGGATACCCAGAGATTCGAATATGACATCCGTTGGCCAAAACTGTGTCATTTTGTAAAACATTCTTTTGCAAATACATTCTTAGGAAACTCATTTTTTTCAAATTACTTGCATTCATGGCATTTTTTGTAGAATTTAAGCACAAATGGTTAAGTGTGCATTCTTGTGCATAATTATTTTTACATGAAATGTGAATTTTCTTGCATACCTCATTCTTTATCATTGAATTGTGGTGAATGACAATCCCCGTGGTTTATTGCAAAAAGCATGCTTGGATTCAGTCATCTTTTGGGAACAGTTGAAATTCAGCCAAGCCAGCTACACAGACTTCACAATATAGCAAAACACATACCTGGTCAGTTTGAAAATTGGAAAAGCCTCAGGGTGAGAAATCCAACTCAATCGGCTGCCGCAGCAAAAGTTGATAAAGGCATTGAAAGACTCATGTTTACACGATTCTCGAAGGAAAACGGATCAAATGGTGGTGGCAATTTCTTTGTTTTTTCTCTTTCACAGGAAAAATTGCATGCACAGGAGAAAGTAATCACACCTCGCACTGGAATTGGTGTTGGAAAGAGGCCTCCGGGGAACAAAGGCAGATTTGAAAATGTTGCAATCAAAATTGATCAAAATGTGCAGCAACATGGCGATACCGAATCAACTATGGACTCAAATTGCAAAAATTCATCCAACTGAGGCAAATTAATTTTTTGGAAAGATTCTCAAAAGTTAAAAAAAAAAAAAATCAATCAATCAAATCAAATCAAAAATCAAAAAATCAAAAAATCAAAAATCAAAAATCAAAAATCAAATCAAGTTTCACCTCGGCAGGCTCGGGTTTTATCCCACTGACCGCTTTTATTTTCGTTGGGATCCCACTGACCGCTTTTATTTTCGTTGGGCACGGGTTTTATCCCTCCGACCTCGGCAGGCTCGGGTTTTATCCCACTGACCTCTTTTATTTTCATTAGGGCACGGGTTTTATCCCTCCGACCTCGGCAGGCTCGGGTTTTATCCCACTGACCGCTTTTATTTTCATTAGGGTACGGGTTTTATCCCTCCGACCTCGGCAGACTCGGGTTTTATCCCACTGACAGCTTTTATTTTCATTAGGGCACGGGTTTTATCCCTCCGACCTCGGCAGGCTCGGGTTTTATCCCACTGACCGCTTTTATTTTCGTTGGGCATGGGTTTTATCCCTCCGACCTCGGCAGGCTCGGGTTTTATCCCTCCGACCTCGGCAGGCTCGGGTTCACTGACCGCTTTTATTTTCGTTGGGCACGGGTTTTATCCCTCCGACCTCGGCAGGCTCGGGTTTTATCCCACTGACCGCTTTTATTTTCGTTGGGCACGGGTTTTATCCCTCCGACCTCGGCAGGCTCGGGTTTTATCCCACTGACCGCTTTTATTTTCGTTAGGGCATGGGTTTTATCCCTCCGACCTCGGCAGGCTCGGGTTTGATCCTACTGTCCGATTGTCAAAAGCATTTTACTGGTACTGGAGCTGGGTTTGTCCCGTCAGTAAGCATTTCATTCTCATTGCTAATGGAGCTGGGTTTGTCCCGCCAGTAAGCATTTCATTCTTTGCTACTGGAGTTGGGTTTGTCCCGCCAGTAAGCATTTTCATTACTACTGGAGCTGGGTTTGTCCCGCCGGTAAGCATTTCGTTTTCATCGCCACTAGCCGTGGGTTAGTCCCACTAGTGAGCATTTTCCTTTTTATTTTTATTTTGCCACTGAACATGGTTCAGTCCCACCAGTGAGCACTTCATTTACTTTCCCGTGGGTCTATCCCATTTTACATTTCTGTCTGGGTCAATCCCATTTACATTTCTGTCTGGGTCTATCCCATTTAAATTTCTGTTCGGGTCAGTCCCGTTTGATTTCCTGTTCGGGTCAGTCCCGTTTTAAATTCATATTCGGGTCAGTCCCGTTTTAGAATTCTTGTTCATTGGAATCACTTTGCAGCCGAATAATGCAGGTAAGTATTTGGTGTCTACTTCTTTGTCTCAAGTTTTTCCAAAACTCAGACAAAGAGGGGCAAACTGTGGACACCAAATTTTTGGTGTCTTTTCATTTACTTTTTATTTTCAGTTTTTTATTTTAGTTTTATTCACTTTTTAGTTTTTAGTTTTTTTTTTAGTTTAGTTTTTATTCTTAGCGTAGAATTTCTAGAAAAAAAAAGAAAAAAGAAGGAAAAATATTCAAGAAATATGTTGAGTTGTTTTAATACAATGTTTTCTTCAAGAAAAAGAAAAAAAAAGTGAAAAATGATGAAAAATGAAAAATGAAAGAAAAAGATTGAAAATGGCAATCTTGTTGTTTTATTTTGTTTATTCTGATGTATTTGTAATTAAAATTGTTGTTTTTATTATTATTTAGTTTTACTTTTATTAAATTATTTATTTAAAAAAAAAAAGAAACCTGCGGCATGCAAGCTGCGTATTTTTCCGCAGCTTGCAAGAAGGATTTGTAGGAGCCATCGGAGGGCCAGGAAAAAGGGTCAAACTGGGATGGTTTAGAAACCATTGGATGATAGGATTAGGGATTAGGGAGGTCGTATAAAAGGCAAGAAGAAAACATCAGCCGCAAGGAGAGTTTTTATTAAGTGAGCGGCTAAGGAAGAAACTGGAGATAGTGGAGACCGAGGGGGGAGAGGATCGAAAAGAAAGGAAAATAGGAGGGTTAAGCAGAGGACGGCTGAGAGTTTGGAAGGATAAGAGAGCTGGGGGGTGACGGAAAAGAAAAGACCAGCGAGGGGAAAGGAGAGCAACATAGAAGGGGTTACGGCTAGAATCTTAGAGGAGGGAGTTGACGGCCGCAAAAGGAAAAAATCTGAGCCGAAAATCTGGAAAGAGAGAACGAGAGAGAGAGCTGGGAGGAGGGCTTCGGCTGAAGTCAGAAAAGGAGAGAAAGGGAGAGAGCTGAGAGTGAAGCTGGGACATTCGAAGCAAAAGGAAAAGGAAGGTAGCAAGAAGAAAGGAAAACCAGCACCTCCATCGTCGGCTTCCATCATCGTTGTCTGAGTTTTGTTCACAGCAAGCTATCCATTGAAGATCTTTCCAAGTTGCTGCCTTTTGTTGCTGTCCAGGTATATAGACTCCTACTTCCTTCTTCTCTGTTTGATATCAAGGTTTCTTTCTTTACTTATGGTAGTGATTAACGGTTTTTTTGGCATCCCTGCAAACAAGATGGAACCTTTTGTTTGTTGCAACTGTTTTTTATTAGGGTAAAATACAAGGAACCCCCTTGTGGTTTCGCGAAAAGACACCTCACCCCCTTATCGTTTAGAAACCTGCACATAAACACCATAAACTTCATAACTAAAGTGGAAATTACCTTTTGAACCGGCTTAGTTACCGGCAGAAGGTCAAATACCCTGGCAGGCTGTCCAATTCCTTCACAAAAAAGAAAAAAGTTACTGTCCAGGGAAACTAATTTGTACAACGTCGACCAAAGAGATATCTGCGATTCGACTTCACTCTCCCACCCGATATAAGCATACAGAAGAGAGAGAAGGCAGAAGCGAAGAGATCGGCAACACTCCTCCTTTCTCCAGTCTTGCAATGGTATCAGCAGCATGCGACACCACCAAAGCAAATTTGCTATGAATCAGATCTGCCATACAGATTGACAAGAAACGAGCTTTGTCAGGAAAATTGGTGCTGATAATCACGTGAATGCAGATGTCAAAAAGAAATATTTGCCAAGCTTGAGAAGATTGAAAATAAGAGATTGCAGCTGTTACGGACTTCGAATCTGAGGAGAAGAAAGTGCAGTGAGGCTTGTTAAAACAGAGACCCAATGCTTCAGGTCTGTAGGAACAACATTGATGAAAGAGGGAATATGGTATCGCAAGATTTTCCATCCAAATTTTTTATTCTGAGTTTGAATATCCTTGTGACGACCCCACTTCTCCCAAGGGCGAACCCAAGGGTATCGGCGGGCCGCCTGCCTAGCTCGCGCCAGGACTCAAAACTTAAAGTTCGAAAGAGCACTAAAAACAATATATACAACCCCAAAAGAGTTATAATTACATTCTCCAAAAGTATCGAGTCAAACCACCAAAACAAAAACAAACATCCTAACTGTTCAACTATTACAAGCCAATCTTACTATACTAGTATACGAGCCAAACGTCCCCGCGTCGGCCCCTGCTAAGGAAAACAAAAGGAATGGGGTAAGCTATATGCTTAGTAAGTAAACAGGGGCGAAAGCATAAATTTCACGTAACAGTTACACAATAAGAGTAAAGCAAAAGCAGAAAAGTAACATCACATAATAAGGATACAGGTGGCTCCAAAGCCAACTCATGTGCCATGCGTGATCTCCTGCCGACACTCCGTCGACTGCAAATAATAGTCCGTTGAACTTCACTTGTACACCCACCGACACCTTATCACCCTCACTGGCCAGTCACCTCACAAACTTGCCCAGGCGAACGAAATCACAAACTTGACCTTGAGTCACAAGCTCGGGTCACAAAATTGGTCCACATATTCAGCGAACCGGGTTCACAAACTTGGTGACCTCAAACCAAGTTGGACTGACTTCGACCAAGCCCTAACCCGCTCGAATAGTCCATCTAGGTATTGAGTTCAACCTCAAACTCACAAAATTCACAAAATTATTCAAAAGTCACCCTGAGCCACCAGCTCAAGGGTTTTAGTTCCAAAATTGCTCATATACATAAGCCATGTACAAATATGTGCGCAAATTAGGGTTTATAGCGAGTGCGATAAAGTACACCCTCGTCTAAGTACCCTCTTCATACATATCGAAACACATAAGCAACTAACATACAAAAGCGGACTGAATACTTACTCAAAAGACAAAAGTAGTACAAAAGCGGAAATCACTTCGTTTGTTGGCTAGTAGTGGGCCCCACCGGCTCCACCTAGTTCACCACCGTCTGAAATCGAAGATTGTATCACAATATATCACAAACGGCTACTAACATACGTAAAACAAGCAAAACGGCAAAATTGGCACGCGCAAGTGCGAAAACGGCAAAAAAGGGCACGCGCGCGCGCGGAACGGCAAACGGGACGGCCAAATCTGCCATCTCAAACCGTTTTGGTCGAAAGTTAGGCTAGGGGTATCGGATCAAGGTGACCGAGACACCGTTTCGAAGCTATGAGAAAGGGCTACAATTTTCGTGAAGACACCTTAACCTAGATCTGAATAGGTATAGGTCAAAAAGGCACGAAATAGTGCCAGCCGTTTCATGGCGGGTAACCAAACAGGCCCTGTTTACAAGGCCGTAACTCACGGCTCAAAAATCGAAATCAAGAAATTCCAGAGACATTAGAAAGCTGAGACATAAGGCTAAAACTTTGATGTTTTGGCTAAAACCTGAATCCATTCAGAATAGAACAAAAATCGAGTGTCAAAATACCCGTCAGAACTGTCCAAATACAAGGCAGTTCTGACGATCGATATTGTTTTGATCATAACAGGGGCTACGGAACTCGGATTTCGACGTACTTTATACCGTTTCGAAGCTGAGACCAAGATCTAAATTTCTTATGAAGGATTCGACACCCAGATCGTACGGGATCAAAACGGAAAAATGCACGGCAGAAACTGAAATTCAAAACGTACACAAACGGACGTCTAAAACAGGTCTGAGGGTTTTGTCTATAACTCAGAATACATTAATCCGTTTGACCTGCAATTTTACAGGTAGATTCAGCACTTAAAAGGCTACAACGTTGAAGAAGGCCACTTAACCCAGTTTCGAGTATAACTAGGTCAAAACTGTAAGATACTAAACCAGAATCGTAGAACAGGTGAACAAACCGCAACTTGGTACAAACAGCATAACTCAGCCTACTTAAGTCCAAATTCAGAAATTCCAAAGGCATACGAAAGCTTAGAAACAGGGATACATTTCATCAGAAGACTGGAACGACCAATTCTGAAGCAATCCTATCCAAAATCACCAATTACAAGTGCAGTTCTTACATTCGGACAAAACCAGAACAGCAAGGGTATTTTCAACATTTCTCATGCTACGCTACTCCGATTGACCTGAAATTTTGCAGGCACCTATAAAATGTCATTCCCTACAACTTTCATGTTTTAAGCCAAGGCCAATTCGGCCTCTATCTAGGACTAAAATTTTCGGACAGAATGAAGAACCAAGAAACCCCAATTTTCCAGATTTCATTCAAAACAGAAATTACTTGCAATCTTCCACTTTTTCCACCATCTAGCATCATTACATACCATTTCCAACCATCATATATAGCCACACAATCATGCTTATATTAAAACAGAAAAAATCCCAATAAATATAAAACTTCACTAAATCATCCACAAATCAAGATATAAGCCATAATTTTTCATCTCTTAACACCACTAAGCATGAATTAAGCTTCATTAGGTGAAGGAGAGAGTTCATTCATTACTCACCTAGTAAAACAAGAGAGAGGGAGTTGCTTGTCACCTTAGCTTCCACAAACACTTCACCAATCAACTTACTAATACCAAATGAAGAGGTTTTATGGAAGGAATTCAAGATTAACCGGTTAGTTTATGAGATTGAGCAAGATTAGGACAAGGAATTGAGAGAGATTTTTCTTTCTTCCTTTGGAGAGAATTTCGGCCAAGAGAGAGAAAAGAATGAGGAAGATTAAGCTTCATTTGTCTTATAAGAAGGTTGGAAAAAATAAGAATTAATTCTAGCCACAAGTTTGGTTAACACTTGGTTGAATCACAACCACACAATTTTCTCTCTCTTGTTGCATTTTGAACCACTAATTTTCGGCCAATAAGAAGCTAAGAGGGGGAAGATATTTTGTTCTATTAGTGAGAAACTTGTATAGCAAGTAAGTGGTGGTCAAATGGTGCGTTCAATCGGTAATGCGCGGGACCCGCCGGTTCGCGCCGTTTTTTCTTAAAACACACGTACTAGGGTTTTTACTTCCTATTCACTAACCTTATCTTATTGCTCCTAATCACATATTATTTCTCACTTAAAAGTCACTTTTAATCACCAAATTTGACCTTTTTTCCGTACCAAAATTTCATCCGGCGAAAATTGCAAAAACCCTAATTTTGCTCCAAACCTGAAACCGAAGAGTGAAACCCTACTTTCTAGGCTCACTTGCACTTATTATGGAATAACTGGATAGTAGGGTTTTAAATCTTAATCCCTACATAGGGTTTTCGAAATACTCCCAAAACCAAACGTTACCGCCCAATTAATGAATATATCAACGTAGAACGAACTGGGGCCTCACAATCTCCCCCACTTAGGACAATTTCGTCCTCGAAATTGCAATCAACGAGCTAAGGGTTGAAAAACTCGAAATAATCAAAAGATCAAAAGGTGTACATATATATACAAGTCACGCCAAAATGTACGCAATATAATGCACCATATACACCAAGAGACATTTCAAGTTAGACAAAGCCAAGTGCAGCAAGTACTATAGATGCAGGTATTAACATACCACAAGTAAATGACATGTAGGGACAATACAAGGGCAAATGAAAGAAACGCGACTTGTCGTCCCACACTCAGTGAAAACCACCCTCGTCCGGTTTCTTACTCCACTTCCCAAAGTGCCCGTTGATCTCTTGTACTCACTCTAGCCAGACAAAGCTTGTTCATGTTCCCCAAAATGCAAATCTCAAGTACTTAGCAGCGCCTCAACTCTGGAGTACTCAGGCACAAGAATCCGAAATAAGATAATTCACATCTCAAGCTGCAGTCCCAAGAGTAAACTATCTACAATCGAAATTCCTACCTGACGAACCTACCTATGGTCCTCAGATACCATGAGAAAGATTTAAGGCCTATAACATTTATGATCCATAACTTATGCTTGACCGAGCATCTAGTCCTTCATACTTATTCACCACTTCATCCAGGCTCACCCCGCGCAGAGACCACGCGAAGCAGCTATAGGTTTTATCCCTCAATTGCTTAACTTTCAAATAAAATCAAATCCCACAGTCCGGCATCCTAAACTTTCAGCCTAGGATACACTACAGAGATCTGAAACCTAAGCTCTGATACCAACTGTGACGACCCCACTTCTCCCAAGGGCGAACCCAAGGGTATCGGCGGGCCGCCTGCCTAGCTCGCGCCAGGACTCAAAACTTAATGTTCGAAAGAGCACTAAAAACAATATATACAACCCCAAAAGAGTTATAATTACATTCTCCAAAAGTATCGAGTCAAACCACCAAAACAAAAACAAACATCCTAACTGTTCAACTATTACAAGCCAATCTTACTATACTAGTATACGAGCCAAACGTCCCCGCGTCGGCCCCTGCTAAGGAAAACAAAAGGAATGGGGTAAGCTATATGCTTAGTAAGTAAACAGGGGCGAAAGCATAAATTTCACGTAACAGTTACACAATAAGAGTAAAGCAAAAGCAGAAAAGTAACATCACATAATAAGGATACAGGTGGCTCCAAAGCCAACTCATGTGCCATGCGTGATCTCCTGCCGACACTCCGTCGACTGCAAATAATAGTCCGTTGAACTTCACTTGTACACCCACCGACACCTTATCACCCTCACTGGCCAGTC
Organism: Coffea arabica; assembly: GCF_036785885.1. Taxonomy (NCBI): domain Eukaryota; kingdom Viridiplantae; phylum Streptophyta; class Magnoliopsida; order Gentianales; family Rubiaceae; genus Coffea; species Coffea arabica. The sequence goes on from NC_092314.1 coordinate 30,016,176, forward strand.
ACCTCACAAACTTGCCCAGGCGAACGAAATCACAAACTTGACCTTGAGTCACAAGCTCGGGTCACAAAATTGGTCCACATATTCAGCGAACCGGGTTCACAAACTTGGTGACCTCAAACCAAGTTGGACTGACTTCGACCAAGCCCTAACCCGCTCGAATAGTCCATCTAGGTATTGAGTTCAACCTCAAACTCACAAAATTCACAAAATTATTCAAAAGTCACCCTGAGCCACCAGCTCAAGGGTTTTAGTTCCAAAATTGCTCATATACATAAGCCATGTACAAATATGTGCGCAAATTAGGGTTTATAGCGAGTGCGATAAAGTACACCCTCGTCTAAGTACCCTCTTCATACATATCGAAACACATAAGCAACTAACATACAAAAGCGGACTGAATACTTACTCAAAAGACAAAAGTAGTACAAAAGCGGAAATCACTTCGTTTGTTGGCTAGTAGTGGGCCCCACCGGCTCCACCTAGTTCACCACCGTCTGAAATCGAAGATTGTATCACAATATATCACAAACGGCTACTAACATACGTAAAACAAGCAAAACGGCAAAATTGGCACGCGCAAGTGCGAAAACGGCAAAAAAGGGCACGCGCGCGCGCGGAACGGCAAACGGGACGGCCAAATCTGCCATCTCAAACCGTTTTGGTCGAAAGTTAGGCTAGGGGTATCGGATCAAGGTGACCGAGACACCGTTTCGAAGCTATGAGAAAGGGCTACAATTTTCGTGAAGACACCTTAACCTAGATCTGAATAGGTATAGGTCAAAAAGGCACGAAATAGTGCCAGCCGTTTCATGGCGGGTAACCAAACAGGCCCTGTTTACAAGGCCGTAACTCACGGCTCAAAAATCGAAATCAAGAAATTCCAGAGACATTAGAAAGCTGAGACATAAGGCTAAAACTTTGATGTTTTGGCTAAAACCTGAATCCATTCAGAATAGAACAAAAATCGAGTGTCAAAATACCCGTCAGAACTGTCCAAATACAAGGCAGTTCTGACGATCGATATTGTTTTGATCATAACAGGGGCTACGGAACTCGGATTTCGACGTACTTTATACCGTTTCGAAGCTGAGACCAAGATCTAAATTTCTTATGAAGGATTCGACACCCAGATCGTACGGGATCAAAACGGAAAAATGCACGGCAGAAACTGAAATTCAAAACGTACACAAACGGACGTCTAAAACAGGTCTGAGGGTTTTGTCTATAACTCAGAATACATTAATCCGTTTGACCTGAAATTTTACAGGTAGATTCAGCACTTAAAAGGCTACAACGTTGAAGAAGGCCACTTAACCCAGTTTCGAGTATAACTAGGTCAAAACTGTAAGATACTAAACCAGAATCGTAGAACAGGTGAACAAACCGCAACTTGGTACAAACAGCATAACTCAGCCTACTTAAGTCCAAATTCAGAAATTCCAAAGGGATACGAAAGCTTAGAAACAGGGATACATTTCATCAGAAGACTGGAATGACCAATTCTGAAGCAATCCTATCCAAAATCACCAATTACAAGTGCAGTTCTTACATTCGGACAAAACCAGAACAGCAAGGGTATTTTTGACATTTCTCATGCTACGCTACTCCGATTGACCTGAAATTTTGCAGGCACCTATAAAATGTCATTCCCTACAACTTTCATGTTTTAAGACAAGGCCAATTCGGCCTCTATCTAGGACTAAAATTTTCGGACAGAATGAAGAACCAAGAAACCCCAATTTTCCAGATTTCATTCAAAACAGAAATTACTTGCAATCTTCCACTTTTTCCACCATCTAGCATCATTACATACCATTTCCAACCATCATATATAGCCACACAATCATGCTTATATTAAAACAGAAAAAATCCCAATAAATATAAAACTTCACTAAATCATCCACAAATCAAGATATAAGCCATAATTTTTCATCTCTTAACACCACTAAGCATGAATTAAGCTTCATTAGGTGAAGGAGAGAGTTCATTCATTACTCACCTAGTAAAACAAGAGAGAGGGAGTTGCTTGTCACCTTAGCTTCCACAAACACTTCACCAATCAACTTACTAATACCAAATGAAGAGGTTTTATGGAAGGAATTCAAGATTAACCGGTTAGTTTATGAGATTGAGCAAGATTAGGACAAGGAATTGAGAGAGATTTTTCTTTCTTCCTTTGGAGAGAATTTCGGCCAAGAGAGAGAAAAGAATGAGGAAGATTAAGCTTCATTTGTCTTATAAGAAGGTTGGAAAAAATAAGAATTAATTCTAGCCACAAGTTTGGTTAACACTTGGTTGAATCACAACCACACAATTTTCTCTCTCTTGTTGCATTTTGAACCACTAATTTTCGGCCAATAAGAAGCTAAGAGGGGGAAGATATTTGTTCTATTAGTGAGAAACTTGTATAGCAAGTAAGTGGTGGTCAAATGGTGCGTTCAATCGGTAATGCGCGGGACCCGCCGGTTCGCGCCGTTTTTTCTTAAAACACACGTACTAGGGTTTTTACTTCCTATTCACTAACCTTATCTTATTGCTCCTAATCACATATTATTTCTCACTTAAAAGTCACTTTTAATCACCAAATTTGATCTTTTTTCCGTACCAAAATTTCATCCGGCGAAAATTGTAAAAACCCTAATTTTGCTCCAAACCTGAAACCGAAGAGTGAAACCCTACTTTCTAGGCTCACTTGCACTTATTATGGAATAACTGGATAGTAGGGTTTTAAATCTTAATCCCTACATAGGGTTTTCGAAATACTCCCAAAACCAAACGTTACCGCCCAATTAATGAATATATCAACGTAGAACGAACTGGGGCCTCACAATCCTTCAGAACACTCTGCAACATGAGACGACCTTTAGTAGTGAAGACATACCTTTCATTGTTCAGAAACGGGAGAGTTGAGTTCTAGCTTTACCATGTCTGTCATTGAATGGATCCTCTGGTGAAAAATTGCTAAAATACATAACCAGTTCAATTTCCATATATGGCAAGCAAATTTAGTCAATGAAATTCCATCTGGAAGTTGTAAATTTTTAAAAACCAGAAGACACACGGATCAAACACTTTATCCAAAACCTGTGCCCACTTAAAAAGCAAAAAGACAAAAAAAAAAAAAGGAATTAGCAGAAGTTGAAATACTGGTCCTGTGGATTTATTAACTATTTGTATTTGTAGCCCTGGGTTAGTTCTTCACTACATTAATTTCGAAGAGATCGGTTAACTTTGGCTCAGATCTGCTTTAGCCTTTGGAATTTGTTTGAACCTTGCCTGAGTGTAGCAGTCAATGAAATCCGATGTTGTAATTTCGATTCTTTAATCTGTAGTGGATTACTCTCCATTCATGGGGATCGAGAAGGGTGCTGTTCTGCAGGAAGCGAGGGTCTTTAATGATCCTCAATTGGATCCTAGGAGATGTTCACAGGTCCAGTTTTCAGCCTGCCTTGTTACCTGATATTCGACCTGCACATCCGGTTAAAGGTCAATTTCCACTTTAGTAATGAAGTTTAAGGTGTTTATGTGTATGTTTCTAAACGATAGGGGAGTAAGGTGTCTTTTCGTGAAACCACAAGGGGGTTTTTTGTATTTTACCCTTTTTATTATCTTTTATCTTTCTTTCCTTTCGGTTGCTGAGATAGCAGTTGCGTGATAGTTGGTTGTTTGAATGAAAAATCGTAGCTTTCTCCAATTTGATGGGTTAAGGGCTGTATCTTTAATCTTGATTTGCATAGCTTGGGTCTGTTAGAGCCTTTGGATCTGTTTGAAGATTTTGCTGCAATAAGTTGGGACCTTTCGACTGGTTGCAGCAGTTCGGGCATTGCATTTTCTCTCCTTTGTTTGCTAAAGCTGTGGTTCGATTGACATGTTTTTTCTGTTTCATACATAATTGGAATGCCATGAATAGCATCTGATATTAAAGTTGCGTTTGGGAAGGTCATTAGTTTCATTTTTTATCCATATTGCTGTATGAAGATTAGCCGATCCTTTCATTTGGTAACCGCAGCATGTGCTCTTTCCATTCAGCTATTCATTTAATGGTTTGTGGTTACATTTGGGGTTGAGGTGATCAAGATGTCTAGCTAATAAGGGATGTTAAGGTTTGGTGTTAATGGGTTTGTATTTTGAAGTCTGATATACAAACTTTTGAAAGTTTCATTAGCTGCTGAAGTTCAAAAACTCTTTTTGCACAAAAATTTTCCAGAATTTGCATAACTTCTTACTAAGTTTCTAGCTTGTTTAGATATCAAAGTTATGTATTCAGTTGCTTGTTTAGAGTTGTTGCGCTTGATGAAAAAGCTTGGATTAGATTTGGGCATGTGAATTGGCATTATACGTTCGAAAATCAGAGTTGTAGAAAGCTTCAGGTTGCAGAAATTCTTCTTCCGTGCAGATTGCATGCATGAAAATCTTTCAGATTTAGCACTTTGACCCCTCAAGTTTCACCTTATGCTATTATGACCCACAAAATTGAGAAAACTAATCAATTGGATCCCTGTGACTTTTGCAGCAATGCATTATGGCCCAAATACATTCCAATCTCTTGCAATTAGGTCCTAAGATATTTGCATTTGAACCATTCCTCCATTTTTTCTTTGCCTTTGGACCTTTGAAGTTCCTAAAAGTGTTTGATTAAGCTTGAATGCTTGGCTAGTGTTCACATTTGAGTCTTTGGTAGCATTAATGTTTCAATTCAATTGCTTGTTTGCCTTCATTGGTTACCATGTTTTGCTAAAGTGATACTTAATGCAAGAGTTTAAGAACTTTGTGTCCAAATGAGCTTGTGTTCACCTATCTTCTTAAATTTTCTGAAATAAATTGGCTTCGGCCTTTTTCTTGCTCTTGGACTTTCAAAATTTCTAAAATGTTTCAATTGACTTTGAATGGTTGATTAATGCTTGCATTTGGGTCCTTGGTGGATCCCTTTATTGGAAACTATGTATTGCTTGATTTCATTTAAATTGCAATTAGGAGAGATTTGGTGACCTTGTTATACTTTACTATTTGAGGTACCGTGACATTTTTATTGTTTTGAAGCCATTTTTCTTTCATTTGGACATCATTCAAAGGGGGCGGTATAATCTCTTTTATCTTTTGTCTCTCCTATGTGAACCAACGTGCTACGTGAGAAATACATGTCTACTTTGCTTTCCTAGCCTTTCTTTAATTTCTTTTATTTATGTCATTTACTTTTGCTTTATTAAGTTTTTTTCTTTATGGGGTATGTGTACACCTCTTGGCTTGTAATAGATAGGACTTGGAGGAACATTCAATGAAGACCTATCGAAGACGTGTGCCTAGCTAGCAAATGTAATAGTTAGGGCTTTAATTGTCTTATGTGTCTTGCATGCTTAGTTGCTACGTGTTAATTTGCTTTGTTAGGGCCTTGCATCTAGTCGAGCATGCTAAATGTTACGTGCTACGTGTTTATGAGTATTTGGTATGTCTACTTGCTTTCCATAGTGTGGATGAATGGAATGGATGAATGTACGTCACCACACTAGTCCAACGCTAGTTGTGGCTTCTTTTATCGTTTCCACTAGTCCAACGCTAGTCGGAATTCATAGAATGGGCTAGTCCAACGCTAGACCCTTAGGGATTTCCCCTCGTTAGTACATATTTGCATGTTCACCACATATCACGCATTTTCCTTAGTTTTATCATTTGGCATGATCCTCGAACCCCTTTTCCCCTCATTTTAGGTTTTGCATCCCATACTAGCTATAGGGTTCATTTTGCTTGAGTGTCCCCTTCCGATAAGGGAAACGAGCGAGTATGGCTACTCGATAGCCTTAGCACGCTAGTTTCGCCTTCTAATCAAAGGGAAAATAGAAGTCGAAAAGTTAGGAGTCAACCCCCGTACCCGACTTGTTGCATTCCTCTAGGGTCATATTTTCATTTTTATCACCTACATACTCTTTTAACCACATTTTTTCACATTTCTCAAACCATACTTCCTCACTACATTTTTCCTATCACATGCTCATTTTCACCTCACAAATGAAATTCCACTTTACCTTATATATCTATTAGGGAAATTTGCCAAATTGGTCCCTAACATTTTCCAAAAACACTTTTTTAGTCCCTAACATATAAAATCAGCCAAAATGATCCTTCACATTTAAATTATGAGCCAATGTGGTCCTATTGCTCATTTTTGCTCATTTCTCCGGCTAAAAATAGCACGCCCCCCTCACGTGGTCATTTTTTTAGGGGCAAAACCGGAAAACACATTTCATTACCGGTTGAAAGAAGCCATCTTTCCTTCATCTAATCACCTCACTAACCCTTAGAAATTGAAGAGGGAAAATACAGTAGCAAGAAATTGGGAAGAAGAAGCTGACCTTTGAAGAGTAAAATGGATCCAAACGAGCGATGTCTTTGTGGAAAGGAACCCATCATTGTGACTTCTTGGAAGCCTGCAAATCCGGGGAGAAGATTCTATGGTTGTCCAAATTATGGAGTAAGTTTTCTTGAAATTTCAGGTCAGTTTGGGTTTGGGATGTGGGGTTAAAATTTGGTCTTGATATCTGATGTTCTTCGTGCATTTTAGGTAACTCGGGCTTGTGGCTACTTCAAGTGGTGTGACCCGCCAATGTGTAGTAGATCTGTGTCAATAATACCTGGTCTATTAAGATCAATCAACCGACTACAAGCTGATCAAGAACAGAGAATCCGAAGAGAGAAATTGCTTTGGGCTGCTTTGGTTGCCTCTTGGATGTGCACTTTGCTGTTGTTAATAAGCTGGAATTAAACAAAAATTGGAAGATAGTTATTGGTGGGTCTAACATGTTGTTTTAATTCTGTCTGGGTTTATCGGAGGATGTGAATCTGAGAGCATGTAGCAGCATCCAAAATATGAGGAGGCTTTGTTGTACCTGCTGCACTTTTGTTAATGGTTGTGTAATAGTAACAGCAGCACTTTTGGCAATTATTGTGTAATAGGAAAGGCTCATGTTTGTACCATTAACAATTATGAATGCAAAGCTGCTTTTTGGTCAATTGATTGTCGGAAAGGGAAATTTGCTAATGTAAAAGTGAAGATGATGAATGACCATGTCTCTTAACATTGAATTTGAAGACAATAAGCTGTAGATACACTCAAATTTAAACATCAACAATTGATAAGAATGGATGTAAAAAAACTGAAAATTTGTCGTCAAGACTGAGAATCAATCCCTTCGATAATTAAGGTGCCTTTTGCTCCATTTACTACTGCGCATTGCAAATGTAATTCTGTGTATAACTCTGCTCAGAGATTTCTTTAGTAACTTGTTGCTCATGACTAACAATTTCACAGGAACAAATATAAAATTTCAGAAACTGAAAATTCAAAACCTATAAGATATTGTTAATGAAAATTTACTTGCTTTAGACTAGCCAAGAACATAATTATACCTGTCCAAAATACTTAATAGAGGGAAAAGAAACTTGGCCAAACTCAGTTCCACAAAAGATGAGAAGCCAAGATGCTTTTTACAGAAGTGCCAGAAACTAACAGCAAAATATTTATAGCAAAAACTAACAGCCAAGATGCTCTTTACAGCAGTGCTAAAGTCTCAGCTCAAGTCGTAATACATGAACTATAATATCCCAAAAGCAAAATACAACATAAAAGTTGAAACTAAAGCCACCAAAAGATGCTTAAACAAGCCACCAGCACTTCAATTTTTCTTTTACTTTTCACTGATCTTTGAAGATTCATGTGCCTGCCCTCGAGAAAGCTCTGCAACAGTGGAAGTGCACCTGCCTTTGGTGTGACCATATTGGTGGCAGATAGAGCACTTGTACTTCCCAATATTCTCCATCTTGACAATTTTAACGAAGGCTTGTTAGATAACATAAAGGTAAAATATGAGTATTTGACAAGCAAAAGATGTTTATGATACTCACTGGAGTAGTTGCAGGAGTAGAATGGTTTGATGTAGATTGTTGACTTCCCAATGGTGCATCTGCCATGAGATCCTCAGACATCTGAGTATTTGACGTAGGAACTGGAGGTGTAGGTGTAACAAATCCATGTGAATCAGTCTCAGCAGAGGCATTTTGTGTCTGGCTTGGACACTTCCTACTATTGTGGCCAGTCTTGTTACATTTTCGACACTTATACACCATCTGCCCAGTTCTAGACAGCTTTTGCTGCTGCTTATTTTGCTTTTTACCTGATGCTGGTTCATCTGGCTCCCTTCGTCTAGCCTTTCGTGGTCTACCAGGAAGTTTTATGTTCTCAGGAGGTAGCACGGGCGGCATGTCGGAATTTTTCCACATGTGCTCAGCATTCATTGGACTTATCATGGGTTCATATGCCCTCATGTAAGCTTCTTTGGAGTAGCAATTATGTACAAACTTCTCGGGTTCCTCTCCAGTGTCACAAATTGCAGCAATGGCATGTGCACAAGGAATGCCATTAAGATCCCACTTTCTACAACTACAACATCTACTAATAAGGTCCACAGTATACCTATCACCATACATGCACCTAACTTCAAATTTCCAGTCCTTGGAGTGGCTAGGAATGCAGTCATTTGCAGCAAGCTTATTTTTCTCCAACTTTTTCAGAATTTTAGGACATATCTCCCCAGTGTATTTCTTTATCCATTCTCTCTTTTTTTCTATCCTAACCATTAAGTAAAATCTAATGGTCTCCAACATGTCAAGAATTGGTTTCTGCCTAGCATCAAGGATTGTGGAGTTAAAACTTTCACACAGATTATTCAACAAAATATCACATTTTACACTTGTTCTAAAATGTGATCTTGTCCACTCCTTTGGATAAGTATGACTTACCAACCAATTGTAAGCACCTTCATCAACCTCTTTTAGTGACTCCATCAATCCAGCAAATCTGTCCCTATAAGAAGCTCGTGCTGCAACCCATATCCTTTCCTTGAGAGCTATGCCTGGATGTTGTTTTTTGAAATTATTATACATGTGCCGTACACACATGCGATGCTCAGCCCCTGGCAGTACCTCTTGAATAGCTTGAATTAGCCCCTGTATAAATGAAATAAAAAATCAAACATATATTACTGTCACTAAGTATTATCATAACAACAATTGAAGATAAAATTAGTTATATATTACCTTTTGCTTGTCGGTTATAAATGTCCAAATGCTTTCATCAATAATTTCAAGGTCACCCTTTAGCTCTTCTACAAACCATTTCCAAGAGTTCTTATTTTCAGTCTCAACTACAGCATATACTATCGGAAATAGTTGATCATTTGGATCAATACCAACGGCTGTGAGAAGAACTCCCTTGTGACAGCCTCTTAAGTGACATCCATCAAGACCTACAACATATCTACAACCCTGCAAGAACCCTCTTTTACAACCATCTAGACACACATAGAATCTCTGAAACTCATCATCACCTTCATTATTCTCAGTTGTAGTCATGAACACATTAGAGTCAGGATTTGCCTTTTGAAGTTCTTCACAGTAGCTCCAAAGTTTGCTGTATTGGGACATGACATCACCATGTATCATCCCTTTAGCTTTTGCCCTTACCTTATACCCCACATTAGGTGTGATACTAACTCCCAAGTCCTTGTGGACCTTTATCATAAAATCACCTACATTAAAATTTGGGTTCAGCCTAATGTCCTCCAAATACTTGTTGGCCAAATATGTCACACTGGCCAGGCCATGATAGGTTGTCCTACCACAAGTGTGAGTCAGCAGCATGCTTTTGATTTGGAATGTCACTTTATCACTCCTAACTGAGCAATATATGTTCCACATGCATCTCTTGCCTCTACATATAGCTTTGCATCTGTTTGAATCATTTTTCTTAAACCTGATTTTTCTTCCATACTTCACTCCATGTGATTTTGCAGCATTGATAAAGTCAGTCTTACACTTAAATAACAACCCAAGTTCAAACTTTGGGTCATCCATCTCTGTTGCAGGATTGAATACTCTAAACTTCTTTTTGTCCACATCATTACTCCCTCCTTCATCTTCAGAACTCTCATTGCTGTGCAGCCCATCATGTGATGAATTATCTGACTCCACCATGCTGCACTCATTATCTTCTTCATTAACAGCAGTTTCTTGTACCTTTTCTTTACCTTTTTTTGCTGTCTTGAACTGTTTAGCAACATTAGCCCAATCTGGAGGTATTTCACTAATAGATTTCATTAGCTCTTCCTCATCACTTATAGCATATTCGCTATCATACAAACTCTCGGGATCACTTGAGACAATATCCTCTATGATCTGCTCCTTATTTTTTTTGAATGAATTTTTACCTTCAGCCTTTCTATTTGATGTCTTCCTTGACTTAGTTCGTGCTCTTCTTCCTTGTATGCTACTGCCATGTCTTTTATTTTCATTACCATCAATTTCTGTAGCTCCATCAGTTGCATGTTCACCTACATCAGTTTCTACAGCCTCAGTAGTCTCATATTCAGCAGCATCAGGAGTTTCATCATCAACAGCATGACTTTTTGTAGTTCCTCCACTCTCATGTTCAGCAGCATGAGATGCACTTTGGTATGATCCACTCCTGCCACTAACACCACTCTGAGCAGTAACATGTTGATGGCCAACATCCTTTCTCCCCTGCTGCATTTTCAATCTTTTTGCAGGTGAAGTTCTCTTCTTCGCAATCTGTTTCATCCTCTTACCAGTACGTGAAGGAGTTCCTCCATCCATGTTAGAGTCTTGAAAACCACCATCAGTAGCTGGTGTTGGTGTGGCCACATGTACAGATTCTTCTTGAACATTCTCTGGTGTGGCCACATGTACAGATTCTTCATTATTTCTGTTACTATCATGCCTTCTTCCTTCTTCATCAACAGCAAAATGAGGCAAATTATATGTTCTTCGATGAATGAAGAACACATCAACTAACCCATACATACTCCCTAATTTAGCCAATTCAGCAGCATCATCCTCTTGCAACACATACACTAATCCATCTGCCATATTCCTACCAGGAATCAGGTAGTAGTAACCCACTGTATAAGGCTCAAATCCAAGTTTATTAGCTACTTCGTCCAACTTACACAGAGACCATTTTTCTGGATTACAACCATCGACTATGTCAACCGAACCCCCTACATAGTCTCTATTTCCTGTATCTCTAAGTTCACCTCCAAAGTGTATACGAATAGAAAAATGCATCTCATTGGCCCCTGTCAGCCATTAAAACGACAATTACTTTGGACCATTACAGAAAGGTGGAGCCTTTCATAATAAAAATAGGGACCACAGCAAAACTAAATAAAAATTGGGGACCACAGCAAAACTAAGTAAAATAATGAACAATCTTCAATTAATTAACATAAAATACAGTTCTAAGCAAGATTCGTCAACAATTTTTAACCACATTGGTAAAAAAAAAACTTACCGTAACCCTTTGTGAAGTCCCATTTTCCCGATTCATTCTCCATCTTTTCGAAAATTTTCTTCACGATTTTCTGGCCAAACCTTCAATCTTTTCTCAATCACACCTTACAGGTTTGTCGTCGTCATCATCGGCAGTACATTTCCATGTTATGCCTGTTAATTTGGGGATGCAATTAGGGTTTCTTCGAACTGTAATTTGAGGGCCAAAGGTGAAATGTGTATTTTGCTAGTGGTCCCCTATCCTTTTACCTTCAACCGGTAATGAAATGTGTTTTCCGGTTTTGCCCCTAAAAAAATGACCACGTGAGGGGGGCGTGCTATTTTTAGCCGGAGAAATGAGCAAAAACGAGCAATAGGACCACATTGGCTCATAATTTAAATGTGAAGGATCATTTTGGCTGATTTTATATGTTAGGGACTAAAAAAGTGTTTTTGGAAAATGTTAGGGACCAATTTGGCAAATTTCCCTATCTATTATTCTATTTTCACACATTTGCACACAAAAAACACTTGAATTTTATACAATTTCACACATGCACCTTTTTATACATTCCCACACTTGCACACTTGAATTTGAACTCTCATTTGCATTAATCGACCTCTATGAGGTTTTCCTTTGTTGGCCGCCACAATTCATGTGGTTTGGGACCAAAAGCCTCACAAGGGACATCGTAGAATTTAGGATTGCATTTTCCTTTCCGTTTTGCATTCATATAGTCATATCCAACGTGCGATACATACATTGGGTAGAAAATTAGGAAAGGTGAGGTTAAGTCGCGCAACTAGCCTTGGCTAGGTCAAAGGGGTGCCTTGGATTCTATCCTTGCCTTCCCCTTTGTCAAACGTGACTCCCGAACCTTTTTCTTTGGCTTACGTGGACTAGGAGTTGTTTTTAAAAAGGGTTTTACTACTTTGTCTTTAAAAATTTATTTTTTTAGGTGACTTGGTACACCTTAATCATTACCAGGTGGCGACTCCAATTTCTCATTCAAAAACCCTTTTTAAAAACTATTTTTTTTTGGGTCAAATCGTCGTTTTCTTCAAGTCCCATATTAGACCCATATCTTTTTCAACTCACAAAAATCATTTTCCAATCAAAATTGAATAAAAAACATCTTTCTCAAACCATTTATTTTTCTTATCAAAAAATGGGGCGCGACAGTATCCTATTTTCCGAATCGGGTCGAATCGGATTTCTCGGATTTTCGGGTCAACGGGTATTTTTGCCCACCCCTATTGTGAACAAGTGTCCAGGTCAACCAGGTATTTGGAAGCACTCACCCAAAATGCGGTGCCTTTACGAGTTACGTTAGGGTATTACTCTGTGTGCGGAGTCCAAATCTGCGATAAAACATTGTTTAAGAACTTTTAAAAGTAACTAAGGCTCGAAACTTAAACGTTTCTTTCAATAAGAATCAAGAAATTGAAATTCATTTGGAGAATATTCATGAAACACTCGCTCGCTTTTCGAACTATATAACTTTATAACATTATACTTGGAAATGTTATTTGAGTCAAAAGTGCAAGGAAAACGTATTCCGAGCAGTCATTATTTTATTTCTCAAGGGTACAAGTTCGGCCAAGTCCTTACTGATATACCTCGATAAAAGAAGATGCAATATCCTAGATGGTTCAAGCAGTAATCACTCTTAACTCTTACTCAAGTTGCAAGTATGTCTACCTAGCTCTTGAACGTAAATTTGGGCAGCGCGCCCTTTGTATTTAGCTATTTTCCAGCCATTTATGGCTTTATTGTTCTCCTCAATCAGTCCCAACATTACACACAAAATAAATAGCCGTTCAATAGGCTTAATGTCATATGATTACCAAACCAAGCTAGAAAAATTGACCGGAAATGAAGTTGAAGGCCTAAAATCAAAGGCAGATTTGACGTCACTTAGCGTATCGAACACAATCAAAGATACGCTTATCAGAGTAGGGGGAAATTTATACCATATCGAAGCTAAGACAGAGTGCTACAACTTTGATGAAGACTACTCAGTCCCGTTCATAGTGCATCTAGGTCAAAAGTCCGGATTACAGAACCAAAATCTCACATTCGGGCTAGTTAACCGTATTATACCTAAACAATAATAACTCAGGCTACCAAAGTCCGATTGAGGTGTTTTCAGTTGTATTGGAAAGCTGAAACATAGGGCTAAAACTTTAATGTTTTGAGTAAAAGCTAGTTCAGTACGCATCAAGGTGAACAAACTCAACTAACTTAGTATACTGTTAAAACTATCCACTGACTTTACTCTTATGGCAGTCAGGGTATTTTTGTCTTTTCACAGGCTACGTTGCTCTGATTGAGCTGAAATTTTGTATATAACCATAAAATGGCATTCTGTACAACTTTCATGTTTTGTGCCAAGCCTGATTCGGCCTCTAACATGCTGAAATAGAGTCAGGCAGAACTGAAGCTAAATTTTCCAGAAATCTGGAATTTTTGTTATTTCAAGCTATAATTCATATTTTCACTTTGAAACTACCACTACTATCACCTTCACAAGATCATATACCATACATATAAATCATACCACACCTAACTCACAAGAAACCCTAACTCAAAAGTCATTCATCTAATCATCAAAATCACTTGAAACAAGCATAAAAAACACAATACCAACATTCATACCCAATTTAATCATGATTAATGGAGAAAGAATGGTTGATCAGCCATTATACCTCAAGACAAGGCCTTGTAAGAATGATCCTTCACCTCCCCTTGAAATTCTTGGTTCCTTAAGCTTCCCAAGCTTCCAAACTAGTGATTAATCGGTTTAGTTTTTCTTGGTTGCACTCAAATGGTTCAAACTCAAGATGGATTGAAGTTGTTTCTCTTGCTCTCTCTCTCTCTTAAGCTCGGCCAGACCAGGGGAAAATGGTGAAGAAATGGAGCCAATGTGAAGATAAAAAGCAAAGAAAATTGGCTTGGTCAAGGAACCATAGGTAGTTGACACTTGTCACCACCAAAACCAACTAAATTTCTCTTTCTTTTCCTTGCATTTTGGGTCACATGTTTCGGTTATAAGGCTGAGGATGAGGGGGGATATTTTGCACAAATATCAAGGGCATGTGGTAGTAAGGAAGTGGTGGTCAAGTGGTGGGTTCAATCGGTAGTGATCGATACCCGTCGGTGTGAACCGATTTTTCTTAAATCGCGTATACTAGGGTTTTTACCTTCTAATCACTAACTTATTATTATCACTTCTAATCATATAACATTTTCTCATCCAAAAGTCACTCTTACCTACCAAATTGGATTCTCACTCCATACCGAATAGTCATACTACGGGAAAACGTGAAACCCTAATTCGCTCTAACTTGAAATCGAAAAGTGAAACCCTACTTTCTAGGTTCATTTACACTTATTGTGGGGTGATTGAGTAGTAGGGCTATTATAAATGAATAATTTCCAAATAAAAGGGCATTTTTAAGGAAAACGTGAGGGGTTTTACAATTCCATAAATTGAATTTAAGGTTTCGGTTGAAATATGAGAAATTTGAGAAAACAGTCAGTTACAAGTGAAACTAGGGTTTTGATTAGACTTTTAGGGTTTCTAGTCTTTTAAAATAAAACAAGGTTTTAAATCAAACCCAAAGAAATAACTTTAGTTTCTTCTTTAAAACAAAATAATGGTTTTTTTAAATAAAAATAAACTAAAGAAACCGTGATATCCTCTTTGAGACTAAACAAAAGATGATCCTAAAAGTTGGGGTATCACATTAAACCGTTTGGAAACATTAGCAATTCGTATAGTATATGGCCTATAATCCTTGCTCCTTACAATTCGCCATGATGAAAATGCTTAAAGGCTCCTTTTTTTCTGTTGTCAATGATTATTCTTGGTCCTAAAGCCCTGGGAAATGATATCGATATGCTCTTTATACCATTAATTGAAGAATTGAAAGAGTTCTTTTCTCCTGGTGTGGAGACATATGATGCCTTCACAGGAGATAAGTTCATGCTACATGCAGCACTTCTATGGACAATTAATGATTTTTAGTGTTTGGCTATTTGTTTGGCTGGAATACAAAAGGTTAAAATGCATGTCCTATCTGTTTAGATGAGACTAGTAGTTTATACTTGAAAAATTGTCACAAATGTTGTTGCATGGGGCATTGGAAGTTTTTGCCTAGTGATCATAGATGGCATCATGAAAAGAAGGTATTTATTGGAGAAAGAAGACTTAGACAGCCCCCTAAGACTTTATCCAGTGATGAAATCCTATAACAACTTCTTCATACTGACCAAGCTGTGTTTGGCAAGGCTCCTGAATTGCTCCAATAGAAGAAAAGAAAATGAATGCAAAGCAATTCAAATTGGATGAAAATGAGCATATTTTTCAAATTTCCATATTGGAGCACTAACAAAACCAGACATAACCTTGGTATTATGCATATTATAAAAAATGTGTGACGACCCCACCTCCCCCTAAGGCGTACCAAAGGGTTCGGCGGACCGCCTGCCCAACTCTCGCCAGGACTCACTCACTCATATGACATGCATACATCCATAGACAATAAATAACATCGCAATTCAAGCTTATAATATACATCGATGCACAAACCCAGATACAAAGTTCCTACACACCAAAAGTCTTCAAAGTGTTTACAATTCGAGTACAAATCACCCTAGTCGAGATATGGCGCGAGTACAAAATTCAAAATGCAAAATAACTAGACTACGCTAGCCTGTACACGTCTCACGCCTCGCTCGTACTCCATGTAAGGAAAACAAATGACGTGGGATGAGGTAAAAGCCCAGTGAGGTTCCAAACAGCAAATTGACCATTTTCGAAAGTACGAATATCAATGTAGCACATTAATGAGCATCAAAAGTTCAGAAAGGTGAACAATAATACTTCAAGTAGCAAATCTCAAAGTGAGCGAGTATAAAAATTTTTCAGAAGAAACAATAATCCAATAAACAATAATCATTCCAAAGTATAAGGATACGGATAGCTCTCAGGAGCCAAATTCCCATTGCATCGCCAGGAGCTTGATCACGTATTAGTTGACACTCCGTCAACTTTCAAGTAAAGAAACCAATCCAGTAGAGCACCACTTACACTACACTCCGTCCACCATTCACACCCCCTACTGGGCCCAAAATCCTCAATAAACACTGGTGGTAATACTCGAGTATACCGATTAGTCGAGGAGATATCACTCCATTCGACAAAACAACAGACCTAGGGTTCGTTACCCAATCGACCAAGCCCTTACCGGCTCGACTTGAGTAACACGCCACATGTGAGGACCCGTAATTTTCGTAATTTCTAGGTTTTAAATTCTTTTAATTACACGTTTTTCCACCTTTTCTTTATTCGAAAAATTGTGCAAATAAATTTTATGAGTAAATATAGTTTTTAAATGATTTTTCTAGTATCGGTTAGTTTTTGAGAAATTGAGAGCGTATATCGGATGTGGGACCTGCTAGTGCGGAAAATTCGAAAAAATTCGGCCAACTAGGTTAAGTTTCGGATACTGGGTTTAAATTATCGGTTGTTAAGAGATAATTAGAGGTTGCTATTTGAATTGATGTGAGAGGAAACAAAAAGATAGGGGTGCATTAAATAAAATGACAAGTGTCACTTAGTGGTTGGTTGGACTTGAAGACCACTATTCACCTTTTTCCATTTGACCAAATAAATCACAAAAATTACCAAAATTTCACCATTTTCTTCTTCTCTTTGGCCGGCCACTTCAAGGAAAAAAGAAAGGGAAAAGCTCTCCAAGTTTTGCTTCAATCTTTCTCCAATCTACCAAATCAACCATTGAATCTTGTTTTTGCTCCATAGAAACACTTAAGGGAGTGATAGTGAGGTGTTTTGTGGAGTTGTTTGGAAGGCTAAAGGGATTAGTTGCTCTCTCTCTTGTGTTGCCAAGGTGAGTAGTTAAGGACCCCTCTCCTCCCTCTAATGATGTTTAATCCATGATTAGTGGTAGTATAAGATGCAATTTTACGGTTTATATCTTGATTTTTGGTTGAATTGGTGAAGTTTTGTAATTATTGGGGATTTTTCTGTTTTCATATGGATATGATTATGTGATTATGTATGATGATTGGAAATGGTATTTAAGGAAGCTAGAAGGTGGAAAAAGTGGTTAATTGCAAGCAATTTCTGTTTTAGAAAGAAAATTGGAAAGTAGGGTTTCTTTGAATTACATTCTGCCCGGTTTTGTAGCTCATAGTTAGAGGCCGAATTGACCTTGGGTTAAAACATGAAAGTTGTAGAAAATGATATTTTAGAGGTGCCTACATAATTTCAGGTCAATCGGAGTAGCGTAGCTTGAGAAAAGACGGAATTACCCTTGCTTCCCTGGTTTTACCCGAATTTGGGAATTGCTTCTGTAATGGGTTATTTTGGTTGAGAATGCTATGGAATTGGTTGTTGAGGTCTTCTGATATATTGTATCCCTGTTTCTTAGCTTTCAGATGGCTTTGGAATTACTGGATTTGGACTTAGGTAGGCTGACGTATGATGTTTGAACCAGAATGCATTCTGTGAATCTGTTTTTCCGGTTCTGGTGTAGTATCTTGCATTTTTGACCTGGTTACACTCAAAACTGGGCTGAATGACCTTCTGTAATATTGTAACCCTATCTCTTAGCTTCGAAACAGTGGGTCTTGAACCTTCATCCGATAATCGTAGTGCCATTGGTACCAAAACCGCAAAATGACGTCAAAAACTATTTTTTTTCGGGTTAACGCTTAACTACATTTCCGGATTTTTCTGGTTTCCTCTAATGCTTATGTATGCTTATGGAGCCCTATTTTGGTGGTATCTGGAATTGGTTTATGACTTGTAAGCGAATCTTATTGTGTTTATTTGAATAGTTTTAGGGCTTGACTTTCGTTTCCGGTCATTTTCCTAGCTAAATTTTGTACTTGAATGACTTGAAGCTTAGTGAACGGCTTTTGGAAATGAGATTATTTTTGTATGAGATATTGGGACTGATTTGAGGAAATAATGAAACCATTAATGGCTGGAAAATAGGTAAACACAAGGGACTTGCTGCCGAAATTTTACTTGAAGGCTAGTTGGATTTACTTGTGACTTGAGCGAAGGGTTTTAGGGTTGTTCAGGTTTTTGATACCAACGGCTACCTTTTTCTCCAATTTCATTGTTATTTCTTTGCACTGATAGCTAATGTGATCAGGCACACGACTTATAGTTAAGTCTTAGTTATGCATTTCGTGTACTGGATTCGTGAAAGTGGGAACCATAATTGTTTCACCTTGGTTATTTTAGGGTTTCTTGGTGACTAAAGCCCAAACTTTTGAGGTATCTGTACTGACACCGGTGAGTGTTCCACTACCTGCTACCTGTTATGTGAACTATCTGAATATCTGAAATACTTGATTTATGACTGTTGGAGCCATATACTGTTTTGATAAAATGGAGGCGAGGGTGTACTTTATCACACTCGTTCTCTTGTCTGTTCATATGCCAATTTTGAATGGGTATCGAAATCTGCTATCTGTATCTGGTACATGTATCTGTATCTGTTCTGACGTCATTTGAAAACTTGTATCCAACGACCTTTCTGTGACCTCTGAGCTCAACACCTGTGGCCAGTTACTCGAGCCGGGCCGGTAAGGGCCTGGTCGATTAGATAACGAACCACGGTAGTCTGTTTTGGGATCTTTGGGTATTGAGACCCTTGATTCCGGTATACTCGAGTATTACCATTTCTGATCTGATTGGATTGCTGGCTCGGTAGGGGTATGTGAGGTGGAAGGAATCGGAGAAAGTGGAGTCTACGGTATTGGTTACTCCTTTAGCGTTGACGGAGTGTCAACTATTATTTCGATCAAGCTTCGGTGACGCGAATGGGAATTTGGCTCCTGAGAGCCACCTGTATCCTTCCTATTTGAATCATTTGTTCCTTTACTTTACACCTGGCATGTGTACCTGATTTGTTAAATGTGAAATGTCATGATTTTACTGGTATGTGTCTGGTACCTCATTGAGCGCAAGCTCACCCCTTTCTGTTCCTTTTGTTTTCCTTACAGGAAAATAAATACTTTTGGACTGGATTTGATAGTTGGTTGCCGAATTGAGCTAGATGGACATATCTTTTGTATAGCTCATTGATTGAAACCCTAAATGTACTTTTGGGTCCGTTTCTCTTTTGATTTGACAAACCGTACATGTATCAACTTTTGAATACTTTTGTCTGTCACTTTGGATTGTATATGCTTAATTTCATGATGTATATATTTGATTGATGCTTGGTTGGATTTTGACGTGTCGGTTACTATTCATGGCCGACCCCGTTTTCATTTTTTTATTTATTTGCGATTTTGACTTGTTTACTCGCGTTTGTATGTTCCGGAACGTATTAGATCGCTTTAAACTGAACCGTTAGTCCTGGCGAGAGCTAGGCAGGCAGTCCGTTAACCCATTTGGTTCGCCTTAGGGGAAGGTGGGGCTGTCACAGGTGGTATCAGAGCCGCTTCGCGTGGTCTCTGCGCGGAGTGAGCTTGGGAACAAGTGGTGCTATGGTCCTGCTTTTGGTGAAGGTGTCTAAAAGGGTTAAGTGCTCTTTTGAGCATAAGTTATGAACCGGACATGTTATAAGTGTAAAAATCCTTATCATGAAATTTGAGGAAGATAGATCTGTATGCCGGGCAGGAATTCTTAATATGGATGATTTACGCTTGGGACCGGCCGGCTCGAGTTGTGAATTATCTTATTTGGGATTCTCGTGCCCGGCTACTAAATTAATGAGAGCCTAGGTTAGAAAGGATTTATGCGAACTAGAAAGGCGATTCTATGGAACTTCGTATGGTCTGTTCGGGTGTGGTTTAGCGTGATCAACTTTGATTAAGATATAGATGGTGTTGTTGTCGTAGATTATGGATGAAGCCCTAGAGGGGGAAAAGCTCTTCGTGAGTTATTTTTGTACTCGTGACCTAGTCTGTCTATAGTACTTTCGGATGATCCCGCTACTTTCATGGATCTCTCATATTTGTATCTACTTGACTGCTACTGTGTGACTGGTTCGGTCTAGTTGTATGTATATATGCTTTTGCTCTGTATGTACCTCTTGTTATTTGCTTATGCTTATAATTATCTTTAATATTATCTGTGACGGCCCCACCTCCCCCTAAGGCGTACCAAAGGGTTCGAGGGGTCGCCTGCCCAGCTCTCACCGGGACTCACTCACTCACTACAGTCCTCCAATGAAGTATAAGACAAATCTCAACTATTACATTCAATTCTCCAAGAATTACATATCACAAGTACCAGAAAGTAAAACCTAGAAAAACTGATAACTACAACCACCACGCCAACTATATACATCTTACTCGTCAACTTTTAACAAATACAAATTCAAGTATTCTATAGCTCAAAATCTAACCACCTTCCCGAGCGATCCCCGCGTCGGCCCCCTGCTAAGGAAAACAAATGGGACGGGGTAAGCTATATGCTTAGTAAGTAAACAGGGCAAAAGCGTAAATTTCACGTAACAATAGTTACACAGTAAGAGTAAAGCAAAAGCAGAAAAGTAACATCACATGATAAGGATACAGGTGGCTCCAAAGCCAATTCATGTGCCATGTATGATCTCCTGCCGACACTCCGTCGACTACAATTAATGGTCCGTAGAACTTCACTTGTACTCCCACCGTACACCTTATCACCCTCTCTGGCCAGGCACCTCACAAACTTGCTCGAGCGAACGAAATTGAGCTTGGTTCACAAGCTCGGGTCACAAACTTGGTCCACATAATCGGTGAACCGGATTCACAAACTTGGTGACCTCAAATTAGGTTGGACTGACTTCGACCAAGCCCTAACTGGCTCGAATAGTCCATCTAGGTCATGAGATCGGGCCCCAAACTCACAAACTTCACAAAATTTACTCAAAAGTCACCCCGAGCCACAAGCTCAAGGGGTTTAGTTTCAAAATGATTCATATATATATGCCATGTACAAATAGGTGAGCAAATTAGGGTTTAGGTCGAGTGCGATAAAGTACACCCTCGCCTAGGTACCCTTTTCATACATATCGAAACACATAAGCAACTAACACACAAGAGCGGCCCGAATACTTACTCAACGAACAAAAGAGCAAAATACGAAATTCGTGCCGCGAGGAGTAGCTAGTAGGCCCCACCGGCTCCACCTAGCTCACCAACGTCTGAAATAGAAGATTGTGTCACAATATATCACAAACGGCTGCTAACATACTTAAAACAAGCAAAACGACAATATCGGCACATACGAGTGCGGAAACGGCACACGGAAACGGGAATGGCGGCCTAGCCATTTTGCCGTCAAAACTGTTTTGAGCCTAATCAAAGCTATGAGTGTCGGATCAAGGTACTAGAGGTACCGTTGCGAAGCTAAGAGAAAAGTCTATAACTTTCATGAAGACTCCTAACTCCGGATCTGAACAGAGATGGGTCGAAAGTGCAGAAAACCGTTCCGGGAATTCGCACTCCAAAGTAACGGATAGGGTATGTTTGCTGGACTATAACTCCCAGCTCACAAATCCAAATCAGGAAATTCCAAAGGCATTAGAAAGCTGAGACATAAGGCTAAAACTTTGATGTTTTGGCCAAGACCTGAATCCACTCAGCAAAGAACAAAATTTGAGTGTCAAAGTACCCGTCAGAACTGTCCAGATTCAAAGGCAGTTCTGACGATTGATCTTGTTTGGGTCATAACGGAAGCTACGGAACTCGGATTTCAATGCATTTTATACCGTTTCGAAGCCAAAACCAAGATATACATTTCTTATGAAGGAGTCACCACCCAGATCGTACGGTATCAAAACCGAAAAAGTCACGGGCAGAAGCTAAACTAAAAACGCACAGAACCTGATGTTCAAAACAGGCTTGAGTATTTCATCTATAACTCATGATACCCTAATCCGTTTGACCTGAAATTTTACAGGAATATTCAGGACTTAAGGGGCTACAATATTCCAGAAGGTCACTCAGCCCAGTTTCGAGTGTAACAAGGTCAAAAATACCATAGACTACACCAGAATCGCAAAAACAGGTTTACAAACCGTATTCTGGTTCAAACATCATAAGTTAGGCTACCTAAGCCCAAATCAAGTGATTCCAAAGCCATCCGAAAGCTAAGATACAAGGCTACAATTCATCAGAAGACATAAACAACCAAATCAGAAGCATTCCTGGTCAAATTAGCCAATAGTATAAAATGGTTGCCTACAAAATTTCAGCTTAATCCGACCACTGCAGCATGTAAAATGACCGAAATACCCTTGACTGTCCATGAAACCTGTTTCGCGCCCAGAATTCTATTTTCGTGTATTTTTCCATTTTTGATCATGAAAATGCATGATTTGGCCTTGGATGTCTTCATAAGAAATGTAGGGTTGTGTTTTAGCTTTGAAACACCATAAGATACACTTCAATCGGATTTCGGTAGCCTGAGTTATTGCTGTTTAACAATTGTGCGGTTAGCCAACCTATTTGTGAGATTCTGGTTTTGTATATTTCAATTTTGACTTAGATACATTTCAAACTGGACTGAGTGACCTTCTGGAATATTGTAGCCCTATCTCTTAGCTTCGAAACGGTGTATCTTACACCTCCATCCGGTAATCGTAGTGCCAATGGTGCCAAAACCGCTAAATGACATCAAATCTGTTTTTGGGTTTAGGGCTTGGATTCGGACAAGATAATGGTATATGACGGATGGGTTCTGAGCCGTGGAGGTGAGTGACCCTAAACTGTTTCCAAAGTTACTTATGAACCGTTTCTTGCACTATTTACTTGATTGCATATCATGAGTGCTTGCATGTGGCCCATGACATGTTTTGGCTTAAATGAGTACTTGAAATTCGTGTGCTGAACACCAACGTCTCCACCTCTGTGTACTATTCATCTGGAGCAAATGGCTCCTCCTCTGACTGTTTGCTGTTAAATGTTTGTTTGGAGCATTGGGTGTTTAAGTACAACGATTTCACTGGCTCACGAGAGCAATAAATGTACATTTGATCTTAGAATCATGACATCACTGAAATGAACGACTGTGAAACTGATTTGCTTACTGATTTTATTGGTTACTCGCTAAGCTTTTAGCTCACCCCCAAAATGTTTTATTCCCCTCCACAGGGCTCGAGACGAAGGAAGTGCTTGTAGCACGTATTCATGGGACCGGATGGATTATCTCGTGTATGGTTTGAGTTTTGGATTTCATCTTGTGTAATAGTTGTTATTAGGGATTGTATGAACGTTTGGACTTAAGTGGGTTCGTGATATGTAATTCTTGGAGAATTTGATGCATATTTGATTTTTATATTGTAATTTAATTGAGGACTGTAGTGAACGACTGAGTCCCGGCGAGAGCTGGGCAGGCGACCCGCCGAACCCTTTGGTACGCCCTAGGGGGAGGTGGGGCTGTCACATTATCTTTGCACCTCGACCCTAGATTGACTTAGATTCATGGAGGGCACACGTAGTGGCCGAGGACGTGGGTGCGGGCGTAGGCAACCCACGCCGGACAGAGGTGCTAGGGAACCTCATATGGACCAAACCCTGAACCTAGGATTGACCCCAACGTCCAAATAGATGCTGCCATGCAGCAAATGACTGATTTGCTAGCCCAAGTAGTGCACCAACAGGGTCAAAACCCTAACCCCAACCCTGGGAACCCTGGTAATCATATAGAGATTTCAAAAGTTCTCCCCACCCAAATTTCTCGGAGGCCCTGACCCTGACGTGGCTGAGAGGTGGCTGGAGAAGATGATCGATATTTTTACTGCATTACACTACACTGAGGAGAGACAGGTGACATTTGCTGTCTTTCAACTAGAGGGAGCCGCTCGTTCCTGGTGGAATGTCATTCGAATGAAGTGGGAAAGAGAACAAACCCCGAGGACGTGGGCGAACTTTATGAGAGAATTTAATGCCAAGTTTTTCCCTCCTCTAATCCAAGAAAAGAAGGAAGATGAATTCATTCGGCTTCGCGAAGGAACTCAGACCATAGCCGAGTATGAGAGTCAATTCACTCGGTTGTCTAAGTTTGCGCCCGAATTGATTGTAACCGAACAAAGATGGATAAGGCGATTCATCCAAGAATTAAATGTTGAAATTCAGAAGGACCTGGCAGTAGCCCAACTTAATGCCTTTAGTGATGCGGTGGAGAAGGCCCAGCGAGTTGAAACTGCGAGGTTACAAGTTAGGAACTTCCAAGCCAAAAAAAGGGGCTTTCCTGGGAGCAGCTCGGAACAGGAAGATAAGAGCACACCTCCTAAGAGTGGAAAAGGAAACGGAGAAGTACGACAACCGGAGGTGGCCAGTGGTGTCTCACCGGGAGGATCGGTCACTGCTACTCGAGGTCCCTATGGATATTGCGGAGGGCCAAATCACACGGAGGTAAATTGTTAGAAGAAAGAAGGAAAATGCCTGCGCTGTGGTAGCGCCGAACATCGAATTGCTAACTGTCCAGCTCGACTACGCGAATGGAGAGGGACTCCGCCACCGACCAAGACCAACTCTCAGCAACCAGCCAAGACCAACCCTGGACAGTCGAAAGGAGAAGGGGCTGGAGCGAAAGTACCGGCTCGAGTATATTCCCTGGAGCATCATCAGGTCCCTGGTTCGTCTGAGGACGTAGAAGGTATGGTCTGTTGGGTACCTTAGATTTGATAGATTCCGTTGATAAGAAAATTCCGAGGACGAAATTTCTTTAAGGGGAAGAGAGTGTGAGGACCCGTAATTTTCGTAATTTCTAGGTTTTAAATTCTTTCAATTACACGTTTTTCCACCTTTTCTTTATTCGAAAAATTGTGCAAACAAATTTTATGAGTAAATATAGTTTTCAAATGATTTTTCTAGTATCGGTTAGTTTTTGTGAAATTGAGAGTGTATATCGGATGTGGGACCTGCTAGTGCGAAAAATTTGAAAAAATTCGGCCAACTAGGTTAAGTTTCGGATAATGGGTTTAAATTATCAGGTGTTAAGAGATATTTAGAGGTTGCTATTTGGATTGATGTGAGAGGAAACAAAAAGATAGGGATGCATTAAATAAAGTGACAAGTGTCACTTAGTGGTTGGTTGGACTTGAAGACCACTATTCACCTTTTTCCATTTGACCGAATAAATCACAAAAATTACCAAAATTTCACCATTTTCTTCTTCTCTTTGGCCGGCCACTTCAAGAAAAAAAGAAAGGGAAAAGCTCTCCAAGTTTTGCTTCAACCTTTCTCCAATCTACCAAATCAACCATTGAATCTTGTTTTTGCTCCATAGAAACACTTAAGGGAGTGATAGTGAGCTGTTTTGTGGAGTTGTTTGGAAGGCTAAAGGGATTAGTTGCTCTCTCTCTTGTGTTGCCAAGGTGAGTAGTTAAGGACCCCTCTCCTCCCTCTAATGATGTTTAATCCATGATTAGTGGTAGTATAAGATGCAATTTTACGGTTTATATCTTGATTTTGGGTTGAATTGGTGAAGTTTTGTAATTATTGGAGATTTTTCTGTTTTCATATGGATATGATTATGTGATTATGTATGATGATTGGAAATGGTATTTAAGGAAGCTAGAAGGTGGAAAAAGTGGTTAATTGCAAGCAATTTCTGTTTTAGAAAGAAAATTGGAAAGTAGGGTTTCTTTGAATTACATTCTGCCCGGTTTTGTAGCTCATAGTTAGAGGCCGAATTGACCTTGGGTTAAAACATGAAAGTTGTAGAAAATGATATTTTAGAGGTGCCTACAAATTTCAGGTCAATCGGAGTAGCGTAACTTGAGAAAAGACGGAATTACCCTTGCTTCCCTGGTTTTACCCGAATTTGGGAATTGCTTCTGTAATGGGTTATTTTGGTTGAGAATGCTTTGGAATTGGTTGTTGAGGTCTTCTGATGTATTGTATCCCTGTTTCTTAGCTTTCGGATGGCTTTGGAATTACTGGATTTGGACTTAGGTAGGCTGACCTATGATGTTTGAACCAGAATGCATTCTGTGAATCTGTTTTTCCGGTTCTAGTGTAGTATCTTGCATTTTTGACCTGGTTACACTCAAAACTGGGCTGAATGACCTTCTGTAATATTGTAACCCTATCTCTTAGCTTCGAAACGGTGGGTCTTGCACCTTCATCCGATAATCGTAGTGCTATTGGTACCAAAACCGCAAAATGACGTCAAAAACTATTTTTTTTTCGGGTTAACGCTTAACTACATTTCCGGATTTTTCTGGTTTCCTCTAATGCTTATGTATGCTTATGGAGCCCTATTTTGGTGATATCTGGAATTGGTTTATGACTTGTAAGCGAATCTTATTGTGTTTATTTGAATAGTTTTAGGGCTTGACTTTCGTTTCCGGTCATTTTCCTAGCTAAATTTTGTACTTGAATGACTTGAAGCTTAGTGAACGGCTTTTGGAAATGAGATTATTTTTGTATGAGATATTGGGACTGATTTGAGGAAATAATGAAGCCATTAATGGATGGAAAATAGGTAAACACAAGGGACTTGCTGCCGAAATTTTACTTGAAGTCTAGTTGGATTTACTTGTGACTTGAGCAAAGGGTTTTAGGGTTGTTCAGGTTTTTGATACCAACCGCTACCTTTTTCTCCAATTTCACTGTTATTTCTTTGCACTGGTAGCTAATGTGATCAGGCACACGACTTATAGTTAAGTCTTAGTTATGCATTTCGTGTACTGGATTCGTGAAAGTGGGAACCATAATTGTTTCACCTTGGTTATTTTAGGGTTTCTTGGTGACTAAAGCCCAAACTTTTGAGGTATCTGTACTGACACCAGTGAGTGTTCCACTACTTGCTACCTGTTATGTGAAATATCTGAATATCTCAAATACTTGATTTATGACTGTTGGAGCCAAATACTGTTTTGATAAAATAGAGGCGAGGGTGTACTTTATCACACTCGTTCTCTTGTCTGTTCATATGCCAATTTTGAATGGGTATCGGAATCTGCTATCTGTATCTGGTATATGTATCTGTATCTGTTCTGACGTCGTTTGAAAACTTGTATCCAATGACCTTTCTGTGACCTCTGAGCTCAACACCTGTGGCCAGTTACTCGAGTCGGGCCGGCAAGGGCCTGGTCGATTAGATAACGAACCACGGTAGTCTGTTTTGGGATCTTTGGGTATTGAGACCCTTGATTCCGGTATAATCGAGTATTACCATTTCTGATCTGATTGGATTGTGGGCCCGGTAGGGGTATGTGAGGTGGAAGGAATCGGAGAAAGTGGAGTCTACGGTATTGGTTACTCCTTTAGCGTTGACGGAGTGTCAACTATTATTTTGATCAAGCTTCGGTGACGCGAATGGGAATTTGGCTCCTGAGAGCCACCTGTATCCTTCCTATTTGAATCATTTGTTCCTTTGCTTTACATCTGGCATGTGTACCTGATTTGTTAAATGTGAAATGCCATGATTTTACTTCTATGTGTCTGGTACCTCATTGAGCGCAAGCTCACCCCTTTCTGTTCCTTTTGTTTTCCTTATAGGAAAATAAATACTTTTGGACTGGATTTGATAGTTGGTTGCCGAATTGAGCTAGATGGACATTGAAACCATAAATGTACTTTTGGGTCCGTTTCTCTTTTGATTTGGCAAACCGTACATGTATCAATTTTTGAATACTTTTGTATGCCACTTTGGATTGTATATGCCACTAAGTATTAGACCTAGGATTAGTACATTTGCTTGATTAGACTAGAAAAACCCCTTGAATATGGGATATGGACGAGTTTGGCTTTCTAACCTTAGCACGCTCGTATTCCCTCTATAAAAGGGAAAATTGAGTCACGAATATTAGTCCCCGTACCCGACATGATGCATTCCTTTAGGTCATACACATTTGTATATTATTATTTTCTTTACTTTTTCTTTCTTTCGAGTCTCATGACTTGCATGATTTGTGACTTCTTCAAAGAGTCTTTATTGGACGTCACAATTAATGTGATTGGTACCAAGTAAGCTTTGAAGAGAAATTTCAATCCCCCGATACCCTCCTAGGTCTAGGGTATGCATTCATATAGTACATCCAAATGTGATAAATCTTTAGGTTAAAATAAGAAAATCTCTGACTAAATCGCGCAACTAGCCTTGGCTAGGTTGAAAGGGTGCCTTGGATTCTTATCCTTGCCTTCCCTTTATTCAAATGTGACTCCCAAATCTTTTTCTCTGATTTTCGTAGACTTGGAGTCGTTTAAAAAGGGTTTTATATTTTTTTCTTTAAAAATTCATTTTTAGGTGACTTGGTACACCTTAACTCTATACCAAGTGGCGACTCCATTTTTCATTCAAAAACCCTTTTTTAAACTATATTTTGGGTCAAATCGTCGCATTTTCAAGTCCCATTTAGACCCATGTTTTTTTCATTTTCTTTTTAAATCAAAAATTCATTTTTCAATCAAAAATTGAATCAAAATCCATTTTTTTAAAACTCGTCTTTTATTTTTCTTATTTAAAAATGGGGCGTGACAAAGGTCATACAAGTACAAAATCAAGCTAACGACATGTGCGGAAATGAAGTTTAGCAAAAGACAGATTTGATGTGGTTTGGCGTAACGGACACAACCGAAGCTACGCTTATCGGATTGGGATGCAATTTATACCGTTTCGAAGCTAAGACAAAGGGATACAATATTCATGAAGATCACTTAGTCCAAATTCAATGTAACTGAGTCAAATTCCCAATTCACAGAAACAAATTCCAACTAACAGGCCAGTTAACCGTACTACCTTCAAGTGGCCATATCTCAAGCTACAAAAGTCCGTTTAATACGTTCTTGGAGGTGTTGAAAAGCTAAGACAAAGTACTAAAACTTTCATGTTTTGGCTAAAAGCAAGTTCAGCACGTATCTAGGTGAACAAATGAAACCAACTTAGTCTACTATCAAAACTGTCCGCTGATTTTACTCCTAGGGCAGTCAGGGTATTTTCATCTTTTCACAGGCTACGTTGCTCCGATTGAGCTGAAATTTTGTAGGCAACCATAAAATGCCATACTCTACAACTTTCATGTTATGCTAAGCCTGATTCGGCCTCTAACATGATGAAATGGAATCAGGCAGAACTGAAGCTACAATTTCCAGAAATATGGAATTTTGCTATATTCAAGCTATAATTCACATTTTTACCTTGAAACTACCACTACTTTCACCTTTACAAGATCATATACCATATATATACATCATACAACACCTAACCCACAAGAAACTCTAACTCAAAAGTCATCCATCTAATCATCAAAATCACCTGAAACAAGCATCACAAGCCCAATACCAACATTAATACCCAACTTAATCATAATTAATGGAGAAAGAATGGTTGATCAGCCATTATACCTCAAGACACAAGCTTGCAAGGATGATCCTTCACCTCTCCTTGAAATCTTTGGTTCCTTAACCTTCCCAAGCTTCCAAACTAGTGATTAATCGGTTTAGTTTTCCTTGGTTGCACTTAAAAGATTGGATTCAAGGTTAAATTTTGAAGAACTCTCCTCACTCTTTTCCCTCTCCTTGCTCTCGGCCAAACCAGAAAAATAATGAGGGAAAATGAGCTGAAATGAGAGATAAGAAGGCAAGACAAAATGGTTGGTCAAGGGTGTGACAGCCCCACTTTCCCCTTAGGCGAACCAGAGGGTTCATCGGACAGCCTGCCCAGCTCTCGCCGGGACTCAGTCGTTCACTCACACAAATCAGAAATAGAACCACAAGAAAGAGCAAAATGAGGATCCAAAACTTAAAACGAAACTTATATACATTGCTATCTCAGAAAGAAGTACAACCGTCGAGAATACAAAAGTTCTCAAGTCACCATACAACCAGCCCGTGCCAAGCACTAGGGCGAGAACCAAAACCAAACCAAAACTAGACCCAGCCAGTCGATACAGAGCTCTCGCCCTTGCTCGCCTTCCCCTGTTAAGGAAAACAAAACTAAAGGGATGAGCTAAAAGCTCAGTGAGGTTCCGAACATAGAATCAAGCCATAAATCAAACAATAAGTCAAGAAACATTTACAACATTTACAATAAGTCACACATGAAAAGGATACGTTCGTTCATTCGATCATTCATTCGTTCGTTCTCTTGTCATTCCCCTTATTCTTTCATTCGTTTGAAAATGCATTTTTCATTTATCAATAAAACCCTCGTTCGTTCGTTCGTTCATTTCATTCAACCCTTCCTGGACATTGGCCAGGCTCTACCAACCTCTACCAACCTTCAAGGTCATACTCGAGTATACCAAACGTTCACCCGGGTCACCAAATCGCCCGACCGAGTCCGCTTCTGGCTCGAGTCGATCGGTAACAAGGGGTAGGGCCCAGTTCAGCCAAAAGGCTTACATTCATGCACAAGTAACGTTCCAATCATTCAATCTTTGAAAATTTCACATTTATTTAGGTCGGGTGCGATAAAGTACGCACCCGCCTAGAAAACTCATTTTGGAAATCATTGAAAGCACTTAACACGTTATCAAATAATAATACAAGTCATGAAGTCAAAAAAATATAGCAAACAAGGAACACTCATCGAATTATGCAAAATAACGTCCAAAATGTCCTATCAGATCTTACCCCTCGGTCACCGAGAAAACCTATGATTCGACGAGAAAGAATATTACAATTCATCTAGCAAAACAAGTAAGTGGAATCAAGGAACTCGACTAGTTATGAGTAAAACGGATAAAGGTGACTTTAATGTGAAATAAAGCCATTTGGATCTGTGAACGGAAACAACTAGGGTGTCATAAACCAAACTCAAAGGGTTATAACAGTTCCAATGGAAAACAATTGAATCGAAGTCAAGTCGGAATCCAACTAGATAGGCTCAGAAATATTATTTTTCAGAATCGTTTATGTGGTTCAAAATCAATATACATTCAAGTAGGTATTATGGGCTACATGTCTTGACTGAGAAAACCTTAGGTCATACCTCTATATTTTGGTATGAAGTAGTAAATAAACATTTGAAGGTTCAAATGAAAAAGGTATCATGTTTTAAGATGGAAAACGGTCATAGTATTTACCAAACGAAAAATATACAAGTTCAAATAGAAACTTAGCCCTCGAGCGAAAATTTGGGTAGCACGCCCTTTGTATTTTCCCATTTCCAGCCATTTATGGCTTCATTATTTTTCTCATTCAAACCCAAAGGTACACACACAACAATTTAATTTCAATAGCCATTCAATAGGCTCAAGACAATACAAGGACAAAATCAAGCTAATAATAAGTACGGAAATGACGTTTAGGTTAGAAAACAAAAGGCAGATTTGCTGTTGTTTAGCAGAACTAACACAACTGAAGCGACACTAGTCGGATTGAGGTGCAATGTACACCATTTTGAAGCTAAGAGAAAGGGTTACAATGTTGAAGAAGGCCACTCAGTCCAGTTTGCAATGTATCTAGGCCAAAATTGAAATATACGAAACCAGAATCTCACAAACAGGTTGGCTAACCGCACAATTGTTAAACACCAATAACTCAGGCTACCGAAGTCCGATTGAAGTGTATCTTATGGTGTTTCGAAGCTAAAACACAACCCTACATTTCTTATGAAGACCTCCAAGGCCAAATCATGCATTTTCATGATAAAAAATGGAAAACTACACGAAAATAGAATTCTGGGCGCGAAACAGGTTTCATGGACAGTCAAGGGTATTTCGGTCATTTCACATTCTACAGTGATCAGATCAAGCTGAAATTTTGTAGGTAACTTAGGTTATACTATTGGCTACAACTTTCATGTTTTGGTCAAAATCTAATTCGGTAAGGATCATGGTGAAAAGGTACGGTCAGATTGGGTGAAATGTCAACCCTGTTCGCTGAACTCCTACCTAGATCAGTCTGGGTATTTCCATCTTATCTCAGGCTACCGAGCTCGGATTGGGATGAAAATTTACAGAAAACTAGCAAACATCATTCTCTACAACTTTCATGTTTTGTGCTAAGGCCAATTCGGCCTCTAACTAGGTGTAACAGTACCGGGCAGAATTGAAGAAACTAGAAACCCTAATCTGAAATTCATGCATTCAAGTGCTAATCTTCCATAAAATCACATCTTTAACCAACATAAACCATTAATTTGACATTAACAAGATCAAAGAGGGAATTCCTTAGCTACTCACCTTGAAACCTCAAGAAAAGAAGCACTTAGCACCTCCTCTTTCCAAACCACTCCACCACCTTCCACAATCCTACCTAGCTAGGGAGTTTTATGGAGTGATTTCAAGTTTGGATGGTTGGATCACAAGATTTGTGCAAGAAATGGATGAAGTAGTTGAAGCCTTCTCTTTCCTTTCCTCTCTAAGAAATTCGGCCAAAGCAAGACAAAATGAAGATGATTTTTGGTCCAAATTGGTATTTAGTAAAGTTAGGAATTAGTAGTCAAAGTCCAAGTTCCAACCATGCGAAGACACCTAGCATCCCTTTTTGTTAAAACTTATCCTTTTGTCTATCCATCATTAACCATCTAAGCAACCTCTAATTATCTCTTAACACCTGATAAATTAAATCCGGTATACAAAACTTAACATAATTGGCCGAATTTTACCAAACTTTCCGCACTAGCGGGTCCCACGTCTGATATACGCTCTTAATTTATCAAAAACTAACCGATACTAGAAAATCTTCTAAAAAGAATATTTACTCATAAAAATTATGTAGAAATTTTCCTAATAAAGAAAATGCAGAAAAATATGCCATTAAATAGATTAAAACCCAGAAAATGAAAAAAATTACGGGGTCTCACAAAGGGCCATAGATGGCCGACACTTGTCACCACCAAAACCATCCAAGTTTTGCTTTCTTTTCCTTGCATTTTGGGTCGCATTTTTCGGTTATATGGCTGAGGATGAGAGGGGATATTTTGCACAAATATCAAGCGTATGTGGTGGTAGGGAAGTGGCGGTCAAGTGGTGTGTTCAATCGGTAGTGATCGATACCCGTCGGTTTGAGCCGATTTTTCTTAAATCGCGCATACTAGGGTTTTTACCTTCTAATCACTAAATTATTATTATCACTTCAAATCATATAATATTTCCTCATCCAAAAGTCACTCTTACCTACCAAATTTGATCCTCACTCTGTACCAAATAGTCACACTACGGAAAAATGTGAAAACCCTAATTCGCTCTAACTTGAAAACGGACAACAAAAACCTTAACTTCTATATTCATTTACACTTATTGTAGGGTGATTGGGTAGTAGGGCCATAATAAATGAATAATTTCCAAATAAAAGGGCATTTTTAAGAAAAATATAAGGAATTTGCAAGTCTTCACACACTCTCCCCCTTAAAAGAATTTCATCCTCGAAATTTATACATGCACTCCGAAATAACGTAGGGTATTTTCCTCATATATCCATTTCTAGCTCTCAAGTCTCACTATAGCCAAAACTTAGTTAAACAATAGAAATCACGAATCGTACCTTCTACTATCTCCGATGGTTCAGGTAATACCTGTTGTGTGAGATCCCGGTCAGTTCTTAAGATTGATATTAGGTGATATTCATTATTTGTGCAATAAAAAATTTGGTTTTAGGGTTAATGAGAAAATCCTAATTTGGGTTAAGATTAAAAGCCTAGCTTTTGTATTAAGCACAAGATTGAGTTGTAGTTAAGCTAGCTATTTTAGTGTGTGTTTTGGAGTAAGTAATTATAGGATTAGATTTCTTTTATATAGGGTAAGGATGTTTAAAAGTTAGAAAAACCCGCAACTAGTAAATCCTTTAGTGTTCCCATGGATTAGAAATATCTCTCCTAAGTGGTCTTGCACCACATATTAGTCACAAGAGACCTAACCAAGTCTTTAGTAAGACAAAACAAAGCAAAACTAAAAAGAAAGAGAGAGAGAGAGAGGCCGAGAGAGAGAGCAAGAGAGGGGGAGAGATTTCCTTCAAAATACTTCAAGTTCTAGCTTCCATCTTGCTTTTGGAGCTTAAAGGATCAACTTGGGTACTTGATTGTTGAAGTTTGATCATCTACAAAGTTTATTTGAAGGTATATCATCTTACTTGGAAGTTAAATTTTGGGGTTTTAATCTTGAAGCTATGGAAGTAATGCTTTTGTTGTGATTATTCATTTTTATGGGTTGTGTGATCATTATGGAGTAGTTTTATGGTTTATTTTGATAATTATATTGCTGATTTTCGTAAAGGCTAGGAGGAAAAAGTAGGGTTTCTTGATTCATGATTCATAGAGTTGGTTTGGTTGGATTTTGGCTTGTTAATGGCATCATTGGTGTATTAATTTCACTTGTATGGTTGGTAAGTAGCAAATTCCAGATTAGTCATGAAACCCTAAGTCAAAGGAAAGTTAGTTTGGTTGGGTTAGGGCTTAAGTGATTAGAGTTTAATTGATTAGGTGGAGAAACCAGTAAAGTTAGTAGGATTAGCACCTAGATTATGGTTAGTATTGGGTAAGTCTTGGGATGAAATTGGGAAAGGAATTTTGGTTTTCTTGTAGGGTAAATAGGAGGTGGTTTATGTGTATTTATTTGGTATGAGTTTGGCTAGGAAGTTTGTATGAGAACCATAGAAATGGACCATGCGTTTGTGATGTTCGAAACCAGCAAAACTGGAAGCAGGGCAGTCCACAAATCCGAACTTGGGTTCTGTTTTTCTTTATGCTGTTGTGGATTCAGAGGTTTCTCAAAACATGAAAGTTGTAGTTTTTTAAGTCCTTAATGTTCCTGCAAAATTTCAGGTCAAACGGATCAGTGTAGCCCGAGTTATAGCCAAAACACTTGCACCTGTTTTGTACACTGGATTGTGTTACGTTTTTGAATTTTGCTTCTGACCATGCTCTGTCCGTCTTGCTAACATGCGAACTGGGCATTGACCCCTTCATTAGAAATGTATATCTTGGTCTTAGCTTCGAAACGGTATAAAGTACATCCAAATCTGAGTTCCGCAGCTTCAGTTATGACCAAAACAATATCGGTTGTCAGAACTGCCTTCGAATTTGGACAGTTCTGACAGGAACTTTGAACCCCTTTTTCCCTATGCTCCATACTGATTCAGCATTTGGTCAAAACACAAACATTATAGCCTTATAAATAAGCTTTCTAACGCCTCTGGAATTTCTTGATTCCAATTTCTGAGTCGTCAGTTATGGTCTTTCAAACAGGGCCTGTTTGGTAACCCGAAATGAAATGGCTGGACCTGTTTTGCACATTTTGTCCTAGTTCCATTGAGATCTGGCTTGAGGTACCTTTATAAAAGTTGTAGGCCTTCTTCTTAGCTTCGTAACAGTACCTCATGCACTTCGATCCAATAACCGTAGCCTGAAATTTGATCAAAACGGTTCTAGGTACCAAATCTGCCGTTTCCGTTGCCGGCCGTTTACGTTTTCGCTTGCCGTTTCCGCACTTGCATGTGCCAATTTTGCTGTTTTGCTAGTTTTAGGCATGTTAGTAGCTTTTTGTGATATAATGTGATGCAATCTTCTATTTCAGACGGTGGTGAGCTAGGCGGAGCCCGTGGGGCCTACTACTAGCTATCCTTCGCGATGCGATTTTCGTACTTTTGCTATCTTGGTTCTTTGAGTAAGTATTCGGGCTGTTTTGTATATAACTTGCTTATGTGTTTAAGGTGAATGGAAGGGTACCTAGGCGAGGGTGTACTTCATCGCACTCGACCTAAACCCTAATTTACATACATATTTATACATGACATGTCTAAATGAATTATTTTGGGTTTGAACCCCTTGAGCTTGTAGCTCGGGGCGACGTTTGTGAGTTGGGGTCGATCTTCCCACCTAGATGGACTATTCGAGCCAGCCGGAGTTTGGTCGAAGCCAGTCCAACCTATTTTGAGGTCACCAAGTTTGTAGGTTCAAGTTGTGAACCAAGTTTGTAGGTTCAAGTTGTGAATCAAGTTTGTGAACCGAGCTTGCGAAGCAAGTTCAATTTCGCTTCATTCACTCGAGCAAGTTTGTGAGGTGACTGGCCAGTGAGGGTGATAAGGTGTTAGGTGGGAGTACAAGTAGAGTTCTACACATCTTATTTGTGGTCGACGGAGTGTCGGCAGGAGGTCACGCATGGCAAACGACCTGGCTTTGGAGCCAACCCGTATCCTACCATTGTGATGTTACACTTCTGTACTGATGTGAAATATTTGGATTTATATGTTTATTCGAATGTGCAATATATGATTTTACCCCTGTTTACTTACTAATCATATAGCTTACCCTGTTTCCTTTGTTTTCCTTAGCAGGAGACGACACGGGGAACTCCTTGGCACATTCACTAGTATAGTTAGGTTTGCTTGTAATAGTTGGACAATTAAGATAGTTGTTTTTGTTTTGGTGGTTTGTATAAGGACCCTCCTTAGGGTCTACTTTCTGCTGGTTGTTATCATAATGTAATATAGTGGTTTGACTAGCTGCTTTTGGGGATGTAAATAGAACTCTTTTGGAGTTGGCTATATTGTGAATAGTACGCTTTTAGTTTATCTAGTTTTTATTGTTTTGAAATTTCGAGTCCTGGCACGAGCTAGGCAGGCGTCCCGTCGATACCCTAGAGTTCGCTCTTGGGAGAAGCGGGAGCGTCACATGTTGATCCAAGACATACACTCTAGATGGCACTCTTGGCTTAGTCCCTTCTACATTTGCTTGTTCAGAGTTTAGGTGTGATCTACGGGGACAAGTTGCAAGCTGGTGCTTGGCACTACCACACCATAAACATTTTCCTACCTTTCGCCAACAATCATTCTCCGTATGATTGGCCTTCCCACAATACCCATAAGATACTCGAGGGGCTGAGGTCTGACCTCCTTGTGAGGCACCTCTTGCTTGCTCCCTGCCACGCGAGGCTCCTCTTGGAGTAATTTTCTTAGATGTCCCTGAAATTTTCTCACCACCATCTCCTCAACCTATCTTAGAGGGTGGCATATCTAAATCACCTTGTCCTTGCCTTTGACTTCCAGCAGGCGTACCCCTCCTTTTTGCATGAAAAACTCTCACTTGTGCCCTAGCAATTTCTATTCTTTGGGTCTTCTCCAAAACCTCCGTAAACGTATTAATCTAGGCCGCCGCCAAGGCCTCTTGTATCTCCACATTGAGCCCTTGCACAAACCTCCGTACTCTTCTTTGCTCCGTAGCTATCAGTTCGGGAGCAAATTTGGATAGTTTCGTAAACTGGGTTTCATACTCAGATACACTTAAAGTTCCCTGTCGAAGCTTAATAAAATCGTCATCTCTTTTCCCTTGGACGATAGGTGGGAAGTATTTTTCATTAAACTCTCGCACAAAGTTCACCCAAGTCCATACAGTCCCCTCTCTTTCCCATTTAGCCGTAATTACATCCTACCAGGCTCTGGCCGGACCCTCGAACTGAAAAACGGCAAATTGCACTTGCCTATCCTCGATATAGTTTAAAGCTGCAAAGATGTTGATCATGGCCTCTAACCATTTCTCGGCTTCCTCCGGGCCTGGTCCTCCCAGGAACTTAGGTGGAGAGAACATCTGGAATCTCTCAAGGCCCTATCTTGCCCCATGTCAGGGTCCCTAGGTTGATTTACAGGGGCTTGAGCCTATTGTTCCACTAAACAGGCCAGAATATTAGTCATTTGTTGGATTACAGTTGCCACTTGATCTCCCCCTACAGCCCAGGTTGTGGCTCAATCGTTGCCTTTCCCTCCTCTCTCGGTTCTCACACCGGTTCCTGTGCTTGTCTACCCCCACGGCCACGA
The DNA here is from genome assembly GCF_036785885.1 of Coffea arabica. Lineage (NCBI taxonomy): Eukaryota > Viridiplantae > Streptophyta > Magnoliopsida > Gentianales > Rubiaceae > Coffea > Coffea arabica. The sequence continues at coordinate 30,054,199 of NC_092314.1, forward strand.
CTAGGACCGCGTCCTCGGTTAGTTCCCCTGGCTTGACTTCTTCTACCTTCCATGCTTCACGGCTTATCAACTATAGCAATATAGCCAACTAATCAATGATAAAACATAGCCACTAAGTAACTGTATAAATATAAACAACATAAAATAAAATAATACAAATTATAAACCTTTTTAATCATAAAATAGGGATAATGCAACACATTCAATCAAAACAAGTCTCATAACCTATAAGACATTAACCCTAGGTATTGCTCAGGCACTACACTTAATCAAAACTCGAAGCATGTGAATAATGAGGATCCCAAATCCCATGAATATCTTCAATATATTTCAAGTCCAGACTATTTGCATTCCTCGTGCCTTTGCTTTCGCCATCCAAACTTATCCTAATATTACGCGAGATCTCAACTTATCATAAAGGTATCACTCTTTGGTACTCGGGGACAAGAATCCGAAAATATGATAATTCACCACTCAAGCTGGCCAGGCTCAAGAGCAAATCACCCGTATTAGAGATTCCTACCCAACATACATATCTAAGGTCCCCAACAATAGACAATTGTTCCACACTTAACAAGTCAATCCCCACAGTCCGAGAACCCTCTCCTGGCACGAGCTCACTAGGAGCTTTGATACCACCTGTGACGACCCCACATCCCCCTAAGGCGTACCAAAGGGTTCGGCGGACCGCCTGCCCAACTCTCGCCAGGACTCACTCACTCATATCACGTGCATACATCCATAGACAATAAATAACATCGCAATTCAAGCTTATAATATACATCGATGCACAAATCCAGATACAAAGCTCCTACACACCAAATGTCTTCAAAGTGTTTACAACTCGAGTACAAATCACCCTAGTCGAGATATGGCGCGAGTACAAAATTTAAAACACAAAATAGCTAGACTACGCCTCGCTCGTACCCCCTGTAAGGAAAACAAATGACGTGGGTTGAGCTAAAAACCCAGTGAGGTTCCAAATAGCAAATTGACCATTTTCGAAAGTACTAATATCAATGTAACACATTAATAAGCATCACAAGTTCAGAAAGGGGAACAATAATACTTCAAGTAGCAAATCTCAAAGTGAACGAGTATAAAAATTTTTCAGAGGAAACAATAATCCAATAAACAATAATCATTCCAAAGTATAAGGATACGAATGGCTCTCAGGAGCCAAATTCCCATTGTATCGCCAGGAGCTTGATCACGTACTAGTTGACACTCCGTCAACTTTCAAGTAAAGAAACCAATCCATTAGAGCACTACTTACACTACTCTCCGTCCACCATTCACACCCCCTACTGGGCCCAAAATCCTCAATAAACACTGGTGGTGATACTCGAGTATACCGATTAGTCGAGGAGATATCACTCCACTCGACAAAACAAGAGACCCAGGGTTCGTTACCCAATTGACCAAGCCCTTGCCGGCTCGACTTGAGTAACTCGCCATAGCGTTTCTGGAATTTCAGGAAGTGCGCACGTCATAAACAAGTATATCAAATTAATTGCAACAATAAACGAGTATATATCACATGAGGGCAAGTGCGATAAAGTACACTCTCCCCTTAACAATTCACATATATAACATGTAATCACGTTGGTCAGATATCAAATACAAGTATTAAGTTCAATTCGGTATTTGAAAGCACTCACCAAAAGATATAGTGCCTTTACTGGTCACTTTCAGGTTGTATTCCGGGTTTGGAGTCCAAATTTGAGATAAAACTCAGTTTCACAACTTTAAAAATCGACTAAGTTTCGAAACTTAGCCGTTTCATTCAATAAGAATCAAGAAATGGAAATTCACTTGGAGAATATTCGTGAAATACTTGCTCACTTTTCAAACTGTAAGATTTCGTATCATGTATACGTGGAAATACCATTTGACTCGAAAATACAAGGACAACGAATTTATGGTGGTCGATATTTCATTTCCCAAGGGTACAAGTTCGACTAGGTTCTAACGTATAACCCTCGATAAACAAAGTAGCAAATATCCCAGATGGTTCAAACAGTGTTTACTTTCAAACTTTACTCAAGTTGCAAGCATACCTACCTAACTCTCGAGCGTAAATTCGGGTAGCATGCCCTTTGTATTTATGGATTAATTCTTTTCCTCAATCAAACCCAAAGTTACAAACAACATAATCTCATTTCAATAGCCGTTCAATAGGCTCAAGGTCATACATGTACAAAATCAAGCTAACGACATGTGCAGAAATGAAGTTTAGCAAAAGACAGATTTGACGTGGTTTTACGTAACGGACATAACCGAAGCTACGCTTATCGGATTGGGATGAAATTTATACCATTTCGAAGCTAATACAGAGGGTTACATTTGTGATGAAGATCACTTAGTCCAAATTCCAGTGTAACCCAGTCAAATTCCCTATTCACAGAACCAAATTCCAACTGACCGGTCAGTTAACCGTACTACCTTCAAATGGTCATATCTCAAGCTACTAAAGTCCGTTGAAGACGTTCTTGGAGGTGTTGGAAAGCTAAGACAACGTACTAAAACTTTCATGTTTTGGCTAAAAGCTATTTCAGCACGTATCCAGGTGAACAAATGCAACCAACTTAGTGTACTGTCAAAACTGTCCGCTGATTTTACTCCTAGGGCAGTCAGGGTATTTTCATCTTTTCACAGGTTACGTTGCTCCGATTGAGCTGAAATTTTGTAGACAACCATAAAATGTCATTTTCTACAACTTTCATGTTTTATTCTAAGCCTGATTTGGCCTCTAACATGATGAAATGGAATCAGGCAGAACTGAAGCTACAATTTCCAGAAATCTGGAATTTTGCTATATTCAATCTATAATTCACATTTTTACCTTGAAACTACCACTAATTTCACCTTTACAATATCATATACCATATATATACATCATACAACACCTAACCCACAAGAAACCCTAACTCAAAAGTCATCCTTCTAATAATCAAAATCACCTGAAACAAGCATCACAAGCACAATACCAACATTAATACCCAACTTAATCATGATTAATGGAGAAAGAATGGTTGATCAGCCATTATACCTCAAGACACAAGATTGCAAGGATGATCCTTCACCTCTCCTTGAAATCTTTGGTTCCTTAAGCTTCCCAAGCTTCCAAACTAGTGATTAATCGGTTTAGTTTTTCTTTGTTGCACTCAAAAGATTGGATTCAAGGTTAAAATTTGAAGAACTCTCCTCACTCTCTTCCCTCTCCTTGCTCTCGGCCAAACCAGAAAAAAAAATGAGGGAAAATGAGCTGAAATGAGAGATAAGAAGGCAAGACAAAAAGATTGGTCAAGGGCCATAGATGGCCGACACTTGTCACCACCAAAACCATCCAAATTTTGCTTTCTTTTCCTTGCATTTTGGGCCACATTTTTCGGTTATATGGCTGAGGATGATGGGGATATTTTGTACAAATATCAAGGATATGTGGTGGTAGGGAAGTGGTGGTCAAGTGGCGTGTTCAATCGGTAGTGATCAATACCCGTCAGTTTGAGCCGATTTTTCTTAAATCGCGTATACTAGGGTTTTTACCTTCTAATCACTAACTTGTTATTATCACTTCAAATCATATAATATTTTCTCATCCAAAAGTCACTCTTACCTACCAATTTGATCCTCACTCCGTACCGAATAGTCACGCTACGAAAAAACGTGAAAACCCTAATTCGTTCTAACTTGAAAACGGACAACGAAAACCCTAACTTCTATATTTATTTACACTTATTGTAGGGTTATTGGGTAGTAGGACCATAATAAATGAATAATTTCCAAATAAAAGGGTATTTTTAAGAAAAATATAAGGAATTTGCAAGTCCTCACAAAACGTGTGAGAAGCTTTGATTGGTACATTATTGAGTATCCCTTCAAAAACTAGGGATACTTGGCAGGCTCGAGAAGATTTGAAAGAAATGGGATTAAAGGAGGAATTGCATCTACAACCTGTGGGGAGGGTACATCAAAAGTTATGTCACCGGCATGCTACACTTTATAATGTCAAGAGAAAATTTTTTTTGCCAATTTGTGAGCTCAATTAAGTTCCCGAATGGCTTTGCCTCAAACATACCCCAGTGTGTTAAGAAAAAAGAATGTCAACATTTGGGGATGAAGAGCCAGGAGTATCATGTGTTCTTACAACGGCTTCTTCGACTAGCAATAAGAGGAAAGTTGTCAAAAGATGTATCTCAACTTTTAATCAAGATCAGCATTTTTTTAGAAAAATTTGCTCTAAAACTCTCCATCTAGATGAGTTACTTGGAAATGTAGGAGACAAACATTGTTCTTATACTGTGCAAACTTGACAAATTATTCCCTTCTAATATTTTTGGTGTAATGGTCCATTTACCAGCCGAAACCACGATTGTTGGACTAGTACAATACCGGTGGATGTTTCCATTTGAGAGGTATTGTTACATGTGTTTTTCAAAGTTTGTTTCCTTTACCTTAAATCCATTAGTTGTTAACAACATGAACTAAAATTTTCTGTTCAAGAAAATGGGTCAATACAAGGGCTATATGCATAATAGTTCTAGACCAGAAAGTTGTATTGCAAAGTGCTACTTGGATGATGAATGTCTTATGTGACGGCCCCACCTCCCCCTAAGGCGAACCAGAGGGTTCGGCGGGTCGCCTGCCCAGCTCTCGCCGGGACTCAGTCGTTCACTACAATCCTCAAATGAATTACAATATAAATCTCAAATATACATCACATGGTCCACAAATATACATCCAAGTCTCTAATAATTACATGTCACAAATGCAGCGGAAACTAATTCCCAACTATACATCAAATGATTCCAAATCCAAAACTGTACAAGATATAGGCCATCCATTCACGTGAATAAGCACAACAAGTCCTGCCTTCGCCTTGAGCCCTGTGGAGGGGAATAAAATATTTTTGGGGTGAGTTAGAAGCTCAGCGAGTAACCAGAAAATCAGTAATCAAATCGGTTTAACAATATTTCTTTTCAATGATGTCATAAATCAAATGATAAGTCCAGAAACGATTACAGCATTTACAAAACATTAAATATGGAGTATCAGTAATTCAAGAAACATGTACAATGGAAAGCGATAGTAACATTCATGAAAAGGATACGTTCATTTTTTTATCAATAATCCCTCGTTCATCTTTTTTTTTTCCCAGACGTTGGCCGGTCTCCACCCATCCGGACATAGCCGGACTCCACCCATCCGGACGTAGCCGGACTACAAGGTAATACTCGAGTATACCAAATTCACCCAGGGTCACCATATCGCCCGACCGAGTCCGCTTCTGGCTCGAGTCGATCGGTAACGAAGGGCAGGGCCCAATTCAGCCAAACGGCTTACATTCATGCGCAACTAGCATTTAATCATTAATCATTGAAAATTCATATTTATTTAGGTCGAGTGCGATAAAGTACACACTCGCCTAGAAAACTCGTTTTAACAATCATTGAAAGCACTTAACATATTATCAATCAATAATAACAAGCCAATAAATCAAGTGATATAGCAAACAAGGAACACTTATATGCAAGCACGCATGATATGCAAGAAAACAGTTCAAAAGTAACATTGGAAACAGTTTAAAGGTAAATAATGCAAAAAAAAACGGTTCATAAATAACTTTAGAAATAGTTTGAGGTCACGCACCTCCATGGCTCAAAAATCATCCATCATATAACATTGCCTTGCTCAAATCCAAGTCTTAGATCACAAACTCAATGCAAACAAGTCCCTTCAAAGTTCGGACAGCACTTCCCCTGAATTTGCTAACTTTTCCAGCCATCATGGCTTCATTATTTCCTCAGCCAGTCCCAAAGGTACACACACAACAACAAGTTCATCCAATAGTCATTCAGCAAGCTCCAAGTAGTACTAGTACAAGTCAAGCTAGGGAAAAGTTCGGAAATGAAAGTTAAGCTCAAAACTAGAAAAATAGCTTTTGACATCATTTTGCGGTAATGGTACCAAAGGCACTACGATTGTCGGATGAAGGTGCAAGACCCACCGTTTCGAAACTAAGAGACAGGGCTACAAAATTTCAGAAGGTCACTCAACCCAGTTTTGAGTGTAACAAGGTCAAAAATGCAAGAAACTACACCAGAACCGGAAAAACAGATTCATAGAACGCATTCCAGCGGAAACATCATAAATCAAGCTATCCAAGTTCAAATCCAGAAATTCTAAAACCAGCTGAAAGCTAAGAAACAGGGCTAAATTTCATCAGAAGGCCTCAATATCCAATTCGGAAGCAATTCCAGCCAAAACAACCAATTACAGTCGCAAATCCCAATTTCGGGTAAACCAGAACAGCAATAGTAATTTCGACTTTTCTCACTCTACGCTACTCCGATTGACCTGAAATTTTGTAGGCACCTTTAAAATGTCATTCCCTACAACTTTCATGTTTTAAGCCAAGGCCAATTCGGCCTCTATCTATGAGATATAAATTCAGACAGAATGAAGAACATTGAAACCTAGTTTTCCACTTTTCCTTCCAAAACAGAAATTGATTGCAATTAATCACTTTTTCCACCTCCTAGAGTCATTAAACATCATTTCCAATCATCATACATGACCCCATAATTATATCCATATGAAAACAGAAAAATCCCCAAAAATAATAAAACTTCGTCATTTTCAACCAAAATCAGGAAATCAACCATAAAATCACTTATTCAACCACCACCAATCACTAATTGAACATTATCAAGATCAAAGGAAAGGTTCCTTAGTCACTTACCTTACAAACCCAAGAAAAGACCCAACTTAGCACCTTTGCTTCTCAAACCACTTCACTACACACCTTAATACTACCAAGAGAAAGGTTTTTATGGAGCAAATCCAAGTTTAATCGGTTAAATTGTTTGATTGGAGCAAGAAATGAAGAAGTAAGATGAAAGCTTTCCTTTCTTTTCTCCTTGTGAAGCTCAGCCAAGATGATGAAGAATGAAGGTAATTTTGGATCAATTTGGTACTTATTTGGTAAAGGTAGTAAGATGGTCAAATGTCCAAGTCCAACCTTCAATAACAAGGTGACACTTGTCACCCTTTAAGCTTGAGATTATCTTCTTGTCTCTCCAAGACAAATATCTTAACACCTTGTAAAATAATATCACTCAATACAAAATTCCTACAAGTTGTCAAAAATATAATGCAGTTACCGCACTTGCGGGTCCCACGTTCAAAATACGCTCTTAATTTCTCAAAAACTAACCGATACTAGAAAAATCATTTTAAAATTATCTTTGCTCATAAACTTTATCTGGGGAATTTTTCTAATCAAGAAAATGTAGAAAAGGTGGGCGATAAAAAAATAAACCCTAGAAAATTAGAAAATTTCCGGGTTCTCAAACTCATTCTTTTCGGGGCATCACATCCTACATTCATTTCTAGATATTTGCACAATGTTCCTACTAAATATGATCAAATGGAATGAAATATGGAGAGGTTTGAAGTTGCTGGAAAATTATCTATATATGGTTGCCTAAGTGAATCGGCATATTGTTGAACATACACCTGTTCATCTTGAAAAATTGTGAAGAAGTTGATGAGCGTATGAGATAATAGCATATTTTGATCCTAAATCCCTTATGAGTTCCATCATTAGTGTCTTACAAGTCATAATTAAAGAGCAGTCATAATACATACATAACTAGTGCTACTATTGCATAGGAAGCATAAAGAATTTCTTGAAAATCAAACTGTATAAAATGTACTGCAAAGGTAAGACTACTTTTCAAAATGATTTGAAGAATGCATAAGTATACAATATACCTCTCAAAAACTTGTCAGCTTCAATTAATTCTTAGTTCACTAAATTATTAACACATCTTAATTGGTTAACATAGGTTACCGATATGCATGCACCTGGGGGATGTAGCGATGAGTTATTGTCATTGGCTAAAGGACTTCATTTTCAAGTGAATACATTTCTTGGGTATAATGTTAATGGGTTAAGATTTCATATCAAAACCCATGAAAAAGAATGAAAGATGCAAAATAGTGAAATTATGGTCAAGGGGAAGCATCTACTAAAGAAATAAACTTCTATGGTGTGATTATTGAAATAGTACAGGTCGTGTGACAGCCCCACCTCCCCCTAAGGCGAACCAAAGGGTTCGGCGGACCGCCTGCCCAACTCTCGCCGGGACTCACTCACTCACTACAGTCCTCAAATAAATTACAATATACAACTCAAATATTGCATCTTCAAAAGCTCCACGAACAATCATACCACGAGGTACCTTTCAAATAATACATCAAATTCTCCATGAATTTACATATCACAAGCGTGGAACGTACACATACACTCGTTCAATTCCAAACATTCATACAATCCTAACTATTACACAAGATGAATCTAAAACTCCAACTGTACAGAAGATATTCCATCCAGTCACATGAATAAGTACTACAAGCACTTCCTTCGCCTCGAGCCCTGTGGAGGGGAAAAATATTTTTGGGGTGAGTTAAAAGCTCAGCGAGTGTTCAGTAAAAATCAGTAATCAAATAAGTTTCACAATAGTTCATTTCAATGATGTCATGAATCAGCAATCAAATGTACGTTTATTGCTTTTGTGAGCCAGTCACATCATTGTACTTAAACATCCAACGCTCAAATAGATCAAGTAACAGTCAAGCAGTAATAGGAAGCCATTTGTGCTCCAAATAACAAGTAAACAGTGATGGAGACGTTGGTTCTAAGCACAAGACTTCCCAAGAACTCATTGAAGCCAAATCATGCCATGAACTCACATGCAAGCACACATGATATGCAATCGAGTAAACAATGCAAGAAATCGTTCAAAAGTAACTTTGGAATCAGTTTTAGGATCACTCACCAATCACAGCTCAGGAACCATCCATCACAAACATTGCCTTGTTCAAGTCCAAGCCTTTCATTTCTACCAAGTGTTAATCCAAACTCAAAACGATCAAACGTCCTCAAAGATTGGAAAGCACTTCCCCTTAAATTTCCTTATTTCTATCCTACAACAACCACCAATATCCATTCACAACAGCACACACAAATCATAGACTAGTAAATACACTTTCTTAGGGTCACAACACCCTTCACGTATAACCATTTGATAGCTCCACAGTTAAACACAATTAAGCCCCAAATTAGAAACCCTAATACTGAAATTTGCCGCACAAATCTAAAATTTTTCGCAAACAACCACAACTAACACACAAAGGCTCCATTTGACGCCATATCAAGCTATCATGCCATGACCAACCAACAATTATCATCTAAAATCCGAAATTTCACTAATAAATCAGAAATTTGTCAAACTCTACTTAAAATCATGAAATCATCCACAAAATAGCATATCTAACCTCTACAAACCACTAATTAACAATTAATTGAAGTAGATAAGAAGTTCTTAGCAAGATACCTTCAAACCTCAAGAAAATTGGTAGCTTAGTGCTTTCTCCTCCAAAACAACCCACCAATAGCTTTAAACCTCCTTAATGAGCACTTGCATGGAATGGATTGTAAAACTAATGGTTAAAACACAAGATTTGAGCAAGAAAGAGAAGTAGAAAATGAAGTTTTTCCTCTCTTATTTTCTCTCTCAAAACAGCCGGCCAAGCCAAGGAAAGAAATGAGGAAAATATCAGCCAAAAGCAAGATAAGAATGAAGGAAAACAGCCGGTCAAACTTGGCTGCCGAAGGTGCCACGTCACAATCTAGCCAAGATCCGGCCGAATTGCTGGCTGGATTCAAGGCAGTGGCGAAATCAATTTTTTTTCAAAACCCCAAGTCAATCCGGCCAGGTATAAGACCAAGAACTGGCCAGATTTCCCGCCAGATTCGCTGAAAAAACTTCCGGCCAAATAATTTTTTTTTTCAAGACATCACAATCTCTCTCCCTTGAAACAATGTCGTCCTCGACATTCCAACTCATACTAATCAAGTCAAGATATCCCGCAAAAAATCAAACAAGCATTTTCAAGTGAGCACTAAGAGTCAAACAAAACCCACTTAACTTTCACACCAGACCCACAGTCTGGCATCCTATACTTTAAGCGTAGGATACACTACCGAGATCTGCAGCCTAAGCTCTGATAACAACTGTGACGGCCCCACCTCCCCTAAGGCGAACCAAAGGGTTCGGCGGACCGCCTGCCCAGCTCTCGCTGGGACTCACTCAATCACTACAGTTCTCAAATAAATTACAATATACATCTTAAATATTGCATCTTCAAAAGCTCCATGAACAATCATACCACGAGGTACTTTTCAAATAATACATCAAATTCTCCATGAATTTACAAATCACAAGCGTGAAACGTACACATACACTCGTTCAATTCCAAACATTCATACAATCCTAACTATTACACAAGATGAATCTAAAACTCCAACTGTACAAAAGATATTCCATCCAGTCACATGAATAAGTACTACAAGCACTTCCTTCGCCTCGAGCCCTGTGGAGGGGAAAAATATTTTTGGAGTGAGCTAGAAACTCAGCGAGTGTTCAGTAAAAATCAGTAATCGAATAAGTTTCACAATAGTTCATTTCAGTGATGTCATAAATCAGTAATCAAATGTACGTTTATTGCTCTTGTGAGCCAGTGAAATCATTGTACTTAAACATCCAACGCTTAAATAGATCAAGTAACAGTCAAGCAGTAATAGGAAGCCATTTGTGCTCCAAATAACAAGTAAACAGTGATGGAGACGTTGGTTCTAAGCACTAGACTTTCCAAGAACTCATTGAAACCAAATCATGCCATGAATTCACAAGCAAGTACACATGATATGCAATCGAGTAAACAATGCAAGAAATCGTTCAAAAGTAACTTTGGAAACAGTTTTAGGATCACTCACCAATCACAACTCAGGAACCATCCATCACAGACATGGCCTTGTTCAAGTCCAAGCCTTTCATTTCTACACTCGTTCAATTCCAAACCCATTCTTGAGAAGATTCATTCTATAATAATAGTTTTGCAAAACTATAATAATAAGTTGAGAATATAATAGTGTCCATGGAATCTTAGCGTCCATGGAACTTATTATTATAATAATGTGATGCTATTTTATTATAATAGTTGAGAAAACTTGTTTTAACACTAGGCTAGCGGACTTGATGATGCCTTTAGGTAGCTGCCTTGAGGTGTAACTAGTTGATTGTGGTTGTTTATGTGTTATTAGAGATGAATACGGTTATAAGTGAAGAAAAAATCGAAGGAAAGTTGGAAGTGCAAGCTAGCCGAATCTGTCTTGTGGTTATCTTGCATGAATTTCAAATTTTTGTTGGTTGTTTGGCTATGAAATTGAGTGATATATATTGTATATTATGTGTACAAAGTCTTGTCCAAAAATCATTTCATTTGGTTGAACAAAACTTGGATTTTAGAAATTGAAAGAAACCTGGAAATGGTAATTTGGGCAACTGAACAGTACCATTTTGCTTGAACATATCTCTTTGTACAAAATTCAAAATTGAGTGTCGTTAGTTGCATTCAAAACTAGACATCCATAGCTTTTTAACGGTATAAAAATCACCCGCTAGTTCATCAAAGTTTGCTGCCCTGTTATGAATATCTGTCCGAGAGGAAATGAGAAGCTGCAACTTATGGCTTGAATTTGAACTACTTGTGAACTGATTTTGGAAATTTTTTCTTCTGATGAATTGAAGCATTTTGAACCTAGTTTGAACGCCACCAACCATTCTTAATTTGAACTCGTATTGAATGAGATTTGGTCTGATTTCTAAAGTGCAATAATGCTGGAAAATTGAAAAGTTTTTCCTTCTTGCTGGCCGACAGGTCTAGTTTGTTGTGGGATGCTTTATTTCAAAAATTTTAATGTCAATCGACCATCAAGTGTTTATTAAAGGTTTATAGGACCTTGGTTTTAAAAATGGATCGAATTTGGATGATTTCATTGTGCAAAATGTTTGGAAAAGAAATAAAAGCTAGAAGGCAGATTAGCCTTGATGCTTCAACAAACTTTCAATATCCAAATGATGCTTCAAATATAGCTTTTTCAATCTGGAAATTCACTGCTCTTGTAGTGAAAATTTACCAACTTTGAACTGCTATATCTTGATACTCAAGACACCGAATTTAGTTCCATTTGTCGAGTTCAAAACCTTGTTTGGAAATCTTATTGTGCTATGAATTTCAAAGGTTGATTCATTTTCTGTGAATTACGCCGAATTTTCAAAGATGACTGCAAAACCAAGACTGGTTCAAACCTGTCCTATTGGAACTGAAACTTTGAGTTGAAAAATGAATGCTTTCTGTTTAGAATCTTGGAAAAGTGTCTTCTAGGAACTTTTAGTACTCCAAATCTAGTTTCCAACTGCACAAAGTTTTCGATTTTTGGACATGCTAAACTCAAGATTTGATTTTTTCAACTTTGTCACTTAAAGCTGAAATTTCTGATTTCTTATGAAATGAGCTTTTGAGGACTCATCACCTTATCTTGATATTGATGAACTGTTTTAAACCCGATTTCATGGGAGAGGCAAGTCTCTTTTGGGACTTTAAATCCGCACTTTTGAACCTCGAGTAATTAAGGTTCTCTTTCATGACATTTTCTTAGTATTACACAAGTGTACATTCTTCCTTGTTAGCAGGGTTTGTAAGTAATAGTGAGTGATAGTCAATTATTATTTTGCTCAGGTGCTCAAGGAGATCTTCAAGAGAATCTCGAAACGGACGCCTAAAAGCTTACTTGCTCAATTGCTCACTTTTTTGACTTGGTGAGTGTCAAGTGTATGTAGTGTTGCTACGTGCTTAATTGTTCTCATTAATTGAGTATTTTGAAGTGTTGAGTCGAGTGTGTACTTTATCGCACTCGTTCTCTCTTAAGTGAATTATATTTGAATTGTATGAAGTGAATTAAGTGAAGTGTTGTAATAATGAATTATGCTATGGTTACATATGTCGATTGGAGTGAATCTTCTCAACTTATATATATAATAGTGGGGGATGCCATTCAAGAATGGGTTTTGCAATCCATTCCATGCATTCTCAAGAATGCTATTATATAATAGTTGAGAAGATTCCATGGACGCTATTATATAATAGTTGAGAATATCTTGATGACGCTATTATATACATATAGCGTCCATGGAATGAATCTTCTCAAGAATGCTATTATATAAGTTGAGAAATGACCTATTATTATAGTATTTTCGAAGTTGGATTTGAAACAAGGCTATTACCAATTGAGGATTTTAGAGAAGGACATACCCAAGACTGCTTTTAACTCAAGGTATGGGCACTTTGAATTTGCTGTGATGTCATTTGGGTTAACGAATGCCCCTGCAGCTTTTATGGATTTAATGCATATGGTCTTTAAGCCTTATCTAGACCAATTTGTGGTGGTCTTCCTTGATGACATTTTAGTGTATTCTAAGAATGTGAAAGACCATAAGAAACACTTGAGGATTGTTTTACAGACTTTGAGGGAACACCAATTATATGCTAAGTTCAGTAAATGTGAATTCTGGCTAAGGGAAGTGATTTTCTTGGGACACATAATTTCTAAGGATGGGATTAAAGTGGATCCAGCTAAAGTTGAAGCTGTTTCAAAGTGGAAACGACCGAAAAACCCTACTGAGATTCGAAGCTTTATTGGATTAACAGGGTATTATTGGAGATTTTGTGAGAACCCGTAAATTCCCTAATAATTTTCTAGGGTTTATTCCTTTAATGGCATGTTTTCTGCATTTTCTGGTTTAGGAAAATTCTCCTGATGCATTTTATGAGTAATTATAGTTTTTATATGAATTTTCTAGTATTGGAGAGTTTTCGAAAAATTAAGGATGGATAACGGACGTGGGACCCACTAGTGCGATAAGTTCGGAAAAATTCGGCCAATAAGTTTAAGTTTCGGATACTGGTTGAAATTTATCGGGTGTTAAGAGATAAGTAGAGGATGTCATTTGGATTGGTTTGAGGGGGAACAAAGAGATAGAGATTCATTAATTAGGTGACAAGTGTCACCATTTGATTGGATGGACACTATTCACTTTTTGACTTTTTTACCAAGTGATTAAATATCTTAAAATTTCACAAAAATCACCATTTCTTCTCTCTCTCATGGCCGAACCTCTTGCAAGGAAAAGGAAGAAAACTTCTCCAAGTTTCAAGCTTCAAACTAGCTCAATCTTCCATTCCAACCGATTAAACTTAGAATTGTTCCGTAAAATCCCTCTAGTTGGTGCTAGTAAGTGATTTGGTGAAGTTTTTTTGAAGAGCTAAGGTGGTCTACATCTCTCCCTCTCTTGTTTACTTGGTAAGTGGTATATGAACTTCCTCCTACACTTAATGATGTTTAATTTGTGCCTAATGGGAGCTAAAGTGATGGATTATGTGATTTATTTCTTGGTTTGTGATGAATTGGTGAAGTTTTTATTTTTTTGAGGAATTTTCTGGTTTAATATGATCATGGTGTTGTGGTTGTTTATGATGGTTGATAATGAGGGGTAATGACTATGGTAGGTGTGAATGATAGATAATTGCAACCAATTTTGGATTTGGAAGGAAAAGTGAAAGTTAGGGTTCTATCATCCCCAATTTCTGTCCGGTTTTATATCATGTGGTTAGATGCCGAATTAGACTTTACTCAAAACATCAAAGTTGTAGGTATTGATGATTTTGAAGTGCCTGCAAAATTTCAGGTCATTTGGATGAGTGTAGAGTGAGTTATGCCGTTTTTACTGTAGCTGTTCTGTTTTGATCAGAATGCGAAAACTGCGATAGTAATTGGCCCTTTTGACTGGAATTGGTTTGGATTTTAAAGTTGGTGTCTTCTGATGAAATGTATCTGAATGTCTTAGCTAACATATGCCTTTGGAATTTCGGCATTTGGACTTGTATGGACTGAGATATACCGATTACAGTTTTCTGTGTTTTGCAAACCTGTTTTGGGAATTCTGGGTTAGTATTTGGCATATTTGACCTAGTTGTGTTAGGAATTGGATTGAGTGACCTTCTACATTGTTGTATCCCTGTTTCATAGCTTCGAAACGGTGGGTCTTACACCCCCATCCGATAACCGTAGAGAATTTTACACCATTACCGCATAATAAGGGCAAAACAGTTTTTCTATTCGGGGCCAAGACTAATGCTATTTCTAATTTCTGGTTTGCTATCATGCTTATTTATGCATATGAGACCCTATTGGGGTTGTGTTCAGCATTGTTTTATGACTCCTCGTCGAGTCTCTTTTAGGGCTTGTTTTCATTTCGGTTGTTTCCTAGTTAACTTTTGTACTTCTCCCACTTTGAGCCTAGTGAACGGCTTTTGGGAAATGAGATGAATTTTGTGTGAGATGTTGGGACTGATTTGAGGATAGAATGAAGCCTTAATGGCTGGAAAAGTAAGAAATTTAGGGGAAGTGCTGCCCGATTTTCTAGGCCGTTTGGTTCCTTTAAGTTGGGTTTACCTTTTGGTAGAATGAAAGGCTTTTGGGTTGTTTGCGCCTAGGTCTTCATGCTACCTTTTCGTTTCCAAGAAAATCATGTTTTGCACCCTTGCACTAGTATTTATTTGGCAAGGCGTACGACGTGTAGTCGAGCCTCACATGTGCATTCTGTTTACTCGATTCTGGAAGTAAAACCTTCAATTGGTTTATTTTGATTATTTTAGGGTTTCTTGGCGATTAAGGCCAATCTGAAGTGAAAACTTTTGAAGTTGAGCCGGTGAGTGTACCACTCCCCTCCATTGCTGTTTAACTTGATTTCTGCTCTGAAATCTGTTTATTTGTTCGAGACGAGGGTGTACTTTATCACACTCGTTCTCTAGTCTGTTCATATGCCAATTTACTATGTAAAATTTGAATCTGTTATCTGTGTCTGCATCTGTTCGGATTTCTATGACTTATGAGCTCAATCCTGTGGCTAAGTTATTCGAGTTGGGCCGGCAAGGGCCTGGACGATTAGATAACGAACCACGGTAGTCTGTTCGGGGATTTTTGGGTATTGAGACCCTTGATTCCGGTATACTCGAGTATTACCATTTCTGTTCGGTTACGGTGAGCGGGCCCGGTAAAGGGGTGTTTGGTGGACGGAATTCGGTGTAAAGAGGGGTCTACGGACGCGTTGGTTCTATATGCGTTGACGGAGAGTCAACCGGTTTGGATCAAGTACTGCACTGGAAATTTGGCTCCTGAGAGCCACCCGTATCCTTCTGATTTGAATCATTAGTTCCTTTGCTTTACATCTGACATGTGTATCTGATTTGTTAAATGTGAAATGCCATGACTTTATTGCTATCTATTTGGTACCTCATTGAGCGCAAGCTCACCCCGTTCTGTTCCTTTTGTTTTCCTTACAGGAAAAATAAATACTTTTGGACTGGATTTGATAATCGGTTGCCGACTTGAGCTAGTTGGACATATCTTTTGTATAGCTCATGTATTAAAACCCTAAATGTACTTTTGGTCCGTTTCTCTTTTGGATTTGGCAAACCGTACATGTATCCACTTTTGAATCACTTTGGTATGCCCCTTTTGGGAAGTATATGCTAACTTGTGAGATGTAAATATTTGCTTGACGTTTGGTTGGGTTTTGACGTGTCGGTTCCTCTTCATGGCCGACTCCGACTTTGTTTTTTCTTATTTTGTGGATTCGACTGGTTTTCACGCGGTTGTATGACCCGAAAAGTATTAGATCGCGCTAATCTGATCCGTAGTCCTGGCGAGAGCTGGGCAGGCAGTCCGCCAACCCCTTTGGTTCGCCTTAGGGGAAAGTGGGGCTGTTACAGATTTATTCAAGATTTTTCTAAAATTGCTGGACCCATGACTGAGTTGACCAAGAAAAATGAAAAGTTTATTTGGAGTCCTAAGTGCGAAGAAAGTTTCCAGGAATTGAAAAGACGCTTAACCAGAGCCCCGGTATTAGCTCTACCAAATGGAAAGGATAGTTTTGTGGTTTACACAGATGGGTCTAAGGAAGGATTGGGATGCATTTTGATGCATAATGACAAAGTGATAGCGTATGTCTCTAGGAAATTGAAACCGCATGAGGGGAATTATCCGACTCATGACTTGGAATTAGTGACTGTGGTGTTTGCTCTGAAGAAGTGGAGACATTGCCTGCATGGAGTGACATTTGAGGTTTTTATTGACCACAAAAGTCTTAAGTATCTGTTTTCTCAAAAGGAACTGAATTTGAGGCAACGTAGATAGATAGAATTTCTAGAAGGTTATGATTACACTATTAAGTACCATTCCAGGAAGGCCAATGTAATGGCCGATGCTTTGAGCCGTCAGATACAAATGGCTGGATTGATGATTAAGGAACTGCACTTGTTGGAAGAAATCAGTTATTGGAATCCTTGACTGGAATCGAGGAAGGTCATTTTGGGGAATATTGTAGTGAATTCCACTTTGTTGGAATGTATCAAGGGATCTCAAGAAAAGGACATTGAAGTGCAAAAATGGTCGAAAAAAGTTAAAAGGGGAGAGAAGTTGGATTTTAACCTGGGATCAAATGGTATTTTGAAATTTCAGAATCGGATAGTAGTGCCAAAGGATGAAGAGTTTAAAAAGGAAATCTTGGAAGAGGCACACCGATCAAGGTTTATGGTATACCCTCGAGGAAATAAAATGTACCAAAACTTGAAGAGTTTGTACTGGTAGGAGAACATGAAAAGGGAAATTGCCAATTTGTCCAAACCTGTTTAATTTGTCAACAGGTTAAAGCCGAACATCACAAACCATCAGAACTTTTGCAACCTTTGGAAATCCCTGAGTGGAAATGGGAGAATATTACCTTGGATTTTGTATCAGATTTACCAAAGACACAAAGGGGTCATGATGCTATTTGGGTGATAGTGGATAGACTGACCAAATCAGCTCATTTTTTGCCGATCAATATGAAATACCTATTGGAGAAGTTAGCCAAGTTGTACTTGGATGAGATCATCAGGTTACATGGAATCCCCGTGAGCATTGTATCCGATAGAGACCCGAGATTCATATCAAAATTCTGGCAGAAGATGCAAGAGATGTTAGGGACTAAATTGAATTTTAGTACCACTTATCATCCTCAAACCGATGGACGGTCTGAGAGGACAATTCAGACTCTTGAGGACATGTTGAGGACCTATGTTTTAGATTTTGGAGAAAGTTGGAGTAAGTTTTTGACTTTGGTGGAATTTGCCTATAACAATAGTTTCCACTCCTCTATACAAATGGTTTCGTATGAAGCGCTTTATGATCGAAAATGTAGGTCTCCGATTTGTTGGGATGAAGTAGGTGAACGGAAGATTATAGACCTGACTACAGTGTCTTGAATTGAGGAAACGAATGAAAAGGTAAATTTGGTACGCCAGAGAATTCAAACTACACAGAGCCGTCAAAAGAGCTATGCAAATAATCGGAGGAAGCATTTGGAATTTACGGTTGGAGATCTAGTCTTTCTTAAGATTACACCTTTGAAAGCAAGTTTGATGTCTGGAAAAGGAAAGAAATTACAACCGAGGTTTGTAGGGCTTTATAAGGTTATCCAGCGCGTGGGACAGGTAGCGTACAAGTTGGAATTGCCGCCGAGTCTATCTCGAATTCATAATGTATTCCATGTGTCCATACTTAAGAAATATTACCCAGACCCCTCTCACATTTTACAACCGGAGAGTATTGAAATTGATGAAACCCTGACCTATGAGGAGAAACCAGTGAAGCTTCTAGATAGGAAAGTGAAGGAGTTAAGAAATAAACAGATACCATTGGTGAAAGTTCTCTGGAGGAACCATGGGTTAGGGAAAGTGACTTGGGAAGTCGAAGAAGCAATTCGAGAAAAATATCCAAACCTGTTCACCAATCAAGGTAAATTTCGAGGACGAAATTTTCTTAAGCCGGAGAGGATGTGAGGACTCACAAAATTTTAATATTTTAAGTTCCATTTTGAGTTTATTTAAATATTTAATTGTCCATTTATTCCAAATATTATTTTTTAACCTCTTTAGACCTAATTACATGGATTTATAGTTTCGTTATATTTTTAAAGTGACTCGTTTCAAAATTTAATTTTTGGAAGCTCATTAAGTGAAAATAGCGAATATGCGATTGGAGTCAATAATCGATTCGAGGATATAATAACCTTGGAAGAATTAGAGGCTTGCACAATGGTCTTGAAATATGTATTTTTGTGCTTAAATATTCAAGTGATAGTTATTAGTACCATCGTTATAAGAATTTCTTTGAGATTTCACTTTATCGCGCTTAATTTGGAAATACGCGTTTTCACTCAAGGGAGTAGCTCTTTATTTAGAAAACATGGATTTTCTGGGAGTAGCTCCACTCAAGGGGATAAGAGTACCCCTCCCAAATTTGGAAGGGGAGCTGGAGGAGGATGATTTCCAGGTACGGGACGAGGCCAACAGAGGAATGCCTCACAAGGGAGCTCCGCCACTGTTTCTCGTGGCCCGTATGGGTTCTGTGGGAAGCCGAACCACACGGAGGATAACTGCTGGAGAAAGGAGAAGAAGTGCTTACGCTGTGGGAGTGCGGAGCACCAGATAGCCAGCTATCCAGTTCAACCCCGAGAGGCGAGAGGAACTACACAATCTCAATCTTCTAAGGCTACCTCAGGGCAGTCAAGAGTGGAAGGGGTGAAACCGAAGGTGCCTGCTCGGGTGTATTCTATTGAGCAGCGTCCTGTCCCTGAGTCGACAGAGGTGGTGGAAGGTACGATTTCTGTCTTCCACCGTCTAGCTAGAATTTTGATAGACCCCAGGGCCACCCATTCTTTTGTTAACCCTGATTTCATGTGTGGAATTGACATCACCCCTATTAGTTTGCCATATGATCTAGAAGTAAGTACTCCTATGGGGAACCAGTGTTTGGTTACTAGTAAGATGTATGTAAACTGTGAAATTTGGGTAGGAGAGAGGAAGTTATTGGGGAATTTGATAAGTTTAGCCCTTAAGGGGTCTGATGTGATATTGGTCATGGACTGGTTACCTAGGTATGATGCCCAACTTGACTGTAAAAGGAAAGTAGTGGAATTTTGTATACCGGGGGAGGCGACCTTAAGATTAGATGTGAGGGGCAGTTTAGCCTCGTCTGCGATGATTTCGGGTATTCGGGCTAGAAAACTACTGAGTAGAGGAGCACAAAGGTTCCTAACCTTTCTCATTAATACTCCCACCGATAAGCTGAAAGTAGAAGATGTGCCAGTAGTGGACGAATATTCGGATGTGTTTCCCGATGAACTAGTGAATCTACCACCGCAAAGAGAGATAGAATTTGAGATTACCTTGTTACCAGGGACTTCACCTATCTCTAAGACCCCATACCGTATGGCACCTGCTGAACTTAAGGAGCTGAAGCTGCAATTGCAAGACCTTTTGGAGTGAGGTTTTATTCGTGAGAGTGGATCTCCTTGGGGAGCACCCGTTCTCTTTGTTAAAAAGAAGGACGGGACCCTAAGATTGTGTATTGATTACCGAGGGTTGAATAACGTAACCGTTAAGAATAAATACCCACTACCTCACATTGATGAGCTGTTTGACCAGTTACAAGGTGCAGTGGTCTTTTCAAAACTGGACCTTCGATAGGGGTACTACCAATTATTGATCCGAAAAGAGAATGTGCCTAAAACTACCTTCAATTCTCGATATGGGCATTTCGAATTTGCTGTTATGCCCTTTGGACTAACCAATGCCCCTGCCGCTTTTATGGACTTGATGCATCGAGTTTTCAAACCCTATCTGGACCAGTTTGTCATTGTGTTTATCGATGACATTTTGGTCTACTCGAAAACCCGAGAGGAGCATGTGCAGCACCTGAAGTTAGTTTTACAAACCCTAAGGGATCACCAATTATACGCCAAATTTAGTAAGTGTGAGTTTTAGTTGGAGAAGGCTTCTTTCTTGGGACATGTAATTTCGAAGGAGGGGATTGCAGTAGATTCGGCGAAGGTGGAAGCAGTGACCGAGTGGAAGAAACCTGATAGTCCGACTGAGATTCGAAGTTTCTTAGGGTTGGCAGGTTACTATCGGCGATTTATTAAGGATTTCTCAAAACTTGCCAGTCCTTTAACCAATTTGACAATGAAAAGTAGTCGATTCCTGTGGGATGCCCGATGTGAGCAGAGCTTTCAGGAGTTGAAGAAAAGGTTAACTATGACTCCTGTTCTGGCCTTGCCTAACAGTAAGGACAGTTTTATTGTGTATACTGATGCTTCGAAGGAAGGCTTAGGGTGTGTATTGATGCAAAATAAGAACGTGATAGCCTTTGCCTCTAGGAAATTGAAGACCCACGAGCAAAACTATCCCACTCATGATTTGGAGTTAGCCGCGGTTGTCTTTGCTCTGAAAAAGTGGAGACACTACCTGTATGGGGTAACTTTTGAAGTTTATTCCGATCACAAAAGCCTTAAGTACCTCTTTTCTCAAAAGGAGTTAAATATGAGACAACGTCGGTGGATGGAATTCTTAGAAGATTATGACTGCACGATCAACTACCATCCGGATAAGGCTAACGTAGTAGTTGAAGCCCTTAAGCAGGAAGGCTCGAATATCTGGGTTAATAGTTAAGGAGTGGGAAATGTTAGAAACTATTGGTGAGTGGAACCCTAAAATGGAGGGTAAGAAGATCACCTTTGGAAATATTCGGGTGGCATCCGTCCTATTGGATAGAATCAAGGAGGCCCAAACTACAGATCCGATGGTTCAGAAGTGGGTGGAAAAAGTGAAGAAAGGAGAAATTTCTGATTTTAATCTAAGTCCAAAGGGAATTTTGAGGTTTAGAAATTGCATTGTAGTGCCTGAGAATGAGAATTTGAGGAGAGAGATTTTGGATAAAGCTCATCGATCGAAATACACCATCCATATGGGTAGTACTAAGATGTATCAGGACTTATGACAGTTATACTGGTGGGATAAGATGAAGAGGGAGATTGCTCAATATGTACAAACTTGTCTAGTTTGCCAGCAGGTTAAGGCTGAACACCAAAAACCTTCTGGATTACTACAACTTCTTGAGATACCAGAATGGAAATGGGAGAACATTACCATGCATTTCGTTTCCAGTTTGCCTAGAACACAAAAAGGACATGATGCTGTTTGGGTGATCGTCGATCAGTTAACCAAATCGGCTCACTTTGTACCTGTGAATATGAAGTATTCCATGGATAAGTTGGCTCGGGTGTATATGGAGGAGATTGTGAGACTACATGGGGTCCCTGTAAGTATAGTTTCTGATCGAGACCCTCGTTTTGTGTCAAGGTTTTGGCAAAAGTTTCAGGAGACTTTGGGAACTAAACTGAACCTAAATACCACTTATCACCCTCAAACGGATGGGCAGTCGGAACGAACGATTCAGACACTTGAGGATATGCTTAGAACGTGTGTTTTGGACTTCGGAGGTAGTTGGGGTCAACATATGACATTAGTGGAATTTGCCTACAACAACAGCTACCATTCGTCGATTCATATGGCACCGTATGAGGCTCTTTATGGACGAAAGTGTTGGTCTTCGCTATACTGGGATGAGGTAGGAGAAAAGAAAGTTTTGGACCCAACAGTTATCCCGTAGATGGAGGATGCCCAAGAAAAGGTCAAGTTAATCCGTTAGAGACTCCAAACTGCTCAAAGTCGCCAAAAGAGCTACGCAAACAACCGAAGAAAAGATTTGGAATTTGAAGTTGGAGATCGCGTTTTTCTTAAAATTACATCCCTGCGAAGTGTTACGATAGGTAGAGGAAAGAAACTTCAGCCAAGATTCGTAGGACCTTATACGATACTTCAACGAGTTGGGAAGTTGCATACCGGCTCGAGTTGCCGCCAAGCTTGTCCCGAATACACGATGTCTTCCACGTGTCAATGCTCAAGAAATACTACCCTGACCCAACTCATATTGTGCAACCAGAGGAGATCGAGATAGATGAAGCCCTTACCTACAAGGAAAAACCTGTACGTGTGCTAGATCGAAAGGTGAAGGAACTAAGGAGTAAACAAATTCCATTGGTGAAAATCCCATGGAAGAACCACGGAGTCGAAGAGGCGACCTGGGAGATGGAAAACGATATGAAAAAGAGATAACCTTAGCTATTTAATGATTCAGGTGAGAAATTTTAACGACAAAATTCTTTTAAGGGGGAGAGAGTATGAGAACCTGAAATTTTTCTTATTTTCTAGGCTTTATTTTATTTAACTGCACGCCTTTTCTATATTTTCTTTATTAGAAAAATTTTTTAGATAATTTTTATGAGTAAATATAGTTTTTAAATCATTTTTCTAGTATAAGGTAGTTCATGCGGTTTTAAGAGTGTATACCGGATATGGGACCCACTAGTGCGGAAAGTTCGATAAAATTCGGTCAATTAGGTTAAGTTTAGTATTCTGGGATTAATTTACTAGGTGTTATGAGGTAATTAGAGGATATGTAGTTGGATTAATGGTGGAGAGACAAAAGGATAATTATAAGCCAAAAGAGATGCTAGGTGTCGTGTTTTCATTGGACCTTGGACTTTGACCATCTTACTACCTTTACTAAATAACCAAAAATTGACCAAAAATTCATCAAAAATTGCATCCTCTTGGCCGAACTTCTTGTTGGAAAAGAAGAGAAAAACCTCCAACTTTTTTCTTCAATTTCTTGCTTGAATCTCACAAACCAACCGTTAAAACTTGGATTTGCTCCCTAAAAACCTTTCTCTTTGTAGGATTAAGGTGGTTGGTGAAGTGGTTTGAGAAGGAAAGGTGCTAAGTTACCTCTTTTCTTGAGTTTACAAGGTAAGTGACCAAGAGATTCTTCCTTTGTTCATGTTAGTGTTAAATTAATGACTTGTGATGGCTAAAGAGATGTTTTAGTGGAAGATTTTATGGTTTTTTTGTGGAGATTAATGAATTTTATTTTTATGCTTGATTTTTCTGATTTTATATGTTTAGTGTTGGTAGTCAAGGATTGTTGGTTAGTTATGGTGTAAAATGGAGTTGATATATGTTGGACATAATTGATTGTGCAAAAATTCTGGTTGGGGGCGAAATTTCCAGGTTATGGTTTCAAACAGGCCTGCTCTGTCCGAATTTATTTGAGCAGGTTAGAGGCCGAATTAGCCTAAGATTAAAACATAAAAGTTGTAGCAAATGGTGTTAGCTAGCTTCCTGTAAATTTCAGCTCAATCGGAGCACCGTAGCTTGAGAAAGAACTAAAATTCCCCTGCAGCCCTGTTTCTGTCCGAAACTGATAATCAGCTTCTGTAATTGATTAATTTGGCCGGGAATACTACTGATTTGGTTATTGATGTCTTCTTAAGAATTATAGCCTTGTATCTTAGCTTTCAGATGGCTTTGGAATCACTTGAATTGGAATGTGTGTGCTGAGATATGAGTGAATGAATCAGGACTGCTAGTTGAATTCCGCAGGGAGCTTCGAACTGGAAAACCTGGGGTTGTTTTGATAAATTTGACCTAGATACATTGTAAACTAGACTGAGTAACCTTCATTAAAGTTATAGCCCTCTGTCTTAGCTTCGAAACGGTGTAAATTTCACCCTAATCCGATAAGTATAGCTCCAGTTGTGTTCGTTCCGCTAAATGACGTCAAAACTGTCTTTTGGTTTTAGGTCATAAACTTCATTTCCAGACTCTCCCTAGCTTGATTTTGCACTTATACGTTCTATTAGGCTTTATTTTTGGTAGTACATGAATTTGATTTGACTCGTGTTCCAGTCTTAATTGTGATATTCTTGTTGTTTAGGTTGTGTAGGTGATTCGACGCCTATGCCTGAAACTCACTTGTGAATTTGCTTACTTGTCTGGTGAATGTACCATTATATGGTCTACTGCTTAAATGGTTGTTTATACTTGTTATATGAACTTGAATGGCTTGAATGAGACGAGAGTGTACTTTATCGCTCTCGATCTCTTATCTGTATTATTGTTACTATTAAATGTGAAATTGTCTACATGTGTGATTTGACTTGGCTGAGGGCTTTGCCCGACAACTTAACTGTGCTATCTGAGCTCATACCCCATTGGTCTTTAATCGAATCGAGCCGGCAAGGGTTTGGACGAATCGATAACAGACCTTGGGTCCACTGCAGTCGAGTGAAGTAGGAGACTTTATGGTATACTCGAGTATTACCCTTTCTGTTACTGTGAGGTGTTCGGGCCCGGTAAGGGGTGATCGGTGGAAGGGATATGGAGTAAAGTGGGGTCCTACAGGATGTTCTTCTCTTTAAAGGTTGACGGAGTGTCAACGGGTTGGAGATCAAGTGCGGCAAGTGGAAAGTGGCTCTTGAGAGCCAATTGTATTCTTTTATATTGACTTGTTTGTTTATGAGATTTGGAAGCACTATGTGATAAGATGTGTCTTGTTGGTACCTCACGAGTATAAGCTCACCCTCGTTACTTTGTTTTCCTTACAGGGATATAAACAATCTTTTGGGAAGACTAAATTGTTTTGAAGCACAAGTTGAGCTAGTTTATATAGCTTGAATATATTCTTTTGTAAGGCTCCTCGATGGTGGGAAGAAAACCCTAAATGTACTTTAATCTAAATAACTTTCTTTTGATTTGTAAATTACAAACGTATGTGTATAATACCGTTTAACCCTATTCATATATCCTATTTGGTTTGGAAATGTTAATTCTCTAGAGTTATGTAATGTTATTGGTAGTTGATTGGATTCGGCCTGGTTGGTGACGTGGCAGTCACTATTCATTGGCGGTTTTGTTTTTGATTTTCCATTTTGCAATTTTGTTTCGTGTAAGCGCGCTACTTTATTCCGAAACATCTTAGAATGTATTTAACTGCCTCGTTAGTCCTGACGAGAGTTGGGCAGGCAGTCCGCTAGCCCCTCTGGTACGCCTTAGGGGGCGGTGGGGCTGTCACAAGCCGACTTGATGCACTTTTGATTGGGGTTTTGAATGTAATCGATTAGATGACTTTTGAAAGTTGTATATTTTGGGGAAAGTGAGATACTTGGTATCTTGAAGTGTAAGAATTGAATACTTATTAAGGGAGTGACTTTTCTTTACGCTTTCGACTTTTATTATTCTGTTATTTATTCTTAAGCTTGAATTGAAATTGTATCGAGTCCTGGCGAGAGTTGGACAGGCGTCCTGTCGATACCCTTGGCTTCGCCCTTGGGAGAAGTGGGGGCGTCACAGATGCTATAAACATATTGTGGTGACCCTTACTTCTCCTTTTGTTAATTTTATATGATTTTCATGAAGATTTGAGCTTAATGGACATGAAACTCTGGAATGTTTTGTTATCAGTTTGATGAATTTGTCCCATTTCTCTGTCATGATTGTTTTAGACAATTTTCTTGCTGAACATGCCTTGTTTCGTTGATGAATCTTTGGTGTTTGACTATGGGAATAAAATGCATAAAGTGCATGATATTGTTGGCATGAGATTTTGGTTCGTACAGTTCATATGTTGAAACCCAGAAAAATGGCAAAAAGCTTTGGACAAATCTGTTTTCCGATGTTTCATTGATTGTTGTTCCCTCTTTTGTTGCTTGTGTAACTTTGGTGTTGTATTTCAATAGTAAAAGGTGTAAGTAGTACATTTTTGCTAACTTGAAAATTGATTGGCATGATTTATATGTGTGATAATAAACCCAGAAGAGAATAGCGGAAAGCTTCAGTTGCAGAAACCTTCTTCGAAGATGCATGCAAAAATTTCCAAAAATTTCATTTCAACCCCACAAGTTTCCCCCTGTTCTACTATGGCCCATAAAATTGGAAAAGTTAATCATTTCTGCCCTTTTAAATGTTAATTTTTCTTTGCCATGTTTTTGTGTGATTTTGGATAGATTATTGGTGAATTTTAGGATGAATTTTGAAGTTTAACAATTTTTGATAGATTTATAGTTTTTGATTTGGATCTTTGTAAAAATGGTTTAGATTTGGGTAATATTTTTTGTTTGGGGTTTGGTGAGATGGTTTTGATTTATTATTTTAGCATTTGATTTTGGTAGGCTTCATCCTAAGCCATTAATTTGATTTTATTTTAATTGAGACTCTTAATATTTGTAATAATAATGATTTGACCCCTCAAACTTCTTTAACTCTTTCAATTGGGTCCTTGTTTGTTTTAATTTATTGAATATGGGTTGTTTACTTTTATTTGCATGCTTTGATTGATTCAATTTTGTGTTTATTTCCATTTCTTGTGATTATTTTTTAATTAAAGTGATGCCTTGACATTTTTTCTTTGTTTTGGAGGGTAAATAAGAAAAACTTCATTTCATTAAGTCACCAATTCAAGGGAGGTACACTCTACTCCTTTATTTTGATTTTACTTGATCCTACGCGCTCCTATGTGACTTTATGTGTGTAATTGCATGCTTTTTTGAATGTTTTTTTATTTCATCTATTTATTTATTCATTTCATTTGCTTTAATTTTGTATATTTATTTAAATTTAATTTTTAGTTATTTGAGAGGCATTAAATGCCAAATTATAATAGTTAGGTTTTTATTTTATTTTATTTCATTCTTTCCCCTTTTAGATTGTAGTTAGGGCCCTCTCAAGTGTAATAGTTAGGTCTTTATTTATTCTTTATTTGCTTTGTGTGTTTTGCATGCTTGCGTGTTTACGTGTTACTTCCTTTCTTAGGGCCTTGCATCTAGATATAATGCTTATGTGTTACATGCTATATGTGATTTATGTGTTTATTTGCTTTTATTATGTTTTATATGATTTATTTGATTATAATAAATGCATGACGTCACCACACTAGTTCAACACTAGTTGTGGCACTTTTTTCCGATTTCACACTAGTCCAACGCTAGTTGTGGCCATTCTTTCCGATTTCTCACTAATCCAACACTATTAAGAATTTATAGATATGGGTTAGTCCAATGCTAAACCCTTAGGAACCGACCATGCGCTAGATCATGTTTGCATGATAAATCACTATATTTCATGCATATTTTCCACTTTTTAGGGTTTTTTGCATGATATTTTCCTGTATATATCTCTCATCCCCATGTATGAAACATGACATATAGACTTGCATTCCATTTAAGAATTAGAACTAGGTTAGTACATTTGCTTGATTAAATTAGGGAAATAACCACTTGAATATGGGATATGGACGAGTATGGCTTTCTAGCCTTAGCACGCTTATATTCCCTCTATAAAAGGGAAAATTGAGTCACAAATTTTAGTTCCCGCGCCCGTTATGATGTATTCCTTTAGGGAATAAATATTTGTATATTGTTTTTTATTTTTCCAAGTCTCATTGTTGCCTATTCGTGACCTCTTCAAAGAATCACTTTTGAACATCGCAATTAATGCGATTTGCACCAATCAAGCTTTTGAAGAGATATCTTGACCTCGACATCCTCTTAAGTCTGGGTTTTGCATTCATATAGCGACATCCAAATGTAATAAATTCTTAGGTTAAAATAAGAAAATTTTTGATTAAATCACGCAACTAGCCTTTGCCAAGTTGAAAGGGTGCTTTGGATTTTATCCTTGCCTTCCCTTTATTCAAATGTGGCTCCCAACCCCTTTTTTCTTGATTTTCGTAGATTTGGAGTCGTTTAAAAAGGGTTTTCTCTACTTTTTTCTTTAAAAATTCACTTTAGGTGACTTGGTACACCTTAACTCAATACCAAGTGGCGACTCCTATTTTCCATTAAAAACCCTTTTTAAATTATTATTTTTGGGTCAAAATTGTCACGCTTTTTAGTCCCATTTAGGCCTATTTCTTTATTCATTTTGCTAAAAAGAAAAACTCGTTTTTTCAAATAAAAAATTAATCAAAATTCATTTTTATAAACACTTTATTCTTCATTCAAAAATGGGGCGCGGCAAAACTATTGTTTACAATGCATAAGTAAAGCAATTTATAGCCAAAAGACCTAAACTAACCAAAATTCGAATCGGACATGCAATACATCACTTATTCTCTTAAACTACTATTTTAATGGCACAAATAGCTAATTTAACTTGCCATTTATTACTAATAACTAATAATTAAGTAATTAAGAAAAATCCTGACAAATTGTATGAAACTAAGAAAACGACTAAAAATTCATCTGATGAGAAACCACAACCAGTTCCCTAGTTGATTCTCCCAGGTTTAGTGGCAAAATGTCAACAAAGGAAAATGTAGACAAAATGAAGCATCAGACCGGATCCACAACCCGATCTGAGGATGGATCCAATCACGAATCCGTCGCGGTTCTTCTTTCCCACACGATTATCATGCCAATCCTCCATTTATCAATATCAACTTCTTCTACGTGTTTGTAGCTAGGGTCCAATTTGGTCTTGAGCGAAAGGAACCAAGGCTTGAAATGCTTCCTTAAACTTCTTAGTTCTTGCACGTGCAACCTTACCCATGCAAACCCTCATTGGATCATCTTGAATAGCTCAAGGGCCCATGTTAGGGTATAACTTAAATACCATCAACCTTGCTCTAATGCCAACTAATACCATCTCGTGACGAAGCTCGTGATCAACAAGCCCGAATCGTGATGGTTGATATTCAAGTTTGACAGTAGAAAACCTATGATCCAATCTAACCCCTAAGGTACAAAATTCTTGATATTATCTCAACACACAATCTAACGAGTTAGCAAACCAAGGTTTGAAAGAAAATGCCACAACCAAGTATATTTCTTGATTGATAATCCAAATTTGAACACTCAAGAGAACCTTTAAAGTATTCAAAAGAAGCTCACAAAAAGCCAAGAGAGAAACTGTCAAATTTTGGAAAATTCAACTATATTTCTTGAATAAATGTTGACCTTCTTTTATAGGGTTTTAACAAGACACAGCCTGATCAAACTAGGAAAAACTTAAGAATAGGTCTCGGTCCTATGACTTCCCTAAGCTGGCTGAACTTAAGACTCCTAATCTAACAAGGAATTGTTAATGAAAATATCACTAAATAATGTAAACAAATTGTGACAGCCCCACCTCCCCCTAAGGCGAACCAAAGGGTTTGGCGGACCGCCTGCCCAACTCTCACCGGGACTCAGTCGTTCACTCAAACGAATCAGAAATAAAACCTCAAGAAGAGTAAAACAAGGATCCAGTTCATTACAGTCCTTAATCAAAACCCGAATTCAACCACAGGAATAAATAGTATGAGAAGTCAAAACTTAAAGGGGAACTTATATACATTGCTATCTCAAGAGGAAGTACAACCGTCAAATATACCAAGATTCTCAATTCACCATACAACCAGCCCATGCCAAGCACTAGGGCGAGAACCATTACAACAAAAAAGCAAGAGCTAGACCAAGCTAGTCTATACGGGCTCTCGTCCTTGCTCGCCTTCCCCTGTTAAGGAAAACAAAACTAAAGGGATGAGCTGGAAAGCTCAGTGAGGTTCCGATCACATAGGCAAACAAGAAGTTCAATGCATTCATTACACTTAGCCAATAATTCAAGATACAAAGATAAGATAAAGCGATAAACACATTCATTAAAAGGATACGGCTCACATGGAGCTATTCGTTCGTTCGTTCGTTCATTCATTCTCCTTTCATTCCCTTACACCTTCAATCATTTGAAAATGCATTTTGTATAAGTAAAACCCCTCGTTCATTCATCCGTTCATTCATTCATTCACCCCCATCCCGGACATTGTCCAGGCTCCACCAACCTCCACCAACCTCCACCAACCTACATGGTAATACTCGAGTATACCAAAACGTTCACGCAGGTCCCTAATCGCCCGACCGAGTCCGCTTCTGGCTCGAGACGACCGGTAACAAGGAGCAGTGGCCAATTCAGCCAAATGGCTTACATTCATGCACAAATAACATTTCAATCGTTCAATCATTGAAAACTTCTCAATCATTTAGGCCGAGTGCGATAAAGTACACACTCGCCTAGAAAACTCGTTTTAGTAATCATTGAAAACATTTAACATGTTATCAATCATTCATACAAGCCATATAACCATGAAACATAACAAACAAGGAACACTCACCTATACACGCAAAATAACGTCCACTTCTCAATCACCAATGAAACCTAAATTTAAACAAAGAACACATTACAATCCATCTAGCATGCTTTAGATGCAATCAAGAATTACTCGACTACTCGTGAGTAAACGTATATTAATGACTTTTAAAGTGTAAAGAGGGTATTTGGATCCGTGGACGGGAATAACTAGGGTTCATAAACCAACCATGAAACCAAACTCAAAAAGGTTATGAAATTTCCGACAGAAAACACTTTAACCATCGACAAATCGAAATCCAATATGGTAAGCTAAGAAGTATTGTTTCCGGAATCGTTTATGTAGCTCAAAATCAATAGACTCTATGCCTTGATGAAAATCATGAAAAGGTGGCAAAACTATCTCACTTTCACACTTAAAACTTCACTTAAAAGTTATTCACTTGTGACCGAGAGAACCCTAGGTCACCCTCTATATTTTGGTAGACAGTAAGTAAACGTTTGGAATTGCAACCCAAAGAGGTATTAGGTTTTAGAATAGTAAAATGATCATTTTATTGGCCAAGCGGAAATATACAGGTTCAAATAGAAATTTAGCCCTCGGCCACCTTTTGAAAGAGCCGGTAACATTTTCAGTAAATACGTCCAATTCGTCACAAAATACATTCGTAAAATTACTTTAACTTGCTCACATTACAAGAAGATAAACGGACGGCATGTCCTTTGTGTTTACCTATTTTCCAGCCATTAATGGCTTCATTATTTTCCTCAAAACAGTCCCAACATCTCATATAGAATAATCTAATGTCTAAAAGCCATTCACTAGGCTTAAAGTCATATAAATACAAAAATAAATACAAAAATCAAGCTAGAAACATTTCCGGATTAAAACAGTTTTTGACACCATTTTACGGTTTAGGCACCATTGGCGTTACGATTATCAGATGAAGGTGCAAGACACACCGTTTCAAAGCTAACAAATAGGGCTAAAATGTTGAAGAGGGCCACTCAGTCCAGTTTGTAGTGCAACTAGGTCAAAATTGACATATATGAAACCAGAAACTCACAAACAGGTTGGCTAACCGCACAATTGTTAAACAGCAATAATTCAGGCTACCGAAGTCCGATTGAAGTGTATCTTATGGTGTTTCGAAGCTAAGACACAACCCTACATTTCTTATGAAGACCTCCATGGCCAAATCCTGCATTTTCATGAAAACTATACAAATGGACAAAAATGGAAAACTACACAAAAACAGAATTCTGGCCGCGAAACAGGTTTCATGGACAGTCAATGGTATTTCGGTCATTTCACATTCTACAGTGGTTGGATCATACCATTGGCTATAACTTTAATGTTTTGGCCAAAATCTAATTCGGTACGGATCATGGTGAAAGGTCGCGGTCAGTTTGGGTGAAAAGACAACCCTGTTCACTGAATTCCTATCTAGACCAGTCTGGGTATTTCTGTCTAATCTCAGGCTACCGAGCTCGGGCTGAAAATTTACAGGCTACTAGAAAACATCATTCTCCACAACTTTCATGTTTTGTGCTAAGGCCAATTCGGCACCTAACATGCTGAAATAAATTCGGACAGAACAGGCTTGTGTGAAACCCTAACCTGGAAATTTTGCCCCAAACCAGAATTTTTGCACAATCAATCACATCCAACATATATCAACTTCATTTTGCACTATAACAAACCCTTCATCCATGGTTAACCAACACTAATCATATGAAATCAAAAAAATTATGAACAAAAGAAAAATCCATCAATCTCAACCATAGGTCATGAAATCATCCAAAAAAAATCACTTATTCAACCACTGCAAATCACTAATTGAACATTATCAAGATGAAAGGAAAGGTTCCTTAGCCACTTACCTTGCAAACCCAAGAAAAGACCGAACTTAGCACCTTGCCTTCTCAAACCACTTCACCAATCACCTTAATCCTACCAAGAGAAAGGTTTTTATGGAACAAATCCAAGTTTTAACGGTTGGTTTGTGAGATTCAAGCAAGAAATTGAATGAAGAAATTGGAAGCTTTTCTTTCTTTTGCTTGCTAGAGGAATTCGGCCAAGAGAGGTAGAAGATGAAGACTATTTGGGTCAAATTTGGACTTTTAGTAAAGATAAAGAAAGTTAGGCAAAGTTAGGTAAGTTTACTCCAATAAGGAATGGACACTTGTCACTTTAATTAATGCATATCTATCCTTTTGTCTCTCCATCATTAACCATCTAAGCAACCTCTAATTATCTCATAACATCTAGCAAATTAATCCCAGTACACAAAATTTAACCTAATTGGCCGAATTTTACCGAACTTTCCGCACTAGCGGGTCCCACGTCCGATGTACACTCTTAATTTCTCGAAAACTAACCGATACTAGAAAAATCATTTAAAAACTATATTTACTCATAAAATTGATCTAGAAAAATTTTCTAATAAAGAAAATGCAGAAAACGTGCAATTAAAAAAAATACGGGTCCTCACACTCTCTCCCTCTTAAAGAAATTTCGTCCTCGAAATTTTTTACCTTCATTTGCCTCAGATGAGTCCAAAACTATTTGAGTGTCTAACGCATAAGCTTTTGCTGGCCCACTAGTTCGATTCCCTCTTTCATTTGCTTGTTTTGCTTTAGCTCCCTCCAGTTGCGGAATGCTACCTCCGCGTGACTGTTTCCTCGGACAGTTGCTAACTTGGTGCTCACCACTCCCACAAATCAAGCACTTCCGCCCTTTCCGCCAACAATCATTCTCGGTATGATTGGCCTTTCCGCAATAGCCACAAGTCAGGTGAGAAGCCATCTTTTGGCTTTCTTGAGAAATTTCCTCAGGTCCTATTTGGCTCCCTTTAGTAGACCTTTTATCTACCGCCCCTATTGTCCATGGTGGGTAGGACAAAAATTTTGTTTTTTGCGTTTTGGAAGGGACTATCGATTCACTGGGTTCCTCACTCATACTACCAGCTACACCTCTTTTCCGTGTTTGGGAGGCTTTTACTTGTGCCTTTGCATTCTCGATTCGTTGAGCCTTCTCAAGGGCCTCCGTAAATGTATTCACTTGCGCTGCTGCCAACGCCTCTTGGATGTCCAAATTTAGTCCCTGTATAAACCGTCTCACTCTTCTCGGTTCCGTGGCTACTAATTCTTAAGCAAACTTGGATAGTTTGGTAAATTTCGTTTCGTATTCAGCCACACTTAAGGTCCCCTGGCGTAGTCCAATAAATTCGTCCTCCCTCCTTTCTTAAACTAAGGGTGGGAGGTATTTCTCGTTAAATTCTCTTACAAAATTCGCCCATGTCCAGACAGTCTGTTCTCTTTCCCACTTTGTTCAAATTACGTTCCACCATGCCCGGGCCGATCCCTCAAATTGAAACACTGCGAAGTTCACCTGCCTCTGTTCAGTGTAATTCAAAGCTGTGAATATATTCACCATGGCCTCTAGCCATTGTTCAGCGATGTCCGGATCAGGCCCTCCAGCGAATTTTGGAGGTGCAAACTTCTGAAACCGCTCCAGAGCCTTATCCTCACCCGTCTCAGGGTTCCGGGGTTGATTTACGGGTATTTGACCTTGTTGATCTACTAATCTTGCCAAGATATCCGTCATTTGTTGCATTGCCGTTGCCATTTGGTCTCCGGTTGCAACTCTCGGTCCTTGTTCTTGTTCGGCGGACGTTTCCCTTTCTACTCTAGGTTCTGGGGTCCGTTTAGTTCCACGGCCTCGACCATGTCCCTGACTACGTCTCCCATCCATATTTTTTTCCTTCCCTCTCTTTTTTTTCCAAAAGTGATTTAATGAATAAATGCAATAAGGTGACTCAAAAGTAACCAAAATTGAGGGCACCAAATACACAAGTAAACATATATACACATAACACTCCACGTAGCAAGGAAATAGCTGATCAATTATGCAAGTACGGATCAAGTCAGGCACAAATGCATATATAGACATATACAAATTGACGTCATGTAGTAAGAGTGTACGAGCGAATCGAAAGAAAAGGTTATGTGTCGGTCCAGTCTTAGCTAAGGTAATCCCATCTGGTCCCTCGCATCACTTACTATTCACACCAGATATCCCTTAACCTCTTGTACTCATTCCAGTCGAACAAAGCCTGTTCACGTTCCCACAATACAATTCTCAAATACTTAGCACTACCTCAATTCTGGAGTACTCGGGTACGAGAATCCGAAATAAGATAATTCACCTCTCGAGCTGGCCAGTCCAAAGAGTAAACCATCTACAATCGAAATTCCTCCCAGACGTACCTATCTATGGTCCTCAGATTCCACAAGAAAATTTAAGGCCTATAACGTTCACAACTCATAGCTTATGCTCGAACGAGCACTTAATCCTTCATACCCATTCACTACTCAGTCCAGGCTCACTCCGCACAGAAACCACGCGAAACAGGCTCTAATACCAACTGTGACAGCCCCACCTTCCCCTAAGGTGAACCAAAGAGTTTGGCGGACCGCCTGCCCAGCTCTCGCCGGGACTCAATCGTTCACTCAAACGAATCAGAAATAAAACCTCAAGAAGAGTAAAACAAGGATCCAGTTCATTACAGTCCTTAATCAAAACCCGAATTCAACCACAGGAATAAATAGTATGAGAAGTCAAAACTTAAAGGGGAACTTATATACATTGCTATCTCAAGAGGAAGTACAACCGTCAAATATACCAAGATTCTCAATTCACCATACAACCAGCCCATGCCAAGCACTAGGGCGAGAACCATTACAACAAAAAAGCAAGAGCTAGACCAAGCTAGTCTATACGGGCTCTCGTCCTTGCTCGCCTTCCCCTGTTAAGGAAAACAAAACTAAAGGGATGAGCTGGAAAGCTCAGTGAGGTTCCGATCACATAGGCAAACAAGAAGTTCAATGCATTCATTACACTTAGCCAATAATTCAAGATACAAAGATAAGATAAAGCGATAAACACATTCATTAAAAGGATACGGGCTCACATGGAGCTATTCGTTCGTTCGTTCGTTCATTCATTCTCCTTTCATTCCCTTATACCTTCAATCATTTGAAAATGCATTTTGTATAAGTAAAACCCCTCGTTCATTCCTTCGTTTATTCATTCATTCACCCCATCCCGGACATTTTCCACGCTCCACCAACCTCCACCAACCTACAAGGTAATACTCGAGTATACCAAAACGTTCACGCAGGTCCCTAATCGCCTGACCGAGTCCGCTTCTGGCTCGAGACGACCGGTAACAAGGGGCAGTGGCCAATTCAGTCAAAAGGCTTACATTCATGCACAAATAACATTTCAATCGTTCAATCATTGAAAACTTCTCAATCATTTAGGCCGAGTACGATAAAGTACACACTCGCCAAGAAAACCCGTTTTAGCAATCATTGAAAACATTTAACATGTTATCAATCATTCATACAAGCCATATAACCATGAAACATAACAAACAAGGAACACTCACCTATACACGCAAAATAACGTCCACTTCTCAATCACCAATGAAACCTAAAATTAAACAGAGAACACATTACAGTCCATCTAGCATGCTTTAGATGCAATCAAGAATTACCCGACTACTCGCGAGTATTCGTATAAAAATGACTTTTAAAGTGTAAAGAGGGTATTTGGATCCGTGGACGGGAATAACTAGGGTTCATAAACCAACCATGAAACCAAACTCAAAAAGGTTATGAAATTTCCGACAGAAAACACTTTAACCATCGACAAATCGAAATCCAATAAGGTAAGCTAAGAAGTATTGTTTCCGGAATCGTTTATGTAGCTCAAAATCAATAGACTCTATGCCTTGATGAAAATCATGAAAAGGTGGCAAAACTATCTCACTTTCACTCTTAAAACTTCACTTAAAAGTTATTCACTTGTGACCGAGAGAACCCTAGGTCACCCTCTATATTTTGGTAAACAGTAAGTAAACGTTTGGAATTGCAACCCAAAGAGGTATTAGGTTTTAGAATAGTAAAATGATCATTTTATTGGCCAAGCGGAAATATACAGGTTCAAATAGAAATTTAGCCCTCGGCCACCTTTTGAAAGAGCCGGTAACATTTTCAGTAAATACGTCTAATTCGTCACAAAATACATTCGCAAAATTACTTTAACTTGCTCACATTACAAGAAGATAAACGGACGGCATGTCCTTTGTGTTTACCTATTTTCCAGCCATTAATGGCTTCATTATTTTCCTCAAAACAGTCCCAACATCTCATATAGAATAATCTCATGTATAAAAGCCATTCACTAGGCTTAAAGTCATATAAATACAAAAATAATTACAAAAATCAAGCAAGAAACATTTCTGGATTAAAACAGTTTTTGACACCATTTTACGGTTTAGGCACCATTGGCGTTACGATTATCGGATGAAGGTGTAAGACACACCGTTTCAAAGCTAACAAATAGGGCTAAAATGTTGAAGAGGGCCACTCAGTCCAGTTTGTAGTGCAACTAGGTCAAAATTGACATATATGAAACCAGAAACTCACAAACAGGTTGGCTAACCGCACAATTGTTAAACAACAATAATTCAGGCTACCGAAGTCCGATTGAAGTGTATCTTATGGTGTTTCGAAGCTAAGACACAACCCTACATTTCTTATGAAGACCTCCATGGCCAAATCCTGCGTTTTCATGATCAAAAATGGAAAACTACACAAAAACAGAATTCTGGCCGCGAAACAGGTTTCATGGACAGTCAATGGTATTTTGGTCATTTCACATGCTACAGTGGTTGGATCATGCTGAATGTTTGTAGGCTACTAGTTTATACCATTGGCTACAACTTTCATGTTTTGGCCAAAATCTAATTCGGTACGGATCATGGTGAAACGTCACGGTCAGATTGGGTGAAAAGACAACCCTGTTCACTGAATTCCTACCTACACCAGTCTGGGTATTTCCGTCTAATCTCAGGCTACCGAGCTCAGATTGGGCTGACAATTTACAGGCTACTAGAAAACATCATTGTCCACAACTTTCATGTTTTGTGCTAAGGCTAATTCGGCACCTAACATGCTGAAATAAATTCGGACAGAACAGGCTTGTGTGAAACCCTAACCTGGAAATTTTGCCCCAAACCAGAATTTTTGCACAATCAATCACATCCAACATATATCAACTTCATTTTGCACTATAACAAACCCTTCATCCATGGTTAACCAACACTAATCATATGAAATCAGAAAAATTATGAACAAAAGAAAAATCCATCAATCTCAACCATAGGTCATGAAATCATCCAAAAAAATTCACTTATTCAACCACTACAAATCACTAATTGAACATTATCAAGATTAAAGGAAAGGTTCCTTAGCCACTTACCTTGCAAACCCAAGAAAAGACCCAACTTAGCACCTTGCCTTCTCAAACCACTTCACCAATCACCTTAATCCTACCAAGAGAAAGGTTTTTATGGAACAAATCCAAGTTTTAACGGTTGGTTTGTGAGATTCAAGCAAGAAATTGAATGAAGAAATTGGAAGCTTTTCTTTCTTTTGCTTGCTAGAGGAATTCGGCCAAGAGAGGTAGAAGATGAAGACTATTTGGGTCAAATTTGGTGTGAGAACCCGTAATTTTTCCAATTTCTAGGTTTTATTATATTTCTAGGTTTTCTTATTTTCAATGATTTGTTTTCTGCACTTTCTGTATCCGGAAAATTTTCTAGATAAATTTTATGAGTAAATATAATTTTTAGATGATTTTTCTAGTATTGAATAGGTTTTGAGAAATTAAGAGTGAATACCGGACGTGGGACCCACTAGTGCGAAAAGTTCGGCAATTTTCGGCCAACTAGGTTAAGTTTTGGATACTGGATTTAATTTACCAGGTGTTAAGGGATAAATAGAGGATGTTATTTGGATTGGTGTGAGAGGGAACAAAGAGATAGAGATTCATTAATTAGGTGACAAGTGTCACCATTTGGTTGGATTGACTTGTATGACCACTATTCATGCCTTTACCAAATTAATATCAAAATTGACCAAAAATTTCCTTATTTTCTTCTCTCCTTGGCCGATTCTCTTCAAGCAACAAAAGGGAAAGAAAAACTCTCCAAACTCTTGCTTCAATCTTGCTCAAATTCAACCAATCAACCGTTTAATCTTGTTTTTGTTCCATAGAAACCCTTAAGGGAGTGATAGTGAGTTGTTTTGTGAAGTAATTTGGAAGATTTAAGTGCAAGGTTGCTCCATTCCTTTGGGTATCAAGGTGAGTAGTGAAGAAACTCCTTTTCTCTTTCCAATAATGCTTAATGAGCAACCTAAGTGAGTTAAAGTGATGATCTTTGGTGTTATTTCATGATTTTGGTTGAGATTGATGACACTTTCTATTTAATTAGGATTTTTCTGTTTTCATATGATTATTATTATGTGGTTATGTATGATGATTGGAAATGATATTTGAGGAAGCTAGGATGTGGAAAAAGTGATTAATTGCAAGAAATTTCTGTTTTGGAAGAAAATTGAAAAAACTAGGGTTCCTTGTTCTTCATTCTGTCCGAAATTTTAGGTCCTAGTTAGAGGCCGAACTGGCTTTGGCTTAAAACATGAAAGTTGTATGGAATGAC
Organism: Coffea arabica; assembly: GCF_036785885.1. Lineage (NCBI taxonomy): Eukaryota > Viridiplantae > Streptophyta > Magnoliopsida > Gentianales > Rubiaceae > Coffea > Coffea arabica. Next base: position 30,093,648 of record NC_092314.1, read on the forward strand.
ATTTTAGAGGTGCCTACAAAATTTCAGGTCAATCAGAATAGTGTAGAGTGAGATAAGTCGAAATTACTATTGCTGTTCTGGTTTTACCCGAAATCTAGATTTGCGACTGTAATTGGGTGTTTTGGTCTGAATTGCTTCCGAATTGGTTGTTGAGGCCTTCTGATGAAATTTATCCCTGTTTCTTAGCTTTCAGCTAGTTTTGGAATTTCTGGATTTGGACTTGTAGAGCCTGAGTTATGATGTTTCCGCTAGAATGCGTTTTGGTGAATCTGTTTTACGTTTTTGATGTGGTATCTTGCATTTTTGACCTATTTTCCCTCAAAACTGGGTTGGGTGACCTTCTGTGATGTTGTAGCCCTGTCTTTTAGCTTCGAAATGGTGGGTCTTATACCTTCATCCGATAATTCTAGGGCATTTGGTGCCATTACCGCAAAAAGAGGTCAAAACTATTTTTTTCAAGGCCAAAGCTAATTGCATTTCCGAATTTTCTGGTTTTCTCTAATGTTTGTGTATGTTTATGGAACCCTATTGGGGTCATATTTGGCATTGATTTATGATTCTTTATCGAGTCTCATTGTACTTGTTTACATGTTTTAAGGCTTACTCTTATTCCGGTCATTTCCTAGCTAACTTTTGTACTTGTACTACTTTGAGCCTAGTGAACGGCTTTTGGGAAATGAGATGAATTTTGTGTGAGATGTTGGGACTGATTTGAGGAAATAATGAAGCCATGATGGCTGGAAAATAGGTAAAAACAAGGGATATGCTGCCGAAATTTTACTTGAAGGCTAGTTGGATTTACTTGTGATTTGAGCAAAGGGCTTTTAGGTTGTTTGCGCCTAGGTCTTCATGTTACCTTTTCGTTTCCAAGAAAATCATGTTTTCCACCCTTGCATTAGTATTTATTTGGCAAGGCGTACGACGTGTAGTCGAGCCTCACTTGTGCATTCCGTTTACTCGATTTTGGATATGAAACCTTCAATTAGTTTACTTTGATTATTTTAGGGTTTCTTGGCGATTAAGGCCAATCTGAAGTGAAAACTTTTGAAGTTGAGCCGGTGAGTGTACCACTCCCCTCCATTGCTGTTTAACTTGATTTCTGCTCTGCAATCTGTTTAATTTGTTTGAGACGAGGGTGTACTTTATCACACTCGTTCTCTTGTCTGTTCATATGTCAATTTTGGTGTCAATCTGAATCTGTATCAGTATCTGATATCTGTATCTGTATCTGTATCTGTATCTGTATCTGTATCTGTATCTGTTCGGACGTCATTTGGAAACTTGTAACCAACGACCTTTCTGTGACCTATGAGCTCAAATCCTGTGGCTAAGTTATTCGAGTCGGGCCGGCAAGGGCCTGGACGATTAGATAACGAACCACGGTAGTCTGTTCGGGGATTTTTGGGTATTGAGACCCTTGATTCCGGTATACTCGAGTATTACCATATCTGTTTCTGTTGAGGTGAGCGGGCCCGGTAAAGGGGTGTTTGGTGGACGGAATTCGGTGTAAAGAGGGGCCTACGGACGCGTTGGTTCTATATACGTTGACGGAAAGTCAACTGGTTTGGATCAAGTACTGCGCTGGAAATTTGGCTCCTGAGAGCCACCCGTATCCTTCTGATTTGAATCATTGGTTCCTTTGCTTTACATCTGGCATGTGTACTTGATTTGCTAAACGTGAAATGCCATGATTTTATTGCTATCTGTTTGGTACCTCATTGAGCGCAAGCTCACCCCTTTCTGTTCCCTTTTGTTTTCCTTACAGGAAAATAAACACTTTTGGGCTGGATTTGACAAAAGGTTGCCAAATTGAGCTAGTTGAACATATCTTTTGTATAGCTCATGTATTAAAATCCTAAATATACTTTTGTGGCGTTTTCTCTTTTGATTTGGCAAACCGTGTATATATATTAACTTTTGAAAACTTTTGTATGTCATTTTGATTTGTAAATGCTAAAGTTCATATGTGAATGTTTGTTAGCTATTTCGGTTGGGTTCTGACGGGTCGGTTACAATTCATGGCCGACTCCGGATTTCATTTTTTTTTATTTTGGGTTATTTTACCATTTTGACTTGTTTACGCTCGTTTGTAAGTTCCGGATCGCAATAGATAGCTCTAGTCTGCATCGTTAGTCCTGGCGAGAGCCGGGTAGGCGGTCCGCCGAACCCTTTGGTTCGCCTTAGGGGGAGGTGGGGCTGTCACAGGTGGTATCAGAGCCATATGCCGACAGTTGGGACTTTAAGTCCTTCGTCTGGAAAAGCCCTGTCGCGCCCCATTTTTTGATAAATAAATAAATGGTTTAAAAAAATGTATTTTTTGATTCAATTTGTGATTGGAAAATGAATTGTGATTTAAAAGAAAAATGGGTCTAAATGGGGGTATGAGAATGTGACGATTTGACCCAAAATTATAGTTTAAAAAGGGTTTTTGAAATAAAAAATCGGAGTCGTCACTTGGTAATGAGTTAAGGTGTACCAAGTCACCTAAAAATAAAAAATTTTAAAGAAAAAATAGGAAAAAGTAGTAAGAAACCCCTTTTAAACGACTCCTAGTCCACGTAAACCAATGAAAAAGCTTCGGGAGTCACATTTGACGAAGGGGAAGGCAAGGATAAAAATCCAAGGCACCACTTCGACCTAGCCAAGGCTAGTTGCGTGATTTAATCAAAGATTTTCTTGTTTTAACCAAAGAATTTATTACATTTGGATGTACTACATGAATGCAAACCCTAGACCTAGGGGTATTGGAGGAAATTTCTCTTCAAGGGTTGAGTGGTGCCAATCACATTAATTGTGAAGCCCAATAATGATCCTTTGGAGAGGTCACACATAATCCTAAATGACGTAAAAATGAGTGGAATGCATGCCATGTGAAAATGTGAGTTTGTGTGAAGTGAGAAAAGTAATAAAATAATAGTGGGTAAGTGGAAGTGTGCAAATGGATTTACAAAGTAAAATGAGTGAAGTAATAATGTGAAAATGTATGTGAGATAACATAAAGTGCATGTGTGCGAGTGATATTATAAAGTGTAAGTAGTTGAGTGAAAACGTGCAAAATTAAAGTAGCGTGAAGTGAGAATGTGGAAAAAGGGATAGAATATAAAGTAGAAGTGTACGTGATAGTGAATGAATAAAATGCATGAACCCTAGAGGAATGCATCAAAACGGGAACGGGGACTCCTAACTTTGTGACTTTAATTTTTCCTTGGATTAGAAGGAAGAACTAGCGTGCTAAGGCTATTTTGTAGCCAAACTCGCTCGTTTCCCTTATCGAAAGGGGACACTCAGGCGAATGTACCCTATAACTAGCATGAGATGCAAAAACCTAAAATGAGGGGAAAAGGGGTTTGAGGAGCATGCCAAATGATAAAACTAAGAAAAATGCATGAAATGAAGTGAAACATGCAAGTATGGACTCACGAGAGAAATCTCTAAGGGTCTAACGTTGGACTAGCCCATTCTATGAATTCCTACTAGCGTTGGACTAGTGGAAACGTACATTCATCCATCACATTCATTCATGGCTATGGAAAGCGAGTAGACATGTCAATCACCTATAAACACATAGCACATAACACTTAGCATGCTCGACTAGATGCAAGAGCCTAATAAAACAAATTAACACATAGCAAACAAGCATGCATATCACCCCAAGCAAATAAAGCAAAGAAAGCCCTATCTATTACAAAAAGGAATGCCCTACTACAATCTAAGGGGAAAAGAATAAATAATAATAAAAATAAATACCTAACTATTACAAATTTGGCATTCAAGTGCCTTTCAAATGATAGATATACAAATCTAAAACTAATAAAGCAAATAAATAAATAAACATCCAAGAGGCATGCAATTAAACATGTGAAGAAACATAGGGCACATAGAGCCAAATAAAGCAAGAAATAAGGGATTAGGGTGTACCTCCCTTAAATTGGGGCTCTAATGGAGCGAAGCCACTTATTTACCCTCCAAAAATAATAAATGAGTCAAGGCATCACTTTAATCAAGAAATAATCACAAAAGATAAAAATGAAATGTGAAATTGAATCATTTAAATCATATAAACAACCCACATTTAAGAAGTCAAAAGCAGAAAAGACTTGATTGAAAACATTAACAAAGTTATGGGGTCACAATTAAAGAAAAATAAAGTTCAGGGACTCATTTGCAATTAAAGTAAGGACCGAATTGAAAGAAATTGAAGATATCCAGGGCCACAGTATAGTTAAGGAGAAATTCAGGGACTGATTTGCAAAATCGTTTTCTGGTTTCTTCATGGACCAAACCCTTGGGCCATTTCCTTTATTTGTTTGGGCCAAAGCTTCCCAGCCCAACGGAAATTCAGAGCAACAGGAATGGATCCATTTACCATTTATGACCTCAAGATTAGCTAACAAAACCGGTGGGCTTCTTCCCCTTGGCCCAAACCAAAACCCTCAAATTATGAACTAAACCCATTTTCTTAAACCCAAACAACAAAAAAAAAACTCTTAGCCCACATCACTTGTTTTATTGAACCCAATCATGATAAAACCAAATAAAATTATTAAACCTCAATTATAACCTACAAACAAGAATTAATCTATCCAAACAAATCACATAAAATATGCAAACAGAGGATTAAGCTTAAAAGGGTGAAATTAGTTGATTTTTCCAGATTTTGGGCCACGGTGAATTTGGGGAAGCTTGAGGGGTTCAAATGCAACAAGAGCAGGGACCTAATTGAAGGACTTATGAAGGTGTTGGAGGTAAAATTATGAAGTCCTAAAATTCTGGGGTTAAATCATAATGGAAAGGGAAATTGAGGGACTGGAATCATGAGTTTAATCAAATAATCTTCTTCTCCAAATTGGCCCAACGTTCGCTGCCATTTCAGCTCCTTCTTCGGTTAGCAGCACCAGAAATTGGTTTCAAATCACATCATTCCCAACAAAACATTGAAACTCATAACACTTCCTCTTATCACATCAATTCGGATTCAAGCATAAGGAAATATATATAAAAAAAACAGAAAAGGTACAAACGGACCAACACTATCTTTTCCCATGAAAAAATTGGTTATTAAGTTCGGATGAGCAACTGAGCAAACTGAATGTTCATTTTCCTTCACACGTTAAATTGCAGATGAATCGTCTTTCAAATAGAACTTTCAATTAGGCACTTAATCAAACAGCTACTGGGCATTACAAATTCAGCAATTTCTCTGCTCAAATGGTGTAATGATCAGCCCAAAAATCATCAGAAACAACAAGTAATTCAACCCAACCGACACACAAAGCATGTATATTCTGAAATCCATGAGAAAATAGCACTGAACAAAGCCACGGCAGCCATTTTTCTGAAAATTTCCAAAGAGCCTGCTCTTTAGGGAAAACTGAAATGCAAATGAAAAGGATGACTTACGGCATCTGCAAGCGGCAGTGCTGAATTCAGACGAGGTGGTGGTGGCGGCTTCGGTTCTTGGGCAGGCAGTTGGCCACCTGGGGGTCATGCTGGGAAAGAAAGATTGTAGCCGCCTGGTGGCTGCGATGGAGGTTTCGCGCGGCGGTGGCGATGGCGGACAGCACCAGCAGCATCTTTGGATATTCGTTTGCCGTGATTTTGATCATCAGAAATGCAATTTGAACCCGCTATTTTAGCCCAAGCCATTCACCTTCGTTGCCCTCTTCTGTTTTTTTTATTAACCGATCTCCCTGCCTCTGCTTTTCTCTTCTCTGTTGCTCCTGCCTTGCTCTGTTTTTAGCTCCTTTGCCGAAGCCTTTCTCTTCGTTAGCCGCAGCCCCTAGACCTTGACTTTCCATTTTTGACTCCCAGACTTTCTTGCTCCCTTTTCGTTCCTTTTCATTATGTCCATCCGCGACTCTTCCTCTGTTTCCTTTCGCCTTTTTCCACGCTCTCAGACCCCTTTTTAGTCGGCCCTTTTCCCTTTGATTTTTCAGATTTTTGGCTGCTCTCCGTTACCTCGTCCCCCCCAAACCTTTGCTGCCCTCTGTTTTTCATTTTGCTTGTTGCTCAGCCCTCAAAGCCGAAGCCTCCCCTGTTTCTCCCTGTTTTTTCCTTTGTTGCCCTGATCCTCTGCTTTCTTTCTGCCTCCCCGAAGCCTTCACTATTTTTCCTTTTTTGTTTCTGCTATCCTTTTTCCGTTCCCTCCCCGTAGCTTGTTTCTTCTTTTTTCTTTTTTGTTTCCAAAAATTCCCTCAGCCCACCAAGTGTCCTTGACACCTACCCCTCTATACACTTGTCCTATAATTCCTTAGACACTTGTCTAATGATTATTTTGTACACTTGTCCAACATGCACACTTCCACCTATCCACACATTTTTCTTTTCTGTTTCATTTTCATTTTTCTTCAAAAATTAATTAAAAATAAATTAACAATTTTCAAACCAAATTTTAAGAGAATTAAAGCCACTTTTAACATCTTACAAAATAAAAATGAAGAATCTAACTCTATTAATAAATAAATAATAAATGATAAAAATGAAATTAAAAATAATAAAAATTTGGTGTCTGCAGTTTGCCCCTCTTTGTCTGAGTTTTGGAAAAACTTGAGACAAAGAAGTAGACACCAAATACTTACCTGTATTATTTGGCTGCGAACGTCTCGAACGATGGACGTTTTAGGAATGAGGACTGACCCCGTTAATGAAAAAATTTTAAAATGGGACTGACCCCAAACAAAATTTAAATCGTGGGACTGGCCCGAATAATATTTAAAAATCAAATGCACACTAGTGGGACTGACCCACGGCTAGTGGCAGTGAAAATGAGAATGCTCACTGGCGGGACTGACCCACGTTCCAGTGTGATACAAGCGGTCAGTGGGCTAGAACCCAAGCCTGCCGAAAATAAAAGCGTTCAGTGGGATAAAAACCCGAGCCTGCCGAAAATAAAAGCGGTCAGTGGGATAAAACCCGAGCCTGCCGAGAATAAAAGCGGTCAATGGGATAAAACCCGAGCCTGCCGAAAACAAACGCGGTCAGTGGGATAAAACCCAAGCCTGCCGAAAATAAAAGCGGTCAGTGGGTTTTATCCCGAGCCTGCCGAGGATAAAAGCGGTCAGTCCCAAGCCTGCCGAGAATAAAAGCGGTCAGTGGGATAAAACCCGAGCCTGCCGAAAATAAAAGCGATCAGTGGGATAAAACCCGAGCCTGCCGAGGATAAAAGCGGTCAGTGGAATAAAACCCAAGCCTGCCGAAAATAAAAGCGGTCAGTGGGATAAAACCCGAGCCTGCCGAAAATAAAAGCGGTCAGTAGGATAAAACCCGAGCCTGCCGAGGATAAAAGCGGTCAATGGGATAAAACCCAAGCCTGCCGAAAATAAAAGCGGTCAGCGGGATAAAACCCGGTCCCAACGTGATCTTGTGAAGTTGGCGGCACGAAGTCCAGGCCCAACGGGATCTTGTGAACAAGAAATTGAATTTGATTTGCCAAGAAACAAGAAATTAAACTTTAATTTTTTTATTTTTGACCTTTCTGATTTTTTTGAGAAAATCTTTTCAAAATAACTTGCCTCAGTTTCCACCAATTATTAAACTGATCAATTGATTTGCCTTACGGCGTGGTTGCTCCTCCTTGAGGTCTTGTGTGACAGCCCCACCTCTCCCTAAGGCGAACCAAAGGGTTCGGCGGGCCGCCTGCCCAGCTCTCGCCGGGACTCAGTCGTTCACTACATTCCTCAAACAGATTACAATATAAATCTCAAAATTACATCAAATTCTCCAATAATTACATGTTAAGCGAAGTGGAAACGATTCCCCAAACTATACATCAAATGATTCCAAATCCAAACTGTACAAGATATATGCCATCCGGTCACGTGAATAAGTACTACAAGTCCTTCCTTCGCCTTGAGCCCTGTGGAGGGGAATAAAACATTTTGGGGTGAGCTAGAAGCTCAGCGAGTAACCAGTAAAATCAGTAATCAAATATCTTTCACAATATTGCATTTCGATCCTTTCGATGATGTCATGATTCAAAGAACAAATGTCCGTTTATTGCTCTCGTGAGCCAGTGAAATCATAGTACTTGAACACCCAATGCTCAAACAGATCATTTAACAGTAAACAATCAGAGGGGGAGCCATTTGCTCCAGATGAACAGTACACAGAGGTGGAGACGTTGGTGTTCAGCACACGAATTCCAAGTACTCATTTAAGCCAAAACATGTCATGGGCCACATGCAAGCACTCATGTTATGCAATCAAGTAAATAGTGCAATAAACGGTTCATAAGTAACTTTGGAAACAGTTTAGGGTCACTCACCTCCACGGCTCAGAACCCATCCGTCATATACCATTATCTTGTCCGAATCCAAGCCCTAAAACCCAAAACAGATTTGATGTCATTAGCGGTTTTGGCACCATTGGCACTACGATTATCGGATGGAGTTGTAAGACCCACCGTTTCGAAGCTAAGAGATAGGGCTACAATGTTACAAAAGGTCGCTCAGTCCAGTTCATAGTACAACTAGGTCAAAATTGACATATATGAAACCAGAATCTCACAAACAGGTTGGCTAACCGCACAATTGTTAAACAGCAATAATTCAGGCTACCGAAGTCCGATTGAAGTGTATCTTATGGTGTTTTGAAGCTAAAACACAACTCTACATTTCTTATGAAGACCTCCATGGCCAAATCATGCATTTTCATGATCAAAAATGTAAAACTACACAAAAACAGAATTCTGGGCGCGAAACAGGTTTCATGGACAGTCAAGGGTATTTCGGTCATTACACATGCTACAGTGGTTGGATCAAGCTGAAATTTTGCAGGCTACTAGTTTATACCATTGGCTACAACTTTCATGTTTTGGCCAAAATCTAATTCGGTAAGGATCATGGTGAAAAGTCACGGTCAGATTGGGTGAAAAGACAACCCTGTTCGCTGAACTCCAACCTAGACCAGTCTGGGTATTTCTGAATTATCTCAGCATATACAACTCCAATTCAAATGATTCCAAAGCCATTTTAAAGCTAAGATACAAGGCTATAATTCCTAAGAAGACATCAACAACCAAATCGGTAGTATTCCCAGTCAAACTACCCAATTACCAAAGCTGATTATTATTCTCGGATAGAAACAGGATAGCAGGGGTATTTCGGTCTTTTCACCATCTACCGAGCTTAGATTGAGCTGAAAATGTACAGGTAACTAGAAAACATCATTATCTACAACTTTCATGTTTTGTGCTAAGGCCAATTCGGCCTCTAACCTGGTCAAACAGAAACGGGCAGAATAGGGGTTAGTGAAACCCTAATCTGGAATTCATGCATTCAAGTGCTAATCTTCCACAAAACAACATCTAAAACAACTAAAAACCACTAATAAGCAACTAATTGAAGTAAAGAGGATGTTCTTGGCAAAATACCTTAAAGCCACAAGAAAGGTAGGAGCTTAGGCTTTGTCCTCCAAAAATCCTTCCATTCAAGTTCCTAATCTTCCTTAACTAGCACTTTGTATGGAGTAATTTGAGTTTCCAATGGTTGGAACTTAAGATTTGGCTTGGATTTGAAGTTGAAGATGAAACTTTTCCTCTCTTTCTTTCTCTCAAGTGTTCAGCCAAGAAGGAAAAAGAAATGGGATATTTTTGGTCAAATTTTGGTATTTAGTAAAGGTAAGAAAGTTAAGTCAAAGTCCAACTCCAATCGGGTCGCGACACCTAGCACCTTTTAATTGTAACGCTTATCCTTTTGTCTCTCCATCATTAACCATCTAAGCAACCTCTAATTATCTCTTAACATCCGGTAAATTAAACCCAGTATCCAAAACTTAACCTAACTGGCCGAATTTTTCCGAACTTTTCGCACTAGCGGGTCCCACGTCCGATATACGCTCTTTATTTCTCAAAAACTACCCAATATTAGAAAAATCATCTTAAAACTATATTTACTCATAAATTTTATCTGGGGAATTTTTTCTAATAAAGAAAATGTAGAAAAGGCGGGCGATTAAATAAAATAAACCCTAGAAAATTAGAAAATTTTCAGGTTCTCGCACTCATACTTTTCGGGGCGTCACAATGAAATCGTTGTACTTAAACACCCAACGCTCCAAACAAACATTTAACAGAGCCTGCTTCGCGTGGTCTCTGCGCGGAGTGAGCCTGGACTGAGTGGTGAATAGGTATGAAGGATTAAGTGCTCGTTCGAGCATAAGCTATGAGTTATGAATGTTATAGGCCTTAAATTTTCTTGTGGAATCTGAGGACCGTAGTTAGGTACGTCTGGGAGGAATTTCGATTTTAGATGGTTTACTCTTGGGACTGGCCAGCTCGAGAGGTGAATTATCTTATTTCGGATTCTCGTACCCGAGTATTCCAGAGTTGAGATAGTGCTAAGTATTTAAGACTTGTATTGTGAGAACATGAACAGGCTTTGTTCGACTGGAATGAGTACAAGAGGTTAAGGGATATCTGGTGTGAATAGTAAGTGACGTGAGGGACCGGACAGGGTTACCTTAGCTAAGACTGGGACGACACATCATCTCCTCGTTGATTTGCCCATATATTCTTATTACATGACGTTAATTGGTGTATTTGAGCATATGAATATTTGCCTGACTTGATACGTACTTGTGTAGTTGATCATCTATTTTCTTGATATGTGGAGTGCTATGTGCATGTATGTTTACTTGTGTACTTGGTGCCTCAATTTTGGTTACTTTTGAGTCACCTTATGGCATTTATTCATTAAACTACTTTTGGAAAAAAAAAGAGAGGGAAGGAAAAAAATATGGACGGGAGACGTAGTCAGGGACGTGGTCGAGGCCGTGGAACTAAACGGACCCCAGAACCTAGAGCAGAAACCCTTTGGTTCGCCTTAGGGGGAGGTGGGGCCGTCACATCTTGATTCGTAAGATTTTGACTTACGCTCCTTCGTCGATTTCAACCATGGATACCTGCACAGGGGCTTATCAAAGTATGACATGCATTTGAATTTCAAAATATTGCAACTACTATTCATAGAAAGAGCAGTGTGATTGATTTGAAAGTATATTACTTGGCTCTTTGACGAAATCCTCAAATGGACTACAAAAATATTTGCCCCTGTGTGGGCATATTCTCACGAATTCTCATAACAAAATTTTGCCCCAGTATGGGCCATTTAATTGCAAAAACTTGTGTGGATGACTTTCCATTTATTTGAACAAAGTAAGCAATTGCTTTTCCTATCATAGCATGTGAAGAAATTGAAATGTCTTGCTTAAACTCATATAGCCAATTTCATGATGAATTTTTCAAAACAATGCCAAATTAAGAAAGATTTCTTCCCCACTTTAGCATCACTGCTTTAGGTAATGGGTCACCATTTCCAGTTGGCTCACCTTTAGGACCAATCAAGTGACTTTATTTCTGATTTTGAGGTGGCTAAGGAAAATGAGAGGTCAAGATTTGTCTGGTTCTTGTGCCCAAAATTGTAATGCATTCAACATCACATCTTAGTGAAAGCAAAGAGTTTGTCACCCTTATTTCTTAAGAAAACATAGTCCACATACGAGCTTTATAGGCTTGCAACAAAATGGGTAGAAACTATAGCTAAGCATGCAAAACTGATTATACCCTTATGATCACAAATGATTGATGGATTTTCTTATGAGCATGACCTTTGTTTTGAGTTGTCATGAAGGAATAAGTCAACGATGGACTTTTATGGGTTTGTAATGTGGCTTGAATACGATAGTTAAAGAAATGATTTTCAAGGACATTGCACCGAAGATCGCATTTTTCAAAATTGCCCCTATTTTGACTCAAAGATCTCAGAATTTGTTTGTTTGTTTGTATTCTTCTCATCATTCACCAGGGACTTTAGCGTCGAATTTTTCTGCATTTTCTTGCATTTACTTTTCTTGCTTTGCTTTTTGCCTCTTTTTACTTTCCCTCAACTTGGTGGGTTTTCACATGGTGAGTAGCGTCAACCCCACACCCAAGCAATTCAGAAATACAGCTAAAATTTTCCGTCATCAGAAATTTTCTTGACAGGGCCATTGCAAAGAACAGAAGTCAGGACTTTCGGCTTTTGTAACGGGGTCTGGTGGGGTGTTTAGAAAAGTTAAGGCTTGAAGGCAGATTTCAAGAGTGGTTTAAGTAATCTGAGATCGCATTGTTGTGCCAACCCTATTTTAGGGTTAAATCAAGACTTGCCCCAGAGTTTATGCTCAATTGAGGCTTTTTCTCTTTCATTTTCTTTCTTCTTTTGATTTTTCGGCCTTCTGCCATTCTTTGAAATTTTCAAAATTTGCCCCAGTTTATTTGTGAAATGAGGTTCTCTTTTCTTCTTTTATCTTTTGATTTTGTGGCCTTTCACTTTTCACTTCTTGAAATTTTCCTTTTCAACTCAAACTTGCCCCAGTGTGGGGTTTGCGATTCTCAGGGGTTGCCAAATGAAGTATTTTATTCTGAAGGCTCAAAAGGGATAACTAGGGATAGATTGTTTGATTGGAAAAGAAGAGAGCCTGACCTTTGTTCCGTCCCTTACAATAACTCTGAAAGGAAACTTTCGTTAATGCGAAATTTTTTGCATGTATCTGAATTAACTGACTGAGGAAGACCCTTGTTCATCCATATCTGTGAAACATAGGTGGTCCGCCGGACAGAACTTGTCCTTTTTCCTCTTTTCTTTTCTTTTCAAAATTGAAACCCAGGTAGAATCAAATTTCCCCAATTCGCGGTTCCCTTTCCCCCTTTTTTTTTCAAAATTCCCCAATCTCCTTCCCCAAAGTGAGGTGCGATCATATGAGCACTCGAAAAGAACCACCAATTTTTTAGCTCAAATGAGGATACAAGGGATGATCAGTGTTTAGGTTGTAGAAATGACGGCCAAAGTATCATTCTTACACCTCATGACAACCAAAGTAACGATATGGTCATTGAAAATCCATTTCCCTTTTTGATATTTGAAAATTTTCCAATGAAGGGTAGTGATCATTAGGGTTCTTATTTGAAACGAAATTACTCTTTCAAAGGCTCAAATGGGAGAGTAAATGATAAAATGTGTATAGGTAGAGAAACGAATGCTCAAAGTATCATTCCAAATTTTCAAAACAAACAAGAATAATGCACATTTTTGCTTTCACTTAGATGTGAATTGAATATAATTAGACACAGTGAACATTTTCAAGCAGAGGTTGCCCCAATTTGCAATTTATCAATCAATGGGACTGATTTTATTTTGGGGTTAAGTGAAGTGGGCAAAAATATGAATTGTACAGTGAAAGAGAAAAGGTATCACATGGGGCCTTTTGAGCGACCTCTTTCAATCTTGAGCACTCTTATTGTGTAGCTCAGATCACCAATCTAGTGTACACAAGGATTTTAGAAAGCATACACTTGCGAATTTTCAGGCTGGAGGTTGAGGAAATCTCAATTTGGTCTTATTTCTCAAAATTCATCATAAAATCTCCAATGAGTAAGAATAAAGAATGAAATGTACATAAATTTACACAAAACAATAATTGTCCAAAACTTTATTGCTGAAAAAGTTTGAAACAAAAATTTCTCGTTCAATTACGATACAAATGAGGAGAGAGAAACTTCTAAAGAGCTCCACATATACACTTTCGTCTCCTTTTCTTTTGAAACAAAAATGTATTAACAAATCAAATAAACAAAATTTCCTTTGAAAATAATTACAAAATCTCTCAGATGTTTTAGCGTAGAGCTTCCAGATAGATCATTTATGTTTTCATTGAAGGATCTGCCCAAGAATCACACAATACTTGCAATTTTGACACCTTATTAGATCAGAAGTGTCATCAGATATAGAAAAATATTTTCCCTTTTATTGAAGTGTTTTTTTTTTATGAATGCAAGGGAAGGGGGGAAAACAAAAGAAAAATATCCTGAGTTAGTAAGAAAGAATATAAAATCGGTATGCATGTCCTATGGGGGGACCCTTTTTGTGCCAAGGGTAGGCCTAATATGAAAATGCAATCCGCTAGAATAGGCACTATACAATACCTGATGGATCCGATCAACTCATGAAGTGAAAAATAATTTGAAAAATTTGGCCCATTGGAATGAGAAGAGACGTTGGTCAAAATGAGGACCTCGTCCGAAGGGATTGATCACTTTTGATCGATACAAGAACTTGCAAAAACGCACGGGTTTGACCTTCACGAACTTCCTATCGAAGAGATTGGAATTCGTTTTGACAACTTTTCTCAGTGAAGCACGGGTCAAAACTCCAACTGATCAAATGGCTGGATGCAATGGATGTTTTTATCAAAATCGACTAGGTTTTCCAATTTGAAATTCGACATTGAAATCCTAATTGGTCAAATGAAATTGACAATTTATTAAAAATCGACCGGATTACCCTAAAAAGGGAAACAGGTCAAATGAATTGAATGAAATTTAATTTATCCAAAATTAATCAGATCACCCTAAAAAGGGTAAATTGATCAAATAGATTGAACGAAACTTGATTTATTCAAAATCGGCTCGGTTGCCCTAAAAATGGGTAAATTGGCCAAATGAATGAAATTGAATTAGTGATTTATTTAAAAATCGGCCGAATGACCCTAAAAAGGGTAAATTGGTCAAATGAATTAACGATTTATTCAAAATCGATCGGGTGACCCTAAAAAGGGTAAATTGGTCAGATGAATTGACGATTTATTCAAAATCGACCAGGTGACCCTAAAAAAGGTAAATTGGTCGAACGAATTGATGATTTATTCAAAAATCGACCAGGTGACCCTAAAAAGGGTAAATTGGACAAATGAATTGAATGAAATTTGATTTATTTCAAAAATCGACCAAATCACCCTAAAAAGGGTAAATTGGTCAAATGAATTGATGATTTATTCAAAAATCGACCGGATGACCCTAAAAAGGGTAAATTGGTCAAATGAGTTGATGATTTATTCAAAAATCGACCGGATGACCCTAAAAAGGGTAAATTGATAAAATAGACTGAATGAAATTGATGAATGAAATGGTCCAATGGATTGAATGGAATTGGGAGCTTAAAAAAAAATCAAGCTATCCACTGGTAGTTTCAAAAATTTATTACGATGCATTAGCCTATGAGTCTTCTAAAATCAAATTTTGACCCCAATTTATTTATCGTCTCAATAGGAGGAATCATTTGTGAATTTCTTCAAATTAATGTCCTTTGCGCAAGGGATTTTTACCAATTTTGATAAAATGGCCAAAAAGTGATTATTAGATGCTCATATTCCAAAGATCGCTCTATGCAAATGATCGGATCCTACCTTACCTTGTGCACTACCCCTTTGGATGGTACAAAATGTAAACGTGCAAGTCTCGTTGGATTAAGTATCCGAGACACAAGGTGGTTTATTCCTGACACGGGATCCCCTAAATGGCATTCCCTTTCTATGGTTTATGCATGATGCCATTTATTAAAGCGATGTAAATATGTGACAAATATGGCCTAAAGGACATAAATAATACATCGGGGGGAAAAGGTCTAAAAATGAAATGTATTTATTGAAAATCAAGTGTAATAACTGAAATTTAAACATGTGAGTCATCTAGTGGGTAAGTCACTAAAAGAGTACCAAAAAGGCCTCTTATTGCTAAGGCACATGAATGCAATCCAAGAAAACAAAAGAATGGTTAGTGCAATTGATAGTAGACATAACATATTGGGAGCAATTAAGAAAAGAAATACAATAAAAGCCAATAAAAGGGGTGGAACCCCTTCCCTCGTGCCTAATTGTGCTTAAAAGAGGGTGAAGTTGACTCTAACCTAGGAAAATTCTAACATGGATGCATGAGGTTGGTGCTCATTAATGCAACTAGACTCGATAAGGTTTAAAAGGTCCCCAAGCCTTCAGACCCAAAGGCAAAGGGTCATCACTCCCAAGGCCTTCGATCGGTGGCTCGAGTGATCCCTTAGGTAGCGCTATGGGCGCAGTGCACACCATCCGCCTACCCAAGGCAATCAATCCTAATCCTACAAGGCGGTGTGGGATAGCGCCCACGAAAAATAAAATAAAATGGGATAACAATAAGTAAATGTGCACGTATGAAGTGTTCCCTATTTTGAGGGAAGGGGTTGAGAACCACGCGAGGCTCTAAAGGTGACACACACCCCCCCCAATGCAATGCAAGCGCGAGATAAACAAGTAAACATACATCCAATCAACCAATCATACATTCGTGAGTGAGGGAGTAATTAATACGCGCGAAATGCAAAATCCTAAAAAGGAAAAATGCAACCCTAAAACACCAAAATGTGATATATGAAAAGGTTAAAAGAAGAAAAAGGTTGATTAAATCAAATTTGCTCGGACTCTCAAATGTCCCCAGTGGAGTCGCCAACTGTCGCGCCCCATTTTTTGATAAATAAATAAATGGTTTAAAAAAATGTATTTTTTGATTCAATTTGTGATTGGAAAATGAATTGTGATTTAAAAGAAAAATGGGTCTAAATGGGGGTTTGAGAATGCGACGATTTGACCCAAAATTATAGTTTAAAAAGGGTTTTTGAAATAAAAAATCGGAGTCGCCACTTGGTAATGAGTTAAGGTGTACCAAGTCACCTAAAAATAAAAATTTTTAAAGAAAAAATAGGAAAAAGTAGTAAGAAACCCCTTTTAAACGACTCCTAGTCCACGTAAACCAACGAAAAAGGTTCGGGAGTCACATTTGACGAAGGGGAAGGCAAGGACAAAAATCCAAGGCACCCCTTCGACCTAGCCAAGGCTAGTTGCGTGATTTAATCAAAGATTTTCTTGTTTTAACCAAAGAATTTATTACATTTGGATGTACTACATGAATGCAAACCCTAGACCTAGGGGTATTGGAGGAAATTTCTCTTCAAGGGTTGAGTGGTGCCAATCACATTAATTGTGAAGCCCAATAATGATCCTTTGGAGAGGTCACACATAATCCTAAATGACGTAAAAATGAGTGGAATGCATGCCATGTGAAAATGTGAGTTTGTGTGAAGTGAGAAAAGTAATAAAATAATAGTGGGTAAGTGGAAGTGTGCAAATGGATTTACAAAGTAAAATGAGTGAAGTAATAATGTGAAAATGTATGTGAGATAACATAAAGTGCATGTGTGCGAGTGATATTATAAAGTGTAAGTAGTTGAGTGAAAACATGCAAAATTAAAGTAGCGTGAAGTGAGAATGTGGAAAAAGGGATAGAATATAAAGTAGAAGTGTACGTGATAGTGAATGAATAAAATGCATGAACCCTAGAGGAATGCATCAAAACGGGAACGGGGACTCCTAACTTTGTGACTTTAATTTTCCCTTGGATTAGAAGGAAGAACTAGCGTGCTAAGGCTATTTTGTAGCCAAACTCGCTCGTTTCCCTTATCGAAAGGGGACACTCAGGCGAATGTACCCTATAACTAGCATGAGATGCAAAAACCTAAAATGAGGGGAAAAGGGGTTTGAGGAGCATGCCAAATGATAAAACTAAGAAAAATGCATGAAATGAAGTGAAACATGCAAGTATGGACTCACGAGAGAAATCTCTAAGGGTCTAGCGTTGGACTAGCCCATTCTATGAATTCCTACTAGCGTTGGACTAGTGGAAACGTACATTCATCCATCACATTCATTCATGGCTATGGAAAGCGAGTAGACATGTCAATCACCTATAAACACATAGCACATAACACTTAGCATGCTCGACTAGATGCAAGAACCTAATAAAACAAATTAACACATAGCAAACAAGCATGCATATCACCCCAAGCAAATAAAGCAAAGAAAGCCCTATCTATTACAAAAAGGAATGCCCTACTACAATCTAAGGGGAAAAGAATAAATAATAATAAAAATAAATACCTAACTATTACAAATTTGGCATTCAAGTGCCTTTCAAATGATAGATATACAAATCTAAAACTAATAAAGCAAATAAATAAATAAATGAAATAAATAAATAAACATCCAAGAGGCATGCAATTAAACATGTGAAGTCACATAGGGCACATAGAGCCAAATAAAGCAAGAAATAAGGGATTAGGGTGTACCTCCCTTAAATTGGGGCTCTAATGGAGCGAAGCCACTTATTTACCCTCCAAAAATAATAAATGAGTCAAGGCATCATTTTAATCAAGAAATAATCACAAAAGATAAAAATGAAATGTGAAATTGAATCATTTAAATCATATAAACAACCCACATTTAAGAAGTCAAAAGAAGAAAAGACTTGATTGCAAACATTAACAAAGTTTTGGGGTCACAATTAAAGAAAAATAAAGTTCAGGGACTCATTTGCAATTAAAGTAAGGACCGAATTGAAAGAAATTGAAGATATCCAGGGCCACAGTGTAGTTAAGGAGAAATTCAGGGACTAATTTGCAAAATCATTTTCTGGTTTCTTCATGGACCAAACCCTTGGGCCATTTCCTTTATTTGTTTGGGCCAAAGCTTCCCAGCCCAACGGAAATTCAGAGCAACAGGAATGGATCCATTTACCATTTATGACCTCAAGATTAGCTAACAAAACTGGTGGGCTTCTTCCCCTTGGCCCAAACCAAAACCCTCAAATTATGAACTAAACCCATTTTCTTAAACCCAAACAACAACAAAAAAAAAAACTCTTAGCCCACATCACTTGTTTTATTGAACCCAATCATTATAAAACCAAATAAAATTATTAAACCTCAATTATAACCTACAAACAAGAATTAATCTATCCAAACAAATCACATAAAATATGCAAACAGAGGATTAAGCTTAAAAGGGTGAAATTAGTTGATTTTTCCAGATTTTGGGCCACGGTGAATTTGGGGAAGCTTGAGGGGTTCAAATGCAACAAGAGCAGGGACCTAATTGAAGGACTTATGAAGGTGTTGGAGGTAAAATTATGAAGTCCTAAAATTCTGGGGTTAAATCATAATGGAAAGGGAAATTGAGGGACTGGAATCATGAATTTAATCAAATAATCTTCTTCTCCAAATTGGCCCAACGTTCGCTGCCATTTCAGCTCCTTCTTCGGTTAGCAGCACCAGAAATTGGTTTCAAATCACATCATTCCCAACAAAACATTGAAACTCATAACACTTCCTCTTATCACATCAATTCGGATTCAAGCATAAGGAAATATATTTAAAAAAAAACAGAAAAGGTACAAACGGACCAACACTATCTTTTCCCATGAAAAAATTGGTTATTAAGTTCGGATGAGCAACTGAGCAAACTGAATGTTCATTTTCCTTCACACGTTAAATTGCAGATGAATCGTCTTTCAAATAGAACTTTCAATTAGGCACTTAATCAAACAGCTACTGGGCATTACAAATTCAGCAATTTCTCTGCTCAAATGGTGTAATGATCAGCCCAAAAATCATCAGAAACAACAAGTAATTCAACCCAACCGACACACAAAGCATGTATATTCTGAAATCCATGAGAAAATAGCACTGAACAAAGGCACGACAGCCATTTTTCTGAAAATTTCCAAAGAGCCTGCGCTTTAGGGAAAACTGAAATGCAAATGAAAAGGATGACTTACGGCATCTGCAAGCGGCAGTGCTGAATTCAGACGAGGTGGTGGTGGCGGCTTCGGTTCTTGGGCAGGCAGTTGGCCACTTGGGGGTCATGCTGGGAAAGAAAGATTGTAGCCGCCTTGTGACGGCCCCACCTCCCCCTAGGGCGTACCAAAGGGTTCAGCGGGTCGCCTGCCCAGCTCTCGCCAGGACTCACTCACTATGGAACTCGAATCATGTATATACATCCATAGACAATAGATGCTCAAGTAAAAGATAAGAAACTTCTACACACCAGAAGTCTTCAAAGTTTTTACCATTCAAGTACAACCATCGAATATACAAGGGTTCTCATTCCTCATACAACCAGCCCGTGCCAAGCACTAGGGCGAGAACCATTACAAGGTCAAAGAACTAGATCAACTAGACTATACAGAACTCTCGTCCTTGCTCGCCTTCCCCTGCTAAGGAAAACAATTGACGTGGTATGAGCTAAAAAGCCCAGTGAGGTTCTATATACATAAACAAGTAATTAAACAAGGAACATTAGTCATGTAATAACAATTAATCCAGAAAACTTTATGTATAGTTCATGAGTGGTTGGGACTTATTACAGGTATGGAGCATATCACAGGTATAACACATGATTTCATGTTGGCATTTTAGCATGGAACAATTATCGTGATACACGGTAACCATATACTGAAGGATACGGTGTTCCGGTGGAACTTTGTCGGTCCTCTGCACCTTATAACTTCCGAATCCCCACGGTTGACTGGCCATCACCTTATCCCTCCAGTGGTAATACTCGAGTATACCGACGGTTGTCCAGGGTTCCAACCTACCCGACCGAGCCCAGTCCTGGCTCGAGTAGGTCGGTAACCGAGGCGGGGCCCAAGTTCAGCTTAGAGCTTACAACATGCACAACTAACCAAGTAAATCGGTAAACGGTAAATGGTAAAATTCATCAATTGAATAGGTCGAATGAGGTAAAGTACACACTCGCCTAACAATGATGGACAACTTCATATAGCATGTGATTCATGATAATTAAGTAATCAAGTGGACACTTAGCACGTAAGCAATACAAATTGATTTCATGGGAGCATGTAATTCACGGATATCACATAATCACATAAATTGGAAATCGAGTAAACAGATAGTCAAGTAATCAGGTAGTCACAGAAAACACGGGTATATAGAACACTCACCTATTTACGCACAACAACGTGCAAAATATCCTTTCGGATATTATCTTTAGTCACCGAGAAAACCTAAGATTAAATGAAAAGAATATTACCACTCATTTGTCACAACCAACTAGGTGCAATCAAAGAGACTCGTCACATGATGAGTAGAACGTATAAAAGACTTTAAAGTAGAACGTGGACATTTGGACTCGTGGATAAAAATAACTAGGGTTTCATAGACCACACATAAAACCAACTCAAAAGGGTTATAAAATTTTCTAATGGAAACACTTGAACTAAAGACAAATCAAAATCCAACTAGATAGACTAGGAAATACCATTTTCGGAATCGTTTATGTGGTTGAAACTTATCTTATATTCAAGTAGATATTATAGACTAATTGTCTTAATGAAATTCATGAAAAGAGAGGACAAAATACTCAAGAAAATCCTAAACTACTCCTCTTTATTTGGTAAGAGTAAGTAAACATTTGGAGTTTCCAATTGAAGAAGGATCATGTTTTTAAGATGGAAAAACGGTCATAGTATTTTACAAGTTCAAATAAACCTTAGCTTTCGGGCGAAAATTTGGGCAGCATGCCCTTTGTGTTTACCTAATTTTCCAGCCATTTTGGCTTCATTATTTTTCCTCAATCACAACCCAACATCACACATAAGCAATTCAAGTCAAGAGCCGTTCCATAGGCTCACAATATCATAAGAATAAGAAATACAGAAATAACAAGTGCAGAAATTCAATTTAGCAAAAGACAGATTTGACGTTATGAAAGCGGAAATAACTTATCCGAGGCTACGCTTATCGAATTAAGACGCAACTTATGCTGTTTCGAAGCTAAGACACAGGGCTACAATGTTCATGAAGGCCACTTAGTCCAGTTTCTAATGTAACTTGGTCAAATTCGCAAATTACTAAACCAGAAATCAATTCGTCGGCTGTTTAAATACATTACACTGTAATGGACATATCTCAGAGTACACAAGTCCGAATCTGGTTTTCTTAGAGGCATTTGAAAGATAATTCAGAATACTACAACTTTCATGTTTTGGCAAAAAGCTAAATCAGAATGAATACTAGTCAAAAAACGTGATAAACTGGACTTAACTGATGAAACGGACTGCTGGGAAATTTTTAAAACAGTGAGGGTATTTTGGACTTTTCACATCCTACGTTACTCTGATTGAGCTGAAATTTTATAGGCACCTATAAAACACCATTCTCTACAATTTTCATTCTTTGACCTAAGGCCAATTCGGCCTCTAAGATAAGGCTACAAAACCGGACAGAAGTGAAACATGAAATTCCAGAAATCTGGAAATTCTTGAAATCAAATGCTAATTTCTTTATTTTTGGCTTGCTTCACCATCTTAACTTCCCATATTAGACTTTAAACATCAAAGCCCCAAATTTTAAGCACTAGAAAAATCATAGGAAAGCTGAAAAATATTCCAATAAAATGGAAAAATCATGACCCAAGCCTCTATTTCACCACATACCTCAATAATTCAACCATATGTGACATATTTAGCAACTAATCGTGAATTTAATCGGAGAGTCAAGGTTCCAGCATGTATACCTTTCCAAGGAGACTAGAAACAAGTGTTCAAGGCCTTTGTTCCTCAAGAAAATTACACCGGTAGGTAGCCTTTGTGCTAGATAACAACTTAATCGGAGTAGATTTGCGCGAATAGAAGAAACTTTTCAAGATTTGGAGAAGAAATGAAGGAGAATGAGATGAACTCTCTTTGTCTCTCTCTCTCTCTCTTATTTCGGCCAAGATGCAGAATTAATGAAGGAAATTAAGCTAAGCTTGTGTTATAAGAAGGTTGGAAAGCTAAGGATTAATTCTAGCCACAAGTTTGGCTAACACTTGGACTAATCTTGACCACAAATTTTTCTCTCTCTTGTTGCATTTCTAACCTCTAATTTTCGGCCAATAGGAGGGCTAAGAGGGGGAAGATATTTTGCTCCATTAATGATAAACTTGTATGGCAAGAAAGTGGTGGTCAAGTGGTGGTTCAAACGGTAGTGCACGGTACACGTCGGTGTGACGCGTTTTCTCTTAAATCGCACGTACTAGGGTTTTTACTTCCAATTCACTAACTTTTTATCATTGCTTCTAACCACATATTATTTCTCACTTAAAAGTCACTCTTAAGCACCAAATTTGATCCTTACTCGGTACCGGATAATTATACTGCGGTTACACGAAAAATCCGATTTCACCTTGAATTGAAAACGAATAGGAAAACCCTAATTTCCTATGGTCATTGGCACTTTTCTAGGGTGATTGAACCATGGATAACATGAAATAATAATTTCCAAATAATTTTCAAATAAAAGGGAATTTTTGAGAAATATGCAAGGAATTTGCGAGTCCTCACACGCCTGGTGGCTGCGATGGAGGTTTCGCGCGGCGGTGGCGATGGCGGACAGCACTAGCAGCATCTTTGGATATTCGTTTGCCGTGATTTTGATCATCAGAAATGCAATTTGAACCCGCTATTTTAGCCCAAGCCATTCACCTTCGTTGCCCTCTTCTGTTTTTTTTATTAACTGATCTCCCTGCCTCTGCTTTTCTCTTCTCTATTGCTCCTGCCTTGCTCTGTTTTTAGCTCCTTTGCCGAAGCCTTTCTCTTCGTTAGCCGCAGCCCTTAGACCTTGACTTTCCATTTTTGATTCCCAGACTTTCTTGCTCCCTTTTCGTTCCTTTTCATTATGTCCATCCGCGACTCTTCCTCTGTTTCCTTTCGCCTTTTTCCACGCTCTCAGACCCCTTTTTAGTCGGCCCTTTTCCCTTTGATTTTTCAGATTTTTGGCTGCTCTCCGTTACCTCGCCCCCCCCAAACCTTTGCTGCCCTCTGTTTTTCATTTTGCTTCTTGCTCAGCCCCCAAAGCCGAAGCCTCCCCTGTTTCTCCCTGTTTTTTCCTTTGTTGCCCTGACCCTCTGCTTTCTTTCTGCCTCCCTGAAGCCTTCACTATTTTTCTTTTTTTGTTTCTGCTATCCTTTTTCCGTTCCCTCCCCGTAGCTTGTTTCTTCTTTTTTCTTTTTTGTTTCCAAAAATTCCCTCAGCCCACCAAGTGTCCTTGACACCTACCTCTCTATACACTTGTCCTATAATTCCTTAGACACTTGTCTAATGATTATTTTGTACACTTGTCCAACATGCACACTTCCACCTATCCACACATTTTTCTTTTCTGTTTCATTTTCATTTTTCTTCAAAAATTAATTAAAAATAAATTAACAATTTTCAAACCAAATTTTAAGAGAATTAAAGCCACTTTTAACATCTTACAAAATAAAAATGAAGAATCTAACTCAATTAATAAATAAATAATAAATGATAAAAATGAAATTAAAAATAATAAAAATTTGGTGTCTACAGGCCCCGAGCCTCTCGTTCGTGAAGAGTCACGAAGCGAAACTCTCCGTAGGGGATACCCGCGTGCGGGTGGCAAGCTGATAGGTACCCCGTGATGTGACCCTGAGAACTGTCACAGGTGGTATCAGAGCCTGCTTCGCGTGGTCTCTGTGCGGAGTGAGCCTGGACTAAGTGGTGGATAGATATGAAGGATTAAGTGCTCGTTCGAGCCTAAGCTCTGAATTGTGAATGTTATAGGCCTTAAATCTTTTCCGTGGTAATTGGGGACCATAGATAGGTACGTCTGGTAGGAATTTCGATTGTAGATGATTTACTCTTGGGACTGGCCAGCTCGAGAGGTGAATTGTCTTATTTCGGATTCTTGTACCTGAGTACTCCAGAGTTGAAACGGTGTTAAGTATGTGAGATTTGCGTTTTGGGAACATGACTAGGCTTTGTTTGGCTGGAATGAGTCCATGAGGTTATTGGATATCTAGTTTGCATGGTAAGTGACGTGAGGGATCGGACGGGGTTATTTTAATTGGGTCTGGGACTATATCGCCTTTACTCTTGATTTGCTTTGATACCGCTATGACATAACAGTGGTTTGAGTATTGTGCATAGGATTATCTGTCTAATTTGGCATGTATTGGTGTATTTGATTAACCGTTTTCTTGATACATGGTGTGTTATATGTGCATATGTCATTGGTGTAATTGGTGTGCTAGAATTTGATTACTTTTGTCACTTTACTGTATTTATGCGTTGAATTACCTTGGGGAAAGGGGGAAAAAAAGAGAGAAAAAAAAATATAAATATATATATGTAAGGAATATGCAGTCGTGGACGTGGTCGTGGCCGTGGAACTAAGCGAGGCCAAGAATCAAGAGAAGAAAAGGGAAACAATAACTGGACGAGGACCGAGAATGCCACTTGTACTTAGGAATGTATTATGACTCATTGTTTTGCCCGACAGGCTAGTACCCGAGTTCCAACACTTCCGTAAGATGACACATTGGGTTGATCCGTATCAGGAAATTTCGGTTCTCCGAGATGAAATAGAGGTTCAAAGGAGGCTGACTGAGTACTGGGAAAGGCAATGGAAGCAAGAGTATTCGGAGAAACTTGAGCTCTTACACCAAAACATGGAGTTAAAGAGGAAATACGAAGAGATTTCCAAGGAGACCGTAGCAATGGCACAAGGTAATACTTCTATGGGGACGCCAGGGGAAGCTCAAAGGACGGGAACTGCAAGGCCACAATTGAAGATCTTCCATGCAAAGAAAAAGGGTAAAGCTGGTAGATCATTTGCTAAGAAGGGCCGTGGAACGGGTGGTGTGATAATTTGTGGATATTGTAGAAAATCCAATCATATTGAAGTGGATTGTTGGAAAAAGGGAAGGAGATGTCTGCACTCTGGGAGCGCCGAGCATCTGATTGCTAATTGCCCGGGGTTTATTGCACGAAAAGAAAGGAACCAGCAGCCAACCAAGACCGACCCTGGACCGTCAAGTGGCGAAGGGACTAAAATGAAGAACCTCATTTCTTCTGACTCTGAAGACGGAGAAGGTACAGGCCATTGGTTACTTTAAATTTTGAAGAGAAAATTTCGAGGGTGAAATTTCTTTAAGGGGAAGAGAGTGTGAGAACCCGTAATTTTTCCAATTTCTAGGTTTTATTATATTTCTAGGTTTTCTTATTTTCAATGATTTGTTTTCTGCACTTTCTGTATCTGGAAAATTTTCTAGATAAATTTTATGAGTAAATATAATTTTTAGATGATTTTTCTAGTATTGAATAGGTTTTGAGAAATTAAGAGTGAATACCGGACGTGGGACCCACTAGTGCGAAAAGTTCGGCAATTTTCGGCCAACTAGGTTAAGTTTTGGATACTGGATTTAATTTACCAGGTGTTAAGGGATAAATAGAGGATGTTATTTGGATTGGTGTGAGAGGGAACAAAGAGATAGAGATTCATTAATTAGGTGACAAGTGTCACCATTTGGTTGGATTGACTTGTATGACCACTATTCATGCCTTTACCAAATTAATATCAAAATTGACCAAAAATTTCCTTATTTTCTTCTCTCCTTGGCCGATTCTCTTCAAGCAACAAAAGGGAAAGAAAAACTCTCCAAACTCTTGCTTCAATCTTGCTCAAATTCAACCAATCAACCGTTTAATCTTGTTTTTGTTCCATAGAAACCCTTAAGGGAGTGATAGTGAGTTGTTTTGTGAAGTAATTTGGAAGATTTAAGTGCAAGGTTGCTCCATTCCTTTGGGTATCAAGGTGAGTAGTGAAGAAACTCCTTTTCTCTTTCCAATAATGCTTAATGAGCAACCTAAGTGAGTTAAAGTGATGATCTTTGGTGTTATTTCATGATTTTGGTTGAGATTGATGACACTTTCTATTTAATTAGGATTTTTCTGTTTTCATATGATTATTATTATGTGGTTATGTATGATGATTGGAAATGATATTTGAGGAAGCTAGGAGGTGGAAAAAGTGATTAATTGCAAGAAATTTCTGTTTTGGAAGAAAATTGAAAAAACTAGGGTTCCTTGTTCTTCATTCTGTCCGAAATTTTAGGTCCTAGTTAGAGGCCGAATTGGCCTTGGCTTAAAACATGAAAGTTGTATGGAATGACATTTTAGAGGTGCCTACAAAATTTCAGGTCAATCGGCGTAGTGTAGAGTGAGATAAGTCAAAATTACTATTGCTGTTCTGGTTTTACCCGAAATCGAGATTTGCGACTGTAATTGGGTGTTTTGATCTGAATTGCTTCCAAATTGGTTGTTGAGGCCTTCTGATGCAATTTAGCCCTGTTTCTTAGCTTTCAGTTGGTTTTGGAATTTCTAGATTTGGACTTGTAGAGCCTGAGTTATGATGTTTCCGCTAGAATGCGTTTTGGTGAATCTGTTTTACGTTTTTGATGTAGTATCTTGCATTTTTGACCTGTTTGCAGTCAAAACTGGGTTGAGTGACCTTCTGTGATGTTGTAGCCCTATCGTTTAGCTTCGAAATGGTGAGTCTTACACCTTCATCCGATAATTCTAGGGCATTTGGTGCCATTACCGTAAAAAGAGGTCAAAAACTGTTTTTTTTCAAGGCCAAAGCTAATTGCATTTCCGAATTTTCTGGTTTTCTCTAATGTTTGTGTATGTTTATGGAACCCTATTGGGGTCATATTTGGCATTGATTTATGATTCGTTATCGAGTCTCATTGTACTTGTTTACATGTTTTAAGGCTTACTCTTATTCCGGTCATTTCCTAGCTAACTTTTGTACATGTACTACTTTGAGTCTAGTGAACGGCTTTTGGGAAATGAGATGAATTTTGTGTGAGATGTTGGGACTGATTTGAGGAAATAATGAAGCCATGATGGCTGGAAAATAGGTAAAAACAAGGGATATGCTGCCGAAATTTTACTTGAAGGCTAGTTGGATTTACTTGTGATTTGAGCAAAGGGCTTTTGGGTTGTTTGCGCCTAGATCTTCATGTTACCTTTTCGTTTCCAAGAAAATCATGTTTTCCACCATTGCATTAGTATTTATTTGGCAAGGCGTACGACGTGTAGTCGAGCCTCACTTGTGCATTCTGTTTACTCGATTTTGGATATGAAACCTTCAATTAGTTTACTTTGATTATTTTAGGGTTTCTTGGCGATTAAGGCCAATCTGAAGTGAAAACTTTTGAAGTTGAGCCGGTGAGTGTACCACTCCCCTCCATTGCTGTTTAACTTGATTTCTGCTCTGTAATTTGTTTAATTTGTTTGAGACGAGGGTGTACTTTATCACACTCGTTCTCTTGTCTGTTCATATGTGAATTTTGGTGTCAATCTGAATCTGTATCAGTATCTGATATCTGTATCTGTATCTGTATCTGTTCGGACGTCGTTTGGAAACTTGTAACCAACGACCTTTCTGTGACCTATGAGCTCAAATCCTGTGGCTAAGTTATTCGAGTCGGGCCGGCAAGGGCCTGGACGATTAGATAACGAACCACGGTAGTCTGTTCGGGGATTTTTGGGTATTGAGACCCTTGATTCCGGTATACTCGAGTATTACCATTTCTGTTTCTGTTGAGGTGAGCGGGCCCGGTAAAGGGGTGTTTGGTGGACGGAATTCGGTGTAAAGAGGGGTCTACGGACGCGTTGGTTCTATATACGTTGACGGAGAGTCAACTGGTTTGGATCAAGTACTGCGCTGGAAATTTGGCTCCTGAGAGCCACCCGTATCCTTCTGATTTGAATCATTGGTTCCTTTGCTTTACATCTGGCATGTGTACTTGATTTGCTAAACGTGAAATGCCATGATTTTATTGCTATCTGTTTGGTATGTCATTGAGCGCAAGCTCACCCCTTTCTGTTCCCTTTTGTTTTCCTTACAGGAAAATAAACACTTTTGGGCTGGATTTGACAAAAGGCTGCCAAATTGAGCTAGTTGAACATATCTTTTGTATAGCTCATGTATTAAAATCCTAAATATACTTTTGGGGCGTTTTCTCTTTTGATTTGGCAAACCGTGTATATATATTAACTTTTGAAAATTTTTGTATGTCATTTTGATTTGTAAACGCTAAAGTTCAGATGTGAATGTTTGTTAGCTATTTCGGTTGGGTTCTGACGGGTCGGTTACTATTCATGGCCGACTCCGAATTTCATTTTTTTTTATTTTGGGTTATTTTACCATTTTGACTTGTTTACGCTCGTTCGTAAGTTCCGGATCGCAATAGATAGCTCTAGTCTGCATCGTTAGTTTTGGCGAGAGCTAGGCAGGCGGTCCACCGAACCCTTTGGTTCGCCTTAGGGGGAGGTGGGGCTGTCACATTTGGACTTTTAGTAAAGATAAAGAAAGTTAGGCAAAGTTAGGTAAGTTTACTCCAATAAGGAATGGACACTTGTCACTTTAATTAATGCATATCTATCCTTTTGTCTCTCCATCATTAACCATCTAAGCAACCTCTAATTATCTCATAACATCTAGCAAATTAATCCCAGTACACAAAATTTAACCTAATTGGCCGAATTTTACCGAACTTTCCGCACTAGCGGGTCCCACGTCCGATGTACACTCTTAATTTCTCGAAAACTAACCGATACTAGAAAAATCATTTAAAAACTATATTTACTCATAAAATTGATCTACAAAAATTTTCTAATAAAGAAAATGCAGAAAACGTGCAATTAAAAAAAATACGGGTCCTCACACTCTCTCCCTCTTAAAGAAATTTCGTTCTCGAAACTTTTTACCTTCATTTGCCTCAGACGAGTCCGGAACTGTTTGAGTGTCAAACGCATAAGCTTTTGCTGGCCCACTAGTTCGATTCCCTCTTTCATTTGCTTGTTTTGCTTTAGCTCCCTCCAGTTGCGGAATACTACCTCCGCGTGACTGCTTCCCCGGACAGTTGCTAACTTGGTGCTCACCACTCCCACAAATCAAGCACTTCCGCCCTTTCCACCAACAATCGTTCTCGGTATGATTGGCCTTTCCGCAATAGCCACAAGTCAGGTGAGAAGCCATCTTTTGGCTTTCTTGAGAAATTTCCTCAGGTCCTATTTGGCTCCCTTTAGTAGACCTTTTATCTACCGCCCCTATTGTCCATGGTGGGTAGGACAAAAATTTTGGTTTTTGCGTTTTGGAAGGGACTATCGATTCACTGGGTTCCTCACTCATACTACCAGCTACACCTCTTTTCCGTGTTTGGGAGGCTTTTACTTGTGCCTTTGCATTCTCGATTCGTTGAACCTTCTCAAGGGCCTCCGTAAATGTATTCACTTGCGCTGCTGCCAACGCCTCTTGGATGTCCAAATTTAGTCCCTGTATAAACCGTCTCACTCTTCTCGGTTCCGTGGCTACTAATTCTGAAGCAAACTTGGATAGTTTGGTAAATTTCGTTTCGTATTCAGCCACACTTAAGGTCCCCTGGCGTAGTCCAATAAATTCGTCCTCCCTCCTTTCTTAAACTAAGGGTGGGAGGTATTTCTCGTTAAATTCTCTTACAAAATTCGCCCATGTCCAGACAGTCTGTTCTCTTTCCCACTTTGTTCTAATTACGTTCCATCATGCCCGGGCCGATCCCTCAGATTGAAACACTGCGAAGTTCACCTGCCTCTATTCAGTGTAATTCAAAGCTGTGAATATATTCACCATGGCCTCTAGCCATTGTTCAGCGATGTCCGGATCAGGCCCTCCAGTGAATTTTGGAGGTGCAAACTTCTGAAACCGCTCCAGAGCCTTATCCTCACCCGTCTCAGGGTTCCGGGGTTGATTTACGGGTATTTGACCTTGTTGATCTACTAATCTTGCCAAGATATCCGTCATTTGTTGCATTGCC
Organism: Coffea arabica; assembly: GCF_036785885.1. Taxonomy (NCBI): domain Eukaryota; kingdom Viridiplantae; phylum Streptophyta; class Magnoliopsida; order Gentianales; family Rubiaceae; genus Coffea; species Coffea arabica. Next base: position 30,123,984 of record NC_092314.1, read on the forward strand.
ATTGCCATTTGGTCTCCGGTTGCAACTCTCGGTCCTTGTTCTTGTTCGGCAGACGTTTCCCTTTCTACTCTAGGTTCTGGGGTCCGTTTAGTTCTACGGCCTCGACCACGTCCCTAACTACGTCTCCCATCCATATTTTTTTCCTTCCCTCTCTTTTTTTTTTCCAAAAGTGATTTAATGAATAAATGCAATAAGGTGACTCAAAAGTAACCAAAATTGAGGGCACCAAATACACAAGTAAACATATATACACATAACACTCCACGTAGCAAGGAAATAGCTGATCAATTATGCAAGTACGGATCAAGTCAGGCACAAATGCATATATAGACATATACAAATTGACGTCATGTAGTAAGAGTGTACGAGCGAATCGAAAGAAAAGGTTATGTGTCGGTCCAGTCTTAGCTAAGGTAATCCCATCTAGTCCCTCGCATCACTTACTATTCACACCAGATATCCCTTAACCTCTTGTACTCATTCCAGTCGAACAAAGCCTGTTCACGTTCCCACAATACAATTCTCAAATACTTAGCACTACCTTAACTCTGGAGTACTCGGGTACGAGAATCCGAAATAAGATAATTCACCTCTCGAGCTGGCCAGTCCCAAGAGTAAACCATCTACGATCGGAATTCCTCCCAGACGTACCTATCTATGGTCCTCAGATTCCACAAGAAAATTTAAGGCCTATAATGTTCACAACTCATAGCTTATGCTCGAACGAGCACTTAATCCTTCATACTCATTCACTACTCAGTCCAGGCTCACTCCGCACAGAGACCACGCGAAACAGGCTCTAATACCAACTGTGACAGCCCCACCTCCCCCTAAGGCGAACCAAAGGGTTTGGCGGACCTCCTGCCCAGCTCTCGCCGGGACTCAGTCGTTCACTCAAACGAATCAGAAATAAAACCTCAAGAAGAGTAAAACAAGGATCCAGTTCATTACAGTCCTTAATCAAAACCCGAATTCAACCACAGGAATAAATAGTGCGAGAAGTCAAAACTTAAAGCGGAACTTATATACATTGCTATCTCAAGAGGAAGTACAACCGTCAAATATACCAAGGTTCTCAATTCACCATACAACCAGCCCATGCCAAGCACTAGGGCGAGAACCATTACAACAAAAAACCAAGAGCTAGACCAAGCTAGTCTATACAAGCTCTCGTCCTTGCTCGTCTTCCCCTGTTAAGGACAACAAAACTAAAGGGATGAGCTGGAAAGCTCAGTGAGGTTCCGATCACATAGGCAAACAAGAAGTTCAATGCATTCATTACACGTAGCCAATAATTCAAGATACAAAGATAAGATAAAGCGATAAACACATTCATTAAAAGGATACGGGCTCACATGGAGCTATTCGTTCGTTCGTTCGTTCATTCATTCTCCTTTCATTCCCTTATATCTTCAATCATTTGAAAATGCATTTTGTATAAGTAAAATCCCTCGTTCATTCATTCGTTCATTCATTCATTCACCCCATCCCGGACATTGTCCACGCTCCACCAACTTCCACCAACCTACAAGGTAATACTCGAGTATACCAAAACGTTCACGCAGGTCCCTAATCGCCCGACCGAGTCCGCTTCTGGCTCGAGACGACCGGTAACAAGGGGCAGTGGCCAATTCAGTCAAAAGGCTTACATTCATGCACAAATAACATTTCAATCGTTCAATCATTGAAAACTTCTCAATCATTTAGGCCGAGTGCGATAAAGTACACACTCGCCAAGAAAACCCGTTTTAGCAATCATTGAAAACATTTAACATGTTATCAATCATTCATACAAGCCATATAACCATGAAACATAACAAACAAGGAACACTCACCTATACACGCAAAATAACGTCCACTTCTCAATCACCAATGAAACCTAAAATTAAACAAAGAACACATTACAATCCATCTAGCATGCTTTGGATGCAATCAAGAATTACCCGACTACTCGCGAGTAAACGTATAAAAATGACTTTTAAAGTGTAAAGAGGGTATTTGGATCCGTGGACGGGAATAACTAGGGTTCATAAACCAACCATGAAACCAAACTCAAAAAGGTTATGAAATTTCCGACAGAAAACACTTTAACCATCGACAAATCGAAATCCAATAAGGTAAGCTAAGAAGTATTGTTTCCGGAATCGTTTATGTAGCTCAAAATCAATAGACTCTATGCCTTGTTGAAAATCATGAAAAGGTGGCAAAACTATCTCACTTTCACTCTTAAAACTTCACTTAAAAGTTATTCACTTGTGACCGAGAGAACCCTAGGTCACCCTCTATATTTTGGTAAACAGTAAGTAAACGTTTGGAATTGCAACCCAAAGAGGTATTAGGTTTTAGAATAGTAAAATGATCATTTTATTGGCCAAGCGGAAATATACAGGTTCAAATAGAAATTTAGCCCTCGGCCACCTTTTGAAAGAGCCGGTAACATTTTCAGTAAATACGTCCAATTCGTCACAAAATACATTCGCAAAATTACTTTAACTTGCTCACATTACAAGAAGATAAACGGACGGCATGTCCTTTGTGTTTACCTATTTTCCAGCCATTAATGGCTTCATTATTTTCCTCAAAACAGTCCCAACATCTCATATAGAATAATCTCATGTCTAAAAGCCATTCACTAGGCTTAAAGTCATATAAATACAAAAATCAAGCTAGAAACATTTCTGGATAAAAACAATTTTTGACACCATTTTACGGTTTTGACACCATTGGCGTTACGATTATCGGATGAAGGTACAAGACACACCGTTTCGAAGCTAACAAATAGGGCTAAAATGTTGAAGAAGGCCACTCAGTCCAGTTTGTAGTGAAACTAGGTCAAAATTGACATATATGAAACCAGAAACTCACAAACAGGTTGGCTAACCGCACAATTGTTAAACAGCAATAATTCAGGCTACCGAAGTCCGATTGAAGTGTATCTTATGGTGTTTCGAAGCTAAGACACAACCCTACATTTCTTATGAAGACCTCCATGGCCAAATCCTGCGTTTTCATGATCAAAAATGGAAAACTACACAAAAACAGAATACTGGCCGCGAAACAGGTTTCATGGACAGTCAATGGTATTTCGGTCATTGCACATGCTACAGTATTTGGATCAAGCTGAAATTTTGCAGGCTACTAGTTTATACCATTGGCTACAACTTTCATGTTTTGGCCAAAATCTAATTCGGTACGGATCATGGTGAAAATTCACGGTCAGATTGGGTGAAAAGACAACCATGTTCACTGAATTCCTACCTAGACCAGTCTGGGTATTTCCGTCTAATCTCAGGCTACCGAGCTCGGGCTGAAAATTTACAGGCTACTAGAAAACATCATTCTCCACAACTTTCATGTTTTTTGCTAAGGCCAATTCGGCACCTAACATGCTGAAATAAATTCGGACAGAACAGGCTTGTGTGAAACCCTAACCTGGAAATTTTGCCCCAAACCAGAATTTTTGCACAATCAATCACATCCAACATATATCAACTTCATTTTGCACTATAACAAACCCTTCATCCATGGTTAACCAACACTAATCATATGAAATCAGAAAAATTATGAACAAAAGAAAAATCCATCAATCTCAACCATAGGTCATGAAATCATCCAAAAAAAATCACTTATTCAACCACTACAAATCACTAATTGAACATTATCAAGATTAAAGGAAAGGTTCCTTAGCCACTTACCTTGCAAACCCAAGAAAAGACCCAACTTAGCACCTTGCCTTCTCAAACCACTTCACCAATCACCTTAATCCTACCAAGAGAAAGGTTTTTATGGAACAAATCCAAGTTTTAACGGTTGGTTTGTGAGATTCAAGCAAGAAATTGAATGAAGAAATTGGAAGCTTTTCTTTCTTTTGCTTGCTAGAGGAATTCGGCCAAGAGAGGTAGAAGATGAAGACTATTTGGGTCAAATTTGGACTTTTAGTAAAGATAAAGAAAGTTAGGCAAAGTTAGGTAAGTTTACTCCAATAAGGAATAGACACTTGTCACTTTAATTAATGCATATCTATTCTTTTGTCTCTCCATCATTAACCATCTAAACAACCTCTAATTATCTCATAACATCTAGCAAATTAATCCCAGTACACAAAATTTAACCTAATTGGCCGAATTTTACCGAACTTTCCGCACTAGCGAGTCCCACGTCTGATGTACACTCTTAATTTCTCGAAAACTAACCGATAGTAGAAAAATCATTTAAAAACTATATTTACTCATAAAATTGATCTAGAAAAATTTTCTAATAAAGAAAATGCAGAAAACGTGCAATTAAAAAAAATACGGGTTCTCACACAAATCACAAAAATACGGGTTCTTATTTTAAGGAGTTTAGGGAGGTGGATGCTTTGACGAAGAGTGTACATGAGCTATAGCTTTATAAAGATACAGAGGTAGAAAAATTGCTAGTTGATGTGGATTTGGAAATTTTGTTTCAATTGTTGAACTCTGGGATGGTATCGAAGTGGCGTAATGTGTTGCAAAGAATTCGGGTTCTATTAAAAGATTTGTCCTCTTCCATTTCTCATATTTTCGGAAAACCTAATAGCTCTTTGGATAAATTAGCAGGTTTGTGCTTTCCTTCAGAGTTGTTTTGTTCATCTATTCATCAGCTGCCTGGAATTGTTATAGCCTCTATACAATTAGATATTAGGAAATTTTCATTTGTGCATATGTGAGTTGTAAAGGAGTAGTACTAAATATCAGATGGGCAGACGGTCCGTCGAACCCTTTGATTCGCCGGTGGTGAGACTGTCACAAACAACCTCTTTTTTATCTTTCTTTACTTGCGTTCTTCATCTTCTTCCTCAGTTGTTTCTCTTCTTTAACCAAAAATATCTCATCCATCATCCATAATCCTCTACCACGCTTCACCAATGTTTTAGAAAATCAAATCCAACCCACTAACATTCATTCCAGAAGATATTCGCTCAAATATTACAAGCTTCAATACTTGAATACTTGGATATTTGATTAAAAAGCAAGAAAATGGCATTATGTAGAAATTTTTCACAGCTACGTTCTCAGGCCTCAAGCCGTCGCCGTGCCACCAATGCGGGTACAAAGACTGTTAATGGGAATACTATCATTACTGTGGTACCCGTTAATGGGTTCAAAACCCATTTACTAAACAACTAAGTATTACTGTACCATATTACCACTGATATATTTGTACACGCAATTCCCTACCATTCAAAGTCTAAGAACTTGATTAATACGTTTTTTGTATTATTGTAGAAACTAGTTTCTTGCTGTTCTCTTGTGAAAAGTCAGCAATGAACATTACTACTACCCAGTCCTTGATCATATTGTTGGTTCAACTGGGAGTTCGACTCTTAGATCTGCTTTATAACAATGTTCATTCCCAAGTTATCCTTGTCTCGTCATTTGTCATCCATCATGCAGTATGCAGAAAGAAAGGTACAACCGTCCGTTGGAATCAATCATTTGCTGATAGCAGCTCCATCTAATTAAATGTGCATTCAGAGCTAAAATTTTAGCCCCACAAGCAACATAAATGATAGAAAAGTAAATTAATAATAATAATATTTAAAAGGAGTATTCACCGAATAATTTAGGATGAAATTGGCATATAATATACATTCCCGAATAATTAACTGGCAGCGCTTGCTGTATTTTTAACCTACTTTGCAGAGTTCATTTTGCGTGCCGATGCCCTGAATGATACTAACGATTTCCTAAGCTGTTTATCATGCTTTGCTTGTGAAGGCATATAAGTAGCTTCAGCAGGCGTCGAGTATCAATATTGAGCTTCGGACTGCTCTAAAGTTTTCTAAATGCAATGGCCACATCTATGCATTTTGCATCGTCTTTTTTCTGCTATACAACTTTTTTAGCTATTTCCCTTATTCTTGTTCCATGTCTTGCTGTTTCGCTAACTCTGCAATCTGATATTCAAGTTCTACGTAACATCAGGGAGGCTGTTGATCCCAACACTGTCTCCTCAACTTCATTTCTCAGCACTTGGAACTTTGACACAGATCCATGCGAAAGCTCGGGGCCTCATTTTCTAGGAGTTTTATGTACAACTCCTGAAGATAATTCTAGCAGCCGAATAGCTGTAATTAACCTTGAAGGAGATGGATTGGACTGTTTTCTGACTCCAACAATTGGAAACTTGACAGAGCTCACCACCCTAAACTTAAGGAACAACAACTTCCGGGGACCAATACCAAATACTATAGCCAAGTTGAGAAAGATAACCAAACTTCTTTTGTCGCAAAACTTTTTCTCTGGTGGTCTTCCTGAAGGATTGAGCGAGATGAAGAGGCTTGAACATTTTGATTTGTCGCAGAACAGGCTTTCTGGTACCATTCCTCCAAAGATCTCTGCATTAAGGAGCTTGTTACACCTACAACTATCCGGCAACCAATTCTCAGGGAAGTTACCAGACTTTTCTGGTCTATGGCAGCTAACCACATTAGATCTCAGTAGCAACCTATTCTATGGTACACTGCCTCAATTCCCTACAAGTTTAAGAACGCTATTATTAAGTCACAATATGATTTCTGGCAATGTTTCATCCATTGGAAGGCTTCCACATCTCAAGACATTAGATCTCAGTGATAATAGGCTCTCTGGCAAAATAGAGCCGGATATCCTTACATCACCTAAGGTAAGCAGCATCAATGTCTCAGCAAATCTCTTCTCTGATATTGAAGTCGTATTCATGAATCAACCCAGCCAGCTTCAGCTATTGGATGCCCACGGTAACCATCTCCGTGGTCATTTGCCATTGCATTTAATCACCTATCAGAATCTAAGAGCAATCTATCTTGGGCATAATTTATTCTCTGGTTGGATCCCGAAGGAATATGGGGCAAAGCTGTATTCTTGGAAGACTTTGTTTCTCGAGTACAACTTCCTTCAAGGAACTCTGCCACAGGAATTCATGAACAACCTCGAAAGGATTAGGGGCAGCTTAGCACACAATTGCCTTCGTTGTCCAAAAAACGTAAGTTTCTGTCACGGAGGGCAAAGGGCACCTTCAGAATGCACCGGGCAGAAAGGTGAAGGCCCATGGTTGACAAAATTAGGATAAATGATCTGACTTTATTTGATTCTCTTTCAAAGCGTCCTAGTCACAGTAAGAAATTAGCTGAAAAACACCAATCTTATAAAAAAAAAATAGGATAGAAAATTTTTACTTCTTATTCAAATTCGTACCTTTTCTATTTGTCTTTCTGGGAGTCTCAACCATCATATTTGAATAGGAAAAAATACTTGTTTTCGCATAGCTTGAAAATATATTGAAAGGATATGGCTTCAATGTTCCCCAAAGCAACAATAAGATTGAGCAAAGTCATTAGAACGATCAAAAGTTAATATAAATTGGTGAAATATTTCTGACATTCACACTCCACTTTCAAACAGATCTGATTCTTGTGTCCATTCTGAAAAGAATTTTGTACATGGGCCAAAGCAACATTCTAGCATCCACTAAGTGATATTATTATGTTGTCGCGCCTCATTTTTTAATAAAGAAAAATAAAAGATGAAAAATTAGAAAAATGATTTTTGATTCAATTTTTGATTGGAAAATGAATTTTTGATTTAAAAAGAAAATGAAAAAACATGGGTCTAAATGGGACTTGAAAATGCGACGATTTGATCCAAAATATAGTTTAAAAAGGGTTTTTTAAGTGAAAAATGGAGTCGCCACTTGGTATAGAGTTAAGGTGTACCAAGTCACCTAAAAAATGAATTTTTAAAGAAAAAAGTAGAAAACCCTTTTTAAACGACTCCAAACCTACGAAAATCAGAGAAAAAGATTCGGGAGTCACATTTGAAGAAAGGGAAGGCAAGGATAAGAATCCAAGGCACCCTTTCAACCTAGCCAAGGCTAGTTGCGCGATTTAGTCAAAGATTTTCCTATTTTAACCTAAAGATTTATCACATTTGGATGTACTATATGGGGGGTCGAAATGTATTTTCAAAACTTATTTGGTACCAATCACATTAATTGTGACGCCCAATAAAGACTTTTCGAAGAAGTCACGAACAATGCAAGTCATGAGACTCGAAAGAAAGGAAAAGTAAAGAAAATAATAATATGCAAATGTGTATGACCTAAAGGAATGCATCATAATGGGTGCGGGGGACTTATACTCGTGACTTTCAATGTTCCCTTTAATAGAGGGAATACGAGCATGCTAAGGCTAGAGAAGCCAAACTCGTCCATATCCCATATCCAAGGGGCTTTTCCTAGTCTAATCAAGAAAATGTACTATCCTAGGTCTAATTTTTAAATGGAAATGCAAGTCTAATGTCATGTTTTCACACCAAGGGGTAAGGAATATATATATATATATATAAGGAAAAATATGGGATAAGGGCTATACATATAAGGAAAGTGTCATGCAACATGATAAAGCCCTAAAAAATGAGAAATATGCATGAGATGAAGTGATTTTATCACACAATCATGATCTAACGCATAGACGGTCCCTAAGGGTCTAGCGTTGGACTAACCCATGCCTACAAAATCTCACTAGCGTTGGACTAGTGAAAAATCGGAACAATGAACCACAACTAGCGTTGGACTAGTGTGGATTCGGGAAAAGTGGGCCACAACTAGCGTTGGACTAGTGTGGTGACGTCACACATCAGTTACAATCAAATAAATCATGTAAGACCTAATAAAAGCATGTAAACACATAAATCACGTATAGCACATAACATATAAGCATGATATCTAGATGCAAGACCCTAAGAAAGCGGATAACACATAACACATAAGCATGCAAAACATACCAAGCAAATAAAGCAAACAAGCCCTAACTATTACATTGGGGGAGGCCCTACTACAATCTAAAGGGGAAAAGAATAAAATAAAATAAAATAATCCCTAACTATTACAACTTTGGCATTCAAGTGCCCTTCAAATGATCAAAATTGAACTAAAAATAAATATACAAAACTAAAGCCAAATAAGCGAATGAATAAATAAATAATAAAAAAACATTCAAGAACATGCACTTAAACATGTAAAGTCACATAGGGCACGTAGGATCAAATAAAGTGAGAAATAAGGGATAGAGTGTACCTCCCTTGAGTTGGGGCCCTAATGGAGCAAAATTACTTATTTACCCTCCAAAACAATAAAAATGTCAAGGTACCACTTTAATTAATGAATAATCACACGAAATTGAATCACTCAAAGCATTCCAAGAGAAGTAAACTACTCATATTTAACAAATTAAGAAAAACAAGGACCCAATTGAAAGTTTAAAGAAGCTAAGGGGCCAATCTGATTGATTTTTCCCAATTTTTAGGCTTTAAAAGCATTAGATGGGAATTGGGGGGTTGAAGTGTGAAATTCAGAATTTATTTCATGCATGCCTACGAATGGGGGCTTTTTTCATTTCTGGTTGCTGGGTTTCTGCCAAGGCTTCCCATTAGTTACCCAAACAACTCAAACGAGGCTTCAAACTCAATATTTATTAGCTTCCATAAGACCATCATCACATACAAAAAAATTAGTCATGCAAACGAAAGGAATCAAAGCAGAGAATAGCCACAAGATCAGATTCTTGCTGCAACTTTGCAGCTCGTCTCATGCGATTGTGTCCATGTAGAAACTCTAACCAAACCTGTAATCTCACCAGCCCCAAACTCGCACAAACTTAAAAAACCAAAGGAAAGAAATAGGGTCTCTCTACGCTGCTGCAACAAGCCGAGGGCTTTGAAACTCGTTGCAACAGCTTTTACGCTCTTAACCCCAAACAAACAAAAACACAGATTTCACAAACAAAATCCAACAAGGCTTTATTTTTCTAACACTGGGAATGGACATTTCCTTAGACGCAACAAATTATCAAAATAGCATGGGTTTCATGTTTTCTGTATGAATCACCACTACCACGCCATGAAACAAAGCAGAACCGAAAGGTTATTCGAAACAGACCCATGTAAACATTGTTCAATTTTTGCAGCAACGTACCAAAACGTCAGTCAAGTTCTTTGCTCTTAGGAAGAGCAAGTAAATTCTAGATAAAACCACCAGCGAAGAACCATCAGGCAGCCAGGATAAAATAAAACAAAAGAAAGGAAGCATCTTTATAAGTAAAACGTAAGGGAACCACTGCAAACAATCCCTGCCAACTACAAGGGAGCCAAGTAATGGAGTATAAATCAGCAAGAACTCATTTTTCGACTCCTCACAGTAGCATGATAAACGAAAGCCAAAAATCTGAACATACTTGTATCCTAACTAAGAGGAAAAGAGCTTACTCTTGCGTTGCAATTCCGACCCTGATGTATGGTATCCTCCAACAGACAAACGGAGTAGGGAAAAAGCTTCGTTTGAACAGCTCTAGAAAATAATGAAACCTTCGATCTCCCTCCTCCCTTGCCTTATGATTTTCCCTTTCGTTCTCAGTTTCCCAGAACCCAGCTTCTGTTTCTCCCTCGTTCTCTGTCCCCTCTCTCTCGGTTTCTCTTTTAGTTTTTCTTCCTTCCGCCGCCCTAAGCTTCCCTCATTCTCCCTAGATTCTCTCAGCCGCCATTTTTCCTCCCCCTCTTTTTCTCCAATCCTCCTCAGAGCTGCATTCTTTTTTTTTTCTAAACCCTAGTCGCTCCTCCCCCTCAGCCACCAACCTCTTTAGCTGCGTCTTTCTTTGTTTTATTTATACCCAACCCACAACTTCAAACCCTCACAGCAAGGGTATCGAATGAAGCTGCATTTTCTCCCGCTTTTTAGAGCCGTCTGATGATTTTTGCTGGAATCCCCCGGAAGCCGCTGCAATTTTGTTTGTATCTGAATGAGATACATAAAGAGAGTTTGGATCCTGTGCAGCTCACCCACGTGAGCTTGCTTCTTTTTTTTTAGTTAAATAATAATAAACAAAAATATAAAGAAAAAAAACAAGTAAAATTGAATAAAATGAAACTAGGCATAAAAAGATAAAAATGAAATGCTAATTTTTTTTTAATTAAATAAGAATGAACTTGAGTCTAAAAAAGAAACTAAAGCATATTTTTGTGAATGATTTTCTTTTTTCCCGATAAATTCTATGCTAAAAAATAAAAATAAAAGACTAAAAGTAAATAAAAACTAACATAAAAAATAAAAATAATAGTAAACAAAAAAAATACACTAAAAATTTGGTGTCTACAGTTTGCCCCTTTTTGTCTGAGTTTCGATGAAACTCGAGACAAAAAAGTAGGCACTAAATACTCACTTGTGTTATTCGGCTGCAAACTACTCGAACGACTGCTGTTTTTGAAATAAGGACTGACCCCTTTAACAAAAATAATTTAAAATGGACTGACCCAGACGAAAAATTTGAAAAAGGGCTGACCCGAACGAGATATTAAACACGGGACTGACCCGAACGAAAATTTAAGCATGGGATTGACCCGAACAAGGAATTAATCATAGGACTGACCCGAACAAGAAATTAATCATGGGACTGACCCGAACAAAATTTTAAATCATGGGACTGACCCGAACAAACTTAAATCATGGGACCGGCCCGAACAAAATTTTAAATCATGGGACTGACCTGAACAAAATTTAAAATTATGGGACTGACCCGAATAGGAAATTTAAACGGAATGCACACTAGTGGGACTGACCCATGTTTAGTGGCAATAAAGATGAAATGCACGCTAGTGGGATTGACCCACGGCTAGTGGCAATGCAAAACGAAAGGCTCACTAGTGGGACTGACCTAACGGCTAGTGGCAATGTAAATGAAAGGCTCATTAGTGGGACTGATCCAACGGCTAGTGGCGATGTAAATGAAAGACTCACTAGTGGGACTGACCCAACGGCTAGTGGCGGTGGAAACTGAAATGCTCACTAGTGGGACTGACCCAACGGCTAGTGGCAATGTAAAATGAAGTGCTCACTCGTGGGACTGACCCAATGGCTAGTGGTAATGTAAATGAAATGTTCACTAATGGGACTGACCCAACGGCTAGTGGCAATGTAAAATGAAATGCTCACTAGTGGGACTGACCTAACAGCTAGTGGCGGTGCAAAATAAAATACTCACTAGTGGGACTGACCCAACGGCTAGTAGCGGTGCAAAATAAAATACTCACTAGTGGGATTAACCCAACGGCTAGTGGCAATGTAAAATGAAGTGCTCACTAGTGGGACTGACCCATGTTTAGCAGTAATGAAAATGAAATGCATGTCAGCGGGACTCACCCAACGGCTAGTGGCGATGTAAATGAAAGGCTCACTAGTGGGACTGACCTAACGGCTAGTGGCGGTGTAAAATAAAATGCTGGTATGTATGAAAAAACTGCATAAGACTTGCTTGAAAAATTATCCAAAGATTTGCCCCAGTGTGATGAATTGGTCAGTGGGATTAAACCCGAGTCTGCCTTAATGATTGGTCAGTGGGATAACACCCGAGCCTGCCGTGAGAATTGGTCAAAAAATTAAGTGTGATTGTCAAAAAAGAGGGGGATAGAAGGGTGCGCGGCGTATGCTGAGACATTGCCAACAAGAATTTAATTTGATTTTTCAAGAAACAAGAAATTGAATTTGATTTTTCTGATTTTTCTGATTTTTTTTATTTTTGATTTTTTTTTATTTTTTGATTTTTGATCTTTTCAAGAGAATCTTTTCAACAAAAATTTGCCCCAGTGTAGGGCATTTTTCTTCTTTCTTCTTATTTCTCTTTTTCCAGTATCGGGCTTCCACATCACTGGATGCTTCTTCATTATGTTCAGCCATGAATGCCTGCACAGGGGGATTACCAAAGTGCAATATGCACTTAAATTTCTTATTTTGAAAATTAATGCAACTACTACTCATGAAAAGAGTAACATGATTGATTCAAAATTCGCAAAAGTATTACAAAAAAATCTGCCCCAGTGTGGGCTTATTTTGTGAAATCTCACAACAAAAATTTGCCCCAGTGTGGGCTTATTTTGCAAAATCTCTCAAATGAAAATTTGCCCCAGTGTAGCCCCATTTAATTGCAAAAATTTGTTTGGATGACTTTCTATTTGTTTGAACAAAGTAAGAAACTATGTTTTCTAACAGAAAATTTCATGATGAATCTCTCGAAATACTACCAAATTACAGAAGATTTCTTCCTCACCTTAGCATCGATGCTTAGAGTAATGGGTCACCATTTCTTGTTAACTCATCTTTCAGGACCAATCAAGTGGATGTTACGTCTGCTTTTGAGATGGCTAAGGAAAAATGAGAGGTTAGGATCTGCCTTATTCTTGTGCCCAAATTGTATGTAATCCATTCAATATCACATCTTAGTGAAAGCAAATAATTTGTCACCCCTATTTCTTAAGAAAATTTAGTCACATATAAGCTTTTTAGGCTTGTAACGTGTGGGCAGAAACGATAGCTAAGCATGTGGAAACAGGTTATAGCCTTAAGATCACAAATGATTGATGGATTCCTCAGAAGCATAACCATCACTTCGAGTTGTCATGAAGGATAAGTGTGACAGCCCCACCTCCCCCTTAGGCGAACCAGAGGGTTCAGCGGACCGCATGCCCAGCTCTCGCCGGGACTCAATCGTTCACTCACACAAATCAGAAATAGAACCACAAGAAAGAGCAAAACGAGGATCCAAAACTTAAAACAAAACTTGTATACATTGCTATCTCAGAAAGTAGTACAACCGTCGAGAATACAAAAGTTCTCAAGTCACCATACAACCAGCCCGTGCCAAGCACTAGGGCGATAACCAAAACAAAACCAAAACTAGACCCAGCCAGTCGATACCGAGCTCTCGCCCTTACTCGCCTTCCCCTGTTAAGGAAAACAAAACTAAAGGGATGAGCTAAAAGCTCAGTGAGGTTCCGAAAATAGGATCAAGCCATAAATCAAACAATAAGTCAAGAAACAGTGACAACATTTACAATAAGTCACACATGAAAAGGATACGTTCGTTCATTCATTCGTTCTCCTGTCATTCCCCTTATTCCTTCATTCGTTTGAAAATGCATTTTTCATTTATCAATGAAACCCTCGTTCGTTCGTTCGTTCGTTCATTTCATTCAACCATTTCTGGACATTGGCTAGGCTCCACCAACCTCCACCAACCTATAAGGTAATACTCGAGTATACCAAACGTTCACCCAGGTCACCATATCGCCCGATCGAGTCCGTTTCTGGCTCGAGTCGATCGGTAACAAGGGGCAGTGGCCAGTTCAGCCAGAAGGCTTACATTCATGCACAAGTAACATTTCAATCGTTCAATCATTGAAAATTTCACAATCATTTAGGCTGAGTGCGATAAAGTACATACTCGCCTAGAAAACTCGTTTTGGCTAATCATTGAAAGCGTTTAACATGTTATCAGTCATATATAAGCCATATAATCAAGAAACATAACAAACAAGGAACACTCACCTATTTACGTAAAACAACGTGAAAATATCCTTCCGGATATTATCTTAGTCACCGAGAAAACCTAAGAGTAAATGAGAAAGAATATTACAATCTATCTAGCACAAACAAGTAAGTGAAATCAAAGAAAAACCCGCAATTGATAAGTAAAACGTATAAAGATGCCTTTATAGTGAAAAGGGGATATTTGGATCGGAGGACGAAAATAACTAGGGTTTCATAAACCAAACACAAAACTAACTCAAGCGGGTTATAAAATGTCCGGCGGAAAACACTTGGATCAAAGACAACTCGGACTCCAACGAGATAGGCTAAAAGTATTGTTTTCGGAATCGTTTAGATAGTTCGAAATCACCTCATACCCAAGCAGCTAGTATAGACTACACGTCATGATAAAATCATGTGAAAAGGAGGACAATACTACCTTACGTTCACACTAAAAACCTCACTTAAACGTGGTTCACTTGTGGCCGAGAAACCCTAAATCATACTTCTATATTTTGGGTACGGAGTAAGTAAACATCTGGGGTTTCAAACCGAAGAGGTATCATGTTTTGGAATGGTAAAACGGTCATAGTATTTGCCAAACGAAAATATACAAATTCAAATAGAAACTTAGCCCTCGAGCGAAAATTTGGGCAGCACGCCCTTTGTATTTACCTATTTTTTTCCAGCCATTTATGGCTTCATTATCTTACTCAATCCAACCCAAAGTTATCCATAACTCAAAGTCAGTTCAATAGCCATTCGATAGGCTTAAAACAATACAAGAACAAAGATTAAGCTAATATCAAGTGCGGAAACAAAGCTTATAGAAGACAGATTTGACGGGTTTTTGCGGAACAGGCACATCCTAGGCTACGCTTATCGGATTGAGGTACAACTTATACCAATTCGAAGCTAAGACGAAGCCTACAATTTTCATGGAGAGCACTTAGTCTAATTTTCAGTGTAACCTAATCAAATTCCCAATTCATATACCTGGTTCCAACTATTCGGCTAATCAACCGTACTGCATTTAAATGACTATATCTCAGTCTACCGAGGTCCGTTTAAGATGTTCTTGGTGGCGTTGAAAAGCTAATACAGGGTACTAAAACTTTAATGTTTTGGCCATTGTCTAAATCAGTACGGATCATTGATAATAAACACAACCAAATAGACTAAACTGTCCACGCGGAACTCTGGAATGTAACCTAGAACAGCGAGGGTATTTTGGTCTTTTCACAGGCTACATTGCTCCGATTGAGTTGAAATTTTGTCGCCACCTATAAAATACCATTCTATACAACTTTCATGTTTTAGGCCAAGCCTAATTCGGCCTCTAACTATGAGTACTAAAACCGGCAGAACTGAACTGAAATTTTCCAGAAATCTGAGATTCTTGCAATCAATTGCTAATTTCCTTATTTTTGGCTTGCTTCACTACCTTAACTTCCCATATCAGATTATAAACATCAAAACCCCCAATTTTTAAGCACTAGAAAAATTATAGGAAAGCTGTAACAATTCCAATAAAAATGGAAAATCATGATCCAAGCCTCTATTTCACCACATACATCAATAATTCAACCATAGTGACATATTTAGAAGCTAATCACGAATTTAATCGGAGAGTCAAGGTTCTAGCATGTATACCTTTCCAAGGAGACTAGAAACAAGTGTTTAAGGCCTTTGTTCCTCAAGAAAATTACACCGGTAGGTAGCCCTTGTGCTAGATAACAACTTAATCGGAGTAGATTTGCGCGAATAGAAGAAACTTTTCAAGATTTGGAGAAGAACAAGATGAACTCTCTTTGTCTTTCTCTCTCTCTCTTGTCTCGGCTATGGAGCAGAAAAGAAATGAAGAAGAAAGGCTGTTCTTAGGGAGTTAAGAAGACAAGAGATTAGGATTAATCTAAGCCACAAGTTTGGCCAACACTTGGTTTAATTACAACCACAAAAATTTCTCTTTCTTCTCCTTGCATTTTGGACACATATATTGGTCAAGAGATAACCATGAGAGGGGAGATATTTTTCTCAATTAGTGATAAGCTTGTATGGCAAGAAAGTGGTGATCAAGTGGTGGTTAAATCGGTAGCGCGCAACACCCGTCGGTCCAAGCCGTTTGTCCTTAAATCACATATACTTGGGTTTTTAACTTCTAATCACTAACTTATTATTATCACTTCTAATCATATAATATTTCCTCATCCAAAAGTCACTCTTAAGCACCAAATTTGATCCTCACTCCGTACCGGATAATTATACGACGGATATACGAAAAACCCTATTTCACTTCAAATTGAAATCGGAAAGGAAAATCCTAATTTTCTATGATCATTGGCACTTTTTCTAGGGTGATTAAGTAGCAATATGGTATAGAATAATAATTTCCAAATAATTTTCAAATAAAAGAAAATTTTCAAGAAATATGTAAGGAATTTGCAAGTCCTCACAATAAGTCAACGATGGACTTCATGAGTTTGTAATGTGGCTTGAAAACGATAGTTAAAGAATAAGACTTTCAAGGACATTGCACTAAAGATCGCATTTTTCCAAATTTGCCCCTATTTTGAACTCGAAAATCCTGGACTTCGTTTGATTTTTATCACTACTTAACGGAGACTTTCAGCATCGAAATTTTTTTCATTTCCTTTGCATTCATTTTGCTTGCCTTTTCTTTTCTTTTCAAAGGTGCTCTTGCGGATTTTCACATGATGAGCAGTGTCAACCTCATCTAATCAATTCAGAAATACATCTAAAGAATTTCTCGGCATCAGTATATGAGCATCACTTGCCAGTTAATTTAGAAAATTTCTCGACAGAGATATTGCAAAGAACAGAAGTCAGGGCTTCCGACTTTTGTAATGGGGTCAGGTGGGTGCTTAGAAAGGTTAAGGCTTGAAAGCGGATTTCAAAAGCGGTTTGAATGACTTGAGATCGCATTATTGTGCCAACCCTATTTTAGGGTTAAATCAGAACTTGCCCCAGTTTATTCTCAATTGAGGCTCTTTTTTCTTTCATTTTGTTCTCTTTTTTCGGCCTTCTGCCATTCTTTTGAACTTTTCCAAAAATTTGCCCCAGTTTATGCTCAACCGAGGTTCTCTTTTCTTTTTTGATTTTATTGCTTTATCACTTTTCACCTCTTGGGACTTTTCTTTCTTTTCAACTCAAACTTGCCCAATGTGGGGTTTGCGATTCTCAGGGGTTGCCAAATGAAATATTTTATTCTGAAGGCTCAAAAGGGATAACTAGAGATAGAATATTTGACTGGAAAAGAAGAGGGCCTGACTTTTATTCTATTCCTTACATTGACTCTGAAAGGAAACTTTCATTAATACGAAATTTCTTGCATATATCTGAATTAATTGGCTAAGGAAGACTCCTGTTCATCTGTATCTGTGAGATATAAGTGATCCGTCGAACAAAACTCTTCATTTTTCTTTTCCAAAACTGAAGCCCAGATATAATCAAATTTCCCCAATTTGCAATTCCCTATTTTCTTTTAATTTTAGCATTTTTGCCTTTTCTCTTTTTTCTTACAATTTCCAACCTCCTTCCCCAATATGGGGTGTGATCATAAGTGCTTTTGAAAAGAACCACCCATTTTAGCTCAAATGAGGATGCAAGGGATAAATAGTGTTTAGGGAGTAGAAATGATGGCCAAAGCATCATTCTTATGCTTTATGACAACCAAAGTAATGAAATGCTCATTGAGAATCTATTTTCGCTATTTGAAAAAATTTTCAATGTAGGGTAGTGATAATTAAGGCTCTTATTTGAAACGAAATTATTCTTTTAAAGGCTCAAATGGGGGAGCAAATGATGAAATTTGTATAGATAGAGAAACGAAACACTTGAAGTATCATTCCAAATTTTTTCAAAACAAATAAGAATAATGCACATTTTTTCTTTCACTTAGATGTGGATTGAATCAGATTAGACATAGTGGACATTTTTCAAGCAAAGATTGCCCTAATTTGCAATTTATCAACCGACGTGACTGATTTTATTTTGGGGGTAATAGAAGTGGACAAAATATGAATTGTACGGTGAAAGAGGAAAAATGTATCTCATTGGGTCTTTTGAGTGACCTCTTTTAATTCTGAGTACTCTTATTGTACAGTTTGGATCATTAATCTAGGGTATGCAAAGAAAACATACGCTTGTCAATTTTCAGGCAAGAGGTTGAAAAATCTCAATTTGATCTTATTTCTTAAAATTCATCATGAAATCTCCAATGTGCAAAATAAAGAATGAAATTTACATGATTATATACAAACTTTATTGCTGAAAATGTTTGAAACAAAATTTCTTGTTCAATTACAATACAAATGAGAAAAAATCTCTAAAAAGCTCCACATATACACTTTTTGTCTCCTTTTCTTTTGGAACAAAAATGTATTAACAAACAAAATTTTCTTTGACAAGCAATTATGAAGTCTCTTAGACGCTTTAGCCTAATGCTTCCAAATAGATCCTTCATGCTTTACATTGTAGGATCTGCCCAAGAATCAAGTAATACTTTTCAAACTTTATCGGATCAAAATTGTTATCAGATATAGAAAAATATTCTCACCTTATTGAAACATTTTTATGAATGCAGGGTAAGGGGGAAAAATAAAAGGAAAAATACCCCGAGTCAGTAAGCAAGAATAAAAAAATCGGTATGCATGTCCTATGGGGGAGCTCTTTTATACCAAGGGTAGGCCTAGCATGAAAATGCAATCCTCTGGGGTAGGCACTATACTATACCTGATGAATCCGATCAGTTAATTGAGTGAAAAATGATTTGAAAATTTTGATCAATTGGAGTGAGAAGAGATATTTGTCCTAAAAATGAGGACAAAGTCCGAATGGATTGCTTATTTTGATCAACACATAAAATGATGTGTAAAAGAGATTGCAATGTCTCGATTAATTTATTCAGTGAACCTTAGACTTAAACCCTAAAAGGGGAAAAAGCGGGTCAAATGGATTGGATAAAATTGATGATTTATTCAAAAACGACCGAATTGCCCTAAAAATAGGTAAGCTGGTCAAATGAATTGAATGAAATTTAATTTATTCAAAATTGATCGGACCACCTTAAAAAGGGTAGATTGGTCAAATGGATTGAATGAAACTTGATTTATTCAAAATCGGTTCGATTGCCCTAAAAATGGGTGAATTGGCCGAATGAATGAAATGGAGTTAATGATTTATTCAAAAATGATTAGATTGTCCTAAATTTGAATAAATTGACAAAATGGATTGGATGAAATTGATGAATAAAATGGTCCAATAGATTGAATGAAATTGATGGTTTATTCAAAAATTGATCGAATTGTCTATCCATTGGTAGTTTCAAGAAAATCATTGCAAAGCATTAGTCTATGAGCCTCCTAAAATCAAAATTTGGCCTCAATACATTTATCGTCTTCACAATGAGGAATTATTTGTGAACTTCTTCAAGTCAATGTCCTTTATGCAAGGGAATTTTTACCAATTTTGTTTAAAATGGCCAAAAGATGATTGTTAGATGCTCATATTCTAATGTGCAAAAAATTGTTTTGCCGTCTTCGAAAAGATCGGATCCTACCTTACCTCGTGCACTACCCCCTCGGAGAGTACAAAAAATACAAACGTGCAAGCCTCATTGGATTGTATATCCGAGACACACGGCGATTTGTTCCTAACACGAGATTCCCTAAATGGCATTCCCTTCTAAGATGGATGCATGATGCCATTTTATCAAAGCGAGTAAATATGCAGTACACCAATGAAATGTGTCCTAAAGGAACCCCTTTTTGTATGCCGGGGTGAGCCTAAAATGTAAAGCATTGAATTTAAACATGTCATATCAAATAGGGTAGGCTCCTAAAAGAGGATCGTGCCAGACCTCTTATTTCCTAACGTTTGTGAGTGCAAAGGACAAGAGACAAGGAAAGTTAGTTCAATAAATAACACATAACACGTTGTGGCAATCAAATAATAAAATATAGAAAGCAAAATAAGGAAAGAAGGTTGGAATCCCTCCCCTCGTGCCTAGTGTCCCTAATTCAGGATAAGGTCGACTCTACTCTAGGCAATTCTAATATGGATGCATGAGGTTTGACTCACTAATGCATCTAGACTCGATAAGTCTCAAGGTTCCCAAGCCTTTAGACCTAAAGGTGAAGAGTCATCAATCCCAGGGCCTTCGGTTGGTGGCTCGAGTGATCCCTTAGGCATCACTATGGGCGCAGTGCACACCATCCGCATACCTAAGACAATCGATCCTAATCCTACAGGGAGATGTGGGATGGCGCCCACGAAAAAGAAAAAAATATGGTAAATAAGACTATACGTTCACGTATGAAGTGCTTCTTATTTTTGAGGGGAGGGATCAAGAACCAATACGAGACTCTAGGGTAATGTTCCCCTACCCAAATGCAATGCAAAGCGCGGGATCACATAAATAAATCATTCATCCATCAAATCAATCGTACGCAAATGTGTGAGGGAGGAAGTTGATACGCGCAAAATGTAAAAAGTCCTAAAAGAAAAAAATGCAACCCTAAACATCCAAATGCGATATATGAAAAGGTTAAAAGAAGAAAAAGGTTGACTAAATCAAATTTGCTCGGACTCTCTAAGTCCCCAGTGGAGTTTAGAAAATTCATTTTCCAATAAAAAATTGAATGAAAAATCATTTTTCTAAATTTTCATCTTTTATTTTTCTTTATTAAAAAAATGGGGCGCGACATATGTAAAAGATAAAAGATGAAAATCATCATCTTTTGATAGTCAAGGGAATCTACTTGTTCTTTTTCTGACTCAAAATAAAAAATTGTGATCTTGTGAAGTTGGCGGCACGAAGTCCAGGCCCAACGTGATCTTGTGAATGCTGGCGGCGCTAAATCCAGGCCCAACGTGATCTTGTGAAGTTGGCGGCACGAGGTCCAGGCCCAACGTGATCTTGTGAATGTTGGCGGCGCTAAGTCCAGGCCTAACGTGATCTTGTGAAGTTGGCGGCACGAGGTCCAGGCCCAACGTGATCTTGTGAAATTGGCGGCACAAAGTCCAGGCCCAACTTGATTTTTGTGATGTTGGCGGCACAAAGTCCAGGCCCAACTTGATTTTTGAATTTTTCTGATTTTTCGAGAGAATCTTTTCAAAAATAATTTGCCCCAGTGTCGGGTCCATTTTTCCCCCCTTCTTTTGGCTTTTCCTTGCAGTATCGGCCTTCCGCCTCACGGGATGCTTCTCGTCATTTTGAATCATGAATACCTGCACCGGGGGCTTAACAAAACATGACATGCATTCAAATTTCTTATTTGGAAAGAACAGCGTGATTGATTTGACATCCTCAAATGTATTACAAAAATTTTGCCCCAGTGTGGGCTATTTTGCAAAATTTTGCAAATAAAAATTTAGCCCCAGTGTGGGCCCATTTGATTGCAAAAAATTGGTTTGGATGCCTCTCCATTTATTTGAACAGGGTAAGAAACTGTGTTCCCTAAATAATGTGAGGAAATTTGAATATCTTGCTTAAAATCACACAGAAAATTTCATGATGAATTTCTTAAAATAATGCAAAATTACAAAAGATTTCTTCCTCACTTTAACATTGATGCTTTGGGTAATGGATGTTATGTCTGATTTGGAAATGGGAGGTCAAGAGTTGTCTTAATTTTGTGCCCAAATGGTGTGTAATCCCTTCAATACCACATCTTAGTGAAAGCAAAGAGTTTGTCACCCTTATTTCTCAAGAAAACGTAGTCCACATACAAGCTTTCTAGGCTTGTAACGTATGGACCGAAGTGATAGCTAAACATGTGGAAACGGGTTATACCCTTATGATCACAAATGATTTGATGAATTTCTTATGAGCATGATCCTCACATTGGATTGTCATGAAGGAATAAGTCAACGATGGACTTTATTAGCTTGTAATGTGGCTTGAAAACGATAGTCTAAGACTTTCAAGGATATTGCACCATAGATCGTCTTTTTTCAACATTGCCCCTATTTTGAACTCAAAAGATCGAATTTTTCTGCATTTTCTTTTTCCTTTTTCTTTTGCTTCTTTTCTTTTCCCTCGAGCTGATAGGTTTCCTCATACCCGAGTAATTCAGAAATACAGCTAAAATTTTCGGTATCATAAATTTTCTTGACAGGGCCCTTGCAAAGAACGGAAGTCAGGACTTTCGGCTTTTGTAATGAGGTCAGGTGGGGTGCTTAGAAAAGTTAAGGCTTGAAAGCGGATTTCAAAAGTGGTTTGAAGAATCTGAGATCGCATTGTTGCACAAACCCCATTTTTAGGATTAAATCAGAATTTGCCAGAGCTTGTGCTCAATTGAGGCTTTTCCTCTTTCATTTTCTTCCTTCTTTTGATTTTTCGGTATTCTGCCATCTTTGAACTTTCACAAAATTTGCCCCAGTTTATTTTTGAACTGAGGTTCTCTTTTCTTTTCTCTTCTTTTGCTTTTGTTGCTTTAGCACTTTTCGCCCTTTGGGACTTTTATTTCTTTTTCAATCTCAAAGTTACCCCAGTGTGGGGTTTGCGATTCTCAGGGGTCGCCAAATGAAGTATTTTATTCTGAAGGCTCAAAAGGGATAACTAGCGATAGAATGCTTGATCGGAAAAAGAAGATGGCCTGACTTGTATTCCGTTCCTTACAATAACTCTGAAAGGAAACTTTCATTAATGCGAAATTTTTGGCATGTATCTGAATTAATTGACTGAGGAAGACTCTTTTTCTTCATATGTGTGAAAACATAGGCGATCTGCCAGACAAACTCTTCCTTTTCTTTTTTCAACATTGGAACCCAAGTGGAATCAAATTTCCAATTTGCGGTTTTCTCCCTTTTAGCCTTAGCATTTTGGCTTTTCTCTCTCTTTTGGACAATTCTCCAATCTTCTTCCCCAGTGTGGGGGCGATCATAAGTGCTTTGAAAAGAACCAGCAATTTTGGCTCAAACGGGGATGCAAGGGATAAAACAGTGTTTAAGTTGAAGAAATGAAGGCCAAGGCATCATTCTTATACTTCATGACAACCAAAGTAACGAAATGGTTATTGAAAATCCATTCCCCTTTTTGATATTTGAAAATTTTTCAATATAGGGTAGTGATAATTAGGGCTCTTATTTGAAACGAAATTATTCTTTCAAAGGCTCAAATGGGAGAGAAAATGATAAAATGTGTATAGATAGAGAAAAGAATGCTCAAAGTATCATTCCAAATTTTCAAAACAAACAAGAATAATGCACATTTTTGCTTTCACTTAGATGTGAATTGAATCGGTTAAACACAATGGATATTTTCAAGCAAAGATGGCCCCAATTTGCAATTTATCAATCAATGTGACTGATTTTATTTTGGGGTTAAGTGAAGGAGAAAGGCATCTCACGGGTCTTCTGAGTGACCCTTTTTTTTTTAGCACTCTTATTGGATGACTCGGATCAACAATCTGGTGTACGTAAGGATTTTTGAAAGCAGACACTTGTGAATTTTCAGGCTGGAGGTTGAAAAAATCTCAATTTGGTTTTATTTCTCAAAACTCATCATGAAATCCCCAATGAGTAAGAATAAAGGATGAAATGTACATAAATATACACAAAACAATAATTGTCCAAAAATTTTATTGCTGAAAAAGTTTGAAACAAAAATTCTCATTCAATTATGATACAAATGAGAAGAGAGAAACTTGTAAAGAGCTCCACATATACACTTTTTGTCTCCTTTTCTTTTTGGAACAAAATGTATTAACAAATCAAATATACAAAATTTTCCTTTGGAAATAATTACAAAATCTCTCAGATGCTTTAGCGTAGAGCTTCCAGATAGATCTTTTGTGTTTTCATTATAAGATCTGCCCAAGAATCAAATAATACTTGCAGTTTTCAAACCGTATTGGATTAAAATTATCATCAGATATAGAAGAATATTTTCGTCTTATTGAAACATTTTTATGAATGCAGGGAAGGGGGAAAACAAAAGAAAAATACCCAGAGTTAGTAAACAAGAATATAAAATCGGTATGCATGTCCTATGGGGGGACCCTTTTTGTGCCAAGGGTAGGCCTAGCATGAAAATGCAATCCTCTAGGGTAGGCACTATACCATACCTGACGGATCCGATCAACTTATTGAGTGAAAAAAATAATTTTGAAAAATTTGGTCAATTGGAGTGACGAGAGACATTTGTCAAAATGAGGACAACGTCCGAATGAATTGATCACTTTTGATCGATATAAGAATTTGCAACAAACGTACGGGTTTGACCTTGACGAACTTCCTATCGAAGAGATTGGAATTCGTTGACAAAACTTCTTCAGTAAAGCGCGGGTCAAAACCCCAACTAATCAAATGGCTGGATGCAATGGATATTTTTCTCAAAATTGACTAGGTTTTTCCATTTTGAAATTCAACATTGAAACTCTAATTGGTCAAACGGGTTGAATGAAATTTTTTTAAAATCGACCGCATTACCCTAAAAAGGGAAACGGGTCAAATGAATTGAGTAAAATTTAAAAACTTACTCAAAATTGACCGAATCATCCCTAAAAAGGAACTTGATCGAATGAAATTGAAAATTTTATTCAAAAATGGATCGGATCATCCTAAAAAGGAACTTGATCAAATGAATTGAATGAAATCGAGAATTTATTCAAAAATCGACTAGATTGCCCTAAAAATGGGTGAATTAGCCAAATGAAATGAAATTGAATTAGTGATTTATTCAAAAATCGGCCGAATGACCCTAAAAAGGGTAAATTGGTCAAATGAATTGACGATTTATTCAAAATCGACCGATGACCCTAAAAGGGTAAATTGGTCAAATGAATTGACGATTTATTCAAAATCGACCAGGTGACCCTAAAGAGGGTAAATTGGTCAAATGACCCTAAAAAGGGTAAATTGGTCAAAATGAATTGACGATTTATTCAAAAATTGACCGAATGACCCTAAAAAGGGTAAATTGGTCAAATGAATGGTTTATTCAAAATTGATTATGAATTAACAAAAATGGATCGATTGAATCGTCCGGCCATTGGTGGTTTCAGAAAATTAGTCTATGAGCCTTCTAAAATCACGATTTGGCCTCAATTTATTTATCGTCTCAATAGGAGGAATCATTTGTAAATTTCTTCAAATTAGTGTCCTTTATACGCAAGGGATTTTACCAACTTTGATAAAATGGCCAAAAAGTGATTATTAGACGTTCATATTCCAAAAATCACTCTATGAAAATGATTGGATCCTACCTTACCTTGTGCACTACCCCTTTGGATGGTACACAATGTAAACGTGCAAGTCTCGTTGGATTAAGTATCCGAAACACAAGGTGGCTTATCCCCTAACACGGGATCCCCTAAATGGTATTCCCTTCTAGGGTTTATGCATGATGCCAGTTTATTAAAGCGATAAAACATGCAATTTGAAATGAAATCATGACCTAAAAGGACCTTTTATACGCCAAGGTAGGCTTAGAATGCTATGCAATTATTAATCTATGAATGCAATATACCAAAATCTTTAAACGTGCAATAACCTATCTACGAGGGTAGGTTCCTAAAAGAAGGTCATGCCAGACCTCTTATTTGCTAGGGTTTGTGAATGCAATGGGGACATAAAACCAAGAAAGGTTAGTTCAGGCAGAGAAATACACATAACACATTGTAACAACAAGATAAAACAATCAATACAAAGCAATAAAAGGGAAAAAAAAAAGGGTTGGACCCCTCCCCTCGTGAATAGTGTCCCTAGCGCAGGATAAGGCCGACTCTACCCTAAGGCAATTCTAAAATGGATGCATGAGGTTAGGGTTCGCTAATGCATCTAGACTCGATAAGCTCAGGTCCCCGAGCCTTCAGACTTAGAAACCAAGGGTCATCAATCCCAAGGTTCTTTGTCGGTGGCTCGAGCGATTCCCCAAACACCGCTACGCACACATCGTGTCGCGGCTACGTGTTTGAGTGAATCTATCAAAATCCTCAACCTTCGACTAAAAGCTAAAGGCTATCAAACCCATAGCTTAAAGCGGAAGATTGAGTGACCCATTGGATCGTGCTACACACACATCGTGTCGTGATCACATGTCCAAATGGGTCACCTAATCCTAGTAGGGTGGAGTGGCGTGACAAGCCACTAAAAGAAAAATAAAAAGGGATAAATAATAAAGCGAATGCACGTATGCTAGTGCTCGTTTTGGAGGGGAGGGATCAAGAACCAAACGCGAGGCTCTAGGGTGACCCATACCTCTCAAAATGCAATGCAAGCGCGAGATAACAAGTAAACATTCATTCAAACATACATTCATGAGTCGAGGGATTAGTTGGACACGCGTGAAATGCAAAATCCTAAAAAAGAGAAAAATGCAACCCTAAACATCCAATGTGATAAATGAAAAGGTTAAAAAGAGAAAAAGGTTGATTAAATCAAATTTGCTCGGACTCTCAAACTTCCCCAGTGGAGTCGCCAACTGTCGCGCCCCATTTTTTGATAAATAAATAAATGGTCTAAAAAATGTATATTTATTTATTTTTATTCAATTTGTGATTGAAAGAAAAGTGGGTCTAAATGGGAGTTTGAGAATGCGACGATTGTCGCGCCCCATTTTTTGATAAATAAATAAAATGGTTTAAAAAATGTATTTTTTGATTCAATTTGTGATTGGAAAATGAATTGTGATTTAAAAGAAAAATGGGTCTAAATGGGGGTTTGAAAATGCGACGATTTGACCCAAAATTATAGTTTAAAAAGGGTTTTTGAAAAAATGGGAGTCGCCACTTGGTAATGAGTTAAGGTGTACCAAGTCACCTAAAAATGAATTTTTTAGGAAAAAGTTGTAAGAAACCCCTTTTAAACGACTCCTAGTCCACGTAAACCAATGAAAAAGGTTCGGGAGTCACATTTGACGAAGGGGAAGGCAAGGATAAAAATCCAAGGCACCCCTTCGACCTAGCCAAGGCTAGTTGCATGATTTAATCAAAGATTTTCTTGTTTTAATCAAAGAATTTATTACATTTGGATGCACTACATGAATGCAAACCCTAGACCTAGGGGTATTGGGGGAAATTTCCCTTCAAAGGTTGAATGGTGCCAATCACATTAATTGTGAAGCCCAATAACGATCCTTTTGAAGAAGTCACGAATAATGCGAGTGGGATGCAAATGAATGGAATGCATGTATGCAATGTGAGGGTATGTGAAGTGAGGAAAATAATAAAAATAGTAGGATGTAAGTGGAGGTGTGCAAATGTATTTACAAGTGTTTGTGTGCAAGTGAAGGGATAAAAAATGCATATGTGCAAATGAGACAAAGTGTTCGTGTGCAAGTGAAGGGATAAAAAGGTGTACGTGTGCAAAATGGGACAAAAGTGTTCGTGTGCAAGTGAAGGGATAAAAGGTGTACGTGTGCAAATGGGAGGAAAAAATGAAAGTGTAATGATAGAGTGGATGCATGAACCTAGGGAATTCATGCATGATGGGTACGGGGAGACCTAAATCGTGACTCAATTTGCCCTTTGATAGAGAGGATACAAGCGTGCTAAGGCTTAGAAAAAGCCACACTCGTCTATATCCCATATTTAAGGGGACTCTCAAGCAAATGAACCCTATAACTAGCATGAAACGCAAAAAATCCTAAAATGGAGGGAAAAGGGGTTCGAGGGGCATGCAAAATGATAAAACTAAGGAAAATGCGTGATATGTGGTGAACAAGCAAATGATGTACTAACGAGGGGTAATCCCTAAGGGTCCAGCGTTGGACTGGCCTATTCTATGAATTCCGACTAGCGTTGGACTAGCGGAAACGTACATTCATCCATCACATTCATTTATGACCATGGAAAGCGAGTAGACATGCCAAACACTCGTAAACACATAGCACATAACATTTAGCATGCTCGACTAGATGCAAGGCCCTAACAAAGCAAATTAACACGTAGCACGTAAGCATGCAAGACAAATGAGACAATTAAAGCCCTAACTATTACATTAGCTAGCTAGGCACACGTCTTCGATAGGTCTTCCTTGAATGCTCCTCCAAGCTCTAACTATTACAAGCCAAGAGGTGTACACATACCCCATAAAGAATAACTTAAAAAAACAAAAGTAAATGACATAAATAAAAGAAATTAAGGAAAGGCTAAGAAAGCAAAGTAGACATGTATTTCTCACGTAGCACGTTGGTTCACATAGGAGAGACAAAAAAGATAAAAGAAGTTATACCTCCCTTGAGTTGGTAATCAAATGAAGTAAAAATGGCTTCAAAACAATAAAAATGTCAAGGTACCACTTTATATGGGAAAATTAAAGAAAATGCGCAAAACAAAGCTCACTTGATCGTAAAGCCTCTAAAGTCATGGCTTAAGTGCAATTGACAAAGCATGGTAGTTAATTGAAGCAAATAAGCAATGAAGTTGCACAAATTAAAATGGCCAAGGACCAAATGGATGAAATTATTTAATTGATTGGGTCATAGCAGCATTAATTAGAAATCAAGGGGTCAAAACGCAAATCTCTGAGATTATTCATGCATGCAACGAAAGAGATTTCTGCATTTGAAGTCTTCTGCACTTATGAATGCCGGTTGCATTTCAATTCAAGAGCAAATTCCAAACAGCTTTAACTAACCATTTCATTTACCCCAACTCTGTACAATCTAAACTCCATGTCCAACAAGCAAAAACATAGAAGGAAATCGTGCAAAAACTTTCATACCAGACTGAAGAAGATTGCTGCAACTGAAGCTTCAAACCATACGATACATACCAAAACATTCAGAGTTTCGGATTAAAGCGTGCAGCTTCAGCGTTGATCATTTAGGCACAAAGGTTAACTAGTAAACTAAATGACTAAAACCAATTTCTGGTGAGCTGCTGCGGAAATAAAAGCAAGAAAAGTAACGCAGCCTCACACAATCATGAGACAAGCTCCTGCAACTAAAAACAAAAGAAGTTTGCTGCCTTTTGCGTCCAAGCTAGTAGCCATTTTCCAGCCGCAATTCTCTATCCATTTCATCATGCAAATAAGTTCAGCAACTACCAGGATTTTAACTATAAGTTCTTGACCAAACATATAACTTCATTGCAGGATCGAAACAAAAAATGGAGCCAATCATTCGTGGGTAAAGACTGAACAGCAAACTAAGGAAGGAGAAAATTGCAGCAAGAATTTCTGCAATATTTTCTTTGCTGCCAAAATTGCAGCTTACCAAATTGCTTTTGTACATTCCGGGTAACAAACTCAACACAGCAAAACCACCCTACAGATTCTTCTAACAAGATCACAGAGACAGGAATGCGTGAGTTTAATATAGCAAGCAAGCAGGCATAATGCAGCAAGCAATCGTGAGGACTTGCATCAATTTCATCTAATCCGGGACTTCCTAATGGATTTGGTAAATCAACTCAAACAAAACGAAAACTTGGGACAAGGGAAAAGGAAGATAAGAACACAATGATGTGGCATGAAATGCAGCAAGAAAAAAAATCAGAACTTGCTCGATCATAGCTGAACCATTGCAGTCAGATACCCAGCAAAGATGATCCTTTTAAGTATGCCAAAAACTTCAATGCAACAAAGAAAAAGGGAACAAAACATGGTATTCCAAAATGGTTGGTAAATCAAAACTTAAATCACAACAATATCATCAATTAAAAAAAAACAATCTGCCCGTATGTTTTGTTGCAACAGAATTCTAACAGATTAAACTCAATATGTCACCAACATCAGCCATGACTACCAAACAAACATCTTAAATTTATCTTGGAACTCTCATCGAAGGAAATAACTACTGTCACTTAAATCCCAGGTCGATACCCATGCAATCCTCAACCATCAAGCAAAACAGGAACAACAGAAAAAGAAAAAAAATAAACTTGACATGAAATCTGGACCGATATACCTCGGTGATGAGCTGCCGGCGCCGATGGAAGGTTAAAATGGTGGCAAACGTGACAATCAGCAGTCCCAATGAACCCTTTTTCCTCCTCAAAGCTGTCTCAAACTTCAACCGTCATCAAAACTCCTCAAGACTCACTGGTTTTCAGATCTTTCTTTCAGTCAGTCCTCTCTTGCGACTGTTTTTCTCGTCCCTTCCCTCTCCTCTATCTCTCTCGCTGGTTTTCTTGTTTTTCCTTTACCCCCAAGCCGTCACTTGCTCCCAGATTTTCCAGCCTTCGCTCTCTCAGCTCTCTCTTCCCCTTTGTTTGCGGCTGTCCCTCTTTTCCTCTCCTGGTTTTCTCGTTTCCAACCCTCTCCTCTCTCCTTTTCTTTCAAGAATCCCAGCTTCCCCTTTTCGTTCGCTGTTTCTTTTTTTTTTCTCTGTTTGCTTCCTTCCGTCGCCCTCTCTTCTTCTGTTTTCTTTTCCCGCCGCCAAATAGCCCCTCAAACTCTCACTTTGTCCCCTTTCCAGCTACCACAAAGAGCTGCGTTCTTTTCTTCTCAGATCCTAGTCACTCATCTCTCTCCACCAGCCGTCAAGTTTTCTCTCGTTTTTTCTTTTCTTCCCCGTTCTCTCCAAAAAACCTCCCCTTTGCGGCTGGCCCTCTCCGTGGCTTTTATATGGAACATCAACCCTAAACTCTCTCAGCCATCTCTCCTAAATTGCAGCTAAGGAGCTGTCCCCAGATTTTTTGCAAATGGCGCAAGTCCGCAGCTTTGATGCTGCGGCAACAATTTTCCTTTTTTTTTTTTTTTTTTTAACTTTCAACTTAATAAATACAGAAATGATAAAATATAAATAATAATAATAACAAATTGACAAAAACCAGATAAAAAAAAACAAAAAAAATTTTAAACAAAAAAAAAAAACTAAACAAAAATGTCCATTTTTCAAATTTTCTTCATTTTTCCACCTTTTTCTTTTCTTTTCTCAAAATAACTAAAGTGCCCAAAGATTGAATTTAAACGTATTTTTGTGAACAATTTTCTTCTTTTTTTCCTTTTTTTATGATTTTCCTTTTTTCTCTTTTTTTTATCTTTTTTTTTATGATTTTTTTTCTCTCTTTTTTTTCATTTTTTCCAAGGAAACATTGCATTTAAATCAAAACAATTAAAACATATTTTTTTGAATGCTTTTCTTTTCTTTTCGAGAAATTTTATGCTAAAAACTTACAAATAATAATAATAACACAAAAAACTAAAAAAACTAAAACTAAAAAGTGAATAAAACGAGCACAAACTAAAAAAATAAATAGTAAACGAAATTACACCAAAATTTGGTGTCTACAGCACTCTCATAAATATTTGTAATGGCATATTCGTGAATATTAGCAGGTAACCGGAACCAATGAACAGCGGCACATCGAAACTCTGATATTATTGATTGTTGGTGTCACTTATCCTGTAGCAGTTTCAATGGCTGAAATTCTATTTTACCGGACGTATAGGTGACGTGGCACGATCTCAACCCTCTATATATACGATTCCTATAAAGAGCTGTGGGGCCCACGTGTCGAATGCTGACGTGGCGTGTTGTGATTGGTCTATTCGTGCACTTTTTCCTGTAGTTTCTACAGGAAAAAAGAACTATTTCGCGGTGTCACCTGGGGTCACTTTCACTGTAGAAACTACAGTACCGGTCACCAGGTCACTGTGCATAACTAAATTGGTGGCCGGCTTACCGGTTCACCTGTGCTTGTTTCACTGTTTAGCACTGTATATCTTGTAAATTTCACGTGGCCTGATTGGTTTAGTGGATGATGGGTCCCATGTGTAATGATGAAACCGCGTGATGTTTTTGGCGGTCCCTTTATTTTGAACGATTAACTGTTCATTGATTTGTTGTATGATGTGATTTGGACATGATTATTGCAATTTTGAACGGATAAGTTGTTTTTTAAAAGAACATTTTCCCACTTAAATGTTTAGCATGATTTGTTGACAATTGCTGAGTACGATTTGTTAGAATTGCTGAGTACGATTTTGGCAGTACTGTGTGTGAACCCTGAATTTGGTGAGTATTAATTGTTATTTGATATTGTGCGACAAATCGTGAATTATTATCGGATTTCAATGATAAATGGTATTATTTTAACAACTTTATATGTTTAATTTATAATTAGATAAATTATAAATTAATATTTTTGATAATATGTTATATTATGGATTTTATAAATGTCGGTATTATTAGTTTTGAGTGATCGTACAATATTAATTATGCGGTGCACTTTATTATATTATTTAGAAACACTTGGCATATTCATATTTTTGGATAAATGATATTTTTATTAATAACCATCATAAAATAGGGTTTTTGACCCTATTATTACATTCCATTCGGATATTACATCGACTATTGCAGCATTAAATAAATCCACTGAAAAATATGGACTGAAATTATTCAATTTTTGAAAAATCATAATGTATAGCCTCCGGATAATACTTGGAAAATTGACTACACTGCTCTGTATCCAGATATCCTCTATACGCTTGTATGATGTGATCCGGAGAAGCCTCCTTGGTGTGTGATTTATCCGGAACATGACTGTTAATGTGTTCCACGGTCTCAAAAAGGGTCTTATGTGACCCTGACCCTACAATTGGATATGAAACGGTGTTGGTGTTGGAAGTAGTAGTATTGCAGACAACAAAATTTTATTTTTATTTTTAACTTTATTTTTATCATTTTTTATTTATTTTTATTTTTTTATTTTTATTTATTAAGTTAGGTTCATCATTTTCATTTTTGTAAGATGTTTATGCACTAAATTTATACAAAAAATAAAAATAAAAATAGAAAACAAAATTGTTCACAAAAATATGCTTTAACTCTTTTAGATTCAATTTATGAAATTTGTTGTTTGTTTAGCTAAATTAAGTGAAAATTAGTGAAATATATAATAAAATAAAAAGGAAAAATCATCAATGAAAATCAAAAATTTTTTTGCATTTCATTTGTTTTGGTTAATCTTATTTTATTTTCGTTTTTGCTGTTAAAATTACTTCATTGTTTGTTATTAAAAAAAAAAGGAAGAAAGCAAGCTCACGCATGTGTTAGCTACACACGATCCAAGCCCTTCCTCAGCTTCATATCAGAAACCAGATACGTGCAGTACAGAAAATGGCAGCTGGCTTTTTCTTCCCATTTCATTCGTTCCTCCAAAGGATTCTCAGTACAAGCGGGATCAAAGGGGCAAGAACAGGCCACATAAACCCATTTTGGGGTTTGAGATCTCAGCCTTCCGTTGTAGGTTTAGGTTTTGGGTTTCTTTAAATGCTTGAAAACGCAGCTAGCAAAAGGAGACTCTGGTGACGACGGAGAGGGAAGAAATAGAAAAAGGCTTTCGGCCAAGAGAGAAAAGGGAGATGGGGTAACAACCGAGAGTGAAAGGAAAAGAATCGAGTGACGGCTAAGGGGAGAAGGAGTGACGGCTGGAA
This sequence comes from Coffea arabica, assembly GCF_036785885.1. NCBI lineage: Eukaryota > Viridiplantae > Streptophyta > Magnoliopsida > Gentianales > Rubiaceae > Coffea > Coffea arabica. The sequence goes on from NC_092314.1 coordinate 30,157,689, forward strand.
AAGGAGTTTGAGGGGGAGAAACCGAGAAAGGGCTACAGAGAAAGGGAATTAGCAAAAGAGAGATAGCTAGAGGAAACGAACGGAAAGAAAGAGCTTCAAGAGGAGGAGAGTTTTTGACGGCTGAAAGAAAAGGGAGTGGGACGGCTGAAGAGAAAAATAGGAGAGAATCTGGGTGGGAGTTAGATTGAAGGAAAGGAAGAACTTTGCTGCTGGGGTAGAAAGCTACGGGAAGGTTTCTTCATCAAAGCCTGGGGTTGATCTCTTCATCAAACTCAAGCTGAGGTTTTAGATCCAAAGGAGGTAAAACAAGTAAACTTCGACCCATTTCTTATTCATATCACTTCCCATATGAAGCCCGTGAGTATGGCAAGTTTATCATTTTGTAGCAGTTTCCTCGCATGTTACTTGCATTTTACAGTCAAAAGCTGCTTTCTTTAGTCGATTGTTTGCTCCCCTTTGCCGTCTGTTGGTTCTGTCTATGCTTCATGTTGACTGATGATTCTTCGTTGATGAAGTTATAATGTCTTGTGGGAATTGTTTCGCATGAATATGTTTCAGCCGAGTGAGAAAATGTAGAAAGTTTTCACCTTTGCATGACTTTTGGCCCCTACCCTGCATGCTCTTGTCCCAGAAGCTTTGTTTATCAGTTTGGTTAGTTTAGTTGATGATTTTGAGACTAGTGGATGATATTTTATAGTCTTCTTTTGGGGGTAAATCTTGACAATTATTGATGGTTACTGACTAATAAACAACCCATAAGGAAATTGCAGAAGCTTCCTTGCGGTTTGTGAAGTCACGGAAAGTTTCCAGTTTGCGTGTTTGATCCTAATTTCGTGCTTAAATACAAAGGTTTTACGTTTGCAAAGTAGGAAGATTGTTTGAGGATTTTGTTGCCTGAATTCAAATGGTGTTTAACTGATATTTGCGCATGAAATCTGCTGCAACAAGCTCGAAGCTTTCGGTTTGTTGCAGCAGCGTGGAAATTTCTTTTGATTGCTCAAAGCTCAAGGCTTTCTTTCCTTTGGTTGCTGAAATTTTCATTTGTTTGAAGCGTTTGGTTCGCTTGTAGCTTGATGGATACACCACGTACGCACTCACCCCAAGCTGTCTTCTTGTTGTCTTGACTGTGTTTTTATATCCAGTCGTATGGGTGAATCTGTTGGGTATAGACCGTTGCATTTGGGCAACGTTAACAACATGGGTTGGAAGCTTTAGCCTTGGGGTTTGGTGGATAAGAAAGTTGCAGGAAAAAAATTGTGTCTGGAAAATGCAGAAATGTCTTCGATGTTTGCGACTGGTCTTTCTCTTGTTCGTTCATATGTTCCAATAGCGGTTTTCCTTGCGTTTCTGTGGAGTCTTGAGGATTGCTCAACAGCTTGTTTGAGAGGTTTTGGTTTGGTTAACATTAATTAAGCGAGATTTTAGTTGCTGTTTTCCTTTTACAAGGCATGCGCGTGATTAGGAACTTAGAAGATAAAAGCCATCAGTTTTCTTTATCTTGTTCGGGTTTGTTTGTTTTGGGTTTGGGTCGAAGTTTTCAGAAAGTGTTCATATCATTTTGTTGTGTTCTTACGGTTGGTGGTTGAACAAGTTAGGATTTGTTTGAGTTAGGTTGCATGAATGTATCTAGGCTGGAAAGAAAAGAAACCGTATGAGAATGGTTACAGAAGGCAGCAAGCTTTGGTAGTAGAAGCTTTCTCCGTAGCCTTTTGCATGAAGTTTTGCATGAAAAATGTTCAAATAAATTGCATTTCAACCCCTTGGTTTTTGGTTAATGCTACAAAGGTCCAATTATGTTCTAATCTCTTGCAATTAGGTCCTACAGTAATTGCAATTTGAATCATTACTAGACCCTTTCATTACTTATGGACCTTTGAAGTTCCCAAAATATTTTAATTGGACTTGAGTGATTGATTAACGTTTGCTATTGGGTCCTTTTGTTTCAATTTGTCAGATATGTTGTCTATTTTTATTTGAATGCTTTGAGTGATTCAATTTTCCATTTAATTTTTGTTGATTAAAGTGATGCCTTAACTCTTTCTTTGTTTTTGGAGGGTAAATAAGTAATCTCACTTCATTAGGGCTCCAACTCAAGGGAGGTACACACAATCCCTTATTTCTTACTTTATTTGACCCTACGTGCCTTATGTGACATTATGTGTTCAATTGCATGCCTCTTGAATGTTTTTTATTTATTTATTTATTTCATTTATTTGTTTATTCGCTTTATTGGCTCTAGTTTTGTATATTTATTTCAATCATTTGAAAGGCACTTGAATGCCAAAGTTGTAATAGTTAGGAGTTTATTTACTTGTTTTTTATTCCTCTCCCCCCTTTAGATTGTAGTTAGGTATTCCCCAATGTAATAGATAGGGCTCATTTGCTTGTTTGCCTCGTTTGTTGGCGTGCTTGCCTGCCTATGTGTTTAATTACTTTCCCTTATATGTATATTACTTACCCCTTTATATGAAACATGACATTGGACTTGCATTTCATCTAAGCATTAGAATTAGGTTAGATCATTTGCTTGATTAGATAGGAAAACCCCTTGAGTATGGGATATGAACGAGTTTGGCTTTTGAGCTTTAGCACGCTCGTATTCCCTCTATAAAAGGGAAAATTGAAGTCACGAACATTAGATCCCCGCACCCGTTATGATGCATTCCTTTAGGTCATGTATATTTGTATAATTATAATTTATTATTTTTCTTTTCTTTTCTTAGAGTCTCATATTTTTACATTATCCGTGACCTCTTCAAAGAATCACTATTGGGCATCTCAATTAATGTGATTGGTACCAAGTAATATTTGAAGAGATATTCCGACCACCTGATACCCTCATAGGTTTAGAGTTTGCGTTCATATAGTACGTCCAAATGTGATAAATTTTGAGGTTAAATTTAGAAAATCTTTGACTAAATCACGCAACTAGCCTTGGCTAGGATGAAAGGGTGCCTTGGATTTTTATCCTTGCCTTCCCTTTCTTCAAATGTGACTCCCGAATCTTTTTCTCTGATTTTCGTAGACTTGGAGTTGTTTAAAAAGGGTTTTTCTACTTTTTTTTTACAAAATTCACTTTAGGTGACTTGGTACACCTTAACTCTATACCAAGTGGCGACTCCGATTTTTTATTCAAAACCCTTTTTAAGCTATAATTTGGGCCCAAATTGTCGCATTACAAGTCCCATTTAGGTCCATTTTCTTTTAAATTAAAAATTCATTTTTCAATCAAAAATTGAATTAAAATTCATTTTCCAATCCATTTTTCTAAAAACTAATTTATTTTTCTTTATTTCCAAAAATGGGGCGCGACAAGTATTGCGTTTCTGTTGATGATCATATCCATCTTCCTCGGCGAGCAACTCTCGGAAAAGTCTCTTCTGAGTTGTTCGACCTCGTCGGATACGTCTCCTGTGTATGGCTCTGACTTCCCTGATTTTCTGCCTCAGAGCTGAAGGCTCTGTTGGTTTCTTCATACAATGGCTCGGAGATGAATACGAATTTTGCATTGTTTTCTGTCCAATCCCTTAATGCTTGCTTATCGGCTCTGTCAAGATAATCCCTATATGATGAATCTGGACCTGGATTACACAATATGATAGCTGGAATCCCTCCTCTGATTAGGACTGGTTTGCCGTATTTGCAGTTTGATACCCAGTCCTTTTGAGCCCCGATAAACTCTTTATAATGCTTGAGATATTGCGGATTGACGTCATCGATGATGTCATACCAAGCATCATTGTTGTATACTTTGTTATTCAAATCTAAATGCCGCACAAATAATTGTGTGGACCCAATGACCTGGCCCATATTGTTTTTCCTAATCTGGATGGGCCTTCGATAATAATGGACATTAGTCTATTGGGCCTAGATTCAATGGGCTTTATATTTGTATTAGCCCAATCCATTAATTCATACGGCACATTGTCGGCCAATGGAAATGGACTTGTATATTCTTGGGTTGGTGTAGAATATAATTTATCCGCATTGCACTTAATCTTGTCATAATATATGCAGTAAGATTTTGGATCTCCTTCTTTGATTACGTTCGTGAAATCTTCAACTGTATCCTGTTCAAGTGCCTCCGCATAGCATTCATGTTGATTTCTATATATCTTACTAGACTTGAACGTTCCCCAATCACAAAAATCTCCGTATTTGAAAATGTAATCTCGTATAGCTCTTGCATCTCTGGCAGCTTGTGTATTTGGATGGTATACTTGAGATCTTTGATGGCATACTAAATCGAATAGTCTATCATCTCTTGTTTGGAACTTGTCTACAAATTGTACGAGTATGTGTAGATGTGGAGTACCGTCTTCATGCAGCTCTGAGGATACTCTAACATATGAAGGTTGATTATTTGGGAATTTATCAAGGAGTTTTTCAAGACATGATTCTTTTGAAATATCACATCTAGAACATGTGATGAAAATATTTGTAGCAGCAAGTTGGAAAGAACTTGTACTTGGCATTGTAATTGTCTGGAATAAATGCAGGTGATACTATCACTATCAAAAATAATAAAACGCAGTGACAGGAATCCATTATTTATAATGTGCCCGTAGGGCACTCTCGTAAATATTTGTAATGGCATATTCGTGAATATTAGCAGGTAACCGAAACCATTGAACAGTGGCACATCCAAACTCTGATATTATTAATTGTTGGTGTCACTTATCCTGTAGCAATATCAATGGCCGAAATTCTATTTTACCAGACGTATTGGTGACGTGGCATGATCCTGTCGGATGCTGACTTGGCGTGCTGTGATTGGTCTATTCGTGCACTTTTTCCTATAGTTTCTACAGGAAAAAAGAACTATTTTGCTGTGTCACCTGGTGTCACTTTCATTGTAGAAACTATAATACCGGTCACCAGGTCACTGTGCATAACTAAATTGGTGACCAGCTTACCGGGTCACCTGTACTTGTTTCTCTGTTTAGCACTGTATATCATGTGAATTTCACGTGACCTGATTGGTTTAGTGGATGATGGGTCCCATGTGTAATGATAAAACCGCATAATGTTTTTGGCGGTCCCTTTATTTTTAACGATTAACTGTTCATTGATTTGTTGTATGATGTGATTTGGACATGATCATTGCAATTTTGAACGGATAAGTTGTTTGTCAAAAGAACATTTTTCCTGCTTAATTGTTTAGCACGATTTGTTGACAATAGCTGAATACGTTTGTTCTGGATTGCTGAGTACGATTTGTTAGAATTGCTGAGTACAATTTTGGTAGTACTGTGTGTGAACCTTGAATTTGGTGAATATTAATTGTTATTTGATATTGTACGACAAATCGTGAATTATTATCGGATTTGAATGATAAATGGTATTATTTTAACAACTTTATATGTTTAATATATAATTAAATAAATTATAATAATATGTTATGTTATGGATTTTATAAATGTCGGTATTATTAGTTTGAGTGATCATACAATGTTAATTATGTGGTGCACTTTTTTTTTTTTCAAACTTTAATCTTTATTGATGAACTGAAAAGAGGGAAAAGGGAGACAACAAGCCATCTACTACCTAACAAGCCATCTTTATGTGGTGCACTTTATAATATTTTTTAGCAACACTTGGCATATTCATATTTTTGCGTAAATGGTATTTTTATTAATAACAATCATAAAATAGGGTTTTTGACCCTATTATTACATTCCATTCGGATATTACATCGTTTATTGCTGTATTAAATAAATCCACTGAAAAATATGGACTGAAATTATTCAATTTTTTGAAAAATCATAATGTATAGCCTCCGGAGCCTCCTTGGTGTGTGATTTATCCGGAACATAACTGCTAATGTGTTCCATGGTCTCAAAAAGGGTCTTATGTGACCCTGACCCTGCAATTGGATATGAAACAGTGTTGGTGTTGGAAGTAGTAGTATTGCATTTCTGTTGATGATCATATCCATCTTCCTCGCGAGAGCAACTCTCGAAAAAGTGTCTTCTGAGTTGTTCGACCTCGTCCGATATGTCTCCTGTGTATGGCTCTGATTTCCCTGATTTTCTGCCTCAGAGCTGGAGGCTCTGTTGGTTTCTTCGTATAATGGCTCGGAGATGAATAAGAATTTTGCATTGTTTGCTGTCCAGTCCCTTAAAGTTTGCTTATCAGCTCTGTCAAGATAATCCCTATATGATGAATCTGGATCTGGATTATACAATATGATAGTTGGAATCCCTCCTCTAATTAGGATTGGTTTGTCGTATTTGCAGTTTGATTCCCAGTCCTTTTGAGCCCCAATGAACTCTTTATAATGCTTGAGATATTGCGGATTGACGTCATCGATGACGTTATACCAGGCATCATTGCTGTACACTTTGTTATTCAAATCTAAATGCCCACACAAATAATTGTGTGGACCCAATGATCTGGCCCATATTGTTTTTCTTATTCTGGATGGGTCTTCGACAATAATGGACATTGGTCTATTGGGCCTGGATTCAATGGGCTTTATATTTGTATTAGCCCAATCCGTTAATTCATACGGCACATTGTCGGCCAATGGAAATGGACTTGTATATTCTTGGGTTGGTGTAGTATATAACTTATCCGCATTGCACTTAATCCTGTCATAATATATGCAGTAAGATTTTGGATCTCCTTCTTTGATTATGCTCATAAAATCTTCAACTGTATCCTATTCAAGTGCCTCCGTATAGCATTCATGTTGATTTCTGTATATCTTACCAGACTTGAACGTTCCCCATTCACAAAAATCTCCGTATTTGGAAATGTAATCTCGTACAGCTCTTGCATCTCTGGCAGCTTGTATATTTGGATGATATACTTGAGATCTTTGATGGCATATGAAATCGAATAGTCTATCATCTCTTGTTTGGAACTTGTCTGCAAATTGTACGAGTACGTGTAGATGTGGAGTACCGTCTTCATACAGCTCTGAGGATACTCTAATATATGAAGGTTGATATTTTGGGAATTTATCAAGGAGTTTTTCAAGACATGATTCTTTTGAAATATCACATCTAGAATATGTGATGAAAATATTTTTAGCAGCAAGTCGGAAAGAACTTGTTCTTGGCATTGTAGTTGTTTGGAGTAAATGCAAGTGATACTATCGCTATAAAAAATAATAAAATGCATTGAAAGGAATCCATTATTTATAATGTGCCCACAGGGCACTCTCGTAAATATTTGTAATGGCATATTCGTGAATATTAGCAGGTAACTAGAACCAATGAACAGTGGCACTTCAAAACACTAATATTATTGATTGTTGGTGTCACTTATCCTGTAGCAATATCAATAGGTGAAATTCTATTTTACCGGACATATAGGTGATGTGACATGATCCCAACCCTCTATATATAAGATTCCTATAGAGGGCTGTGGGGCCCACGTGTCGGATGCTGACATGGCGTGCTGTGATTGGTCTATTCCTGCACTTTTTCCTGTAATTTCTACAGGAAAAAAGAACTATTCCGCGGTGTCACCTGGTATCACTTTCACTGTAGAAACTACAGTACCGGTCACCAGGTCACTGTACATAACTAAATTGGTGATTGGCTTACTGGGTCACCTGTACTTGTTTCACTGTTTAGCACTGTATATCATGTGAATTTCATGTGACCTGGTTGGTTTAGTGGATGATGGGTCCCATGTGTAATGATGAAACCACGTGATGTTTTTGGCGATCCCTTTATTTTGAACGATTAACTGTTAATTGATTTGTTGTATGATGTGATTTGGACATGATTATTGCAATTTTGAATGGATAAGTTGTTTTTTATAAGAACGTTTTTCCCGCTTAATTGTTTAGCACGATTTGTTAACAATTGCTGAATACGTTTGTTCTGGATTACTGAGTACGATTTGTTAGAATTGCTGAGTACGATTTTGGTAGTACTGTGTGTGAACCTTGAATTTAGTGAATATTAATTGTTATTTAATATTGTACGACAAATCGTGAGTTATTATCGGATTTGAAAGATAAATGGTATTATTTTACCAACTTTATATGTTTAATTTATAATTAAATAAATTATAAATTAATATTTTTGATAATATGTTATGTTGTGGATTTTATAAATGTCGGTATTATTAGTTTTGAGTGATCGTACAATGTTAATTATGCGGTGCACTTTATTATATTATTTAGCAACACTTGGCATATTCATATTTTTGGATAAATGATATTTTTATTAATAGCAATCATAAAATAGGGTTTGTGACCCTATTATTACATTCCATTCGGATATTACATCTTCTATTGCTGTATTAAATAAATCCACTGAAAAATATGGACTGAAATTATTCAATTTTTGAAAAATCATAATGTATAGCCTCAAGATAATACTTGGAAAATTGACTACACTGCTCCGTATCCAGATATGCTCCATACGCTTGTATGATGTGATCCGGAGGAGCCTCATTGATGTGTGATTTATCCAGAACATGACTGTCAATGTGTTCCACGGTCTCAAAAAGGGTCTTATGTGACCTTGACCCTGCAATTGGATATGAAACGGTGTTGGTGTTGGAAGTAGTAGTATTGCGTTTCTGTTGATGATCATATCCATCTTCCTCGCTGAGCAACACTCGGAAAAGTGTCTTCTGAGTTGTTTGACCTCGTCTGATACGTCTCCTGTGTATGGCTCTAACTTCCCTGATTTTTTGCCTCAGAGCTGGAGGCTCTGTTGGTTTCTTATCAGCTCTGTCAAGATAATCCCTATATGATGAATCTGGACTTGGATTGCACATTATGATAGCTGGAATCCCTCTTCTAATTAGTACTGATTTGCTGTATTTGCAGTTTGATACCCATCCTTTTGAGCCCCGATGAACTCTTTATAATGCTTGAGATATTGCGGATTGACGTCATCGATGACGTTATACCAGGTATCATTGCTGTACACTTTGTTATTCAAATCTAAATGCCTGCACAAATAATTGTGTGGACCCAATGACCTGGCCCATATTGTTTTTCCTAATCGTCGTTTGTCTTAAAGTGCTGTCCGAAGCTTGTTGCTTGTTGTCCGAAATTTCAATCTCATTGTCCTTGTGTTATCCAACTTGTTAACTTGTTTTCAAATCTGAATTTTGCAAAACTTGTTGGTGTCGTGTGAATATTGAAAGAACCTACAAGAAATCTTTAGTTTCTTGACCACAATCTTGAAGTTCTTGAAATTCTCGATAGCCTTCTTGGAAATATTTGGGGTTCCAAACACTTCGAGACTTCCAATCTTGGGGTTCTTGAAATTTTGAAATTTTCCTTGAAGAATCTTGACGTTTTTGAATGGATCTTGACCATGTGCATTGGCCAGAGTACAAATCTGGAAATTCTTCCATTCGGCCAAGTGTTGTGTTGTATTTGTCCGTGATAGTCAAAAAGAGGAAAAAAAAAACAAAACAGAAAACAAAAGAGAAAGGAATCGGTTGGCAAAAACAAAACAAAGAAGAAAAAAAAAGAAACGAAGAAGGGCAACCGAGTTGTGCTAGTTTTGTTGGAAGAAGTCGAATCCTAGTGCTCTCTTGAGAAACCAATTGAATTGCAAATTCTTACTTGGTTTGGAACTTTCTAAAAGTTGTTACAAGAAGAAAAAGGATTTTTCAAAGGTTTCCAAAACCTACTTGTTTCCAAATTCAATTAAGAAACTAGTGAACAGCTTCGATAGCTCTCCTACTCTCACTTGATTAAGTCCATTAGAATTAGGAAACTAGTGGCCGCTTGTTTCCTTTTCCTATTCTCGATCTTTTGAGTCCATCCGCATTAGGAAATACCTAAAATCCCCCTGCAAACCGTGATCCAATTCGTGCCCAAAGTGTCTTCGTCCTTTGGTTACTCTTGTGCGAAAGGTTGGTGAATAATTTTTGGAGTTTGCGGCATTGCTCAAGTTACTCGATCCGGCAAGGTAAGAGCTTGGTAAGACTACTAGAGTGACTCTGAGTAAAACACGAGCGCGAGCAAAACACTTAGGGAGTGAAGTAAGGCTATACTTGTATTATTTTCTTGCTTGCTAACTCTTGGCAGGAGCAAAAGAAGTCACATGGAGCAAGCTAACCCGGCCGCTGACTATGCAATGATGTTCAATGCCACAACATCCGAACTCAAGAGGATTAGTGAACAACAAATGGAGGAAATGCATAACCGGTTCGACGAGCTATCCAAGAACTTTACTAAAGGCTCTAGATCCAGGTCTCATAACTGAAATCAAGGCGGTTCCAAAGGGTTGAATTACGAGGACTACTCAACGAGTGATAATGAAAAGAGAACTGAAAGGCCTAAGAAGGACAATACCAAGGACGTGTTAAGGGGACTTAAAATTAAAGTTCCTACCTTCCAAGGTAAGAGTGACCATGAGGCTTATTTGGAATAGGAAGGCTTATTTGGAATTGGAAGGTAGAATTGAAATGGTCTTCAATTGCTATGATTACAGTGAGGAGCAAAAGGTAAAGGTTGCTACTGTTAAGTTCACTGATTATGCCTTAATTTGGTGGGATTAAGCAAGGACCGAGAGGAGAAGGAATGGTGAGCCACAAGTTTGAACTTGGTGTGAACTCAAGGCCATGATACGGAAGAGATTTGTTCCCAGCTACTACAACCGAGACCTCCACTTGAAGTTACAAACTCTCACTCAAGGCAATATGAGTGTTGAGGATTACTATAAGGAGATCGAAATGGCAATGATGAGGGCTAATATCCAAGAAGACAGTGAAGCTACAATGGTGAGGTTTCTTAGGGGTTTAAACCTTGAACTTCAAGAGGCCTTAGAACTACAACATTATTTGGATATGGGCGAACTACTTGAACTAGCCATCAAGGCCGAGCTGTGAGAACCCGTAATTTTCTCATTTTTCTAGGATTTTTTCTCGTTAATGGCATGTTTTCCGTTAATGGCATGTTTTTCTCATTTTTTCTCGTTATGAGTAAATATAGTTTTTAGATGATTTTTCTAGTATCGGTTAGGTTTTGAGAAATTAAGAGCGTATACCGGACGTGGGACCCGCTAGTGCGGAAAGTTCGGAAAAATTCGGCCAACTAGGTTAAGTTTTGGATACTGGGTTTAATTTACCGGGTGTTATAGGATAATTAGAGGTTGCTATTTGGATTGGTGTGAGAGGAAACAAAGAGATAAAGATGCATTAATTATAGTGACAAGTGTCACCATATGGTTAGTGGTTACTTTTGACTACTATTCATACTTTTACCCTTTTACTAAAAGAGCGAATTGCGCGAAATGTCACTAAACTATTTCAAAGTGCCGGTTCTGGTCACTAAACTTTTTTATTAGCGCGAAATGTCACTGAACTAGTAAATCTATACCGTTTTGGTCACTCAGTGTATTTGTGCCGTTAGGAGAGACGGAAATCAACTTTTTGAGGGGCAAATTTGTCTGCACAGCCTTTTCCTTGAAGCTTTTACATAATCCATGGTTCCTTATCCGGCAAGGACATAAAGGAGATGGCTGATCTGAATGGCGGCAGCATCAAACTTCAACCAAAAAATGCAGGCACTATTTTTCAATTGGAAATTGGTCTCTGACTCTCTGCCTCTTTTAGTTACCCACTACCCAGTCTTGATTTCTGTATTCTTTCACCATTTGTAACAAAACCACAGAGCACCAGCCCCAAACGGTAAAAATTGGAAATTGGGAATGAGAAAATCTCCTTTTTTTCCTCAAGATTTCAAAGATTAGGCAATGAGAAAATCTCCCATCTCAGAGAAGTTTCATCCACGTATACTCTCAGCTTTGGATTATCGGAATCCAAGTGTATACTCTCAGCTTTGGATCGTCCACGTGTCACGAAATTAACCCAAGGGCTTGTCCTGATTCAATTGCCCTCGGGGCTGATACTTAATCCTGAAACCATGCGCTCTCGGCCACAATTTAGATTTGCAACTCTTGCGTTGCCTCACCTGAGCTGACGCTAATTTGGCACTAATTTCGAGAGTGGGAGCGTGGGAGGAAAATTTATTTGAAAATGGTGGCAGGCATCAATTTGACCTCGCCGAAGTCCACTTTATTGCCAAATCATTCATCTTCAGGAGAATCAAACACTACTGCTTTCCTTGGTGGGTCACCTTTAAATGGCTTATCTTTTCAATTAAAACCCAAAGTAATCAAGAATGTCAATTTGGTAGTTGCTTCCGGAAAAGCCATCAGCAGCACGAGTGGTAGCAGTGGCGGAAGGTTCTACTTCAATATCACTGGGTTTCCTTTCCCTCTTGGTCCTTTCCTAAATAGGCGGACAATCAGAACTGAGGTTAGTAATTTGTGCCCTCGTTTTTTCAGTCCTGGCTCTTGACCTTTCTGCATCAGAGCAATAATCCTATCTAGTTGAATTTCTGCTTTGCTGCCGTTTTTCTTGTGGGTTAGTTTCGTGAGTCCTGTGCATATACTGTCCATCGATCATCCAATGAAAGGTTAGTTTCGTGCTCTTGACCGATAAAGGGTAAGTAATGATAAATAATGTAAGGAAAGGTAAGTAATGATAAAGGGTGTTCTTTGTTACAAATGGTGAAAGAGGGAGGAGGAGGAAGAAGAAAGAAAAAGGGAAAGGAAGGAGAGTGGAGGTGGAGGTGATGGCGGTGGGTGGCAATGTAGGTGATGGATGGTTGTGGGTGAAGAAGAATGAGGGCATAAATTTTTTAACTATTGTGTAGACGAAATTACCCCTTAAAAAGTGATTTTCCGTCTCTCCTAACGGCACAAATACACGGAGTGACCAAAATGGTATAGATTTACTAGTTCAGTGACATTTCGCGCTAATAAAAAAGTTTAGTGACCAGAACCGGCACTTTGAAATAGTTTAGTGACATTTCGCGCAATTCACTCTTACTAAAATAACTCAAAAATTGATCAAAATTCACTCCAAATTTGCAAGCTCATAGCCGGCCCTCTCCAAGAAAGAAAGAAAGAAAACTCTTCAAGTTTTTGCTTCAATCTTGCTCAAATCTACCAAATCAACCACTTAATCTTGCTTTTGTTCCATAGAAAACCTTAAGTGAGTGATTGTGAGTTGTTTAGTGGAGTTGTTTGGAAGGTTAAGGTGATTAGTTGCTCCCTCTCTTGTGTTGCTAAGGTGAGTAGTGAAGGAACCCCTCTCCTCCATCTAATGATGTTTAATTCATGATTTGTGGTAGTTTAAGATGTAATTTTATGGATTATATCTTGATTTTGGTTGAATTGGTGAAGTTTTATAATTATTGGTGATTTTTCTGTTTTCATATGATTATTATTATGTGGTCATGTATGATGAATAGAAATGATATTTAAGGAAGCTGGAAGGTGGAAAAAGTGGTTAATTGCAGGAAATTTCTGTTTTGGAAGGAAATTTGGAAAGCTAGGGTTTCATTTCCTTCATTCTGCCTGGCACTGTTCATCATAGTTAGAGGCTGAATTAGCCTTGAGTTAAAACATGAACGTTTTAGGGAATGATATTTTAGAGATGCCTGCAAAATTTCAGGCCAATCGGAGGAGCGTAACTTGTAAAAAGACCGAAATACCCCTGCTGCCCTGGTTTCACCCGAACTTGAGAATTGCTTCTGTAATTGGTTAATTTGGTTGGGAATACTTCTGATTTGGTTGTTGAGGTCTTCTGAAAAATGTAGCCTGATGTCTTAGCTTTCGGATGGCTTTAAAATCACTTGATTTGGACTTACGTAGCCTGAATTACAGTTTGTTAACCAGAATGCAGTTTGTTCACCTGTTTTTGCGGTTCTAGTTTAGTATCTTGCATTTTTGACCTAGTTACACTATGAACTGGACTGAGTGACCTACTGTAACTTTGTAGCCCTATCTCTTAGCTTCAAAACGGTGTATCTTACACCTCCACCCAATAATTTTAGTGCCAATGGTGCCAAAACCGCAAAATGACATCAAAAACTATTTTTCTGGTTTAGAGTTTAATTCCATTTCCGGATTTCCCTGGTTTACTCTAGTGCTTATACATTCTTATGAAGCTCTATTTTGATAGTATTTGGGATTGATTTATGACTTGTAAGCGAGTCTTATTGTGCTTATTTGAATATGTTAGGACGTGACGGTGGTGCAAGACACTCTTAGGCGGAAGTGCATGAAATATCATTTGCTTGATTGATGAATGTACTACTCACTTGTTGTTTACAATGTGGCTTTGGTATATGTGAACTTGATGCCTTGACGGATTATTTGCTCTGTGACAGCCCCACCTCACCCTAAGGCGAACCAAAGGGTTCAGCGGGCCGCCTGCCCAACTCTCGCCAGGACTACAGAGTGGAATCACACAAATCCTATATTACGCGCGATAGGACCCAAAAAGAATTGAACGATTGAAGACCGCCAAGCTTACAAGTAACTTACCCAAAATCACACGGGGAAAACACTTTCATATATACATGTCGCTAGGTTTACAATACAAGTGGAACCAGTGAAATGAAATACATTTGGAGTTTGCTCACTCTCGAGGAGCTATACAAAAGAACAAAAGATTATCTAACTAGCTCAACTCGCTTCTCAAAATCATGATTTCCAAAAGAGGTTCCTGTAAGGAAAACAAAGATAACGAGGAGGGGGTGAGCTTACGCCCAATGAGGTACCAAACATGTAGCAGAAAAATCATGGCATTTCACGTTATACAAATCAGATACACATGCTCACTATAAAGTAAGACAGGTAAACACAAGAACTCAAATAGGGAGGATACAGGTGCCTCTTAGGAGCCAGCTTTCCAACGCAGCACTAGATCCAAGCCGGTTGACTCTCCGTCAACGTATATAGAACCAACATGTCCGTAGACCCCACTTTACACCAAATTCCGTCCACCAAACACCCCTTTACCGGGCCCGCTCACCTCAACAGAAACAGAAATGGTAATACTCGAGTATACCGGAATCAAGGGTCTCAATACCCAAAGATCCCAAAACAGACTACCGTGGTTCGTTATCTAATCGTCCAGGCCCTTGCCGGCCCGACTCGAACAACTTAGCCACAGGATTTGAGCTCATAGGTCACAAAAAGGTCGTTGGTTACAAGTTTCCAAACGACGTCTGAACAGATACAGATACAGATATCAGATACAGATACAGATTCATATTGACACCAAAATTGGCATATGAACAGACAAGAGAACGAGTGTGATAAAGTACACCCTCGTCTCAAACAAATTAAACAGATTGCAGAGCAGAAATCAAGTTAAACAGCAATGGAGGGGAGTGGTACACTCACCGGTTCAAGTACAGATACCTCAAAAGTTTTCACTACAGATTGGCTTTAATCGCCAAAAAACCCTAAAATAATCAAAGTAAACCAATTGAAGGTTTCACATCCAGAATCGAGTAAACAAAATGCACATGTGAGACTCGACTGCTAGTCGTATGCCTCGCCAAATAATTACTAATGCAAGGGTATAAAACATGATTTTTGGGAAAAAAAAGGTAACATGAAGACCTAGGTTCAATAACCCAAAAGCCCTTCATTTCTATCACAAGCCAATTCAAACTTAAAGGAACCAATCGGCCTAGAAAAATTGGACAACACTTCCCCTAAATTTCTTACTTTTCCAGCCATCACGGCTTCATTATTTTCCTCAATTAACTCCCAAAATCATACTCAATATACATTCATCACCACAGCCATTCAATAGGCTCAAGGTTATCCAAGTACAAAAGTTAGCTAGGAAAATGACCGGAAATAAAAGTCAAGCCCTAGAATATTCCAATAAGCACAAGAAGACTCAATTACAAGTCATAAACCAATGCCAACACGATCACAATAGGGTTCCATAAGCATATATAAGCATTAGAGGAAACCAGAAAAATCCGGAAATGGAATTAGCAGTTTTTGACCTCATTTTGCGGTATTAGCACCAAGTTCACTACGATTATTGGATGAGGGTGTAAGACTCACCATTTTGAAGCTAAAATCCAGGGCTACAACATCACAGAAGGTCACTCAACCCAGTTTTGAGTGCAAATAGGTCAAAAATGCAAGATACTACATCAAAATGTAAAACAGATTCACCAAAACGCATTCTAGCGAAAACATCATAACTCAGGCTCTCTAAGTCCAAATCCAGAAATTCCAAAACCAGTTGAAAGCTAAGAAACAGGACTAAATTTCATCAGAAGGCCTCAACAACCAATTCGGAAGCAATTCCAGCCAAAACAACCAATTACAGGCGCAATTCTTATATTCGGATAAAACCAGGACAGCAAGGGTAATTTCTACTTTCTTCATTCTACACTACTCCAATTGACCTGAAATTCTGTAGACACCTCTAGAATGTCATTCCCTACAAATTTCGTGTTTTAAGCTAAGGCCAATTCACCCTCTAACTAGGAGCTAAAAATTCGGACAGAATGCTCCCTCAAGAACCCTAATTTTCTGAAATTTCTTCCAAACCAGAAATTGGTTGCAATTAATCACTTTTTCCACTTCCTAGAGTCATTATATACCATTTCCAATCATCATAGATAGCCACACAATCATATTCATATTAAAACAGAAAAATCCCCAAAAATAATAAAACTTCATCACTTCAACCACAAATCAAGAAATAATCCATAATATTGCATCTCATACCACCACTAATCATGATTTAAGCATCAATTAAGGGAGGAGGGTGGTTCTTCACAACTCACCTTAGAAACAAGAGAGAGAGAGCTACTAGTCCTCTTAGCTTTCCAAATAACTTCACCAATCACTTCACAATCACTAAGTGGAGGGGTTTTATGGAGTAATTGCAAGATCAAATGGTTGGATGGTTCAACTTGAGCAAGATTGGAGCTAAAACTTGAAGAGTTTTCTTTCTTTCTTGAGAGAGAGAGGGTCGGCCAAGCTTGCAGAAATTTAGGTGCTTTTTGAGTCAAAATTGAGTATTAGTAAAGGTAAGAAATAATGGTCAAAGTCAAGGTTGAATAGGAAGGTGACACTTGTCACCCTTTTTAATGCAACTCTATCCTTTTGTCTCTCCAATGATAGTCCATCTAGGTATCCTCTAATTATCTTTTAACACCTGATAAATTAAATCCAGTATACAAAACTTAACCTAGTTGGCCGAAATTTTCCGAATTTTCCGCACTAGCGGGTCCCGAATCCGATATACGCTCATAATTTCTCAAAAACTAACCGATACTAGAAAATCATTTAAAAACTATATTTACTCATAAAATTTATTTGCACAATTTTTTTTTGAATAAAGAAAAGGTGGAAAAACGTGTAATTAAAAAATTTAAAATCCTAGAAATTAAGAAAATTACGAGTCCTCACACTCTCTCCCCCTTAAAGAAATTTCGTCCTCGAAATTTTCTTATCAACGGAATCTATCAAATCTAGGGTACCCCACAGACCATACCTTCTATGTCGTCCTCAGACGAGTCAGGGACCTGATGATGCTCCAGGGAATATACTCGAGCCGGTACTTTCGCTCCAGTCCCTTCTCCTTTCGACTGTCCAGGGTTGTTCTTGGCGGGTTGCTGAGAGTTGGTCTTGGTTGGTGGCGGACTACCTCTCCACTCGCGCAGGCGAGCTGGACAGTTAGCAATTCGATGTTCGGCGCTACCACAGCGCAGGCATTTTCCTTCTTTCTTCCAACAATTTGCCTCCGTGTGATTTGGCCCTCCGCAATATCCACAGGGACCTCGAGTAGCAGTGACCGATCCTCCCGGTGAGACACCACTGGCCACCCCCGGTTGTCGTACTCCCCCATTTCCTTTTCCACTCTTAGGGGGTGTGCTCTTATCTTCCTGTTCCGAGCTGCTCCCAGGAAAGCCCCTTTTTTTGGCTTGGAAGTTCCTAACTTGTAATCTTGCAGTTTCAACTCGCTGGGCCTTCTCCACCGCATCACTAAAGGCATTAAGTTGGGCTACTGCCAGATCCTTCTGAATTTCAACATTTAATCCTTGGATGAATCGCCTTATCCGTCTTTGTTCGGTTACAATCAATTCAGGCGCAAACTTAGACAATCGAGTGAATTGACTCTCATACTCGGCTACGGTTTGAGTTCCTTGGCGAAGCCGAATGAATTCATCTTCCTTCTTTTCTTGGATTAGAGGAGGAAAAAACTTGGCATTAAATTCTCTCATAAAGTTTGCCCACGTCCTCGGGGTTTGTTCTCTTTCCCACTTCATTCGAATGACATTCTACCAGGAATGGGCGGCTCCCTCTAGTTGAAAGACAGCAAATGTCACCTGTCTCTCCTCAGTGTAGTGTAATGCAGTAAAAATATCGATCATCTTCTCCAGCCACCTTTCAGCCACGTCAGGATCAGGGCCTCCGAGAAATTTGGATGGGGAGAACTTTTGAAATCTCTCAAGGGCTCTATCCTCGCCCTCTATGTGATTACCAGGGTTCCCAGGGTTGGGGTTAGGGTTTTGACCCTGTTGGTGCACTACTTGGGCTAGCAAATCAGACATTTACTGCATAGCAGCGGCTATTTGGACGTTGGGGTCAACTCTAGGTTCAGAGTTTGGTCCATATGAGGTTTCCCCAGTGCCCCTCTCAGATGTAGGTTGTCTGATTCCACGCCCACGGCCCCGTCCACTACGAGTGCCCTCCATTGGTCTACTCAATCTAGGGTCGAAGCGGGAATATAATATTAAACATAGGCAGGCAAAAACAAGTAGCAAGAGGTACGCACAAATCAATAGCATACATGTATAACATAGCTGTACCAAACAAGCCACACAGTAGCAATCAATTAGATACAAATATGAAAAATCCATGAAAGTAGCGGAGTCATCCAGAAGTACTATAGACAAACTAGGTCACAAGTACAACACTAACGAATGAAAAACCTTTTCCCCTCTAGGGCTCCATCCCTAATCTCGAATCCACGAGAATGCCCCAATTTATATATTAATCCAAGATAATCATGCTTAACCACACCCGAACAGACCATACGAAGTTCCATAGAATCGCCTTTCTAGTTCGCCTAAGTCCTTTCTAATCTAGGTTCTCATTGATTTGGTAGCCGGGCACGAGAATCCCAAATAAGATAATTCACAACTCGAGCCGGCCGGTCCCAAGCGTAAATCATCCATATTAAAGATTCCTACCCGACATACAGATCTATCTTCCTCAAGTTTCATGATAAAGATTTTTACACTTATAACATGCCCGGTTCATAGCTTATGCTCAAAAGAGCACTTAACCCTTTCAGACACCTTCACCAAAAGCAGGACCATAACACCACTTGGCCCCAAGCTCACTCCGCACAGAGACCACGCGAAGCAGCTCTGATACCACCTGTGACAGCGCCATCTCACCCTAAGGTGAACCAAAGGGTTCAGCGGGCCGCCTGCCCAACTCTCGCCAGGACTACAGAGTGGAATCACACAAATCCTATATTACGCGCGATAGGACCCAAAAAGAATTGAACGATTGAAGACCGCCAAGCTTACAAGTAACTTACCCAAAATCACATGGGGAAAACACTTTCATATATACATGTTGCTAGGTTTACAATACAAGTGGAACCAGTGAAATGAAATACATTTGGAGTTTGCTCACTCTCGAGGAGCTATACAAAAGAACAAAAGATTATCTAACTAGCTCAACTCGCTTCTCAAAATCATGATTTCCAAAAGAGGTTCCTGTAAGGAAAACAAAGATAACGAGGAGGGGGTGAGCTTACGCCCAATGAGGTACCAAACATGTAGCAGAAAAATCATGGCATTTCACGTTATACAAATCAGATATACATGCTCGCTATAAAGTAAGACAGGTAAACACAAGAACTCAAATAGGGAGGATACAGGTGGCTCTCAGGAGCCAGCTTTCCAACGCAGTACTTGATCCAAGCCGGTTGACTCTCCGTCAACGTATATAGAACCAACACGTCCGTAGACCCCACTTTACACCAAATTCCGTCCACCAAACACCCCTTTACCGGGCCCGCTCACCTCAACAGAAACAAAAATGGTAATACTCGAGTATACCGGAATCAAGGGTCTCAATACCCAAAGATCCCAAAACAGACTACCGTGGTTCGTTATCTAATCGTCCAGGCCCTTGCCGGCCCGACTCGAATAACTTAGCCACAGGATTTGAGCTCATAGGTCACAAAAAGGTCGTTGGTTACAAGTTTCCAAACGACGTCCGAATAGATACAGATACAGATATCAGATACAGATACAGATTCATATTGACACCAAAATTGGCATATGAACAGACAAGAGAACGAGTGTGATAAAGTACACCCTCGTCTCAAACAAATTAAACAGATTGCAGAGCAGAAATCAAGTTAAACAGCAATGGAGGGGAGTGGTACACTCACCGGTTCAAGTACAGATACCTCAAAAGTTTTCACTACAGATTGGCTTTAATCGCCAAAAAACCCTAAAATAATCAAAGTAAACCAATTGAAGGTTTCACATCCAGAATCGAGTAACCAAAATGCACATGTAAGACTTGACTGCTAGTCGTATGCCTCGCCAAATAATTACTAATGCAAGGGTACAAAACATGATTTTTGGGAAAAAAAAGGTAACATGAAGACCTAGGTTCAATAACCCAAAAGCCCTTCATTTCTATCACAAGCCAATTCAAACTTAAAGGAACCCATCGGCCTAGAAAAATTGGACAGCACTTCCCCTAAATTTCTTACTTTTCCAGCCATCACGGCTTCATTATTTTCCTCAATCAACTCCCAAAGTCATACTCAATATACATTCATCACCACAGCCATTCAATAGGCTCAAGGTTATCCAAGTACAAAAGTTAGCTAGGAAAATGACCGGAAATAAAAGTCAAGCCCTAGAATATTCCAATAAGCACAAGAAGACTCAATTACAAGTCATAAACCAATGCCAACACGATCACAATAGGGTTCCATAAGCATATATAAGCATTAGAGGAAACCAGAAAAATCCGAAAATGGAATTAGCAGTTTTTGACCTCATTTTGCGGTATTAGCACCAAGTTCACTACGATTATTGGATGAGGGTGTAAGACCCACCATTTTGAAGCTAAAATCCAGGGCTACAACATCACAGAAGGTCACTCAACCCAGTTTTGAGTGCAAATAGGTCAAAAATGCAAGATACTACATCAAAATGTAAAACAGATTCACCAAAACGCATTCTAGCGAAAACATCATAACTCAGGTTCTCTAAGTCCAAATCCAGAAATTCCAAAACCAGTTGAAAGCTAAGAAACAGGGCTAAATTTCATCAGAAGGCCTCAACAACCAATTCGGAAGCAATTCCAGCCAAAACAACCAATTACAGGCGCAATTCTTACATTCGGATAAAACCAGGACAGCAAGGGTAATTTCTACTTTCTTCATTCTACACTACTCCAATTGACCTGGAATTCTGTAGACACCTCTAGAATGTCATTCCCTACAAATTTCGTGTTTTAAGCTAAGGCCAATTCACCCTCTAACTAGGAGCTAAAAATTCGGACAGAATGCTCCCTCAAGAACCCTAATTTTCTGAAATTTCTTCCAAACCAGAAATTGGTTGCAATTAATCACTTTTTCCACTTCCTAGAGTCATTATATACCATTTCCAATCATCATAGATAGCCACACAATCATATTCATAGTAAAACAGAAAAATCCCCAAAAATAATAAAACTTCATCACTTCAACCACAAATCAAGAAATAATCCATAATATTGCATCTCATACCACCACTAATCATGATTTAAGCATCAATTAAGGGAGGAGGGTGGTTCTTCACAACTCACCTTAGAAACAAGAGAGAGAGAGCTACTAGTCCTCTTAGCTTTCCAAATAACTTCACCAATCACTTCACAATCACTAAGTGGAGGGGTTTTATGGAGTAATTGCAAGATCAAATGGTTGGATGGTTCAACTTGAGCAAGATTGGAGCTAAAACTTGAAGAGTTTTCTTTCTTTCTTGAGAGAGAGAGGGTCGGCCAAGCTTGCAGAAATTTAGGTGCTTTTTGAGTCAAAATTGAGTATTAGTAAAGGTAAGAAATAATGGTCAAAGTCAAGGTTGAATAGGAAGGTGACACTTGTCACCCTTTTTAATGCAACTCTATCCTTTTGTCTCTCCAATGATAGTCCATCTAGGTATCCTCTAATTATCTCTTAACACCTGATAAATTAAATCCAGTATACAAAACTTAACCTAGTTGGCCGAAATTTTCCGAATTTTCCGCACTAGCGGGTCCCGAATCCGATATACGCTCATAATTTCTCAAAAACTAACCGATACTAGAAAATCATTTAAAAACTATATTTACTCATAAAATTTATTTGCACAATTTTTTTTTGAATAAAGAAAAGGTGGAAAAACGTGTAATTAAAAAAAATTAAAACCCTAGAAATTAAGAAAATTACGGGTCCTCACATGCTCCGTTGAAATTGATTAAGTGAGGGTGTACTTGATCGCCCTCACCCATTTGGTATCTCATATGACTGTCTACTGTTTCACTGTAATGATTGAATGATACATGAAATACTGAATTTAATTCATGAATTGGGTGTCGCTTGGACGAGTATCCAACGACCCTTACTGATAGCACTGAGCTCAACCCTATTGGTAGTCGATTGAATCGAGCCAGCGAGGGTTTGGTCGTGAAGGTCGACGAGCCATAGGGACTGTTATATGGAATCTTGTAGTAGTGAGACTCTTGATTCCGGTATACTCGAGTATTACCAAATTTCTACTGTTTGGAGTTCGGGCCCGGTAGGGGTATGTTGGGTGGAAGGAATGGAAGCAAAGTGGAGCCTACGGTTGGTTACTCTTGAACATTGACGGAGGGTCAATGAGGTTGGATCAAGAATACGAGTGAGGAAAGGGGCTCTTGAGAGCCGTCCGTATCCTTTTACCATCTTGTTAATGTGTGATCTTGGTATTTCTTCCTTGACCGCTTTATGCCTATATGACTTGGTTGCTTATGTGATAGTATACCACTGGGTGTAAGCTCACTCTGTTTCTTTTGTTTTCCTTACAGGAAAATAAATACTTTTGGACTGAATTTGATAGTTGGTTGCCGAATTGAACTAGATGTACATATCTTTTGTATAGCTCATTGATTGAAACCCTGAATGCACTTTTGGGCCCGTTTTTCTCTTTTGGTTTGGCAAACCGTACATGTATAAACTTATGGGATAATTTTGTATGCCATTTTGGAATGTAAATGTTGAATTTCAAGATGTGTATGTTTGCGTGATGTTTGGCCGGATTTTGATGTGGCCGGTACTATTCATGACCCGCTCCAATTTTCATTTTTTTAATTTGTGATTTTGACTTGTTTACGTGCGTTAGTATGTTCCGGAACGTATTAGATCGATGTGAACTGAACCGTTAGTCCTGGCGAGAGCTGGACAGGCTGTCCGCTAATCCCTTTGGTTCGCCTTAGGGGAAGGTGGGGCTGTCACACAAGCGGGGGAAGAAACAAAGGAGAGGTGGCCGTTTACATTCCACCCCGAATCCTAATACTTGGGAAGGAAGTCAGCCGAGGAGAACTACCCCCGAAGCTGGAAATTCGGTTACACCATCTGCATATAGCCGAACCCAAGGTAACTTCCCTAACTAAAATTTCCATTCTATCCCTAACAAGGTTGTCGATCCAGCTAAGTCCACTTCAAAGCCTACTCAAGAAGGTCCTAAGCCTAGGAGTAGGGACATTAAGTGTTACAAATGTCAAGGTTTCAGACATACCCAATCTCAATGTCCGAATCAAAGGGTTATGCTTATCACTCACAATGGGGACGTCGTGTCGGATGATGACGATTGTGAGGAGATACCGGGTTTAACCAAGGAGGAAGGTGAACTTGATTCGGCCGAGGAGGAGTGTTCACTAACCCAAGGTGAAATGGGTTGCTTGGTCGTGAGGAGGGTGCTTACCGCACGAGTTAAGGAAGATAAGCAATTACAACGGGAGAACTTATTTTACACTCGATGTAAAGTAAGTGACAAAGTGTGCAGTCTCATCATTGATGGTGGGAGTTGTACTAATGTTGCAAGTTTGCTAATGGTGGAGAGCTTAGGGCTGCCTACAACCAAACATCCACATCCTTATCGACTTCAATGGCTAAGTGAAGACGGTGAAGTCCATGTCTACAAGTAGGTACGTCTTCCTTTCTCAATTAGAAAGTATTGTGATGAAGTCATATGCAATGTTGTCCCTATTCATGCTACTCATGTGATCCTAGGAAGACCATGGTAATTTGATAAGAATGTTACTTTTGATGGTAGGTCTAATAAGTATATATTCTTCTGCACAATGGTAAAAAAATGGGTTTAACATCTCTCACACCCGCACAAGTGTACGAGGACCAACTTAAGTTGCAAAGAGAATGTGACTTAGACCACCAAAAAAGGAAACAAAGAGAGGCCGAGCCTGAACATTGTTCAAACTCGAAGTTAGAGCAATCGGCCAAGGGGAAGCACGTTGTGTCTAGTGTTACAAATGATCAAACTTTAGTTAAGTCAAACACTAGAAAACAAAGCATGATAATAAAGGCTAAAGACGTTAAGAAAGTTGTTCATTCCAATCAGCCTTTGCTACTTATGATATATAAACATGTGCTTTTGAATGTTGATGATTTCGATAAGGCATTGCCTTTGAGTGTAGTTGCTTTGTGGCAGGAATTTGAGGATGTATTTCCTGATGAGATCCCTGATCGATTACCACCCATCCGAGAGATTGAGCATCAAATAGACCTTATTCTTAGAGCACCCTACCCAACAAACCAGCCTACCAAATGGGTCCGAAGAAACTAAAGAACTCTAAAGGCAAGTTGATGGCCTACTAGGTAAGGGTTGGGTTAAGGAAAGTTTAAGTCCATGTGCCATCCTTGTTATTCTTGTCTCAAAAGAAGATGGAACTTGGAGAATGTGTACTGATTGTAGGGTTGTGAATGCTATAACTGTTAAATACCATCACCCCATCCCTATGTTAGATGATATGCTAGATGAACTTGAAGGTGATGTCATCTTCACGAAGATTGATCTAAGGAGTGGCTATCATCAAATTAGGATGAAAGAGGGAGCGATCTTTAAAACAAAACATGGTCTTTATGAATGGTTAGTCATGTCTTTTGGGTTGACTAACGCATCTAGCACTTTCATGAAACTAATGAACCATGTTTTAAGGCACTTTCTAGAGAAATTTGTCATTGTTTACTTTGATGATATTTTGATCTATAGTCGAAACATGCATGTACACATGGAGCATTTGAGATTGGTATTAGACACACTTCGAAAGGCAAGCCTCTATGCTAACCTTAAGAAGTGCACTTTTTGTACTAATGACCTTGTGTTTCTAGGCTATGTTGTTAGTTCACAGGGCATCAAGGTAGACGAATCGAAGATCGAAGCCATCAAGCAATGGCCAACGCTCAAAACAGTCACGGACGTGCGAAGCTTCCACGGCCTGGTTGGCATTTACCGGCATTTTATCAAAGACTTCAGTACCATTGCTGCACCATTGACTGTGGTAATGAAGAAGCATGACAAGTTCCACTAGAGGGAAGCATAGGAAAACTCTTTCCTTGCTCTAAAGGACAAACTCACACACACACCTGTTTTAGCATTACCTAACTTCAATAAGACTTTTGAAATCGAATGTAATGCTTCTGGTGTAGGGATTGGAGCAGTGTTAATGCAAGACAAGAAGCCGTGTGCATTCTTTAGTGAGAAGTTGGGAGGTGCAGCCTTGAATTACCCCACTGATGACAAGGAATTGTATGCACTTGTGAGAGCATTGGAGACATGGCAGCATTATCTACGTCCAAGGGAGTTCGTGTGTGAGGACCCGTAATTTTCTTAATTTCTAGGTTTTAATTTCCTTTAATTATACGTTTTTCCACCTTTTCTTTATTCGAAAAATTGTGCAAATAAATTTTATGAGTAAATATAGCTTTTAAATGATTTTTCTAGTATCGGTTAGTTTTTGAGAAATTAAGAGCGTATATTGGACGTGGGACCCGCTAGTGCGGAAAGTTCGGTAAAATTCGGCCAACTAGGTTAAGTTTTGGATACTGGAATTAATTTACCAGGTGTTATGAGATATCTAGAGATTGCCAAGTGGATTGTTGTAAGAGAGACACAAAAGTTAGGCATACATTTAATGAAGGTGACATGTGTCACCATATGATTAAATCTTGTTTTGACTTACTATTCAACCTTTTACCATTTACCATAATAACTTCAAAAATTGACCAAAATATCTTCATTTCTAAGCTTCATATGGCCGGCCACCTTCAAGCAATAAGGGAAGAAAAGCTCTCCAATTTCTTTGCTCCAAGCTTGCTTAATCTTCACTTTTGACCGTTTAATTTTAGTTTTACTCCATAAAACCTCTTCACTTAGTGTTTGTGAGTTGTTTGGTAGAGTTGTTTGGGAAGCTAAGGTGACAAGTTGCTCTCCCTCTTGTTTTACCAAGGTGAGTAGTGGATGAACCCCTCTCCTCCCTTAATTGATGCTTAAATCATGATTAGTGGTGGTATGAGATGCAATATTATGGATTATTTCTTGATTTGTGGTTGAAGTGATGAAGTTTTATTATTTTTGGGGATTTTTCTGTTTTAATATAAGCATGATTGTGTGGCTATCTATGATGATTGGAAATGGTATATAATGACTCTAGGAGGTGGAAAAAGTGATTAATTGCAACCAATTTCTGGTTTGGAAGAAATTTCAGAAAATTAGGGTTCTTGTGGGAGCATTCTGCCCGAATTTTTAGCTCCTAGTTAGAGGCCGAATTGGCCTTAGCTTAAAACATAAAAGTTGTATGAAATTACATTTTAGAGGTGCCTACAAAATTTCAGGTCAATCGGAGTAGTGTAGAATGAGAAACGTCGAAATTACCCTTGCTATCCTGGTTTTATCCGAATGTAAGAATTGCGCCTGTAATTTGTTGTTTTGGCTGGAATTGCTTCCGAATTGGTTGTTGAGGCCTTATGATGAAATTTATCCCTATTTCTTAGCTTTCATCTGGTTTTGGAATTTCTGGATTTGGACTTGGAGAGCCTGAGTTATGATGTTTCCGCTAGAATGCATTTTGGTGAATTTGTTTTACGTTTTTGATGTAGTATCTTGCATTTTTGACCTGTTTGAACTCAAAACTGGGTTGAGTGACCTTCTGTGATGTTGTAGCCCTGTCCTTTAGCTTCGAAATGGTGGGTCTTGCACCCTCATCCAATAATCGTAGTGAAATTGGTGCCATTACCGTAAAATGAGGTCAAAAACTGTTTTTTCAGGGCTAAAGCTAATTCCATTTCCAGATTTTTCTGGTTTCCTCTAATGCTTATATATGCTTATGGAACCCTATTGTGATCGTGTTGGCATTGGTTTATGACTTGTGATCGAGTCTTCTTGTGCTTATTGGAATATTCTAGGGCTTGACTTTTATTTCCGGTCATTTTCCTAGCTAACTTTTGTATTTGGATAACCTTGAGCCTATTGAACAGCTGTGGTGATGAATGTATATTGAGTATGACTTTGGGAGTTGATTGAGGAAAATAATGAAGCCGTGATGGCTGAAAAAGTAAGAAATTTAGGGGAAGTGCTGTCCAATTTTTCTAGGCCGATTGGTTCCTTTAAGTTTGAATTGACTTGTGATAGAAATGAAGGGCTTTTGGGTTGTTGAACCTAGGTCTTCATGTTACCTTTTTGTTCCCAAAAATCATGTTTTGTACCCTTGCATTAGTAATTATTTGGCGAGGCATACGACTAGTAGTCGAGCCTCACATGTGCATTTTGTTTACTCGATTCTGGATGTGAAACCTTCAATTGGTTTACTTTAATTATTTTAGGGTTTCTTGGCGATTAAAGCCAATCCGAAGTGAAAACTTTTGAGGTATCTGTACTTGAACCGGTGAGTGTACCACTCCCTTCCATTGCTGTTTAACTTGATTTCTGCTCTGCAATCTGTTTAATTTGTTTGAGACGAGGGTGTACTTTATCACACTCGTTCTCTTGTCTGTTCATATGCCAATTTTGGTGTCAATCTGAATCTGTATCTGTATCTGTATCTGTTCGGACGTCGTTTGGAAACTTGTAACCAACGACCTTTCTGTGACCTATGAGCTCAAATCCTGTGGCTAAGTTATTCGAGTCGGGCCGGCAAGGGCCTGGACGATTAGATAACGAACCACGGTAGTCTGTTTTGGGATCTTTGGGTATTGAGACCCTTGATTCCGGTATACTCGAGTATTACCATTTTTGTTTCTGTTGAGGTGAGCGGGCCCGGTAAAGGGGTGTTTGGTGGACGGAATTTGGTGTAAAGTGGGGTCTACGGACGTGTTGGTTCTATATACGTTGACGGAGAGTCAACCGGCTTGGATCAAGTACTGCGTTGGAAAGCTGGCTCCTGAGAGCCACCTGTATCCTCCCTATTTGAGTTCTTGTGTTTACCTGTCTTACTTTATAGCGAGCATGTGTATCTGATTTGTATAACGAGAAATGCCTGATTTTCTGCTACATGTTTGGTACCTCATTGGGCGTAAGCTCACCCCCTCCTCGTTATCTTTGTTTTCCTTACAGGAACCTTTTTTGGAAATCATGATTTTGAGAAGCAAGTTGAGCCAGTTAGATAATCTTTTGTTCTTTTGTATAGCTTCTCGAGAGTGAGCAAACTCCAAATGTATTTCATTTCACTGGTTCCACTTGTATTGTAAACCTACCGACATGTATATATGAAAGTGTTTTTTCCATGTGATTTTGGTAAGTTACTTGTAAGCTTGGCGGTCTTCAATCGTTCAATTCTTTTGGGTCCTATCTCGCGTAATATCGGATTTGTGTAACTCGACTCTGTAGTCCTGACGAGAGCTGGGCAGGCGGTCCGCTGAACCCTTTGGTTCGCCTTAGGGTGAGGTGGGGCTGTCACATCGTGATCCATACTGACCACAAATTCTTGAAATTCCTCAAAGGGCAGCCGAAATTAAGCAAAAGGCACACCAAGTGGGTAAGTTTCATTGACACACTCTCCTATGTTATTAAGTATAAGACTGGTAAAATGAATGTTGTAGCCGATGCCTTGTCTCGTAGACATTCCTTACTACTTTGTCTTGATGCTAAATTACTTGGTTTTGCGATGTTAAAGGAGTTTTATGCAAATGATGTTGATTTCAGTGAAGTGTATAAAATATGTGTTTGGACTCCACATGGAAAATACTTCTTGCATGAGGGATTTTTGTTCTATGTTGATAAGTTGTGTGTGCCTAACGCCTCCATTCGGGACCTATTGGTACAAAAGGCACATAGTGGTGGTCTAATGGGACATTTTGGTATTGTTAACACTCTAGCTATGTTGCAAGAACACTTTTATTAGCCACACATGTGTAGGGATGTTGAATGCATGGTTGATAGATGTGCTACTTGCCATAAAGCTAAGTCTAAAACAAATCTATATGGCTTGTATACACCATTACCAATTCCAAAGCACCCATGGGTAGACTTGTCTATGGAATTTGTGTTGGGACTGTCTAGATCTCAAAGGGGTAATGATTCCATTTATGTTGTAGTTGATCGATTTTCAAAGATAACTTATTTTATTCTTTGCCATAAAACTGATGATGCATCTCATATTGCTAACTTGTTTTCCAAAGAAATTGTGCGTTTATATGGTATACCTTAAACCATTGTTAGTGATAGAGATGTTAAGTTCTTGAGTTACTTTTGGAAGACTTTGTGATCTAAACTTGGTACTAAATTATTATTTTCGACCGCTAGTCATCCCCAAAGTGATGGACAAACCAAGGTTGTCAATCGAACTCTTGGGACTTTGTTAAGGGCCTTAATTAAGAAAAACCTTAAGTCTTGGGAAGAGTGTCTGCCGCATGTTGGGTTTGCTTATAATAGAACTGTTCATAGTACAACACACTACTCACCATTTGAGGTTGTTTACGGGTTTAATCCTGTGGCCCCTCTTGATTTGGCACCCTTACCTTCCTTTGAGCACACAAGTTTAGATGGGAAAAGGAAAGCTGATTTTGTCCGCAGGTTACATGAACTTGTGTGAGCCAATATTGAGAAGCGTACCATGCAATATCTCCAGCAAGCTAACAAGCATCGTCCCAAGATGGCTTTTGAACCTAGAGATTGGGTTTGGTTGCACTTAAGGAAAGAGCTATTCCCTAAGCAATACCAAAGCAAATTGTCTCCAGTGGGCGATGGACCTTTCCAAATGGTTCAACGAGTCAATGACAACGCATACAAATTGGAGCTGTGAAGACTCACAAAATTTATCTATTTTAAACTCTTAATTCTAGCTTATTTAATTATCTATTTGGCCAATTGCCCTGAATATTATTTTCTAACCTTTTTAGACCTAATTATATGGATCTATAGCTTAATTATATTTTTAAAATGGCTTGTTTCAAAATTTAATTTTTGGAAGTTCGTTAAGTGAAAATAGTGAATACACGATTGGAGTCAATAATCGATTCGAGGATACATTAAGTTTGAAAAATTGGAGACTTGTACATTAGTCTTAAAATAGGTATTTTTATACTTAAGTATTCAAGTATTAGTTAGTGATACAATCGTTATAAGAATTTCTTAAAAATTTCGCTTTATTGCGCAAAAATCGGAAGTATGCATTTTCACACGCGCAATTTAATTGAGGGACTTAAGACCTTTAGTTTGGGACTATTAAGAGTGAATAATGATAGTATGAATGGAAGTGCTGTTATTCTTGGTTTTGATGATCACAAAAGTTCGTTGAAATGTTTATACAGACCAAGAAAGTGAACACTTTGATCAGGCCTGATGGAACAAGGAAAGCATATGTTTGATTGACTCCAGTCTACGATGCTTTGGATGTGGCAAACAAGATTGGAATAATATAAACAAATTTAGCTATTGTTTTGTTCCGATCAAAGATACAGTCTTTTAAGTGTGACAATTTTGTTATAATGATCACAAAATACTTTGAATTGTTTATCTAACCTTCTTCAAATATAAGTGTTGTTGCTTACCAAAGAATCAGGTACGAATATGACATGAGATGCAAATCAACCAAAAGAAGAACCAAAAACAGGACACTCATGTCGGACGGCCGAAAGGAATCTGTCGGACGTCCGAAAGGATAAAGAACATCAAGAAGGAAGCTCTGTCGGACGCTCATAAGGAAGCATCGGACGTCCGGAAGGATCGGACGCACACCTCGGACGCATATCAACCACATCGGACGTCCGAAAAATTCCAAGATGACTTGCCAACTCTCTGCCTACGATCGGACGCTGTGCTGTCGGACGATAAAGACGCATCGGACGTCCGAACTTCAATTTGGCTGTTTTCGGATGATTGGTTCGGACGATGATTTGGTCGTCGGACGTCCGAAAGCCCCAACGGCTAGCTGACCCTTCATCTGCCTTCTATCCGTTGGAAGCTTTAATGAAGCCCATTTCTGTTCTCCTTTAAAAACAAACTGTTCTGAACAAAGAAAGGACTTTTGCACACTTTGTTTACAAGATCTCAAGAGATATTTTAGCTAGAAAATAGTCTCCAAAGCAAGATTTGTTTTAAAGTGGTGTGAATTTCTTGTGAGCATTTTTTTTGTGGTTGAAAGGATCTTTAGTGTAGCTTTGTTGAGGGTTTTCTGAGTAATTGTAAAACTTCTTAGATTGACTAAGTGAGGCTTAGGGCAAGGAGGAAGTGCTCCCTCCATTGTACATCTAGTTGATCTTCTTTCATCAAAGAGAAGTTGCTCTTCCTAGTGTTTGGTCTTCAAGTTTGAGGATAGCTTGGTAGACACTTGGTTTGATTCCCTATCTTACTTTTCTGTTTAATAAAATTCTCATTGCTTGTCTATACTTGTTTTTCTGATCAATATTGCTCTTGTCTTCTAATCTACTTGGTTGATCATTACTAGAAAAGAAGGTAAATTTTTATTAAAGAAAAAGTGCATAAATTTGGTTAAGGTTTTAATCAACCCAATTCACCCCCCCTCTTGGTTGTCTTTGGGACTTACAAGTGCAATAGAGGTTTAGTACATTAGTGAAACAAACATGAGAGGAATCAAGCACGAAATGCGCGCGTACGCGCACTATTCCTAATTGACTTTTGAAGCAATTTTTTGCCACAAATTTTAAAGCTTCTCACGGAAACTTACCATCAGCACTATCTCGTCTTTTTCTTCTCCAAGCAGCCGGCCACACCAAGGGAAGAAAGAGCTAACTTTCTTCATCATTTCACTTCACTTCACTCCACCAAATCACCTCAAATTTACACTAAACTTTGCTAAACAGTTAGAGAGCAACTCAAGCTAGAAAAAGGACTTCATTTCCACGGTTCTTATGAGCTTTAAGAGGATCGAAATTTCTGCTTAAGTCATCAACTAAGGTAATCAATGATCAACCTTGAAATTCTTAGTTTATGGAAGTAGTAGTGCACTTATGAGTTCATGCATGCATGTGGGTAACTTTATTTCTGTTGGATTTTGGTGTGTGGGCTCTATGAATTCCCACTATGGTTGGATGGACTTATTTGATGAACTATGGTGTTATTAATGTT
Source organism: Coffea arabica (assembly GCF_036785885.1). Lineage (NCBI taxonomy): Eukaryota > Viridiplantae > Streptophyta > Magnoliopsida > Gentianales > Rubiaceae > Coffea > Coffea arabica. Next base: position 30,190,093 of record NC_092314.1, read on the forward strand.
AGTTTAGTGCTTGTTATACCAGAAATGAGGGATATTAAGGATGAAAACCCAAAGGAGGTCAAAGGGAGAATTTTTTCGATTCTGCCCCTGTGAATTCCGTGCACTTTAGTGCAAATTTTTGAGATTCTAATGACTTTTTTCTGATGTATATGTGTAATATAGGTTGTGTACAAAGTTTCATAAAAAAAATCATGATTTGGTTGGCCAAATGATGTGTTTTCGGAAACCAGCAAAACTGGAAATTTTTCCCGCAACTGCTTTGGCAGTGTTTTTGTTTTGGCAATACCTTTTTGCTCCGATGTTGAAATTGAATGCTGTTTATGGCACTGGAAATTATATATTCCCAACTTTTCAACGGTATAAAATGCACATTCTGATTCCACCTGAGTAGTCCATACCAATCGTTTAAACATAACTGTCCTGTTTCGCGTATACACTGGGAGCTCTGTTTTGAGCAACGAATTGATGCTCAAATGTGAGCTAATTGTGGACAGATTTTAAAAATGATTTCTTCTAAGAAATTGTAGGTTTATGAATCTAGGTTTCAATGCCACCAACCACGCTCAATTCTGAGTTGAATTGAGTGATTTATGACCATATTTCAAAACTGACTTTGTGGGAGAAAACCCTCATTTTGAACTGATTTGTAACCAATCTTGACTTGGGACTTGCTATTCAAAATTCTTGGTGTAAACCACCTACCAAATGTATGTTGGATCCTTATTAGACCTGGTTATCATAAATGAGACATGTTTTAGGCATTTTTATTGGCCAAAGGTTTGAGGAAAAGAGAACTAGAGGTGCAAGGCAGTTTTGCCTTGGAGATTTGGAACGTTTGATGGTTTTGTTAACCAACTTTTCGAATGAATTTGCCTATGAAATTTGATAGAGGAATATCACATATATGGTAGGATAATACTTCCAAATTTTGTACCATTCCGAGTCCGTTTCGATGTCCAACCAACGTCCCAAAGTCAGCGATTTAAATCTAGAAAATTGGCCAACGGTCTTATCTTTCAGCAACTTTGAGCCACCATATCTTGGTGCTCAAAACTCCGATTCTTATTCCGCTTATTTTGTTTTAAACCTTGATTGCAACTCTAATTGAATTTCAAATCTAAGAAGCTAGTTCAAATTCTGTGAATTTTGCCGAATTTTCAAAGTTGGCGAAAAATCAACCTCAAAACTGTTTCGCAAGCCTAAAACAATAACTTTGAGCGAAATTTTGAATGTCTTCCATTTGGAATCATGGGAAAGTATATCTAGGAACTTTTAGTACTTTGGAAAAAGTTTCCAACGGTACCAAGTTTTCCAATTTTGGACTTGTAAAAAGTGAGATACGATTTTTCAAAAATCTCGTATCAAAGCTGAAATTTTTGAAATTTAAGGAAATTGAGTTTTCCGAATTCTTCTTTTTCTTTCGATATCACATGATCGTCTTACACTTGAATTTAGATATGAAAATCAGATTTTTTTTGTGCTTTAAAACCCCGCCTTTGAGCCTCGATTTACGAGTAAATAGGGCTCATTTGCATGAGATTTTCTTAGATTGTACTCTAGTACAATCTTCTTCGATAATTGGGATTTATAAATGATAGTTTATTATTAAATGCTCAAGCACTCAAGAGGACCTTCAAGGGGATTACACGGGAGACGCCTAAACTATCGTTTGAACTTGCTACTTGAATCACTTGGTGAGTGTCAAGTGTGTGATAACGTGTTAATTGCTTTTGATAAATGAAAATTTTGGAAGTGCCGAGGCGAGTGTGTACTTTATCACACTCGTTCTCATTTAAGTGAATTGCACTTGAATTTAGTGAGATGAAGTGCTTGAATTATTTGAATTGACTTGTTAAGTGAATTTAAGTGGAATGTTTAAGTGCTTGCTTATGCAGGGACTTAATGTGAAACTCCAAGAGGGATTGGCTGCAGCCCAAATCTCTACATTTACTAAGGCTTTAGAGAAAGTGCAAAGGGTTGAGAGTGTGAGACTGCAAATGAGGGACTTTCACAATAGGAAAAGGAACTTTTCTAGCTACACTTCTGGACAAGCTAGTAAGAATGCACAGCCTTCCAAAATGGGAAGAGGAATGGGAGGAATAAGGACCGCAGGAGTTTCAAGGAGAGTTTTGTCCTGAGGAGGACGTAGTGGGCCAACTCAAGCTAGGGGAGCACCTTCCAGTGGATCGGTAGTAACCCCTCAAATTACCTGTGGATATTGTGGTAAATCTAACCACTCTAAGAATGATTGCTGGAGGAAGTTAGGGAAATGTCTGTATTGTGGGAGTACAGAACACCAACTCGCAGGTTGCCCAAAGGCACCAAAATTGGGAGGTAACCCTCAGAAGCCAGAAAAGTCAACCTCTAAGCAGACTAGTGCTGGAGGGAGCCGACCTAAGGTACCAGCTAGGGTTTATGCACTGAATCACCAACAGATGCCTGATGCGACTGAGGTGGTCGAAGGTACGATTCCTGTCTTCCACCGTTTAGGTAAGATTTTAATTGATCCGAGTGCAACTCATTCTTTTGTAAGCCCTAATTTTATGAGTGGAATAGACTTGAAGTCAATAAAGTTATCTTATGACTTGGAAGTTAGAATGTCTACTGGGGACCAAAGTCTAATTGTCAATTTGGTATATAGAAATTGTGAGATCTGGGTTGGAGAGTGGAAGTTACTAGCCGACCTGATAGGTTTAGCGATTAAGGGATATGATGTAATCCTAGAAATGGACTGATTAGCCCGTTACAATGCCCAATTGAATTGTAAGACAAAAATAGTAGAATTGTGCATTCCGGGAGAGGCAACTTTGAAATTGGATGTAAGGGGTAGATTAGCCTCATCTGCACTTATTTCAGGAATCCGATTTAGGAAACTGTTAAGTAAATGAGCTCAGGGACATTTGGCTGTTCTAATCAACACTCCTAGTGATAAAGTGAGATTGGAGGATATGTCTGTGGTGAAAGAGTTTTCAGATGTTTTTCCTGAAGAATTAGAGTTTTTACCCCCTGAAAGGGACATAACTTTTAAAATTAATGTGACTCCGGGAGTAGCACCTATCTCTAAGACGCCATACCAGATGGCTCCAGCCGAATTGAAGGAATTAAAATTGCCATTGCAGGACCTGTTGGAACGGGATTCTATAAAGGCAAGTGATTCACCATGATTCACCAAAGTCTAATTGTTTTTACTTCCCATTCACTAACCTTATATCATTGCTACTAATCACATATTATTTCTCACTTAAAAGTCACTTTTAATCACCAAATTGATCCTTGGTCAGTATCGAAAATTCATCCGGCGAAAAATCGCGAAAACCCTAATTTTGCTCAAATCTTGAAACCGAAGTGTAAAACCCTATTTCCAGGTTCATCTACACTTATTGTTGAACAATTGGGTAGTAGGGCCTTAATAAATAATAATTTTCAAATAAAAGGAAATTTTTAAGAAAACGTGAGGAATTTACAATTTCAATAATTAACATTAGGATCTCTAGTAAAATATGAGAGATTGAAGAATCCGTTTAGTCACAAGTAAACTAGGGTTTTTTGATTAAAACATTAGGGTTTCTAGTCTTTTAAAATAAAATAAGGTTTTAAATCAAACCCGAAGAAATATACTTTAATATTTTCTTCACAAACAACCTCCTAATATTCGGGATGTTACAATCTCCCCTCCTTAAAAGAATTTCGCCCTCGAAATTCCAATAGGTACTAAGAGTCCTTCAAAGTCAGTCAGGTACTAGAAATCACTCCAATCCCTTATATATGACCTTATCATTTAGTAAAGAGCTAAGAGATAACCAAATAGAACATGCAAAAAGGGCTCAATTCACATAACCAGCCCTGAGTTGAAAGTAGAATCTCAGATATTCGAAAAAATTTAAAACATGGCTTAGCCTCGAGTCGAAAATTTTACCCCTGGCGGTGCTTGGAAACACAACAGGCAAAGCCTCACCAGAGAGTTTTAGTTCAACCGCTACAGAGGAGTAGTAGCTGGTCTACAGCCACACAAATACGAATAAGTTCAAAAGCAAGGTCAAAGCAGGGTTCAAACATATAAGTTCAAAAGTAGGTTCAATTACTTCAAGTTCAAGAAGCACGGGTACAAATAAGAACTCACTTGACTAGCCTATACCCAGCAATTCACATTCTCAAACAGTCACCGAATTCAAATCCACATATAGGTCATATTACTTATGTGTAAAAATCAAATCAGGTCCATTACATGTACGTAATAGCACACTCGCCAAAACAAGTTCAAGTCCCAAATGAGCTCATTTTAGTCTGTCTCAGACAGTTCAAGTATTGCAAACCCCTTTGATCAGTCCAATAACAAGGTTAAATGTTAGAATCATCCACGCTTTAACCTTTTCCATCAAAACTCACCTTAAGTGCAATCAAGATACAGACCCTTATTCTAACGCTCTTCACTATGTGATACCCAAGTACAAGAATCCACAATAAGACAATTCACAACTCGAGCCGGCCGGTCCCAAGAGTAAATCATCCATATTAGAGATTCCTACCTGGCATAACTAACTGAGGTCCCAAACAATAGACAACTGTTCCACACTTAACAAGTCAATTCCCACAGTCCGAGAACCTTCTCCCGGCACGAGTTCAAAAGGAGCTCTGATACCATCTGTGACGACCCCACCTTCCCCTAAGGCGTACCAAAGGGTTCGGCAGACCGCCTGCCCAGCTCTCGCCAGGACTCACTCCCTATCTCAAACGAGTCATGTACACACATCCATGAACCATAAATAACATTCCCAATTCAAGCTTATAATTTACATTGATAGAAATCGAGGTACAAAGTCTCAATACACCAAACTAGTTCAAAACGTATACAATCCAAGTACAACATGTTCCATCCGAGGAATATCGCGAGTACAAGCCAAAAATCAAACAACTAGTCTATGCTAGACGTTACATAACTCACACCTCGCTCGTACCCCTGAAAGGAAAACAAATGGAGTGGAATGAGCTAAAAGCCCAGTGAGGTTCCAAATAGCAAATTGACCATTATTTATAAGTACAAGTTTTTGATATAGCAAAGTAACGAGCATGAAGAGTTCATAAATGTGAGCAATAACACGTCAAGTAACAATCTTAAAATGCGCGAGTGTAGAAGTTTTTCAAAAGAAACAATAATCCAATAAACAATAATCACCCCAAAGTATAAGGATACGGATGGCTCTCAGGAGCCATATTCCCATTCATCATCAGGAGCTTGATCACGTAGTAGTTGACACTCCGTCAAATTTCAAGTAAGTAACCAATCCAGTAGAACACCACTTACACGACTCTCCGTCCACCATTCACACCCCCTACTGGGCCCAAAATCCTCAATAAACACGGGTGGTAATACTCGAGTATACCAATTAGTCGAGGAGATATCACTCCACTCGACAATACAAGAGACCCAGGGTTCGTTACCCAATCGACCAAGCCCTTGCCGGCTCGACTAGAGTAACTCGCCACAGGGTTTCTGGAATTCCAGGAAGTGCGCGCATCATAAACAAGTATATCAAGTCAATTGCAACAATAAACAAGTATATCACGTAAGGGCAAGTGCGATAAAGTACACTCTTGCCCTTACAATTCACGTATATAACATGTAATCAGATTGGTCACGTATCAAGTTCAAGTATCAAGTTCAATTCGGTATTTGACTGCACTCACCAAAAGATATAGTGCCTTTACTGGTCACTTTCAGGTTATACTCCGGGTTCAGAGTCCAAATCTGTGATAAAACTCAGTTTGAGAACTTTGAAACATGACTTAGATTCGAAACTTAAACGTTTCGTTCAATAAAATTCAAGAAATTGGAATTCACTTGGATGGTAGTCGTGAAACACTTGCTCACTTTTTAAACGATAAAACTTTGTAACTTTTATACTTGAAATCGTCATGCGAGTGGAAAATACAAGGAAAACATACTTCGAGCAATCATGATTGCATTTCTCAAGGGTACAAGTTCAGCCAAGTCCTTACTTATATACCTCGGAACAAGAACACTCAAGTACCCTAGATGGTTCAAGCAGTAATCACTCTTAACCCTTACTCAAGTTGCAAGTAGTTCTCTAGTCTTCGAGCGTAAATTTGGGCAGCATGCCCCTTGTGTTTACCTAATTTTCCAGCCATTTAGGCTTCATTATTTTTCCTCAACCAAAATCCAACATCATAAATATCAGCAATTCAAGTCAAAAGCCGTTCCATAGGCTTACAATATCATAAGAATAGGAATTACAATAATAGCAAGTGCAGAAATACAATCTAGCACAAGGCAGATTTGACGTATGAATGCGGAAATAACATATCTGAGGCTACACTTATCGGATTGAGGCGCAACCTATGTCGTTTCGAAGCTAAGATATAGGGCTGCAATGTTCATGAAGGTCACTTAGTCCAGTTCCTAATGTAGCTTAGTCAAATCCTCAAATTACAGAACCAAAATCCAATTTGTCGGCTGATTAACCGCCTTACACTGTAATGGTCATATCTTAGAGTACACAAGTACGATTCAGGTGTTCTTAGAGGCATTTTAAAGCTAAGTCAGAGTACCACAACTTTCATGTTTTGGTAAAAAGCTACATCAGTACGCATTCTAGTGAAAAAACGTAATAAACTGGACAAACTGAAGAAACGGACTGCTGAGGAAAAACTTAAAACAGTAAGGGTATTTTGGACTTTTCAGGACCTATGTTGCTCCGATTGAGCTGAAATTTTATAGGCACCTATAAAACACCATTCTATACAACTTTCCTTCTTTGACCTAAGGCCAAATCGGCCTCTAACATGGAGCTACAAAACCGGACAGAAAAGAGGGCAAAATTTTCCAGATTCTGGAATTTCTAGTTTTTAGTGAATCTTTCCTTAATTTCTTGGTCCAATCACTACCAAAACACCTTATAAAACCTTAATTGCAACATATAAGTATCATACAATAAATTGGGCAGAATTTCCCCAAACCCTAGTCATCAAATAAGAAAGGGGAAAACTTCTAAAACATGCTAATCATCCATGATTTCACCATAAAATCAAGTTGCCAAGCTTAATTTAACAAAATTGAAAGCAAAACTTGGAGAGATAAGCTCTCTTACCTTGACTAGAGGTCACCAAGAGTAGCCCAAGCTTTCTCCTTCCAAAGTCTCACCACAAATCACTAACTAGTCACTCAAGAACAAGTTTAATCGGTTTCTTTTGTTTGATTCCTCACTTAGTTGTTGGATTCAAGTTGAAATGAAGGAGTTTTTCTCTTGTTCCTCCCCTCTCTCTCTCTCGGCTCTTATGCAGAAATATGGAGGGAAATGAAGCTTAGTTGTCTTATAAGAAGGTTGGAAAGATAAGAATTAATTCTAGCCACAAGTTTGTCTAACACTTGGTTGAATTACAACCACAAAATTTTCTCTTTCTTTCCTTGCATTTTAACCACTAAATTTCGGCCAATAGGAGAGCTAAGAGGGGGAAGATATTTTGCTCCATTAATGATAAACTTGTATGGCAAGAAAGTGGTGGTCAAGTGGTGCGTTCAATCAGTAGTGCGTGGGACCCGCCGGTTCGCGCCGTTTTTCTTAAAAACTCACGTACTAGTGTTTTTAATTCCCATTCACTAACCTTATATCATTGCTACTAATCACATATTATTTCTCACTTAAAAGTCACTTTTAATCACCAAATTGATCCTTGGTCAGTATCGAAAATTCATCCGGCGAAAAATCGCGAAAACCCTAATTTTGCTCAAATCTTGAAACCGAAGTGTAAAACCCTATTTCCAGGTTCATCTACACTTATTGTTGAACAATTGGGTAGTAGGGCCTTAATAAATAATAATTTTCAAATAAAAGGAAATTTTTAAGAAAACGTGAGGAATTTACAATTTCAATAATTAACATTAGGATCTCTAGTAAAATATGAGAGATTTAAGAATCCGTTTAGTCACAAGTAAACTAGGGTTTTTTGATTAAAACATTAGGGTTTCTAGTCTTTTAAAATAAAATAAGGTTTTAAATCAAACCCGAAGAAATATACTTTAATATTTTCTTCACAAACAACCTCCTAATATTCGGGATGTTACAATAGTATTCTCGAAATTGGATTTGAGACAGGGTTATTATGAATTGAGAATTTTGAAGAAAGATATACCCAAGACCGCTTTTAACTCGAGATATGGACATTTTGAGTTTGCAGTAATGTCATTTGGATTGACTAATGCACCTGCTATTTTCATGGATTTAATGGATAGGGTTTTAAGTTTTATCTAGACCAATTTGTGGTGGTCTTTATTAATGATATATTGGTGTACTCTAAAAATGTGAAAGATCACGAGAAGCATTTAAAAATTATTTTGCAAACCCTGAGGGAACACAAATTGTATGCTAAGTTTAGCAAGTATGAATTTTGGTTGAAAGAAGTGGCATTTTTGGGGCACATAATTTCTAAAGATGGAATTAAAGTGGATCCAGCTAAAATTGAAGCTGTTTCAAAATGGAAACGACCAAAAAACCCTACTGAGGTTCGAAGTTTTATAGGACTAACAGGGTATTACCAGAGATTTATTAAAGATTTTTCTATAATTGCTAGACCCATGACTGAGTTGACCAAGAAAGGTGGGAAGTTTTTATGGAGTCCTAAGTGTGAGGACAGTTTCCAAGAGTTGGAAAGACGTTTGACGAAAGTGCCTATGTTAGCTCTACCAAATGGAAAAGACAGTTTTGTGGTCTACACAAATGCTTCCAAGGAAGTATTGGGATGTGTTTTAATGCAAAATGACAAAGTGATAGCATATGCTTCTAGGAAATTGAAACCACATGAAGGAAATTACCCGACTCATGATTTGGAATTAGCGACTGTGGTGTTTGCTTTAAAGAAATGGAGACATTATCTGTATGGAGTGACATTTGAGGTTTTTACTGACCACAAAAATCTTAAGTATTTGTTTTCTCAAAAGGAGCTGAATTTGAGGCAACGTAGATGGATGGAATTTTTGGAGAACTATGATTGTACGATAAAGTACTATCCAGGGAAGGCCAATGTAGTGGCCGATACTTTAAGTCGTCAAGTGCAAGTGGCTGGGTTGATGACTAAGGAACTACACTTATTAGTAAAAGTTACTTATTGGAATTTTCGACTGGAACCGAGGAAAGTAATTCTTGGGAATATAATAGTGAATTCTGCTTTGTCAGAACGTATCAAAAAATCTCAGGAAAAGGACACCGAAGTGCAAAAGTGGGTGGAAAAAGTTAAAAAGGGAGAAAAATCAGATTTTAATGTGGGAGAAAATAGTATTTTGAGATTTCGGATTCGGATGGTAGTGCCAAAATATGAATGGCTTAAGAAGAAAATTCTAGAAGAGACACACCGATCGAAGTTTACAGTACACCCGGAAGAAAATAAAATGTACCAAGACTTGAAGGGTCTATATTGGTAGGAGAGTATGAAAAAGAAAATTGCCCAATTTGTCCAGACCTTTTTGGTTTGTCAACAGGTTAAAACTAAACATCAGAGACCATCAGGACTTTTGCAACCATTGGAGATACCTGAGTGGAAATGGAAAAATATCACTATGGATTTTGTATCGGAACTAGCAAGGACACAAAGAGGCCACGATGCTATTTGGGTGATAGTAGATAGACTGACCAAATCAGCTCACTTTCTACCGATTAATATGAAGTACCCATTGGAGAAACTGGCTAAGTTGTACTTGGATGAGATTATCAGGTTACATGGAATACCTGTAAGTATAGTGTCCGATAGAGATCCGAGATTTGTTTCAAGGTTCTGGCAAAAGATGCAAGAGATGCTGGGGACTAAACTGAATTTTAGTACCACTTATCATCCCCAGACCAACGAACAATCTGAGAGGACGATTCAAACCCTTGAGGACATGTGTTTTGGATTTTGGAGAAAATTGGAGTAAGTTTTTGACGTTGGTGGAATTTGCCTATAATAATAGCTTCCACTTTTCTATTCAAATGGCTCTGTATGAAGCACTTTATGGTCGGAAGTGTAGGTCTCCGATTTGTTGGGATGAAATAGGTGAAAGGAAAATTTTTTATCCGACTACAATACCTTAGATTGAAGAGGCCAATGAAAAGGTGAAATTGGTACGTTAGACGATACAGACCGCTCAATGTCGTCAAAGGAGTTATACAGATAATCGGAGAAAGGATTTAGAGTTTGCGGTTGGAGATCTCGTATTTTTTAAGATTACACCTCTGAAAACAAGTTTAATGTCTGGGAAGGGAAAGAAGTTACAACCGAGGTTTGTAGGACCTTATAAAATTATCCAACGCGTGGGGAATGTAGCATATAAGTTGGAATTGCCATCGAGTCTATCTCGAATCCATTATATGTTCCTTGTGTCTATGCTTAAGAAGTACCACCCAGACCCTTCACACATTTTACAACCGGAAAGTATTGAAATTGATGAGACCTTGACTTATGAGGAGAAACCAGTAAAACTTTTCGATAGGAAGGTAAAGGAATTGAGAAATAGGCAAATACCATTGGTAAAAGTTCTCTGGAGGAATCATGGAATAGAGGAAGCCACCTGGGAGGTCGAAAAAGCAATTCAAGGAAAGTATCCAGACCTGTTCGTAGATCAAGGCAAATTTCGAGGACGAAATTTTCTTAAGGGGTAGAGAATGTGAAGACTCACAAAATTTATCTATTTTAAACTCCTAATTCTAGCTCATTTAATTATTTATTTGGCCAATTACCCTGAATATTATTTTCTAAACTTTTTGGACCTAATTATATGGATCTATAGTTTAGTTATATTTTTAAAGTGACTTGTTTCAAAATTTAATTTTTGGAATCTCGTTAAGTGAAAATAGTGAATACACGATTGGAGTCAATAATTGATTCGAGAATACAATAAACTTGAAAAATTGGAGACTTGTACATTAGTTTTAAAATAGGTATTTTTATACTTAAGTATTCAAGTATTAGTTAGTGATACAATCGTTATAAGAATTTCTTGAAAATTTCGTTTTATTGCCCAAAAATCGGAAGTACGCGTTTTCACAGGCGCAATTTAATTGAGGGACTTAAGACCTTTATTTTGGGACTATTAAGCGTGAATAATGATAGTATGAATGGAAGTGCAATAGAGGTTTAGTACATTAGTGAAACAAACCCGAGAGAAATAAAGCACGAAACGCGCGCGTACGCGCATTATTCCTAGTTGACTTTTGAAGCAATTTTTTGCCACAAATTTTAAAGCTTCTCATGGAAGCTTACCATCAGCACCATCTCTTCTTTTTCTTCTCCAAGCAGCTGGCCACACCAAGGGAAGAAAGAGCTAACTTTCTTCATCATTTTACTTCACTTCACTCCACCAAATCACCTCAAATTTACACTAAACTTTACTAAACACTTGGAGAGCAACTCAACCTGAAAAAAGGACTTCATTTCCACGGTTCTTGTGAGCTTTAAGAGGACCGAAATTTCTGCCTAAGTCATCAACTAAGGTAATCAATGATCAACCTTGAAATTCTTAGTTTATGGAAGTAGTAGTGCACTTATGAGTTCATGCATGCATGTGGATAGCTTTATTTATGTTGAATTTTGGTGTGTGGGCTCTATGAATTTCCACTATGGTTGGATGGACTGATTTGATGAACTATGGTGTTATTAATGTTGGTTTTGTGCTTGTTATACTATAAATGAGAGATATTAAGGATGAAAACCCAAAGGAGGTCAAAGGGAGAATTTTTTCGATTCTGCCCTTGTGAATTCCGTGCACTTTAGTGCAAATTTTTGAGGTTCTAATGACTTTTTTGATGTATATGTCCAATATAGGTTTGTACAAAGTTTCATCAAAAAAATTCATGATTTGGTTGGCCAAATGATGTGTTTTCGGAAACCAGCAAAACTGGAAATTTTTCCTGCAACTGCTCTGGCAGTGTTTTTGTTTTGGCTATAACTTTTTTGCTCCGATGTCGAAATCAAGTGTCATTTGCGGCACTGGAAACTAGACATTTCCAGATTTCCAACAGTATAAAATGCACGTTCTGATTCCACCTGAGTAGTCCATACCAATCGTTTAAACATGACAGTCCTGTTTCACGTCTACACTAGGAGCTCTGTTTTGAGCAACGAATTGATGCTCAAATGTGAGCCAGTTGTGGACAGATTTTAAAAATGATTTCTTCTAGGAAATTGTAGCTTTATGAATCTAGTTTTTAACTCCATCAACCACACTCAATTCCAAGTTGAATTGAGTGATTTATGACCAGATTTCAAAACTGACTTTGTGGGAGAAAACCCTCATTTTGAACAAATTTGTAACCAATCTTGCCTTGGGACTTGCTATTCAAAATTCTTGGTTTAAACTACCTGCCAAATGTATCTTGGATCCTTATTAGACCTCGTTATCATAAATGAGACATGTTTTAGGCATTTTTATTGGCCAAAGGTTTGAGAAAAAGAGAACTAGAGGTGCAAGGCAGTTTTGCCTTGGAGATTTGGAAAGTTTGATGGTTTTGTTAACCAATTTTCCGATTGAATTTTCCTATGAAATTTGGTAGAGGAATAGCCCTTATATGGTAGGATAATACTACCAAATTTGGTGCCATTCTGCAGTCCGTTTCTATGTTGAACCAACGTCCCAAAGTCAGCGATTTAAATCTAGAAAATTGGCCAACGGTCTTATTTTTCAGCAAATTTCATCTAGTTCAAATTCTGTGAATTTTGTTGAATTTCCAAAAGTTGGCGAAAAACCAACTTCAAAACTGTTTCACAAGCCTATATCAATAACTTTGAGCCAAATTTTGAAAGTCTTCCTTTTGGAATCATGGGAAAGTGTATTCTAGGAACTTTTAGACTTTGGAAGAAGTTTCCAACGGTACCAAGTTTTTCAATTTTGGACTTGTGAAGAGTGAGAAACGATTTTTCAAAGATCTCATATCAAATCTGAAATTTTCGAAACTTAAGGAAATGGAGTTTTCTGAATTCTCCTTTTTCCTTTGATATCACATGATCGTTTTACCCTTGAATTTAGAGATGAAAACCAGATTTCTCTTGTGCTTTAAAACCCCGCCTTTGAGCCTTGATTTACTAGTATATAGGGCTCATTTTTATGAGATTTTCTTAGATTGTACTCCAGTACAATCGTCTTCGATAATTGGTGTTTATACATGATAGTTTATTATTAAATGTTCAAACACTCAAGAGGACTGTGAGAACCCGTAATTTTTCCATTTTCTAGGTTTTATTATATTTCTAGGTTTTCTTATCTTCAATGGTTTGTTTTCTGCACTTTCTGTATCCGGAAAATTTTCAAGATAATTTTTATGAATAAATATAGTTTTTAGATGATTTTTCTAATATCGAATAGATTTTGAGAAATGAAGAGTGTATACCGGACGTGGGACCCACTAGTGCGAAAAGTTCGGAAAAAATTCGGCCAACTAGATTAAGTTTTGAATACTGGAATTAATTTATCGGGTGTTAAGAGATAAGTAGAGGGTGTTAAGTGGATTGATATAAGAGAGACAAGGTTGGTCAGCATTTATTAAAAGGTGACAAGTGTCACCATTTGAGTGGTCCAACCTTAAGACCACTATTCATGGTCTTACCATTTGACTTAAATAAACCAAAAATGACCCAAAAATCATGAAAATATCCTCCATGGTGGCCGAGCTTCTTGAGCAACAAAAGAAAGAAAGCTCTTCAAGATTTTAGCTTCAATCTTGCTTCAATCATCAAAACCAACCATCCAACTTTGATTTTCCTCGATAAAACACCTTCAAGTAGTGTTTGTGAGTTGTTGTGTGAAGTTATTTGGAAAGTTAAGGTGATCAATAGCTCTCTCTCTCTTGTTTTTAAGGTAAGTTGTGAAGAACCACCCTCCTCCTTTAATTGATGCTTAAATCATGCTTAGTGGTAGTATAAGATGCAAGTTTATGGATTAATTTTTGATTTGTGGTTGAAATGATGAAGTTTTCTTATTTTTGGGGATTTTTCTGTTTTCATATAAGCATGATTGTGTGGCTATATATGATGATTGGAAATGGTATATAATGATTCTAGAAGGTGGAAAAAGTGGAAGATTGCAAGTAATTTCTATTTTGGGAGAAAATTGAAAAACCTAGGGTTCATGAAGGAACATTCTGCCCGAATTTATAGCTCCTAGTTAGAGGCCGAATTGGCCTTAGCTTGAAACATGAAAGTTGTAGGGAATAACATTTTAGAGGTGCCTACAAAATTTCAGGTCAATCGGAGTAGTGTAGAATGAGATAAGTCGAAATTACTATTGCTGTTCTGGTTTTACCCGAATGTAAGAATTGCGCCTGTAATTGGTTGTTTTGGCTGGAATTGGTTCCGAATTGGTTGTTTAGGCCTTCTGATGAAATTTATCCCTGTTTCTTAGCTTTCGGCTGGTTTTGGAATTTCTGGATTTTGACTTGGAGAGCCTGAGTTATGATGTTTCCGCTAGAATGCGTTTTGGTGAATCTGTTTTACGTTTTTGATGTAGTATCTTGCATTTTTGACCGGTTTGCACTCAAAACTGGGTTGAGTGACCTTCTGTGATGTTGTAACCCTGACTTTTATCTTCGAGATGGTGGGTCTTTCACCCTCATCCGATAATTGTAGTGAAATTGGTGCCATTACCGTAAAATGAGGACAAAAACTGTTTTTTTCCAGAGCCAAACCTAATTGTATTTCCGAATTTTCTGGTTTCCTTTAATGTTTGTGTATGCTTAGGGAACCCTGTTTTGGTAGTATATAGAATTGGTTTATGAATTGTAATCGAGTCTTATTGTGTTCATTTGAATAGTTTAGGGCTTGACTTTCATATCCGGTTATTTCCTAGCTAAAGTTTGTACTTGAATGCCATTAAGCCTAGTGAACGGCTTTTGGGAATGAGATTATTTTTGTACGAGATGTTGGGACTGATTTGAGGACTTAATGAAGCCATGATGGCTGGAAAATAGGTAAAAACAAGGGATATGCTGCCGAAATTTTTCTTGAAGGCTAGTTGGATTTACTTGTGATTTGAACGAAGGGCTTTTGGGTTGTTTGAGCCTAGGTCTTCATGTTACCTTTTCGTACCAAAAATCATGTTTTGCACCCTTACTTTAGTAATTATTTGGCGAGGCATACGACTGGTAGTCGAGCCTCACATGTGCATTCTGTATACTCAATTTTGAAAGTGGAATCTTCAATTTTTTTTCTTGGGTTATTTTAGGTTTTCTTGGTGGTTAAAACTCTCTTTTGGGAGGTATCTGCACTGACCCTGATGAGTGTACTACTCACTTGTGTGTTATTATATGGCTTTGATACTTGAACTTGAGGTGTTGAATGTTAATTGATTGAAGTGAGAGTGTATTTTATCACTTGCACTTATTGTTTCGCATGTTATTGGAAAGTTATTGGAATGTTATATGAAATGAAATACATGACTTGGTGTCATTTGGACGAGTCTCCAACGACTACAAATGTTATCAATGAGCTCAACCCCATTGGCAGTTGATTGAATCGAGCCGGCGAGGGCTTGGTCGTGCCAATTAATGAACCTTGGGTAAAGTTATATGGAATCTTGTAGTATGCGAGAATCTCGATTCCGGTATACTCGAGTAATACCAAAGTGCAAGTGTTTGGAGTTCGGGCCCGGTAGGGGGATGTTAGGTGGAAGGAGTGGAAGTAAAGTGGAGTCTACGGTTGGTTACCTTTGAACATTGACGGAGGGTCAATGACGTCCGATCAAGAAATGCAAACGAGGAAAGGGCTCTTGAGAGCCATCTGTATCCTTTTATCACCATATTTGACGTGTGCCTTTGCTTATTTTACTATATTGAATGAAAGCTTGATGCTTATATGCACTTGGTTGCGTAAGTGATAGTATCTCACTGGGCAATTAGCTCACACCGTTCCTTTTATTTTCCTTACAGGAATATGACTCTTTTGGAATGAATCTTGATAGATGGTTGCCGAATGAACTAGATGTATATCTCTTTTGTAGTGTATATGAAGTGAAACCCTAAATGTGTCTTTAGGGCCGTTTTCACTTTCAATTTGGCAAACCGTGTATATATTAACTTTTGAAAACTTTTATATGCTACTTTGGGTTGTAATTGCTCAAGTTCAAGATGCAAATGTTTGTTTGATATTTGGTTGCGTTCTGACGGGTCGGTTACTATTCATGGCCGACTCCAAATTTCATTTTTTTTTATTTTGGATTATTTTGCCCTTTGGCCTTGTTTACGCGCGTTATAAGTTCCGGAACACAATAGATTGCTCTAAACTGCACCGTTAGTCCTGGCGAGAGCTGGGCAGGCAGTCCGCTAACCCCTTTGGTTCGCCTTAAGGGAAGGTGGGGCTATCACAGGTGGTATTAGAGCGCCTAGGTTAAGAGAACTTGGTGCAAGTGGGACATAGGTGATAGGCACTAGATATTTTAAGCTGAAATGCTGGAGAACTGACGAATTAATGTTTTGAAGGTGTGTACCCGGGCAGCTCGAGTGGTGCGGGATCTAGTGGCGTGGGACATAGACCTTTGAGTGCGAGGGGCCCAGAGGATCGAGTGTTGCGTAAGCGGGCGATCCGCTATCGGCAGAGGCCTGGAAAGCCTTACACTTTGTACTCCCCTTTTGGTCAGGTGTCGCACCGACCTTTTAGGTGTTGGGATACGTACAGTTACGCTGACGAGGTCGTCCTGGCAGTGGACGATGAGCGACGCAGCCTGATTAGTCAGCTAGAGGAGGCCAGAGAGGTTGGCCACGGGCAGGCAATGCACATTAGGGACTTGGAACGGGGTCTCCGAGATGAGATGCATAGGGCGGACGCTTTACGCCGTCAGCTTCAGGACACACACCAGCACCTCTTCGCTATGAAGAGGCAGCTGAAGAAGAGGGTTCGGAGTATTTCGATGGACTGCGAGGTCATATTAGATATGGCCGCGGAGGCACCGCCACGAGCCGCCGGTCCAAAGGTGATGGACGAGGTGGACACGTTAGGTTCCGTTGGGAACCTGGACCCTAGGGGAGGCGTGTAGGGTCGCTTTTGTACTTTTATTTAGCCATTGGTACTTTTGTGGATTACTTTTGTTAGACTGGCGTGACTACTCCCTTTTATTATTTGGTTGACTGGCTAGATTTTGGAGCCAGTGCTTATGTGTATATTGGGTTTTGTACCGACTGGAGGTCGGGTAAATTGTAAATCTTTTGGTGTGACTTTGTAAATACATGTATATATTTGGATATAATTTTAGAACTTCTCTTTTGTGTGTCTTTTATGCATAAGTTTTGTGTCCCCTCTTTTGCCTATAGTTTGGACAATAAATACATGTTATATTCCGATCTATAGACTTGTATCCCTAGATGGATTCCGGTGGTCCAAATAGGGATGGAGAGCCAGGACGAGGCTCTGAAGGAAATAATGAAAATGGGCCAGATCAAGTCGCCACAGCCATTCAACGGATGGCCGAATGGGTATGAAGGATTAAGTGCTCGTTCGAGCATAAGCTATGAACCTTGAAGTGTTATAGGTCTTTAATCTTTCTCATGATATCTAAGGACCATAGATAAGTATGTCGGACAGGAATTTCGATTTGTAGATGGTTTACTCTTGGGATTGGCTAGCTCGAGATGTGAACTATCTTATTTCGGATTCTCGTGCCCGAGTACTCCAGAATTGAGGCGATGCAAGCTACTAGGTATTTGAGCCTTGAATTTTGGAAACGAGCCTTGTATTTCGGAAACTTGAACAGGCTTTGTCTGACTAGAATGAGCACAAGAGATCAATGGACATCTAGTTTGGATAGTAAGTGACGTGAGAGACCGGACGGGCTGATACTGGGACGACTTCACCTTTTCCTTTTGGTTCGTCCGTATGTTACTACCACCTGACGTTAGTATCTGTGCTTGTATACATAGTTATCTGTCCAACTTGATATGTATTTGTGTACTTGATTATCCGTCTTTTAATATGGCGTGTTATGTGCGATATGTTATTTGTGTAATTGGTATGATAGATTTTGTTATTTTAGTCAATTTATTGCATTCATGCATTAAAGTACCCTTGTTTGAAAGAAAAGAGAGAGGGGGGGAAAAAAAAAAGAGAGACGTAGTCGCGGACATGGTCATAGCAGTGAAACAAAACGAGACCAAGAGTCAAAGAGAAGAAAGGGAGGAAACAACAGCTGAACCAAACATGGACCAAGAGTACCACTTGTATTCAAGACTTTATTATGACCCATTGTTTTGCCGACAGGCTACCATTTGAGGTCCAGCAATTCTGTGCAATGGCACGTTGGGTTGAGATGTATAAGGAAATCGCGGTTCTTCGAGACGAAATAGAAGTCCAAAAGAAACCAATCGCATACTAGGAAGGGCGATGGAAGCACGAGTATTCAGAGAAAATTGAGCTCTTGCACAAGAACTTAGAGCTAAAAAGGAAATACGAAGGGATTTCTGAGGAGGCCCTTGAAAAGGCTCAACGAATCGAGAATGCAAAAGCGCAGGTGAAAGCTTCCCAAATACGGAAAAGGGGTGCAGTGGGTAGCGTGAGCGAGGAACCTAGCGAAGCAATGGTACCTTCTAAAGTACAGAAAGTGAACCAGTTATTCTGGCCGCCATGGACATTGGGGGCAGTAGATAAAAGATTTATCAAAGGAAGCCAAACCGGACAGGGGGAGACTTCTCCGAAAAGCAAAAAGATGGCTTTCCACTTGACTTGTGACTATTGCGGAAAGGCCAATCACACTGAAAATGATTGTTGGAGAAAGGGGAGGAGATGTCTGCGCTGTGGGAGCGCCGAGCATCGAATTGCTCATTGCCCGATTAAAGCGCGTAAAAAGAAAGGAACCCAACAACCAACAAAGACCGACCCTGGACCGTCAAGTGGAGAAGGGACTGGAATGAAGAACCTCGTTTCTTCTGACTCTGAAGACGGAGAAGGTACAGGACATTGGTTACATTAAATTTTGAAGGTAAAATTTCGAGGGCAAAATTTCTTTAACGGGGAGAGAGTGTGAGAACCCGTAATTTTTTCATTTTCTAGGTTTTATTATATTTCTAGGTTTTCTTATCTTCAATGGTTTGTTTTCTACACTTTCTGTATCCGAAAAATTTTCTAGATAATTTTTATGAGTAAATATAGTTTTTAGATGATTTTTCTAATATCGAATAGATTTTGAAAAATGAAGAGTGTATACCGGACGTGGGACCCACTAGTGCGAAAAGTTCGGAAAAAATTCGGCCAACTTGATTTAGTTTTGAATACTGGAATTAATTTATCGGGTGTTAAGAGATAAGTAGAGGGTGTTAAGTGGATTGATATAAGAGAGACAAGGTTGGTCAGCATTTATTAAAAGGTGACAAGTGTCACCATTTGAGTGGTCCAACCTTAAGACCACTATTTATGGTCTTACCATTTGACTTAAATAAACCAAAAATGACTCAAAAATCCTCAAAATGTCCTCCATGGTGGCCGAGCTTCTTGAGCAACAAAAGAAAGAAAGCTCTTCAAGATTTTAGCTTCAATCTTGCTTCAATCATCAAAACCAACCATCCAACTTTGATTTTCCTCGATAAAACACCTTCAAGTAGTGTTTGTGAGTTGTTGTGTGAAGTTATTTGGAAAGTTAAGGTGATCAATAGCTCTCTCTCTCTTGTTTCTAAGGTAAGTTGTGAAGAACCACCCTCCTCCTTTAATTGATGCTTAAATCATGCTTAGTGGTAGTATAAGATGCAAGTTTAGGGATTAATTTTTGATTTGTGGTTGAAATGATGAAGTTTTATTATTTTTGGGGATTTTTCTGTTTTCATATAAGCATGATTGTGTGGCTATATATGATGATTGGAAATGGTACATAATGATTCTAGAAGGTGGAAAAAGTGGAAGATTGCAAGTAATTTCTGTTTTGGGAGAAAATTGAAAAACCTAGGGTTCATGAAGGAACATTCTGCCCGAATTTATAGCTCCTAGTTAGAGGCCAAATTGGCCTTGGCTTAAAACATCAAAGTTGTAGGGAATGACATTTTAGAGGTGCCTACAAAATTTCAGGTCAATCGGAATAGTGTAGAATGAGATAAGTCGAAATTACTATTGCTGTTCTGGTTTTACCCGAATGTAAGAATTGCGCCTGTAATTGGTTGTTTTGGCTGGAATTGCTTCCGAATTGGTTGTTGAGGCCTTCTGATGAAATTTATCCCTGTTTCTTAGCTTTCGGCTGCTTTTGGAATTTCTGGATTTGGACTTGGAGAGCCTGAGTTATGATGTTTCCGCTAGAATGCGTTTTGGTGAATCTGTTTTACGTTTTTGATGTAGTATCTTGCATTTTTGACCGGTTTGCACTCAAAACTGGGTTGAGTGACCTTCTGTGATGTTGTAGCCCTGACTTTTATCTTCGAGATGGTGGGTCTTTCACCCTCATCCGATAATTGTAGTGAAATTGGTGCCATTACCGTAAAATGAGGACAAAAACTGTTTTTTTTCAGAGCCAAACCTAATTGTATTTCCGAATTTTCTGGTTTCCTTTAATGTTTGTGTATGCTTAGGGAACCCTGTTTTGGTAGTATATAGAATTGGTTTATGAATTGTAATCGAGTCTTATTGTGTTCATTTGAATAGTTTAGGGCTTGACTTTCATATCCGGTTATTTCCTAGCTAAATTTTGTACTTGAATGCCATTAAGCCTAGTGAACGGCTTTTGGGAATGAGATTATCTTTGTACGAGATGTTGGGACTGATTTGAGGACTTAATGAAGCCATGATGGCTGGAAAATAGGTAAACATAAGGGATATGCTGCCGAAATTTTTCTTGAAGGCTAGTTGGATTTACTTGTGATTTGAACGAAGGGCTTTTGGGTTGTTTGAGCCTAGGTCTTCATGTTACCTTTTCGTTACCAAAAATCATGTTTTGCACCCTTGCTTTAATAATTATTTGGCGAGGCATACGACTGGTAGTCGAGCCTCACATGTGCATTCTGTATACTCAATTTTGAAAGTGGAACCTTCAATTGTTTTCCTTGGATTATTTTAGGGTTTCTTGGTGGTTAAAGCTCTCTTTTGGGAGGTATCTGCACTGACCCTGGTGAGTGTACTACTCACTTGTGTGTTATTATATGGCTTTGATACTTGAACTTGAGGTGTTGAATGTTGATTGATTGAAGTGAGAGTGTACTTTATCACTTGCACTTATTGTTTCGCATGTTATTGGAAAGTTATTGGAATGTTATATGAAATGTTATATGAAATGAAATACATGACTTGGTGTCGTTTGGACGAGTCTCCAACGACTACAAATGTTATCAATGAGCTCAACCCCATTGGTAGTTGATTGAATCGAGCCGGCGAGGGCTTGGTCGTGCCAATTAATGAACCTTGGGTAAAGTTATATGGAATCTTGTAGTATGCGAGACTCTCGATTCCGGTATACTCGAGTAATACTAAAGTGCAAGTGTTTGGAGTTCGGGCCCGGTAGAGGGATGTTAGGTGGAAGGAGTGGAAGTAAAGTGGAGTCTACGGTTGGTTACCTTTGAACATTGACGGAGGGTCAATGACGTCCGATCAAGAAATGCAAATGAGGAAAGGGCTCTTGAGAGCCATCTGTATCCTTTTATCACCATGTTTGACGTGTGCCTTTGCTTATTTTACTATATTGAATGAAAGCTTGATGCTTATATGCACTTGGTTGCGTAAGTGATAGTATCTCACTGGGCAATTAGCTCACACCGTTCCTTTTGTTTTCCTTACAGGAATATGACTCTTTTGGAATGAATCTTGATAGATGGTTGCCGAATGCACTAGATGTATATCTCTTTTGTAGTGTATATGAAGTGAAACCCTAAATGTGTCTTTAGGGCCGTTTTCACTTTCAATTTGGCAAACCGTGTATATATTAACTTTTCAAAACTTTTATATGCTACTTTGGGTTGTAATTGCTCAAGTTCAAGATGCAAATGTTTGTTTGATATTTGGTTGCGTTCTGACGGGTGGTTACTATTCATGGCCGACTCCAAATTTCATTTTTTTTATTTTGGGTTATTTTGCCCTTTGGCCTTGTTTACGCGCGTTATAAGTTCCAGAACGCAATAGATCGCTCTAAACTGCACCGTTAGTCCTGGCGAGAGCTGGGCAGGCAGTCCGCTAACCCCTTTGGTTCGCCTTAGGGGAAGGTGGGGCAGTCACAGGTGGTATCAGAGCGCCTAGGTTAAGAGAACTTGGGGCAAGTGGGACATAGGTGATAGGCACTAGATATTTTAAGCTGAAATGCTGGAGAACTGACGAATTAATGTTTTGAAGGTATGTACCCGGGCAGCTCGAGTGGTGCGGGATCTAGTGGCGTGGGACCGAGACCTTTGAGGACGAGGGGCCCCGAGGATCGAGTGTTGCATAAGCGGGCGATCCGCTATCGGCAGAGGCCTGGAGAGCCTTACACTTTGTACTCCCCTTTTGGTCAGGTGTCGCACCGACCTTGTAGGTGTTAAGATACGTACAGTTACCTTGACGAGGTCGTCCTGGCAGTGGACGATGAGCGACGCAGCCTGATTAGTCAGCTAGAGGAGGCCAGAGAGGTTGGCCACGGGCAGGCAATGCACATTAGGGACTTGGAGCGGGGTCTCCGAGATGAGATGCATTGGGCGGACGCTTTACGCCGTCAGCTTCAGGACACACACCAGCACCTCTTTGCTTTGAAGAGGCAGCTGAAGGAGAGGGTTTGGAGTATTTCGATGGACAGCGAGGTCATATTAGATATGGCCGCCGGTCCAAAGGTGATGGACGAGGTGGACACGTTAGGTTCCGTTGGGAACCTGGACCCTAGGGGAGGCGTGTAGGGTCGCTTTTGTACTTTATTTAGCTGGTGGTACTTTTGTGGATTACTTTTGTTAGACTGGCGTGACTACTCCCTTTTGTTATTTGGTTGATTGGCTAGATTTTGGAGCCAGTGCTTATGTGTATATTGGGTTTTGTACCGACTGGAGGTCGGGTAAATTGTAAATCTTTTGGTGTGACTTTGTAAATACATGTATATATTTGGATATAATTTTAGAACTTCTCTTTTGTGTGTCTTTTATGCATAAGTTTTGTGTCCCCTCTTTTGCCTATAGTTTGGACAATAAGTACATGTTATATTCCGATCTATAGACTTGTATCCCTAGATGGATTCCGGTGGTCCAAATAGGGATGGAGAGCCAGGACGAGGCTCTGAAGGAAATAATGAAAATGGGCCAGATCAAGTCGCCATAGCCATTCAACGGATGGCCGAATGGGTATGAAGGATTAAGTGCTCGTTCGAGCATAAGCTATGAACCTTGAAGTGTTATAGGTCTTTAATCTTTCTCATGGTATCTAAGGACCATAGATAAGTATGTCGGACAGGAATTTCGATTTGTAGATGGTTTACTCTTGGGACTGGCCAGCTCGAGATGTGAACTATCTTATTTCGGATTCTCGTGCCCGAGTACTCCAGAATTGAGGCGATGCAAGCTACTAGGTATTTGAGCCTTGAATTTTGGAAACGAGCCTTGTATTTCGGAAACTTGAACAGGCTTTGTCTGACTAGAATGAGCACAAGAGATCAATGGACATCTAGTTTGGATAGTAAGTGACGTGAGAGACCAGACGGGCTGATATTGGGACGACTTCACCTTTTCCTTTTGGTTCGTCCGTATGTTACTACCACCTGACGTTAGTATATGTGCTTGTATATGTGCTTGTATACATGGTTATCTGTCCAACTTGATATGTATTTGTGTACTTGATTATCCGTCTTTTAATATGGCGTGTTATGTGCGATATGTTATTTGTGTAATTGGTATGATAGATTTTGTTATTTTAGTCAATTTATTGCATTCATGCATTAAAGTACCCTTGTTTGAAAGAAAAGAGAGAGGGGGGGAAAAAAAAGAGAGAGACGTAGTCGCGGACATGGTCATAGCAGTGAAACAAAACGAGACCAAGAGTCAAAGAGAAGAAAGGGAGGAAACAACAGCTGAACCAAACATGAACCAAGAGTGCCATTTGTATTCAAGACTTTATTATGACCCATTGTTTTGCCGACAGGCTACCATCTGAGGTCCAGCAATTCTGTGAAATGGCACGTTGGGTTGAGATGTATAAGGAAATCGCGGTTCTTCGAGACGAAATAGAAGTCCAAAAGAAACCAATCGCATACTGGGAAGGGCGATGGAAGCATGAGTATTCAGAGAAAATTGAGCTCTTGCACAAGAACTTAGAGCTAAAAAGGAAATACGAAGGGATTTCTGAGGAGGCCCTTGAAAAGGCTCAACGAATCGAGAATGCAAAGGCGCAGGTGAAAGCTTCCCAAATACGGAAAAGGGGTGCAGTGGGTAGCGTGAGTGAGGAACCTAGCGAAGCAATGGTACCTTCTAAAGTACAGAAAGTGAACCAGTTATTCTGGCCGCCATGGACATTGGGGGCAGTAGATAAAAGATTTATCAAAGGAAGCCAAACCGGACAGGGGGAGACTTCTCCGAAAAGCAAAAAGATGGCTTTCCACTTGACTTGTGACTATTGCGGAAAGGCCAATCACACTGAGAATGATTGTTGGAGAAAGGGGAGGAGATGTCTGCGCTGTGGGAGCGCCGAACATCGAATTGCTCATTGCCCGATTAAAGCGCGTAAAAAGAAAGGAACCCAACAACCAACCAAGACCGACCCTGGACCGTCAAGTGGAGAAGGGACTGGAATGAGGAACCTCGTTTCTTCTGACTCTGAAGACGGAGAAGGTACAGGCCATTGGTTACTTTAAATTTTGAAGGTAAAATTTCCAGGGCGAAATTTCTTTAAGGGGAGAGAGTGTGAGAACCCGTAATTTTTCCATTTTCTAGGTTTTATTATATTTCTAGGTTTTCTTATCTTCAATGGTTTGTTTTCTGCACTTTCTGTGTCCGGAAAATTTTCTAGATAATTTTTATGAGTAAATATAGTTTTTAGATGATTTTTCTAATATCGAATAGATTTTGAGAAATGAAGAGTGTATACCGGACGTGAGACCCACTAGTGCGAAAAGTTCGGAAAAAATTCGGCCAACTTGATTAAGTTTTGAATACTGGAATTAATTTATCGGGTGTTAAGAGATAAGTAGAGGGTGTTAAGTGGATTGATATAAGAGAGACAAGGTTGGTGAGCATTTATTAAAAGGTGACAAGTGTCACCATTTGAGTGGTCCAACCTTAAGACCACTATTCATGGTCTTACCATTTGACTTAAATAAACCAAAAATGACCCAAAAATCATGAAAATATCCTCCATGGTGGCCGAGCTTCTTGAGCAACAAAAGAAAGAAAGCTCTTCAAGATTTTAGCTTCAATCTTGCTTCAATCATCAAAACCAACCATCCAACTTTGATTTTCCTCCATAAAACACCTTCAAGTAGTGTTTGTGAGTTGTTGTGTGAAGTTATTTGGAAAGTTAAGGTGATCAATAGCTCTCTCTCTCTTGTTTTTAAGGTAAGTTGTGAAGAACCACCCTCCTCCTTTAATTGATGATTAAATCATGCTTAGTGGTAGTATAAGATGCAAGTTTATGGATTAATTTTTTATTTGTGGTTAAAATGATGAAGTTTTATTATTTTTGGGAATTTTTCTGTTTTCATATAAGCATGATTGTGTGGCTATATATGATGATTGGAAATGGTATATAATGATTCTAGAAGGTGGAAAAAGTGGAAGATTGCAAGTAATTTCTGTTTTGGGAGAAAATTGAAAAACCTAGGGTTCATGAAGGAACATTCTGCCCGAATTTATAGCTCCGAGTTAGAGGCCGAATTGGCCTTGGCTTAAAACATGAAAGTTCTAGAGAATGGTATTTTAGAGGTGCCTACAAAATTTCAGGTCAATCGGAGTAGTGTAGAATGAGATAAGTCAAAATTACTATTGCTGTTCTGGTTTTACCCGAATGTAAGAATTGCGCCTGTAATTGGTTGTTTTGGCTGGAATTGCTTCCGAATAGGTTGTTGAGGCCTTCTGATGAAATTTATCCCTGTTTCTTAGCTTTCGGCTGGTTTTGAAATTTCTGGATTTGGACTTGGAGAGCCTGAGTTATGATGTTTCCGCTAGAATGCGTTTTGGTGAATCTGTTTTACGTTTTTGATGTAGTATCTTGCATTTTTGACCTGTTCGCACTCAAAACTGGGTTGAGTGACCTTCTGTGATGTTGTAGCCCTGAATTTTATCTTCGAGATGGTGGGTCTTTCACCCTCATCCGATAATTGTAGTGAAATTGGTGCCATTACCGCAAAATGAGGACAAAAACTGTTTTTTTCAGGGCCAAACCTAATTGTATTTCCGAATTTTCTGGTTTCCTTTAATGTTTGTGTATGCTTAGGGAACCCTGTTTTGGTAGTATATAGAATTGGTTTATGAATTGTAATCGAGTCTTATTGTGTTCATTTGAATAGTTTAGGGCTTGACTTTCATATCCGGTTATTTCCTAGCTAAATTTTGTACCTGAATGCCATTAAGCCTAGTGAACGGCTTTTGGGAATGAGATTATCTTTGTACGAGATGTTGGGACTGATTTGAGGACTTAATGAAGCCATGATGGCTGGAAAATAGGTAAAAACAAGGGATATGCTGCCGAAATTTTTCTTGAAGGCTAGTTGGATTTACTTGTGATTTGAACGAAGGGCTTTTGGGTTGTTTGAGCCTAGGTCTTCATGTTACCTTTTCGTTACCAAAAATCATGTTTTGCACCCTTGCTTTAATAATTATTTGGCGAGGCATACGACTGGTAGTCGAGCCTCACATGTGCATTCTGTATACTCAATTTTGAAAGTGGAACCTTCAATTGTTTTCCTTGGATTATTTTAGGGTTTCTTGGTGGTTAAAGCTCTCTTTTGGGAGGTATCTGCACTGACCCTGGTGAGTGTACTACTCACTTGTGTGTTATTATATGGCTTTGATACATGAACTTGAGGTGTTGAATGTTAATTGATTGAAGTGAGAGTGTACTTTATCACTTGCATTTATTGTTTCGCATGTTATTGGAAAGTTATTGGAATGTTATATGAAATGTTATATGAAATGAAATACATGACTTGGTGTCGTTTGGACGAGTCTCCAACGACTACAAATGTTATCAATGAGCTCAACCCCATTGGTAGTTGATTGAATCGAGCCGTCGAGGGCTTGGTCGTGCCAATTAATGAACCTTGGGTAAAGTTATATGGAATCTTGTAGTATGCGAGACTCTCGATTTCGGTATACTCGAGTAATACCAAAGTGCAAGTGTTTGGAGTTCGGGCCCGGTAGGGGGATGTTAGGTGGAAGGAGTGGAAGTAAAGTGGAGTCTACGGTTGGTTACCTTTGAACATTGACGGAGGGTCAATGACGTCCGATCAAGAAATGCAAACGAGGAAAGGGCTCTTGAGTGCCATCTGTATTCTTTTATCACCATATTTGACGTGTGCCTTTGCTTATTTTACTATATTGAATGAAAGCTTGATGCTTATATGCACTTGGTTGCATAAGTGATAGTATCTCACTGGGCAATTAGAACACACCGTTCCTTTTGTTTTCCTTACAGGAATATGACTCTTTTGGAATGAATCTTGATAGATGGTTGCCGAATGCACTAGATGTATATCTCTTTTGTAGTGTATATGAAGTGAAACCCTAAATGTGTCTTTAGGGCCGTTTTCACTTTCAATTTGGCAAACCGTGTATATATTAACTTTTCAAAACTTTTATATGCTACTTTGGGTTGTAATTGCTCAAGTTCAAGATGCGAATGTTTGTTTGATATTTGGTTGCGTTCTGACGGGTCGGTTACTATTCATGGCCGACTCCAAATTTCATTTTTTTTATTTTGGGTTATTTTGCCCTTTGGCCTTGTTTACGCGCGTTATAAGTTCCGGAACGCAATAGATCGCACTAAACTGCACCGTTAGTCCTGGCGAGAGCTGGGCAGGCAGTCCGCTAACCCCTTTGGTTCGCCTTAGGGGAAGATGGGGCTGTCACAAGGACCTTCAAGGGGATCTCATGAGAGACGCCTAAACTATTGTTTGAACTTGCTACTTGAATCACTTGGTGAGTGTCTAGTGTGTGACAACGTATTAATTGCTTTTGATACATGAAAATTTTGAAAGTGCCGAGACAAGTGTGTACTTTATCGCATTCATTCTCATTTAAGTGAATTGCACTTGAATTTAGTGACATGAAGTGCTTGAATTATTTGAAGTGACTTGTTAAGTGAATTTAAGTGCTTGTTTATGATATGGTCGCATAAGTCGTTCGGAGTGAATCTCCTCGACTTTTACATGTTAAGTGGGGGACGCCCAACTCTCTCATTGGCTAACCTTGGACTCGAGCCGGTATGGGTTTGGTCGGGCTCCTTGGCGAACCATGAGATCATATAAGCTTGACCTATCGAGAGGTTTTGCTTGGCATACTCGTGGAACATCGCCTTATAAAAGTATTGCGGGCCTGGTGTGGTATGTAAAGTGGAAGGGGATCGTGTAAGTGAAGTTTCTACGGACTAAACCTACCGGATTGACGGAGTGTCAACTCGTGGAGGTTCGTGATCGTGCAAGTGGAAAATAACTCTTGAGAGTTTCTATATCCTTGAATTGTTTTTGTTTACTTTTCTATCTTGAATTGTCATTTATTGAAATGTTATTACTCGACTTCAAAAATTGGGATTGTTACTTGAACAACGTGCCTGCATGTGTGTTCTTGGCCTCATGAGCGTTTTTGCTTACCCCGTAGATTTGTTTTCTTTAATAGGGATGGATGAAGTAGAACTTGATGGAACCCTCTTTTGATGTACTCTTGTATTAGATTTCAAATGTATTTCGCTAGATCTTGGCTGTTGCATATTTTGGAATTGAATGTATTTTTTTGGAAATCCTGATGTAAGGATTGGATAACTTATGTATCGTCATCTTGTGGTGCAAGGTTGGAGAAGTTATAGAAGTTTTTCGCATTTCTTTACTTTGCCTTATCGCTTTAGATATTATTGTATTAAGCTTGAATGGAAATTGTACAGAGTCCTGGCAAGAGTTGGGCAGGCGTCCCGCAGATACCTTTTGGTTCACCTTAGGGAGAAGTGGAGGCGTCACAAGAGCTGCCTGGAGAGTATTGTAGACACCAAATTTTGGTGTAATTTCATTTACTGTTTATTTTTAGTTTTTTTATTAGTCGTGTTAGTTTTATTCGGTTTTTAGTTTTTAGTTTATAGTTTTATTTTTATTTTTAAGTTTAGCATAGAATTTCTTGGAAAGAAAAAAGAGAAAAAGAAAAAAAAAAGAAAAAAAGGAAGAAGGAGAAAAGAGAAAATTGTTCACAAAATATGTTTATTTCTTTTAAATTCGATCTTTTGGCATGTTATTTATTTTAAATATTTTGGGGAAAAAGCAGAAAAATGATGAAAAATGAAAAAATGAAGAAAAGAGAAGAAAAATGAAAAAATTGCAACTTTGATTGTTTATTATTTCTAGTTTGTTTATTTTTGTCTGATGTTTTTAAAATTAGTGTTTTTCTTTATTTGATATCATTTTTACATTTTTGTATTAAGTTAAATTAGTTAAAAAAAAGGATTCCGCAGCATGCAAGCTGCGTATTTTGGCAGCTTGCAAAGAAGGGTGGTACATGCCATCGGATGGCCTGGGTTGGAGAGGGATCTCCTCTTCCATCCTCACCCTTGAGGTGAGGGTTGATGTCCCATATAAAAGCCAAGGAAAAGGCAGCCGCAAAGGGGGAGAAGGAGGAGGATCGGGGAGATAAAAAACAATCAGAGGAAAAGAGAGCTAAGGAGGGAGCTGAGAGAGAGCGAGCAAACAGAAGGGACGGCAAAACAAAAGGAAAAGACTGGGGTTTTAGGGCTGGAAGAAAGAGGAGAGAAAGTGACGGTTTAGAAAGAAACCAGAGAGGTGGTGGCTGAAAGAAAAATAGTGAAGGAGAGAGTTCTGAGAGAGTAGCGGCATGGCTGAAGATTGAAAAAGAGAAGCCCAGAAAGGAAAAGGAAAATCGCAAACGGGAGATTGACTGGAACCAGTAGAAACTACGAGCAGAGGAGGAACTCGCCGCCACCATTGTTGCCGAGAGCTTCACCAAGAACGTGACTGTAAGATTTTCTTTTTCTTTTGCTTACAGATGTTGTTTGTTATTAAGTAACGGGACTATGAAAAACAGAAGTACTTGGTGTCTTGATGGTTTTCTTTTCTGAGTGTGGCCCTCTGTTCTTGGATTCTTAGCTTAAGAGCTCGTTGCAACAAGATTGAATTTTTCGGCTTGTTGCAATAGCTCAGGCGTGTCGGTTGCCTTTTTCTTTGTTTTGCCGAAGTTGTGACTCGATTGACCTGCTTGTCTTGTTGTCTATATTTGAATGGAATACCATGAACAACATCTGGATTTAGAAATGTGTTTGGAAAGTCCGAAACAGAAAATCTGCTGCAACGTCGTTCATGTCGACTTGGCTACATTGCTTTGCTTCCTTTTTGTTCGTTGCTCTTGTTAATTGAACCAGTATGCCTACGTTTGTTTCAGTTTAGGAAATGTCCTTTCCTAGTGTTAAGTAAATAAAGTTGCTAGGTTTTGTTCATGAAGTCTGCGTCTTGTTTAGTTGTAGCTAAGTGATTCAAAGCTGCTGCAACGAATTCAAAGCCCTCGGCTTGTTGCAGCAGCAGGGACGAACCTTGCTGCCTTCCCTTCGTTAAAATTTTGTCTTGCTTGGGTTGATATGTGGTGTGCATTTTTTGTCGTGAGTTTCCCTCCTTGTGTTTTCCGTTGCATTTCTGCATTTATTCAAGCACGTTGGAGCTATGAATTTATAACAGAAAATTGCATCAAATCAAAAGGTTGTCGCAACTTCTTTGCTGTCTGTCTTTTCTGTGAACATGCACCAGACTTTAGCCGTTTCTTACTTTGCTATTTAGTATTGTGTGGGAAGAGGACACTGGAGGTTTGGTTCGAGTTTACACGGTTGAGTCTTTAAAACTTTTGAATCATATTCCAGTGCTTTGCTAAAAGAATGAACAGCCAAATTGCTGAACCATTCTTGTATACTTTCCAGATTTTTGCATCAACCACCTCCTATGTGTTTTGCTGGTTTGGATGTTGAAGTTATATCTTGTTGTTTAGTTACGGATTATGATTTTTGTTGCAAAGTTTTCGAGCAAAGCTGTAT
The DNA here is from genome assembly GCF_036785885.1 of Coffea arabica. Taxonomy (NCBI): domain Eukaryota; kingdom Viridiplantae; phylum Streptophyta; class Magnoliopsida; order Gentianales; family Rubiaceae; genus Coffea; species Coffea arabica. Next base: position 30,221,197 of record NC_092314.1, read on the forward strand.
GTTTTGAGTCCTTTCTATGTCATTACATTGGAGCTCTAAGGAACCAGAATCCCCTCAATCATCCTGCAGCTATGTGAAGTTGTTGCATAAATATTATTTTTGGGTTGAATGAGTAAGAAATTGCAGAACGGTCTTTCGGTTGCAAAAGTTCTTTCTTTGCATGAAATTGGCATGAATTTCTTCTAAGATTTGTCTTGATTAAGGGTGTTTAGACGTGTTTAAGGTAGAGTTATTTTAAAGTTTTGGTTTGATGAATGTTTGTGAATGAAGCTTGCGGCTGGAAATGGTTGTTCCGTTGTTGCAGAAACGTTTCATAGTATTTTGCATGCTTTTTGCATGAAAATAATTTCAGGAATTGCACTTTGACCACTCAAGTTCCCTTTTATTCCACAAAGGCCCAATTGCATTCCAATTTCTTGCAATTAAGTCCCAAATTATTTGCATTTCAACCCTTACTTGACCCCTTGTTTGCTCTTTGACCCATGAATTCCTTAAAAGGTGTTATTTGGGTTTGAGTGATTGCTTAACATTTGCAATTGGATCCTTGGTAGTGTTCTATCTTGAAGGTGTACATTATTTGATTTCATTTTTTTTAAATCACTAATCTTAGCACTTCATTCTAGAACCTTTTTGATTATTGAGTTTTGCTTTGCTTTAATTTTGTTCGAGCATAGATGATTTGTTGTAAATACCTTAGGTGATTCCATTTTGTGACTAATTTTGTTTAATTTGCATTCCGTGCTTATTTCTCATTTGTTAAGTAATTAATCGTTAATCAAAGTGATGCCTTGACCATTTCTTTTATTTTGGAGGGTAAATTAGTAATTTCACTACGTTAGAGCTCCAACTCAAGGGAGGTATAACTTCTTTTATTTTTGTCTCTCCTATGTGAACCAACGTGCTACGTGAGAAATACATGTCTACTTTGCTTTCCTAACCTTTCTTTAATTTCTTTTATTTATGTCATTTACTTTTGCTTTTTATTTAAGTTATTCTTTATGGGGTATGTGTACACCTCTTGGCTTGTAATAGTTAGGGATTTAATTATTTTATTCCTTTTCCCCCTTTTAGATTGTAGTAGGGTCTCTCTAATGTAATAGATAGGGCTTGGAGGAGCATTCAATGAAGACCTATCGAAGTCATGTGCCTAGCTAGCAAATGTAATAGTTAGGGTTTTAATTGTCTTATGTGTCTTGCATGCTTAGTTACTACGTGTTAATTTGCTTTGTTAGGGCCTTGCATCTAGTCGAGCATGCTGAATGTTATGTGCTATGTGTTTATAAGTGTTTGGCATGTCTACTCGCTTTCCATAGCCTGAATGAATGTGATGGATGAATGTACGTTTCCACTAGTCCAACGCTAGTCGGAATTCATAGAATGGGTTAGTCCAACGCTAGACCCTTAGGGATTTCCCCTCGTTAGTACATGTTTGCATGTTCATTACATGTCATGCATTCTTTTTAGTTTTATCATTTTGCATGCCCCTCGAACCCCTTTTCCCCCCATTTTAGGATTTTTTGCATTTCATGCTAGTTATAGGGTTCATTTGCTTGAGAGTCCCCTTAAATATGGGATATAGACGAGTGTGGCTTTTTCTAAGCCTTAGCACGCTTGTATTCCCTCTATAAAAGGGCAAATTGAGTCACGATTTAGGTCTCCCCGTACCCAATATGCATGAATTCCCTAGGCTCATGCATTTTTAAATCCACTCTACCATTTTATACCCTCACCACACTTTCATTTTTCCTCCCATTTTACACACGAGCACCTTTATGTTTCTTCACTTGCACACGAACACTTTTATCATCACTTGCACACATGCACTTCATATTATCATTTCACATACCGTACCTTGCCCACTCACGTGCACATTTTTATTTACATATTTATTGTTTTTTATTACTTTTTCAAACTCATGTCCTCACATTGCATACATGCATTCCATTCATTTGCATCCCACTCGCATTATTCGTGACTTCTTCAAAGGATCGTTATTGGGCTTCACAATTAATGTGATTGGCACCACTCAACCTTTGAAGAGAAATTTCCCCCAATACCCCTAGGTCTAGGGTTTGCATTCATGTAGTGCATCCAAATGTAATAAATTCTTTGGTTAAAACAAGAAAATCTTTGATTAAATCATGCAACTAGCCTTGGCTAGGTCAAAGGGGTGCCTTGGATTTTATCCTTGCCTTCCCCTTTGTCAAATGTGACTCCCGAACCTTTTTCTTTGGTTTACGTGGACTAGGAGTCGTTTAAAAGGGGTTTCTTACTACTTTTTCCTATTTTTTTCTTTAAAAATTCATTTTTTGGTGACTTGGTACACCTTAACTCATTACCAAGTGGCGACTCCAATTTTTATTTCAAAAACCCTTTTTAAACTATAATTTTGGGTCAAATTGTCGCATTTTCAACCCCCCATTTAGACCCATTTTTTCTTTTAAATCACAATTCATTTTCCAATCACAAAAAAAATACATTTTTTAAACCATTTATTTATTTATCAAAAAATGGGGCGCGACAAGTATAATGTAAGTGCAATGTTTAATGTCTATGATTTGAGTCCCTTCTTTGGCGAAGATGATCCAGATTTGAGGACAAATCCTTCTCAAGTGAAGGGGACTGATGTGTGCACAGATGATCCAATGAGAGTTCCACTTGGCCCGGTTACACGTGCAAGGGCAAAGCGGTTCAAGGAGTCACTTCAAACACTTGTTCGAAGTGGTCAAGATCAACAAGGGATCTATAGAAACATTGAGGGTTTGGAAGGTGTTAATCAAGTTGTCTACACATTAATTCAAGCCAATGAAACTTCATGTTCTGGCCACACAAGTTCTTAGTCATTTGGCCATTTATTATTAGTTATTCTAGTCGTTTGGTTTGGTAAGAAATCCAAAGACGCATGATTGATCAACTGGTTGCTAGCAGTGCTGGTATCCAACATGATCCCATGCCTATCAGCCAATCTGAAATAGAACACCAATCACCTCCTCTATCCCATATCCAAGTTACCTTTACACCGTCCTTTGCAAACATACCCGAAGAGACTTTTACTAACCTCGCTTCCAGTTTTTCATATATTTACCTCAAATGAAGAAATTTGAAAATCCCGAACTAGTGAGATCATTCTCTCTTGAAGGAAGTTTTGATAAATTTGGGGAGTTATCTTTGGTTAAAATCTATGAAAATCATTCATGCATGTGTCTTTTGTTTAACTATGTTTTGTAAATAGTGTTGAATCAAGTAGCTTTTAAAGACACGTCTTGTTTAACAAATAACATGCTATTAGGTTTGATCTTTATCTTGAAATTCAATAAAAATGTATAGCTTTTTATATACAGTATTACTTACGCATTTTTTTCAGATGGCCAAGAATAAAATCCTCTGACCCTTTGCCTATCACCGCTTTGAAATTTGATGGTAGCAATCTCGATATCTCACGGATGTGAATTTGGATTTCAAAATGAGAGGAGTAGCAAAGAGACATTCAAAAATGTTTCAAAAAGACCCGAATAGTATAAAGAGAAACTCAAGCCGAATTGGGATCAAGATTAAGGAATAAGAATCAGTGGTTACTTGATAAGAAACAGCTAAAAGCCATCTGTCATGGTCAGTGCTATCAAAAGAGAATGACCCATGCTTACCATCAAAGGATCAAATCATGACTATTCAGACGAGAAGACAAAGCACTGAGATAGTTTTTGTCGGTGCATGATAAGGTCAAAAGAAGAGTTTACCCCAAATTAGCAAGGTTCTTTTATTGTCAAAAAGGTATTGCCTGGTGGATCACTTATTCTTGCAGAAATGGATGGACAAGTTTTTTCTCAACCAATCAATTAAAATATGTGTAAGAAATTCTTCATGTGATAAATGAAAGTTTCCTTTCAGGGTTAATCCAAAAAATTGAATGAAAGTCAGGCCTTTTTCCTTTCCAATCAAACATTATATCCCTAGTTATCCCTTTTAAACCTTCAGAATAGATTATTTCGTTTGGCAACCCCTGAAAATTGCAAATCCCACATTGGGGTAAGTTTGAGTTGAAAAAGAGGAAATAAAAGCCCCAAGAGGTGAAAAGTGATAGAGGAACAAAAGGAAAGAAAATTAAAGGACAAAACCTCAGTTAAAAAACAAATTGGTGCAAAATTTGAAAAATTTTCAAAAGATGAATGGAATGAGAGAAGAGAAAAGAAAAAGAAGGAAAAAAATTAAAGAAAAGAACCTCGGTTGAGAATAAACCGGGGCAATTTCAGTTTAATTCTAAGTAGGGTTAATATGAAAATGCGATTTCAGGTGATTTAAACACTTATAGAATTAAACACTTATAAAATGAGATTTCAGGCGATTTCAGGTGATTTAAACACTTATAGAATCTGCCTTCAAGCCTTAACCTTTTCTCAGCACCTACTTGACCACATTACAAAAAAATGAAAGTCCTGACTTCCGTTCTTTGCATCACCTCTTTTATGAGATTTTCTAAATCATGGCAAATGATGTCAATACACCTTCACCAATTATGCAAGGGAATGATTGTCGCACTGATGCCATCATTTCTTAAAACACATTTCTGAGTTGATAAAGGCTATCGGCAAGATGGGTTCATTAGTGAAAAGCCGAAAAGGCACCTTTGAAAAGAAGAAAATAAAAAGATGGGGGTAGTCTTAGTGAAAACTTGAAAGGGCGTTAAGGTAGGATTTTATGAGGAAAAGTGAGCTTGGATTTGAAGGGCTGGTGACTCAGTTCATTAGAATTTCTTTTTATATTGTGGTTTTGTTACCAAGTATTGGACTCCGGAGGAATGATATCTAAAGGGTCAAATGTGTCATTTTGTTCGAGAATCAAAGTGTTTTGATTCATCAAACGTAAACTTTTGATTGTACAGGTTCATTTCTCTAAAATCAATTTTCTATCAATAAAGGTAAATCGTTTCTTTCATGTTACTTAGATTTTCATTATTTTTGTCTAAATAAAATATTTTTCTTGTATTTCATGGTTTCATTTATCTTTTTGGATTTATCAAATAGCAATCCCTCTGATTTATTGAAAGTCCGTGGATACCAAAATTAGTGTTCGAAGTCAACAAAACTTGATATAGTTCACAGAGCAAAGTTGAGTTTTTGCAGCATCGATGGGAGAACATTATAATACTCATGTTTACACGTTTTTTGAAAGTTAGACGGGTTGAATAGTAGTGGCATTATTTGTTCTTTTCTTGCAAGTCCATACGTGTTTCAAATAACAAAACTGGGGCAAATTTTTTATATAATTGTGGAATGTCGCCCAAGAATTGAATATTCATGGTTCAGACCAAAGAAGAGGTATGAATCAAAGTCTTAAGGAGGAACAATAATGCTATAATGCAGAGCGAATGATTGGTTGCACAATAATTGATTGAAATTGGGGCAACTTGTTTGAAAAGATTCTCCAAGTGAGTATTCAAGAACTTTTTCATGCACTAACGCTTCCTTCTTGGCAATTTAATTTTCTGTTGGTAGGTCACAGCGTCCGCCGCGCACCCTTCTACTCCCCTTCTTGAGAAATCAAATTTAATTTCTTGTTGGTGAGTCTCAGCATCCACCGCGCACCCTTCTACCTTCTTTCTTGACAATGAAATTTAATTTCCCTTCTATCCCATTTCTTGGAGCGCAACCGCGTCTCTCCGCATATTTTTTTCTAACTATATCAATTTATTTTGATTGACCAATGTCTCGGCAGGCTTGGGTTGTACCCCACTGACTGTTAATATCTCGTTGGGTTTGGATTTTATCTCACCAATCTCGGCAGATTTGAGTTGTATCTCACTGACCGTTTTTATCTTGTTGGGTTTGGATTTTATCCCACAAATTTTAGCAGAATTGGGTTGTATCCCACTAACCGTTTTTATCTCGTCGGGCTTGGGTTTTATCCCACCAATCTCGGCAGGCTTGGGTTGTATTCCACTGACCGTTTTTATCTTGTTAGATTTGGGTTTTATCCCACCAATCTCGACAGGATTGGGTTGTATCCCACTAACCATTTTTATCTCATTGATTTTATCCTATCAATCTCGGCAGGATTGGGTACCATTTTTATCTCGCTGGGTTTTGATTTTATCCCACCAATCTTGGGAAGCTTGGGTTGTATCCCACTGGCCGTTTTTATCGCACCAATCTTGGCAGGTTTGGATTTTATCCCACTGACCATTTTTAACTCATTGGGTTTGGATTTTATCCCACAAATTTTGGTAGGATTAGGTTGTATCTCACTGACCGTTTTTATGTTGTTGGATTTGAGTTTTATCCCACCAATCTCGGCAGGTTTGGATTGTATCCCACTGATCGTTTTATCTTGTTGGATTTGATTTTTATTCCATTGACCTTTTTATGATTACATGTTTCAGTTCACGGTAGAATAACTACAAGCAAGTTTTTGGTGTCTACGTCTTTGTCTCAAGTTTTTTCGAAACTCAGACAAAGAGGAGCAAGCTGTAGACATCAAAATTTTAATTTTAGCTTTATATTATTTATTATTTATTATTATTTATTCCTGTTCTTATTTTATTTTATTTTAGTTGACCAAGTTTGCAAAATGATAGTTAGTGTTTATTTTTGCTTATTTTAGTAAATTAGATTCATCATTTTTCTTTTTAAAATAATTTTTGCATTAAATTTCTGTAAAAAGAAAATTCTCACAAAAATTCAAAAAATTTGTTTTTAATCCTGTTAAGATTCAATTGCTTTGAAATAAATGAAAATTTTGCAATGCAATTTCAATTAGGAATTAATATTTTTGTTTACTCAAATTGATTTTAAAAAACAAAAAATAAATAAATAAAAGAAGATAGGTGGAGGCCATGCACCATAGCTAGGTGGGGTACATGCAAAAGAGACAAGTGTCTCTATTTTTCTTTTGACACCACAACATATAGAGAATAGGTGGTTAGGACACTTGGAAGCCTAGGAAAAGTTTGAAAAAAAAAACAACAAACAAAAGCAAACAAAGGAGGGGCTTGGCGGCTGGGGGTTGAGAGAAAGCTATGAAAGAGAAAAGAAGGGAGAAAAAGAAAAGGTTCCGGAGGGGAAAAAAAAGAAAAGGCTACCGGGAGTGAGAGATAGAGAGAGGAGAGGCTGAGGGAAAAGGGAGGGTTTCGAACAAAAGAAAAAACAAGGAAAGAGGAGGAGAACCTGGAAAAGAGAGCAAGAAAAGGGAGAGGAAGCTGCGGGCTGGAGCAAGAAAAAAGCTGACGAGAGGCTTCAGGTAGAAAAGAAAAACAAGAGAGGCTTGGGGAAAAAGAAGCTTTTAGGAACGAAAGAGAGAAACGGGAAGCAAGGAAAAAAGGAGAAGAGAGGCTACGAGCAAGAAGGAAAAAGTAGAGAACCGAGAGAGAAAAAAAGAAAGGGAAGGCTGAACAAAAACGAGGAAACAACAAAAAGAAACTAGAAAGAGGGAAGAAACCAGAAAAAAGGAAAAGAAAGAACAAAAGAGGAAGAAAAGAAAGGTTTCGGCAGAGAGAAAGGAGGAGAGATTGAGAGGGAGTAAGAACTGAACAAGGAAACGCTATTGAGGAGATAGTCGGCAGAGCAAAGGAAATAGAAAAAGAGAGAGAAAACGAGAAGAAAAAGGAAGAAATAGAAAAATTTTCTAGGAAAGAATCTGAAGGCCAAGTTGAGCCGTCAGCTTTGCTCATCGTCAAAATCCTATCTTTTCTGGAGTTCTTGGAGCGGATTCTCTGTTTCTGCACCTTCTGGGGAGGGATTTGAATAACTTTCATTCAGAAATTGTTCGGAAAAAATGTCACCAAGTCTGTTGAATCGTGACTCCAAGGTCCAGGTTCATCATTGCTGAGTTTCTGCGGCAAAATTCCATTTGCTTCGTCGGCACGCCGTTTCTTGGAGATTTCACGTTTATTTGATGCTATAAACATATTGAGGTGACCGTTACTTCTCTTTTTGTTAATTTTATATGATTTTCATGAAGATTTGAGCTTAATGGACATGAAACTCTAGAATGTTTTTGTCAGAACTCATGTTTTTATTCTTATTTTAGTTTATTTTATAATTATTTTGCCCTAGTGTTATTTAATTTTACTATTTTTGCATGAATTTTTCTTAAATTAAGCTTTTATCGCGTGCACGTCGAAAGTTTCTCGAAAGTCACACTGGCACAACTAATTGGAGATTTGAGGATTTAGTATTAGACTAGTAAGTATGAGTAATTACAGTGTTAGAGGAATTACCTTGTAGGATTAGTGTATAAGTGTAGCAAACAAGAGAGAAAGTGGTAGTGCATGGCACTATTTCACTACTATTGAGAGTTGACTTTTTGTACAAACTTATGCTTAGCCTTTCCTTTATTTTTCCACCACAAACGAATCAAACTTTCACTCCCTCAGTCTCTCTCATTCTCGGCCGAACCAAGGAGGACAAAGGAAGGGAGAAAAGCTTCACCTTTTAGCTTCAATCTTGGTTGTTCTTCATCATCCAACCCACAAATCATTTGGATTCTTGCTCTAGCTTGAAGGAAGGTGCAATCTTGTGGTGTTTCTTGGTGAAGTAGTGGTGGAAAGTCTTGCTTACAACTAGGGTTTAGGAGCTTGAAGAGGTAACCACTTCATCCTTCCTTAATCTTTCAAATTTTACCAAGAGTAGAGGTTATATTTCATGGGTTGAAACCCTAATGAAGATTCTAGGCTAGAGGACTTGAGGAACTTTTATTTCTTGCTTTGTATCTGTAGACACCAAATTTTTGGTGTAATTTCATTTACTATTTATTTTTAGTTTTTTATTTTGTCGTGTTAGTTTTATTCGATTTTTAGTTTTTAGTTTATAGTTTTATTATTTTTAAGTTTTAGCATAGAATTTCTCGAAATGAAAAGAAAAGCATTCAAAAAAAAATAATAATATGTTTTAATTGTTTTGATTTAAATTCAATGTTTTCTTGGGAAAAATGAAAAAAATGAAAATTGAAAATGAAAAAAAAGGAAAAAAAGAAAAATGATAAAAATTGCAACTTTGCTGTTTATTATTTCTAGTTTATTTATTTATTTTTATCTGATGTTAATCAAATTGTTGGTTTTTACTTAATTTTATTATCATTTTTGCTAAATTATTTAAAAAAGAGAAAAAAAAGGGAAAAAGAGGAGAGAAAAAGAAAAGAAAATTAGCATTTCATTTTTATCCTTTTATGTCTATTTCCGCTCATTGTATTTAATTTTTTCTTCATTAGTTTTTTTTTATTAATTAGTTATCTATATTTTGTTAAGTTGTTTTAAAAAAAAAAAAAAAAATTGCAATGCGGCATGCAAGCTGCGTTTTATCGCAGCTTGCAAAGAAGGACTCAGGGCAGCTCCTTAGCTGCAATTTAGGAGAGATGGCCGAGAGAGTTTAGGGTTGATGTTCCATATAAAAGCCAAGAGAGGTTGATAGCCGAAAAGGGGGAAGGAACGAACGAACGGCAAAAGAAAAACCAGAGAGAGTTGGGACGGCGGCTAAAAAAAGAAAACCAGGGGGCTGTGGATGGTGGCTGTTTTAGGTAAGGAAATCACGAGAAAGCTCTAGAGTTCTCGGGGGTTAGAGAGATAGGACAACTAGTGAAGAGAGTAGAGAGTGGCGGATGAGAAGCTGAGAGAGAACCAGAGAGAGCTGGAGTTGCAGAAAACTAGAGAGAGCAGAAGGAGGTTGAGAGGGATTCTAAGCAAAAGAAAAAGGGGAGGTAGAAAGTGAAGGAGAAGGCCACCGCCTCCATTGTCGGGTTCCACCATCATTGAAAGGAAAGGCTACTCACTGAAGATTTTTCCCATTCGTTTCTGTTTCCTTTGCTGTGCAGGTATATTATTTCTTATCTATCTGTTTGGTATTGACGTTGTAATTTGGCCATGCTTATAATTTTGATGCTCTCGGTACAGTCTATGAAGAAACCATGGGTTTTGTTGAATGTTTATAGTTATTCTCGCACGTTTGATAAGCCCAAAATTAGGAAGAATGGCATAAACAAGATGGAACCTTTGGCTCTTTACAACAGTATTCAGTAATGTTTTATAATTTTCTTACTTTTCGGTTGCTGAGGTAGCGGTTGTGTGATATTGGTTTGCTGTTCGATAGAAAGGTTGTAGCTTTGTCCATTATGGTGATTTAAAGGCTGCATTTTTTTTGGTTCCTTCTGTCTCATATCGTAGAGTCTGTCAGGGTCTTTGGAGTTTGCTTGGCTGCAACGAGCTTGGAGGTCTTGGTTGATTGTAGTAGTTTTTCTTTTCCTTTGGGCTGTTGAATTGGAGTCTAGTTCAAGGTTCTTGTTTCTGTTTGTACGTTGGCCATGGCATCATAAACACATCTGTTTTTTTTTCTCCCACATCTTATGGTATGAAGTTTTGTTTTCCTTTTGCTTATGTTGGTTTTGGAGGGGATGGTGGCGTCTTCAATGAGTTTAACCATGTGGGCTGCTGAAGTTCTTTTGGGTGTTGTTTGAAATGTTTGCTTTGTCCGTTGTGAAAGTGTTTGGGAGTTTAGCAATAGGAGCCAGCAGGTTGCTTGGCTTGTGGTTGTCAAAATAAAAAATCTTGCTGCAGTTTCCTTTCCTTCTTGTGTTGTCGATCATATCAGATTTTGCCATCTTAATTTTGCAAACAAAATTTCATGCTTTGATTTAGTTAACAATTTCTGGTTTGATAAACTTGTTTGCATGATAAAGTGGGTAAAGTTGCGGCTGGAAAATTGCTGAAAGCCTGGAAATAAAAATGCTGCAGACTTCCCTTTCGGTTGTAGCAGCTTTTGTTCTTCAATGTTTGCATGATTTCCTCCTATGTCTTTGTTGGTTTGAGATGTCAAATTTATGTTTTGCTGTCTAGTTTAAAGGTTTGGATGTTAGATCAAGGAAGCTTTGGTTAAGGCATGTGATTAAATCTGAAGTTGGTGTTTTGTCAATGAAAAAATGCAGCAGTCTTGCTTGTTTCTTTAATGCAGAAATTATCCTCGTATGCATGCATGGAACTTTCTGAAATTTTCATTTTTAGCCCCCCAAGTCTCCCTTTGTTGCACTATGACCCACTTAGGTGCTGATTTCTTGCAATTGAGTCATTGAGTAATTGCACTTTGAACCATTTCTTGACTTTTCCTTTGCCCTTGAACCCTTGAAGTTCCTAAAATGTTTGATTAAGCTTGAATACTTGGTTAGTGTTCACAATTGAGTCTTTGGCAGCACTAATGTTTCAATTCAATTGCTTGCTTGCCTTCATTGGTTATCATGTTTTGCTAAGGTGATTCTTAATGCATGGATTGCGAAACTTGGTGTCTAAATAAGTATGTGGTTGCCTATTTTCTTGAATTTTCTGAAATAAATTGGTTAATTGACTTTTTCATGCTCATGGACCTTTTGAGTTCTAAAATGTTTCATTTGGCTTTGAATGGTTGATTAATGCTTGCATTTGGGTCATTGGTGGATTCCTTTATTGGAAATTATGTATAGTTTGATTTCATTTAAATTGCAATTAAGAGAGTTTTAGTGACTTTGTTATATTTTACTATTTGAGGTTCCGTGACTTTTTTATTTTTTTGAAGCCATTTTTCTTTCATTTGGACACCATTCAAAGGGGGCGGTATAATTTCTTTATCCCTTTTGTGTCTCCTATGTGATCCAATGTGCTAAGTGAATTGCATGTCTACTTTGCTTTCCTAGCTTTAATTCCTTTTACTTATGTCATTTACTTTTTGTTTTCATTAAGTTATTCTTTTAATGGGGTATGTGTACACCTCTTGGCTTGTAATAGATAGGGCTGTAGCGAGCAATTTGGTCCATTTTCCCTCTCCTCTTTTGTTTTAGTTAGTGAATGTAATGGTTGCATGCCTATGTGTTATATGTTAAATGCTTTATTAGGATTTTGCATCTAGTCAAGCATGCTAAATGTTATGTGCTACGTGTTTATAAGTGATTCGCATGTCTACTCGCTTTTTGTAGTGTGGATGAATGGAATGGATGAATGTACGTCACCACACTAGTCCAACGCTAGTTGTGGCTTCTTTTATCGTTTCCACTAGTCCAACGCTAGTCGGAATTCATAGAATGGGCTAGTCCAACGCTAGACCCTTAGGGATTTTCCCTCGATAGTACATCATTTGCTTGTTCACCACATATCACGCATTTTCCTTAGTTTTATCATTTGGCATGATCCTCAAACCCCTTTTCCTCTCATTTTAGGTTTTGCATCCCATACTAGCTATAGGGTTCATTTTGCTTGAGTGTCCCCTCCGATAAGGGAAACGAGCGAGTGTGGCTACTCGATAGCCTTAGCACGCTAGTTTTGCCTTCTAATCAAAGGGAGAATCGAAGTCGAAAAAGTTAGGAGTCATTCCCATACCCGACCTGATGCATTCCTTTAGGTTCATTCATTCTCAATTTTTCACTTACTCACTTTTTCAATTCACATTTTCTCATTACTTTTTCCTTTCCTTATTGTTCAATTTTGATTTCTACTTCACAAAATTGCACTTAATTACGATCTATATACACTTATCACTATATTTCATACACTTGCACACAAACACTTGAATTTCCATACAATTGCACACATGCACCTTTTATACACTTGCACACTTGCACTTTAGCCATCATTTGCATTAATCGACCTCTATAAGGTTTTCCTTTATTGGCCGCCACAATTCATGTGGTTGGGACCAAAAACCTTACAAGAGACATTTTAGAATTTAGGTTTGCATTTTTTCCTTCTTTTTGCATTCATGTAGTGCATCCAAATGTAATAAATTCTTTGGTTAAAACAAGAAAATCTTTGATTAAATCAACGCAACTAGCCTTGGCTAGGTCGAAGGGGTGCCTTGGATTTTTATCCTTGCCTTCCCCTTCGTCAAATGTGACTCCCGAATCTTTTTCTTTGTTTGCGTGGACTAGGAGTCGTTCAAAAGGGTTTCTTACTTTTTTCCTTAAAAAAAATTCACTTTTTGGGTGACTTGGTACACCCTAACTCTATACCAAGTGGCGACTCCATTTTTCATAAAAAACCCTTTTTGAACTAGTTTTCTTGGGTCAAATCGTCGCATTTTCAAAAGTCCCATTTAGACCCATTTTTCTTTTAAATCACGATTCATTTTCCAATCACAAAATACATTTTTAAACCATTTTATTTATTTATCAAAAAATGGGGCGCGACAGTTGGCGACTCCACTGGGGACATTCGAGAGTCCGAGCAAATTTGATTTAATCAATCTTTTTCTTCTTTTAATCTTGTCATATATCACATTTAGGTGTTTAGGATTGCATTTTTCCTTTTATTAGGATTTTTTGCATTTTCACGCATATCCAACTACTCCCTCGTTCATGAATGTATGATTGGTTGATTGGATGTATGTTTATCTCGCGCTTGCATTGCATTTGGGGGGGGGTGTGTGTCACCTTTAGAGCCTCGCATGGTTCTCAACCCCTTCCCTCAAAATAGGGAACACTTCATACGTGCACGTTTACTTATTGTTATCCCATTTTATTTTATTTTATTTTTCGTGGGCGCTATCCCACACCGCCTTGTAGGATTAGGATTGATTGCCTTGGGTAGGCGGATGGTGTGCGCTGCGCCCATAGCGCTACCTAAGGGTTCACTCGAGCCACCGATCGAAGGCCTTGGGAGTGATGACCCTTTGCCTTTAGGTCTGAAGGCTTGGGAGCCGAAGCCTTATCGAGTCTAGTTGCATTAGTGAACCCCAGCCTCATGCATCCATGTTAGCATTTGCCTAGGTTAGAGTCGGCCTCACCCTCTTTTAAGCACATTAGGCACGAGGGAAGGGGTTCTACCCCTTTTACTTGCTTTATTATATTTCTTTTCTAAATTGCTCCCAATGTGTTATGTGTACTATCAATTGCACTAACCATTCTCTTGTTTTCTTGGCTTGCATTCATGTGCCTTAGCAATAAGAGGCCACTTTGGCACTCTTTTAGTGACCTACCCCATTAGATAACTCACATGTTTAAATTTCAGTCATTACACTTAATTTTCAAAATACATTTCATTTTAGACTTTTTCCCCCCCATGCATTATTCATGTCCTTTAGGCCGTATTTGTCACATATTTACACCGCTTTAATAAATGGCATCATGCATTAAACCTTAGAAAGGGAATGCCATTTAGGGGATCCCGTGTCAGGAATAAGCCACCTTGTGTCTCGGATACTTAATCCAACGAGACTTGCACGTTTACATTTTGTACCATCCAAAGGGGTAGTGCACAAGGTAAGGTAGGATCCGATCATTTTCATAGAGTGATTTTTGGAATATGAACGTCTAATAATCACTTTTTTTTTGGCCATTTTATCAAACTTGGTAAAATTCCCTTGCGTAAAGGACATTAATTTGAAGAAATTCACAAATAATGCCTCCTATTGAAACAGTTAATAAACTGAGGCCAAATCGTGATTTTAGAAGGCTCATAGACTGATTTTTTGAAACCACCAATGGCCGAACGATTCAATCGATCCATTTTGTCAATTCCTAATCAATTTTGAATAAATCCATTCATTTAACCAATTTACCCTTTTTAGGGTCATCCGGTCAATTTTTTGAAAAATCATTCATTCATTTGACCAATTTACCCTTTTTAGGGTCATCCAGCCGATCTTTGGATAAGTCATCAATTCATTGGACCAATTTACCCTTTTAGGGTGATTTGGTCGATTTTTGCATAAGTTATCAATCTCCATTTCATTCATTTGGCTAATTCACCCATTGGTAGGGCAATCGAACCAATTTTGAATAAATCAAGTTTTCATTTAGTCCATTTGTCCAATCTACCCTTTTTTAGGGTGATTCGATCAATTTTTGAATAAATCAATTTCATTCAATTCATCTGACCAATTTACCCTTTCTAGGGTTATTCGATCAATTTTTGAATAAATCAATTTCATTCAATTTATCTGACCAATTTACCCTTTTTAGGGTCATTCGGTCAATTTTTGAATAAATCATCAATTCATTTGACCAATTTACCCTTTTTAGGGTCATTTGACCAATTTACCCTTTTTAGGGTCATTCGGCCAATTTTTGAATAAATCACTAATTCAATTTCATTCATTTGATCAAATTACCCTTTTAGGGCGATCTGGTCAATTTTGAATAAAATTCTCAATTTCTTTCAGTTCATCCGATCAAGTTCCTTTTTTAGGATGATTCGGTCAATTTTGAGTAAGTTTTAAATTTCACTCAATTCATTTGACCCGTTTCCCTTTTTAGGGTAATCCGGTCGATTTTTAATAAATTGTCAATTTCATTTGACCAATTAGGGTTTCAATGTCGGATTTCGAATTGAGAAACCTAATCAATTTTGAGAAAAACATCCATTGCATCCAGCTATTTGATCAGTTGGAATTTTGATCCGCGCTTCATTGAGAAAATTTGTCAGCAAATTCCAATCTCTTCGATAGGAAGTTCGTCAAGGTCAAACACGTGCGTTTTTGCAAAATCTTGTATCGATCAAAAGTGATCAATCCTTTCGAACGTTGACCTCATTTTTAACAAATGACTCTTGCCATTCCAATTGATCGAATTTTTCAAAATTGTTTTTCACTCAAGGAGTTGATCAGATCCATCAGGTATTGTATAGTGCCTACTCTAGCGGATTGCATTTTCATGCTAGGCCTACCCTTGGCACAAAAAGGGTTCCCCCATAGGACATGCATCCGAATTTCTTGGATATCTACTAACTCTTGCCTTTTTCTCTTTCTTTTCTTTATTTTTATTGTAATAACTAAGCAAGGGTTAAATCTAAAGGCAATCATTTCAAAAATTCTCAGGTAATATTTAAACATAGCTTCTCGTCGAAGCCCCATCATAACACGATCCCGTAGTCAAGCTCAGAGGAGTCGTGTAAACATGAGTTCACAACCGGAACAAGCAGATAGGTCTACTACTACCGCTCAACCCGAGACTGCAAGTTTGGGGGTTCAGTTGACTGAGATGCTTACTAAGTTTGATGAAATAGTATCTGAAATGGCAGCGCAAAAGAAGTTAATCGACGAGCTCGTTAGTAGCGGAGTGCAGCCCGAACTGGCGCCCATCAAACAATCGGAATCTGAACCATTTGTCATCCCTCCGACTCAAGCCACTGTTGCTCCATCTTTCCCTATTCCAACCGAAGGAACTTTCACGTACCCCACCATACATTTGCCATACACTTACCCTCCTGATCCTTCATTTTTCCCCGCTTACATGCAAGGTCCACAACCCCAACTTACTTCAAACATACCACCAGAGCTACATACTTTCTATCACACTGATGCTGAGCCATTCCTACCTGACCATATCGTTCAAACCAAGCCAGAAATGGGGGAATCTTCCGCTCCCGTTGATATGAAGCTGCTTAAGCGCCTTGATCGTTTTGATGAATTTATAAGGAGGAGTCAGGGGGTGAACAAGCAAGGAGTCCTGGATTACGATGAGCTTTGCCTTTTCTCGAATGTGCAATTGCCTGAGGGGTTCAAAATTCCGAAGTTTAACAAGTATGATGGGACGGGCAATCCCAAGACACACCTCCGATTGTTCGCCAATAAGTTGGGTAGGCCAACAGATGATGAAAATCTGCCTTTGAGGCTATTCCCAGAAAGTCTGGA
The DNA here is from genome assembly GCF_036785885.1 of Coffea arabica. Lineage (NCBI taxonomy): Eukaryota > Viridiplantae > Streptophyta > Magnoliopsida > Gentianales > Rubiaceae > Coffea > Coffea arabica. The sequence continues at coordinate 30,237,771 of NC_092314.1, forward strand.
GGGGGATGCACTCGACTGGTATTCCAAGCTGAAACCCGAAGAGGCAAAGACCTGGTTTGACTTGTCCAACGCTTTTGTAAAGCAGTACGAGTATAATTGCGAGCTGACTCCAACACGAACCACGTTGGAAGGGACAAAAAGAAAACCCTCTGAGGACCACAAGACATATGCCAAAAGGTGGAGGAAAATAGCTGCAAAAGTCGAGCCGCCAATGACTGAGGACGAAATCATACGCGCTTTCATTAAGACACATGAACCGCCGTACTTTGAAGAAATTTTCCGCATGACTGGATGCTCATTTGCCACAATTGTTAACAAGCTTGAGGAATTTGATGATTTCGTGAAAGCTGGAAAGATTGTTGATGTGTCTGCCCTCAAATCACAGTTGGATGCTTTGCAAAGCCAAGATAGTAATGGGAGGAAGCAACAATTCCAAAAGAAAGAGGGGGAAACTGCTTTTATCTGGAATCGAAACCCTGTTCCAATTCCCAGACCTCGCCAATACCCTACCTACTCCAACCCTTACCCTTACTATTCAAACCCTCAGCCTGTTTATCACATTCATACCCCCCATCCTCGACCTCGACCAAATTACCCAAACACACCTACAACACCATTTCATATTTCTCCACATAGTTTTCAAACTAGACCTCGCTCTCCTTATCATCCAAGACCCACATTACCCGTCAACCATAATCACAACTATCAACAAACCGCTGGCACCCAAGACCCGGCTCGATATAGAACTTTTACCAATTTAGGCCGGCCCTTGGATCAACTATATGAGCAGCTCAAGGCCGCAGTGAAAATTGGTACAATACCTTCTAAAGCCTATGCTAAAGGATTTCCTCCTGACTATAATCCTCAATCTTTTTGTGCCTATCATTCGGGAGCACCTGGCCACCCAACTACTGATTGTAGAGCACTTAGACAGAAAGTCCAAGAAATGATCGAGGCCGGGGAAATATTGATTAGAAGAAGTGCAGAACAAGGACCGAACATAAGTACAAACCCCTTTCCCAAACACAGTGACACCTTTGAAGCATCCACCTCCAATGACGAAATTTGAAAATCTTGAAGGAGCTCCGCACAATTTGGATGGCTGATTATCCTCCATATCAAAGGGAATTTCGATGAATCTAAGGGTTTGTCATTTACTAAAATTCACGAAAACTTTTTCTTGCATATGTGAATAGCTTAACGAAAGCATCTTTTGCAATTGAGTTTTGTCTTGTTTCTGCTTTGATTTGAAGTTTCATGAAATGCACAATTTGTTTTATTTGATTATTTTTCTGAATTTTTGTTAATTCTTTGAGATGGCCAAAGATGAAATTATTTGATCCTTTGATATCACTGTTCTGGAATCTGATGTAGCCCTTCATTGAAAATCCCTTCATTAAAAACCCTTTCGTTGAAAATCCCTTCCTTGAGAAATCCTTCATTGAGAAAACTTTCATTGAGAAAAATCATTAAAAAACCCTTCATTGAAAAATCCTTTCATTTGGAAATTCCTTCATTGATAAATCCCTTCATTTGAGAAAATCCCTTTCCAGCCAAGTTGAAAGTTGATTGGTCAAAGCAGTATCATTAATGATTGATTCTGATTGATAATGCTATGTGCCATGACCAACGTTGTCAAAACGCATGACCTCTGTTCATAACAAAAGGATCCGCCACCGATCTTCTGAAGAAGGAAACAAAGTGCTAAAGTGATGAAAAATGAAGTCAAAGGCAAATTTGCTTCAAATCGGCAAACCTTATTGGGTGTTCAAAGGAGAGATGGAAGGACAGACATTCCCTCAACCTATCAATTCGGACATGTGTAAGATGTTTTTTATTTGATTATGCAAAGTTTCTTTTAGGAAATCATGCAAGAGACGAGGCAAAAGTCAGGCCATCTTCCTTTCCAATCAAAACATTTCATCCCTAGTCATCCCCTTTGAACTATCAGAACAATAATTTTCGTTTGGCAACCCCTGAGAATTGCAAACCCCACACTGGGGCAAATTCATTTTGAAAAGTAATCAGAAAGAAAAGGAAAACCCCATACTGGGGCAAATTTATTTTTGAAAGAAAAATGAAAAGGAAGAAAGAACCCCACACTGGGGCAAATTTAGTTTTTGAAGGAAAATGCAAAAAGTGAGAAAAATGCAATGAAGAAAATGCAAAGAAAGAGAAAATCCAATCAAGCTGGGGCAAATTTTCCTCGGTTTCGTTCAAAATTAGAGATAATTTCAAAATGATGCAATCTCAGGTTATTTCACACCTTTCATCAAACCTGCTTTCAAGCCTCAACTTTTCTTGAAAAACACCCTACCTGACCTCATTACAAAAGCCCAAAGGCCTGGCTTTCGTCACTTGCTGCATTTCTATTAGGGATTTTTGCTGATCAACTGGCAGGTGATGTCCATAATGCCTTCGTTTAAGTTTATAAGGGAAGTGCATTTTACTGATGCCAGCAATCTTCAACTTACATTCCTGAGTCGACTATGGTTGAGCTCTTCCATTATTTCATTAGGTGAAAACTCACAAGGGCACCTCAAGAGAGAAAAAAAAAAGAAAAAGAAAAAAAGAAAAAGAAAAAAAGAAAAACCAACAAAAAGGGTGGGGGGCAACCTTGGTGAAAACCCGAATGGGCGCCAAGGTAGGTTTCTGCAATGAGAAAGCACAAAGAGGAACAACTGGTGGTTTGGTCCATTTAGATTTTCTTCTCATTTTTGTCATACCTCTGACAACATTGAAATCCGGAGCTAAGGTATCCAAAGATTTGAATATGACATCTGTTGGCCGAAAGCCGTGTCATTTTGTAAAAAATATTCTTTTTTTGCATTCATGGCATTTTTTTGTAGAATTTAAGCACAAATGGTTAGGTGTACATTCTGGTGCATATTCATTTTTACATACCATGTGAATTTTCTTGCATACCTCATTCTTTATCATTGAATTGTGGTGAATGACAATCCCCGTGGTTTATTGCAAAAAGTATGCTTGGATTCAGTCATCTTTTGGAAATAGTTGAAATTCAGCCAAGCCGGCTACACAAACTTCATAATAGGGCAAAGCACATACCTGGTCAGTTTGAAAATCGGAAGAGTCTTAGGGTGAGAAATCCAACTCAATCGGCTGCCGCAGCAAAAGTTGATAAAAGCGTCGAAAGACTCATGTTTACACGATTCTCAAAGGAAAACGGATCAAATGGTGGTGGCCATTTCTTTGTTTTTCTCTTTTGCAGGAAAATTGCATGCACAAATGAAAGTAGTCACACCTCGCACTGGAATCGGTGTCGGAAAAGTCCTCCGGTGAACAAAGGCAGATCAAAAATATTGCAAGCAAATCTGATCAAAAGGTGCAACAACATCAACTATGGACCCAAAATTGCAGAAAATTCACCATACTGGGGCAAATTTTTGGGATTTCGTGAAGCACGAATCTTACGAATCAAGGGCTCAAGGAGGAGCAACCATAATACAAATCAATTGATCGGTTGCACAAATTGGGGGGGGACTGGGACAAATTATTTTGACAAGATCCTCTCAATCAGGATTTCTGGAAAAATCAAATTCAATTTCTTGTTTTTTGAAAAATCACATTGAATTCTTGTTGGTGATATCTCAGCGCCCGCCGCGCTCTCTTCTATATTCCTCTTTTGACAATCACGCTTAATTTCTTGACCAATTGGATGGCAGGACCGGGTTTTATCCCGCTGACCGCCAATCTCGGCAGGCTCGGGTTTTATCCCACTGACCGCTTTTATTTTCGTTAGGGCACGGGTTTTATCCCTCCGACCTCGGCAGGCTCGGGTTTTATCCCACTGACCGCTTTTATTTTCGTTTGGCACGGGTTTTATCCCTCCGACCTCGGAAGGACCGGGTTTTATCCCGCTGACCGCCAATCTCGGCAGGCTCGGGTTTTATCCCACTGACCGCTTTTATTTTCGTTAGGGCACGGGTTTTATCCCCCCGACCTCGGCAGGCTCGGGTTTTATCCCACTGACCGCTTTTATTTTCGTTTGGGCACGGGTTTTATCCCTCCGACCTCGGCAGGCTCGGGTTTTATCCCACTGACCGCTTTTATTTTCGTTTGGGCACGGGTTTTATCCCTTCGACCTCGGCAGGCTCGGGTTTTATCCCACTGACCGCTTTTATTTTCGTTTGGCACGGGTTTTATCCCTCCGACCTCGGCAGGCTTGGGTTTTATCCCACTGACCGCTTTTATTTTCGTTTGGCACGGGTTTTATCCCTCCGACCTCGGCAGGCTCGGGTTTTATCCCACTGACCGCTTTTATTTTTGTTGCGCTTTTATTTTCGTTGGGTATGGGTTTTATCCCTCCGACCTAGGCAGGCTCAGGTTTTATCCCACTGTCCGATTATCAAAATCATTTTATTGCTACGGGAACTGGGTTTGTCCCGTCAGTAAGCATCTCATTCTCATTGCTATTGGAGCTGGGTTTGTCCCGTCCGTGAGCATTTTCTTCTCCACTAACCGTGGGTTAGTCCCACTAGTGAGCATTTCTTTTCATTCGCCATTAACCGTGGGTCAGTCCCACTAGCGAGCTTTTCATTTGCATTATTAACAAACATGGGTCAGTCCCGTTTTTAAATTCTGTTCGGGTCAGTCCCGTTTAAATTCTGTTCGGGTCAGTCCCGTTTAATTTCTGTTCGGGTCAGTCCCGTTTAAATTCATGTTCGGGTCAGTCCCGTTTAAATTCCTGTTCGGGTCAGTCCCGTTTAAATTCTGTTCGGGTCAGTCCCGTTTAAATTCATGTTCGGGTCAGTCCCGTTTAAATTCTGTTCGGGTCAGTCCTGTTTTCAATTCTGGTTCAGGTCAGTCCCATTTTATTTTTCATGTTCGGGTCAGTCCCGTGTTATAATTCCTGTTCGTTGGAATCTTTTGCAGCCCAATAACACAGGTAAGTATTTGGTGTCTACTTCTTTGTCTCAAGTTTTTTCAAAACTCAGACAAAGAGGGGCAAACTGTAGACACCAAATTTTTGGTGTAATTTCATTTACTATTTATTTTTAGTTTTTTATTTTGTCGTGTTAGTTTTATTCGATTTTTAGTTTTTAGTTTATAGTTTTATTATTTTTAAGTTTTAGCATAGAATTTCTCGAAATGAAAAGAAAAGCATTAAAAAAAATAATAATAATATGTTTTAATTGTTTTGATTTAAATTCAATGTTTTCTTGGGAAAAATGAAAAAAATGAAAATTGAAAATGAAAAAAAAGGAAAAAAAGAAAAATGATAAAAATTGCAACTTTGCTGTTTATTATTTCTAGTTTATTTATTTATTTTTATCTGATGTTAATCAAATTGTTGGTTTTTACTTAATTTTATTATCATTTTTGCTAAATTATTTAAAAAAGAGAAAAAAAAGGGAAAAAGAGGAGAGAAAAAGAAAAGAAAATTAGCATTTCATTTTTATCCTTTTATGTCTATTTCCGCTCATTGTATTTAATTTTTTCTTCATTAGTTTTTTTTTATTAATTAGTTATCTATATTTTGTTAAGTTGTTTTAAAAAAAAAAAAAAAAATTGCAATGCGGCATGCAAGCTGCGTTTTATCGCAGCTTGCAAAGAAGGACTCAGGGCAGCTCCTTAGCTGCAATTTAGGAGAGATGGCCGAGAGAGTTTAGGGTTGATGTTCCATATAAAAGCCAAGAGAGGTTGATAGCCGAAAAGGGGGAAGGAACGAACGAACGGCAAAAGAAAAACCAGAGAGAGTTGGGACGGCGGCTAAAAAAAGAAAACCAGGGGGCTGTGGATGGTGGCTGTTTTAGGTAAGGAAATCACGAGAAAGCTCTAGAGTTCTCGGGGGTTAGAGAGATAGGACAACTAGTGAAGAGAGTAGAGAGTGGCGGATGAGAAGCTGAGAGAGAACCAGAGAGAGCTGGAGTTGCAGAAAACTAGAGAGAGCAGAAGGAGGTTGAGAGGGATTCTAAGCAAAAGAAAAAGGGGAGGTAGAAAGTGAAGGAGAAGGCCACCGCCTCCATTGTCGGGTTCCACCATCATTGAAAGGAAAGGCTACTCACTGAAGATTTTTCCCATTCGTTTCTGTTTCCTTTGCTGTGCAGGTATATTATTTCTTATCTATCTGTTTGGTATTGACGTTGTAATTTGGCCATGCTTATAATTTTGATGCTCTCGGTACAGTCTATGAAGAAACCATGGGTTTTGTTGAATGTTTATAGTTATTCTCGCACGTTTGATAAGCCCAAAATTAGGAAGAATGGCATAAACAAGATGGAACCTTTGGCTCTTTACAACAGTATTCAGTAATGTTTTATAATTTTCTTACTTTTCGGTTGCTGAGGTAGCGGTTGTGTGATATTGGTTTGCTGTTCGATAGAAAGGTTGTAGCTTTGTCCATTATGGTGATTTAAAGGCTGCATTTTTTTTGGTTCCTTCTGTCTCATATCGTAGAGTCTGTCAGGGTCTTTGGAGTTTGCTTGGCTGCAACGAGCTTGGAGGTCTTGGTTGATTGTAGTAGTTTTTCTTTTCCTTTGGGCTGTTGAATTGGAGTCTAGTTCAAGGTTCTTGTTTCTGTTTGTACGTTGGCCATGGCATCATAAACACATCTGTTTTTTTTTCTCCCACATCTTATGGTATGAAGTTTTGTTTTCCTTTTGCTTATGTTGGTTTTGGAGGGGATGGTGGCGTCTTCAATGAGTTTAACCATGTGGGCTGCTGAAGTTCTTTTGGGTGTTGTTTGAAATGTTTGCTTTGTCCGTTGTGAAAGTGTTTGGGAGTTTAGCAATAGGAGCCAGCAGGTTGCTTGGCTTGTGGTTGTCAAAATAAAAAATCTTGCTGCAGTTTCCTTTCCTTCTTGTGTTGTCGATCATATCAGATTTTGCCATCTTAATTTTGCAAACAAAATTTCATGCTTTGATTTAGTTAACAATTTCTGGTTTGATAAACTTGTTTGCATGATAAAGTGGGTAAAGTTGCGGCTGGAAAATTGCTGAAAGCCTGGAAATAAAAATGCTGCAGACTTCCCTTTCGGTTGTAGCAGCTTTTGTTCTTCAATGTTTGCATGATTTCCTCCTATGTCTTTGTTGGTTTGAGATGTCAAATTTATGTTTTGCTGTCTAGTTTAAAGGTTTGGATGTTAGATCAAGGAAGCTTTGGTTAAGGCATGTGATTAAATCTGAAGTTGGTGTTTTGTCAATGAAAAAATGCAGCAGTCTTGCTTGTTTCTTTAATGCAGAAATTATCCTCGTATGCATGCATGGAACTTTCTGAAATTTTCATTTTTAGCCCCCCAAGTCTCCCTTTGTTGCACTATGACCCACTTAGGTGCTGATTTCTTGCAATTGAGTCATGGAGTAATTGCACTTTGAACCATTTCTTGACTTTTCCTTTGCCCTTGAACCCTTGAAGTTCCTAAAATGTTTGATTAAGCTTGAATACTTGGTTAGTGTTCACAATTGAGTCTTTGGCAGCACTAATGTTTCAATTCAATTGCTTGCTTGCCTTCATTGGTTATCATGTTTTGCTAAGGTGATTCTTAATGCATGGATTGCGAAACTTGGTGTCTAAATAAGTATGTGGTTGCCTATTTTCTTGAATTTTCTGAAATAAATTGGTTAATTGACTTTTTCATGCTCATGGACCTTTTGAGTTCTAAAATGTTTCATTTGGCTTTGAATGGTTGATTAATGCTTGCATTTGGGTCATTGGTGGATTCCTTTATTGGAAATTATGTATAGTTTGATTTCATTTAAATTGCAATTAAGAGAGTTTTAGTGACTTTGTTATATTTTACTATTTGAGGTTCCGTGACTTTTTTATTTTTTTGAAGCCATTTTTCTTTCATTTGGACACCATTCAAAGGGGGCGGTATAATTTCTTTATCCCTTTTGTGTCTCCTATGTGATCCAATGTGCTAAGTGAATTGCATGTCTACTTTGCTTTCCTAGCTTTAATTCCTTTTACTTATGTCATTTACTTTTTGTTTTCATTAAGTTATTCTTTTAATGGGGTATGTGTACACCTCTTGGCTTGTAATAGATAGGGCTGTAGCGAGCAATTTGGTCCATTTTCCCTCTCCTCTTTTGTTTTAGTTAGTGAATGTAATGGTTGCATGCCTATGTGTTATATGTTAAATGCTTTATTAGGATTTTGCATCTAGTCAAGCATGCTAAATGTTATGTGCTACGTGTTTATAAGTGATTCGCATGTCTACTCGCTTTTTGTAGTGTGGATGAATGGAATGGATGAATGTACGTCACCACACTAGTCCAACGCTAGTTGTGGCTTCTTTTATCGTTTCCACTAGTCCAACGCTAGTCGGAATTCATAGAATGGGCTAGTCCAACGCTAGACCCTTAGGGATTTTCCCTCGATAGTACATCATTTGCTTGTTCACCACATATCACGCATTTTCCTTAGTTTTATCATTTGGCATGATCCTCAAACCCCTTTTCCTCTCATTTTAGGTTTTGCATCCCATACTAGCTATAGGGTTCATTTTGCTTGAGTGTCCCCTCCGATAAGGGAAACGAGCGAGTGTGGCTACTCGATAGCCTTAGCACGCTAGTTTTGCCTTCTAATCAAAGGGAGAATCGAAGTCGAAAAAGTTAGGAGTCATTCCCATACCCGACCTGATGCATTCCTTTAGGTTCATTCATTCTCAATTTTTCACTTACTCACTTTTTCAATTCACATTTTCTCATTACTTTTTCCTTTCCTTATTGTTCAATTTTGATTTCTACTTCACAAAATTGCACTTAATTACGATCTATATACACTTATCACTATATTTCATACACTTGCACACAAACACTTGAATTTCCATACAATTGCACACATGCACCTTTTATACACTTGCACACTTGCACTTTAGCCATCATTTGCAATAATCGACCTCTATAAGGTTTTCCTTTATTGGCCGCCACAATTCATGTGGTTGGGACCAAAAACCTTACAAGAGACATTTTAGAATTTAGGTTTGCATTTTTTCCTTCTTTTTGCATTCATGTAGTGCATCCAAATGTAATAAATTCTTTGGTTAAAACAAGAAAATCTTTGATTAAATCAACGCAACTAGCCTTGGCTAGGTCGAAGGGGTGCCTTGGATTTTTATCCTTGCCTTCCCCTTCGTCAAATGTGACTCCCGAATCTTTTTCTTTGTTTGCGTGGACTAGGAGTCGTTCAAAAGGGTTTCTTACTTTTTTCCTTAAAAAAAATTCACTTTTTGGGTGATTTGGTACACCCTAACTCTATACCAAGTGACGACTCCATTTTTCATAAAAAACCCTTTTTGAACTAGTTTTCTTGGGTCAAATCGTCGCATTTTCAAAAGTCCCATTTAGACCCATTTTTCTTTTAAATCACGATTCATTTTCCAATCACAAAATACATTTTTAAACCATTTTATTTATTTATCAAAAAATGGGGCGCGACAGTATCCTAAGTCAGTGGTCTTGAGGTGGCCTTTAGGTAGCTGACTTGAGGCTTTTTACTTGATTGTTGTTGTTTGTGTGATGAGTGACTTGATATTGGCTTGGTAAGAGGAGAGAAAATTGGAAGAAACTCTTGAGAGGTGCTAGCCGAATTTTGCTGCTTTGTTGCCTTGCTTTGATTTTAAATTTTGTTGCTTATATGGCTGCTAAAATGTTTGTTATATGTTATATTATGTGTCTAAAAATTATCTTTCAAAAATCATTTCAATTGGTTTCATAAAACTTGGGTTTTGAGGAAAGGTAGAAATCTGGAAAATAGCTGCCAGGGCAGCCAAACAGTGATTCTTTATATGCTAATAAATCTTTGTACAAAAATCAAAATCAAGTGCCGTTTGTGGTATTTGAAACTACACACCAAGGGCTTTCAAATGGTATAAAATTCTCCTGCTGATTTGTTTTGAGTGAGCCATAGTGAACCGGCAAATTGGACTGACCTGTTTTACCTGTCTATCCGAGAGAAACTGGGAAACTATATATTGTGGCTCAATTTCGTCCCTCTTGTGAAAGGAGTTTGGAAATGATTTCTTTTGATGAAATATAGCATTTAGAATCTAGTTTCTAACGCCACAAACCATTCTCAATTTGGACTTGTGTAGAGTTAGATATGGTCTGATTTCAAAAACTGTGTCAAAGTTGGTAACTGGAAAATTGTTGAACAGGTTGTGAAATCCAGCGATCTTCAAACTGTTGTATCTTGCTGTTCAAAAGTCCAAATTTAGTTCTGCTTGTAGTGTTTGAAACTTTGCTTGAAACTCTTGCAGTGTTATAAATTTCAGAGGTTAATTTATTACCTGGGAATTTTGCCAAATTTTCAAACTTTACTGAAAAACAAGAACTGGTTCTGCCCTGTCTTCATGAAACAGTAATTTTGGGCTGGAATTTGAATGATTTCTAGTTGGAATCTGGGAAAAATGCCTTCTGGAAAGTTTTAGTACTATGAATCTAGTTTTCAACAGTATAAAGTTTCCAATTTTTAGACTTACCAAACTCAAGATCTGATTTTCCAAATATTATCGTGTAAAGCTAAAAATTTCTGATTTCTTAAGAAATGAACTTTTATGAACTTCCCACTTCCTTTTGAGATTGATAGTCCGTTTTAAATTTGATTTCATTGATGATACAAGTTTCTCTTGTGACATTAAATCCTCATTTTTAATCTCGATTTTCGGTGAATTAAAACTCTTTTAAGGCGTTGTTTAAGTTTTAAGCAAATGCATTTTCTTCCTTGAATGTTAAGCGGTCTAGAGTACATGTGAGTGATAGTTGGTCGTTATTTCTTCAGGTGCTCAATAGAGTTTCAAAAGGAATCCCGATGCGGACAACTAAAGGGCTTTTATTTACTCACTTGCTTTTGAATTGGTGAGTGTCAAGTGCATGACTTGTTGCCTAATACTTGAATGGTTTCCTGTTGATTAAGTGAAATTAAACTTGTCGAGCCGAGTGTGTACTTTATCGCACTCGTTCTCTTTTACTTTACTTGATAATTGACTTGGCTGAACTTGGCAGCAATTTATACTTGTACTTGTGGGGACGCCCAAAACTCATTAGTTAACCTAACGACTCGAGCCGGCATGGACTTGATCGAGAAGTTTGGTGAACCATGAGAAAATGATAAAACTTGATCTTTTGAGATCTTACTTGACATACTCGAGTAGTATTGCCTTTTTTATTTGAAGTTCGGGCCTAGTAGGGGGTGTAACGATGGACGAAAAATTGGTAATGAAATGATGAGTCATTTGTCCTTTGCCTTTTTGTCAAATAATGCTTTGCTAATTCATGAATTAATTATGAAAGTAATCGTCATGACTTATGTCAAGAAGAGCCAACAATCTATCAATAGAGTCCTTTATGATGAAGCCATGCAAGCTATCAAAGAGACTTGAGTAGATCTTGTATCCATTCCAATTGGACCACTGACATATGCTCGTGCTAAGAAGCTCAAAGAGCTGCTCCAAGCAATGGTTTAGCTATCCAAGATGCAGTTGGGATGCCAATGTCTTTAAAGTGGTTGTGTGAGAACCCGTATTTCCCTAATATTTTTCCTAGGGTTTTTCCCCTTAATTGCATGTTTTCTGCATTTTCTGGCTTAGGAATATTTCTTGGTGGATTTTATGAATAATTATAGTTTTTAGATAATTTGTCTAGTATTGGAGAGTTTTTAGAAAATTAAGAATATATAATGGACGTGGGACCCACTAGTGCGAAAAGTTCGGAAAAATTCGGCCAATTAGGTTAAATTCCGGATACTGTGTAAAATTTATCGGGTGTTAAGGGATAAGTAGAGGATGTGAATTGATTGATGTGAGAGGAAAAAGAAAGGATAAGAATGCACTTATTGGGTGACAAGTGTCACCATTTCATTGGATTTGACTTGATGACTTACTATTCATGTTTTTGACTTTTGACCCAATTAGTTAAATATCTTAAAAATTACCACAAAATTCACTCTTTCTTACCTCCTTATGGCCGGCCCTCTCTAGCAAGAAGAAAGAAAAAAAACTCTTCAAAGTTTAGCTGCTACTTAGCTCAAATCAACCAAAACAAGTGCTTAAGTTAGTTTCCACTCCATAAAAACCTGCTCTTTGGTGCTAGTGAGTGATTTGGTGAAGTTTTCTTGGAGAGCTAAGGTGTCCTACAACTTCCCCTCTCTTGTTTACTAGGTAAGTGATGCTTAAACTTCCTCTTATACTTAATGATGTTTAATTTGTGCCTAATGGGAGCTAAAGTGATGGATTATGTGATTTATTTCTTGGTTTGTCATGAATTGGTGAAGTTTTTATTTTTGAGGAATTTTCTGGTTTAATGTGATCATGGTGTTGTGGTTGTTTATGATGGTTGATAATGAGGGGTTATGACTCTAGTAGGTGTGAATTATTGATAAATGCAACCAATTTTGGGTTTGGATTGAAATGTGAAAAGTTAGGGTTTCATAACCCCTTTTTCTGTCCGGTTTTGGATCATGTAGTTAGAGGCTGAATTGGTCTTTTCTTAAAACATGAAAGTTGTAGGTATTGATGTGTTTGAGGTGCCTATAAAATTTCAGGTCATTTGGAATAGTGTAGAGTGAGATATGTCGATTTTACTGTTGCTATTCTTGGTTGATCAGAATGTACGAACTGTGTTTGAAATGGGTTGTTTTGACTTGTATTGCTTTGGATTTGGATGTTGGTGTATTCTGATGAAATGTAGCTGGATGTCTTAGCTATCATATGCCTTTGGAATTTCGGCATTTGGACTTGTATAGGCTAAGTTGTACTGATTACAGCATAGTGTGATTTGTGAACCTGCAATTTCGGTTCTGGTTTGGTATTCTGCATTGTTGACCTAGTTGTGCTAGGATTTGGACTGAGTGGACTTCTACATTGTTGTAGCCCTGTCTTTTAGCTTCGAGATGGTGGGTCTTACACCCTCATCCGATAATCGTAGCGCATTTTGTGCCATTACCGCATTAGGAGGCCAAAACTGTTTTTGTTGTTGGGTCAAATGAGTTACATTTCCTGATTTTCTGGTTTGCTATTATGCTTAAATATGTATGTGAAACCCTATTGGGGTTGTGATTGGCATGGCTTTATGACTCGTTATCGAGTCTCATGGTCTTTGTTTATGTGTTCTAGGACGTGACGAGGGTTCACGGCGACTTTTTTAACGTCGGTGCATGAAATATCACCTACGTGATTGGTGAGTATACTACTCATTTAATTGTTACAATGTGGCTTTGTTATATGTACATTTGATGCCTTGAAGGCTTACTTGGCTATTGGAATTGATAGAGGTGAGGGTGTACTTGACCGCCCTCACCCCTTGTGATAACAATCATGACTGTTTACCGTTTACTGAAATACTGCAATCGATATATGAGATATTGAATTCCTTTCATGAAAAACTGATTTGGTGTCGTTTGGACGAATATCCAACGGCCTTACTGTATTACTGAGCTCAACCTCGTTGGTAGTCAATTGAATTGAGCCGGCGAGGGCTTGGTCGTGAAAATTGACTTGCCACGGGGACTGTACTGGGGAACCTTGTGGTAATGAGACTCTTGGTTCCGGTATACTCGAGTATTACCAAAAGCTACTGATTGGAGTGCGGGCCCGGTTGGGGTATGTTGGGTGGAAGGAATGGAAGTAAAGTGATGTCTACGGTTTGGTACTTTTAACATTGACGGAGGGTCAATGAGGTTGGATCAAGAATATAAGCGAGGAAATGGGCTCTTGAGAGCCATCCGTATCCTTTCACTGATTTGATTTACTTCTTATTTGCATACTTGAATTGAACGGTTATGCTTATGTGATCTTAGTTGCTATTGTGGTAGTAACTCACTGAGCTTTAGCTCACTCCGTTCCATTTGTTTTCCTTACAGGAAAATGATCACTTTTGGGGAAAAGTTCATACTTGTCGGTTGCCAAATTGAGCTTTTGTATATGTATCTTTTGAATAGCTTTTGAATGAAACCCTAATGTGTAATGGCTTCACTTTCTTTTGGATTGGCAAACCGAATATGTATATTCATGATGAATGGTTTTTTTGGCATGCCATTTGGTTGTAAATGTTAAATTTCAATGTATATATGTTGGTTTGTTCCGGAACTTATTAGAGCGACGTAAACTGATCCGTTAGTCCTGGCGAGAGTTGGGCAGGCAGTCCGCTAACCCTTTTGGTTCGCCTTAGGGGAAGGTGGGGCTGTCACAGGTTGATCATGGACATTCATCCTAAGTTAACCTTGTTCAAGTCATGCAAGATGTGACGCCCGAAAGAATGAAAGAAAAAAAAATTCTGGGAATAGTGATTTTTGGTGAATTCGGCCACATATCCGGCCAATTCTTGGCCGGATTGGGTTGGCCATTTAAAAAAAAAATTTGATCAGCCACTGCCTTGAATCCGGCTTCCTATCCGGCCGGATTCTATCGTGGATCACTTTTCTTAGTGATTAAGTGTGAGAACCCGTATTTCCCTAATATTTTTCCTAGGGTTTATTTCCCCTTAATTGCATGTTTTCTGCATTTTCTGGCTTAGGAATATTTTTTTGGTGGATTTTATGAGTAATTATAGTTTTTAGATAATTTTTCTAATATTGGAGAGTTTTTAGAAAATTAAGAATATATATTGGACGTGGGACCCACTAGTGCGAAAAGTTCGGAAAAATTCGGCCAATTAGGTTAAATTCCGGATACTGTGTGAAATTTATCGGGTGTTAAGAGATAAGTAGAGAGTGGGATTTAATTGATGTGAGAGGAAACAAAAGGATTGACATGCATTAATGGAGTGCCAAATGTCACTTGTTGGTTGGTTGGACTTGTAGACAACTATTCATACCTTTGACTATTTTTTACTAAGTGGTTAATATCTCCAAAAAAATCACTAAAATTCACCATTTCTTCTCCTTGGTGGCCGGCCCTCTCAAGCTCAAGAAGGAAGAAAACTTCATCAATTTTCAAGCTTCCATTTGGTTCAATCTTCCAAAAACAAATACCTAAACTAGATTCCACTCCATAAAATTCCTTCCTTGGGTGCTAGTAGGTAGTTTAGTGAAGTTTGTTTGAAGAGCTAAGGTGTCCAACATCTCTACCTCTCTTGGTTACTAGGTGAGTAGTGTGTGAATTCCCTCTTGCACTTAATGAAGCTTAAGTTATGTTTAGTAGTGGCTAAAGTGATGATATATGTGATTTATTTCTTGATTTGAAGTGATTTGGTGAAGTTTTTATATTTTTGAGGAATTTTCTGATTTAATATGAATGTGATGTTGTGGTCATCTATGATGGTTGATAATGAGGGGGAATGACTCTAGTAGGTGTGAATTATTGATAATTGCAACCAATTTTGGATTTGGATTGAAAAATGAAAAGTTAGGGTTTCAAAACCCCTAATTCTGTCTGGTTTTGGATCATAGGATTAGTGGCCGAATTGGACTTTACTCAAAACATGAAAGTTGTAGGTATTGATGAGTTTGAAGTGCCTACAAAATTTCAGGTCATTTGGATTAGTGTAGAGTGAGATATGTCGATTTTACTGTTGCTGTTCTGGGTTGATCAGAATGCGAAAACTGCACTAGTAATTGGCCATTTTGACTGGAATTGGTTTGGATTTTGTTGTTGGTGTCTTCTGATGAAATGTAGCTGGATGTCTTAGCTATCATATGCCTTTGGAATCAATGCATTTGGACTTGTGTAGACTGAAATAGACTAATTACAGCATAGTGCGATTTGGGAACCTGCAATTGCGGTTCTGGTTTGGTAATCTGCATTTTTGACCTAGTTGTGCTAGGATTTAGACTGAGTGGCCTTCTACATTGTTGTAGCCCTGTCTTTTAGCTTCGAGATGGTGGGTCTTACACCCTCATCCGATAAGCGTAACGCATTTTGTACCATTACCGTAAAAGTATGACGAAAACTATTTTTTTGTTAAGGCCTAAGCTAATGCCATTTCTTAATTTCTGGTTATCTATGATGCTTATTTATGCATATGAAACCCTATTAGGGTTATAATTGGCATGGCTATATGACTCGTTATCGAGTCTCATTGCATTTGTTTGCATGATTCTAGGGCGTGACGGTAGTGCTCGACGGATTGGTGACCACGGTGTATGAAACATCACTTACGTGGTTGGTGAGTATACTACTCACTTAAATGTTCTAATGTGGCTTTGCTATATGTGGTTGTGTTGCCTTGAAGGCTTATTTGGATATTGTAATTGATTAAGGTGAGGGTGTACTTGACCGCCCTCACCCCTTTTGATAGTATCACTGATTGTCTACCGTTTCACTGTCTTACTAAACTTGATATATGAGTTATTGCATTCCATTTCATGGAAACTGATTTGGTGTTGTTTGGACGAATGTCCAACGACCTTACTGTATCACTGAGCTCAACTCCGTTAGGTAGTCAATTGGATCGAACCGGCGAGGGCTTGGTCGTGATAATTGACATGCCACGGGGACTGTACTGGGGAATCTTGTAGTAATGAGACTCTTGATTCCGGTAAACTCGATGTTATTCTTGGTTTTGATGATCACAAAAGTTCGTTTATACAGACCAAGAAAGTGAACACTTTGATCAGGCCTGATGGAACAAGGAAAGCATATGTCTGATTGACTCCAGTCTACGATGCTTTGGATGTGGCAAACAAGATTGAAATAATATAAATGAATTTAGTAATTGTTTTGTTCCGATCAAAGATACTGTCTTTTAAGTGTGTCTTGTGTGTCATTCTTGGCACTTTGAAATGTTTATCTAACCTTCTTCGAAAACAAGTGTTTTTGTCTATCCAAAAATCAGGTTCGAATATGTCATCAAAAGCAAAACAACCAAAATGTGAAGCAAAAACAGGACAATCAGGTCGGACGGCCGAAAGGAATCTGTCGGACGTCCGAAAGGATGAAGAACATCAGGAAGGAAGCTCTGTCGGACGCTCATATGGGAGCATCGGACGTCCGGAAGGATCGGACGCACACCTCGGACGCATATCAACCAGATCGGACGTCCGAAAAATTCCAAGATAACTTGCTAGCTCTCGGCCCAAGGTCGGACGCTATGCTGTCGGACGACAAAAAAACTCATCGGACGTCCGAACCTCAACTTGGCTATCATCGGACGATTGGTTCGGACGATGATTCGATCGTCGAACGTCCGACAGCCCCAACGGCTAGTTGACTCTTCAGCTGCCTTCTATCCGTTGGAAGCATTGATGAAGCCCATTTCTGGTTCCCTTTAAAATCAAACTGGTCTGAACGAAGTAGGGACTTTTGCACACTTTGTTTACAAGATCTCAAGAGATATTTTAGCTAGAAAATAGTCTCCAAAGCTAGATTTGTTTTAAAGTGGTGTGAATTTCTGGTGAGCATTTCTTTTGTGGTTGAAAGGATCTTTAGTGTAACTTTGTTGAGGGTTTTCTGAGTGATTGTAAAACTTTTTAGCTTGACTAAGTGCGGCTTAGGGCAAGGAGGAAGTGCTCCCTCCATTGTACATCTAGTTGATCTTCTTTCATCAAGGAGAAGTTGCTCTTCCTAGTGTTTGGTCTTCAAGTTTGAGGACAGCTTGGTAGACACTTGGTTTGATTCCCTATCTTACTTTTCTGTTTAATAAAATCTTCATTGCTTATCTATACTTGCTTCTCTGATCAATATTGCTATTGTCTTCTAATCTACTTGGTTGATCATTACTAAAAAGGAAGGTAAATTTTCATTAAAGAAAAAGTGCATAAACTTGGTTAAGATTTTAATCAACCCAATTCACCCCCCCTCTTGGTTGTCTGTGGGACTTACAATTGGTATCAGAGCTTGGTCTCCTTGAGATTAAGCTCTAACGGCTTGGAGTAAAGATGACAACCAGTCATGCTATGTTTGTTGAGGGGCAATCTGTTACTAGGCCTCCCATGTTCAGTGGCTCCAACTATGTTAGCTGGAAAGAACGAATGATTATCTTTCTGCAATCTATTGATATTGAACTATGGTTTATTGTGAGTGAAGGACCGCATGAAGCTAACTTTCTTGATGCAGATACAGGGTTGCTTCGGCCAAAAACGAGAGCTGAAATGAATGCTCAAGATAGAACTAACCTCACATTGAATGCCAAGGCCATGAATGTTCTTTATAGTGCCCTAGATTCAAATGAATCAATTAGAGTAAAAGGCTGCAAATCGGCCAAAGAAATGTGGGATAAACTAAGAGAAATCCATGAGGGTGGTGACAACGTGAAGGAACAGAAAAAGGCTATCTTGGTCACAAAATATGAATCATTTAAAATTGAACCTCTTGAGGATATTGACAAAATGTATTGCAGGTTCACTGACTTGATCAAAGATCTCGAAGTCTTGGGCAAAGAGTACACCTTGGGAGAGAAGAACAGGAAAATTCTCAATGCATTGGGCAAAGAATGGGAAAATAAAGTGACTGCAATAGAGGAGGCTAAGGATTTAAGTTCTGTGCCTATGGAATCTATCATTAACTCACTAACCTCTTATGAGTTGAAACTGAAATCTAAAGTGCAGGAGGAAGAGGATGCTAGAGCAAAGAGAAACATTGCTCTAAAGACTACTCAAGGTGAAGATGATCCAGCTCACCTGGATGATGAAGACTCGGATGGTGATGATAATGATCTTGCTCTTATCACCAGAGGCTTCAAAAGAATCTTGAATAAAAGAAAGTTTAGAAGGGGAGGACCTAGCAATCAATTCCAGAATCAGCCATCTATTGCAAAGTACAAAGGAAAACAAGATTTCAACAAGAAACAGTTGGACAAATGCTTCGAATGTGGACAGATTGGACACTATGCAAATGAATGCCCCATGAAGAAGATGAAAGATGGAAAAGCTGATCGAAAGCCAAGATTCAACAACTTTCAGATTACTTGGAATGAATGCAACTCCGAAGGGGAAGTTGAAGAAGAAGAAGAATCAGCTCAAATGGCCTTCATGGCTATTGGAAATAATGAGGAAAAAGGATCAAACAAGTCCAAATGGTTTATTGATAGCGGCTGCTCAAGGCACATGACCGGTGATCCCTCTTTGTTCATAAAGCTGAAATCAAAATCAAGTGGAAAGGTGACGTTTGGTGATGATGTGAAAGCTAAAACAATTGGAATAGGTGATGTTGGTAAGAATGGTGAAACATTTGTTCAAAATGTGCTCTTAGTTGATAACTTAGGTTATAACTTACTTAGTGTTAGTCAATTGTGTGATAAAGACTTGTATGTGTTATTTAAAAAGCATGAATGCATTGTACTTGATTCCAAATATAATGTTGTGTTCAAAGGTAAGAGGTTTAATGACATATATATTGTGATTCTTGATAAAGTTGATTCTTCTAGCTTAAAATGTCTTAAAGCTTCAAATGAAGATCCTTGGTTGTGGCATAGAAGACTTTGTCATTTTAACATGGACTTACTAAAGGAAATTTCGAAAAAGGAACTAGTTAGAGGCTTGCCAAAAATCAGTTTTGAAAAGGATAAAATATGTGATGCATGTCAATTTGGAAAGCAAACAAAAGTTTCTTTTAAAACAAAGAAGTGTGTATCTACTTCAAAACCCTTAGAACTCTTGCATCTTGACTTATTTGGCCCTACTCAAATCTCTAGCTTGGGTGGTAAGAAATACTGTTTTGTGATTGTGGATGATTATTCTAGATACACATGGGTGATATTTCTTACTCATAAAGATGATGCCTTCAAGAATTTTACTTCATTGTTTGCTAAAGTACAAAATCTGCTTGGGTTAAAAGTTGTTAGGATTAGAAGTGATAATGGGATTGAATTCAAGTATTGTGATTTTCCAGAATTTTGTGATCATAATGGTATAACACATGAGTTCTCTATTGCAAGGACTCCACAGCAAAATGGTGTTGTAGAAAGGAAAAATAGGACTCTCCAAGAGGCTGCTAGAACTATGTTGAATGAATGTAGGTTGCCTAAATATCTTTGGGCTGAAGCAGTAAACACTGCATGTTATGTGATGAATAGAATTCTCTTGAGACCTATCTTAAAGAAAACCCCTTATGAGCTGTTTTTTGATAAGAAACCTACGGTTGGTTATTTCAAAGTATTTGGTTGTAAATGCTTTATTTTGAATCTAAAGGAACATCTTGGTAAGTTTGATAAAAAATCTGATGAAGGAATATTTTTGGGATATTGTGAGAATAAAAGAGGATATAGAGTTTTTAATAGAAGGACTCTTGTGATTGAAGAAGCTATACATATAACTTTTGATGAAACCAATGATGATAATTCCAAAAGTTCGTGTGAGGATGATGATGTAGGTGTTCGAGAAGGAATGGAAAAGTTATCAATTGGAAATGAAGGAAGTTCTAAACCAGCAGCAACTGAAATGGAAAATGAAGTTCATAATGATCAAGAAGAGGAAGATGAAGACAAAAATGATGATCCACTCAAAGATCTTCCCAAGGCTTGGAAATTCAGCCAAAATCATCCAAAAGAGCTGATAATTGGTGATCCATCCGAGAAGGTAAACACTCGTTCCTCATCTAGAAAATTGATTGACAATTTTGCTTTAGTTTCTCTTTTTGAACCCAAAAATATCAATGATGCCTTAAAGGATGAAAACTGGATTTTGGCTATGCAAGAGGAACTCAATCAATTTGAGAGAAATGAAGTTTGGACACTTGTTGATAGACCTCAAAATCAACCTATCATTGGCACAAAGTGGATATTTAGAAATAAGTTGGATGATAAAGGTGTTGTTGTAAGAAATAAAGCCAGATTAGTTGCTAAAGGATATGCACAAGAAGAAGGAATCGATTTTGATGAAACATTTGCTCCCGTAGCTAGATTAGAATCTATTAGAATGCTACTTGCTTTTGCTTGCTTCAAAGGCTTCAAATTGTTTCAAATGGATGTTAAAAGTGCCTTTTTAAATGGTTTTATTGATCAAGAAGTATATGTGGATCAACCCCCCGATTTTAAAAATACAAAATTTCCAAGTAATGTGTTTAAACTATCTAAAGCTTTATATGGTCTAAAACAGGCTCCTAGAGCTTGGTATGAAAGACTAAGTGGTTTTCTGATTGAAAATGGTTTCAAAAGGGGTGTTGTGGACACCACACTTTTTACTAAGCAAGTGTTGAATGACCTTCTTATTGTGCAAATATATGTTGATGATATTATTTTTGGTGCTACTAATGAGTATCTATGTAAGGAGTTTTCCACCACTATGCAAAGTGATTTTGAAATGAGTATGATGGGAGAATTAAATTTCTTCCTTGGACTTCAAATACATCAAACTCTTGAGGGAATTTTTATAAATCAAGCAAAATATACCAAGGAATTGCTGAAAAGGTTTGGCATGGAGGACTCAAAACAAGTTGGAACTCCAATGTGCACTTCTACAAAGCTTGACAAAGATGAAGAAGGTAATCATGTGGATGAAAAGCATTATAGAGGTATGATCGGAAGCCTACTTTATTTAACCGCAAGTAGACCTGATATTATGTTTGCTGTTTGCTTGTGTGCTAGATTTCAATCTTGTCCAAAAGAATCACATTTGAATGCTGTAAAAAGAATTTTTAGGTATTTGAAAGGTACATTAGACTATGGTCTTTGGTATGCTAGATCTAATGAGTTTGCTCTATATGGTTATTCGGATGCTGATTTTGGAGGTTGTCATGTGGATAGAAAGAGTACGAGTGGAACTTGTCATTTTCTTGGAAATTGTTTAGTCTCTTGGTTTAGCAAGAAACAATGTGCAATCTCTTTGTCTACCACCGAAGCGAAATATATTGCCGCTAGTGCATGTTGTGCTCAACTTCTATGGATGAAGCACACTTTGAATGATTTTGGATTGTTGTATGACTGCATGTCTGTATTCTGTGATAATACTAGTGCTATCAATTTGACCAAAAATCCTATTCATCATTCTAGGACAAAGCACATAGATATAAAGCATCACTTTATTCGTGATCTTGTTCAAAAAGGTGAAATATGTGTAAATTATGTTTGTTCTAAAGATCAATTTGTTGATATTTTTACGAAAGCTTTGCCATTAGAACAGTTCATTCATCTAAGATCAAAATTAGGAATAATCGAAAAATCATCTTAATTTTCTTTGGGTCTTCGGACGTCCGAAAGAAGATGAACGGACGTCCGATGATGTTCTTCAGCCATTTTCCAGATTGCGCTTGTTCGGACGCATCTGTCGGACGCACAACTTCGTTCAGCCATCCGACAGAGCAACGGCTCATTTTTTAAAAAACAACTTTCTTCCTCAATTGCCTCAGACTCTTCCTATTCTATTTTCTATCGGACGAAAACTCTCCCTTCCCTCACTCCCAAATTCGTACCATTTTGAAGCTCCCATTCCCAAATTGACTCAACCAAAACAGTTCCTGGTCAATTGCAAGTCATTTTTCCTGATCATTTCACAGAATCATCTATCACTTCGCACATTCCCAAATTTTCCTCAAAACCCTACCTTCTCATAACCGCTCTGTCAAATCTTGTACAAGGTCGTTTGTTCCAAAATTTTTGTTCGATTCACTTCCCTACTGCTGTGTGCATTATTTGCATTCTTCACTCCACACATTTCGCGCAATGGTGAATCTAAGGGGAGGAAAAGTTACTGCCGGACGCAAGCATCCACTCAGGGATGTGGATGAGGATCTTCCCACTGTCAAACGGACATCCAAACGCTTCAAAAGGGGAGCTATCAAGGGTCAAATGTCACGGCCTACTCCACAACCCACTTCTCAACCAGAATCTGGACAGGGGACCTCTTCTCAACCGCCTCCTAAATCAGTCCCTCTCCCTCCATTCTTTGATGATGCTGCGAAAGACAAATACGCCTGGATATCCCAGAAGGGTGTCATCCCTCAAAGAACTGTAAACCCCTCTGAATTTCGCTCCATAGGGTTAGAGTCCATTCTGAGTCTATTTGATTTCCAGAAATGGTCACATCTGATTTCCATGCCCAATGTCTACTATCCTGATATGCTGCATCAATTTTTTGCCAATCTTAGGAAAGGAACTGACCAAACTGAGATCATGTCTAGGGTAAATGGGGTAGACATAATCTTTGATTCTGATGTTGTGAATTCCATTTTAAATACTACCATTGAACGTTTATGCAAAGATAAGGTTGCTAATTTCTTTTCCTATGAAGAGCTTCCTACTGCTGCAAATCATTTTGATGGGACAAAAATGTTAACCTATTTCAAAAGAAGTTTTTCCTCACCTGCTGATGCTAAGTTGAATGATCTGGCCCCTGTGAATTTAATTGCTTTTTCTATCATTTCAAACCTGCTTGTGCCCACTGATGGGCACAGAACTGATGCAAACAAAATGGAGTTGTATCTATTTTATTGTTTTCGAGAAAAAATTCGTATTGATTTTGGTTTTGTTATGTGCAAGTTTTTACTTCGCTATGCTACTGACTCTCGAAGAAAACTATCCTATGGAAAGTTTCTTCAAAAGATTTTTGAGTTTTACAAAGTTCCAATTTTAGGTGTTTGTCCCAAAGAAGCATCTTCTTATGCCTTTACCAAAGCATATTTTGAAAGAAAAAATCTTGTTTTTAAAGATAATCTGTGAGCATATAAGGGGGCATCATCTAGTGAACAGAGGTCTAAGACTGTACATGATCCTTCACCCATTTCACTCACTTCCATTCACCCTAAAAAGTCTGCCACTAAAGCATCTTCCTCTTCCAGTAATGAAGTAATTGAGCTTCTTCAAGAACTCAAACAGCATGTTCTTCTTCTAGAACATGGTCTCATGCTCACCATGTCTTCTGAGCAACAAACTGCCTTTCTTGACAAAAAGAATCTTCTTTTTCCTCCACCTGTGGTTGAGGAAGTTTCCCATGACAAAGAGTCACACCCCACTGATCCAAGTTCGTCAATTCCGGATCCTGGTTCTTCAACCCCTGTGACTCCTCATGGCACCTCTACATTAGATAAAGGCAAGGCACCAGTTGAAGAGGCTGCTGAAGATGATGAAGAGACTGAAGAGGAGGATCTTGACCAATATCAGCTCTCTCGGAGGACACCTGGATCCACTTAGTTCATCATTTAGGACATTTGCATGTTGTTTGTCTCGTTTATGTGTTTGTGGTATTCAACAATGAATATGTAATGTAATGGATATTTTAAGTTTCTTTTGGTATGTTTTTGATGAATGTTTAAGTTCTGTTTTGATGGATGTTTAAGTACTGTCTTGATGGATGTTTGTTTGTCTATTCTAATTGTGTGAATATAATGAATTTTTTTTTGGTTTTCATTGATGAATGTATTTGTGGATGTGTTGATGTGTTGATGTAATTGGTTGCCCTTTGTGATGACAAAAAGGGGGAGAATGGAAATGATATACTAATTGATTGATATGTTGGATTTGATGAGGATTTGATGATGTTGGATATGTTGAATTGATTGATGGTTTAATTAAATTTGGATTTTGCTGATGGATTGAATTGGTGATATGTTGGTTGTGAGTTGCTTAATTGTCATGTTTTTGGATAATTGTCTAAACTCGGTTGGGCAGTCTAGTGACGGGGAGGTTTTCAAAATTTTTATGATTCACTAAGGCAGGGGGAGTTCTTGTCTATTTTGAAAGGGGGAGTTTTCATTGCAATCATCAAATTTCATTTCAAACTTTTGTTTTGTCATCATCAAAAAGGGGGAGAATGTTATTCTTGGTTTTGATGATCACAAAAGTTCGTTTATACAGACCAAGAAAGTGAACACTTTGATCAGGCCTGATGGAACAAGGAAAGCATATGTCTGATTGACTCCAGTCTACGATGCTTTGGATGTGGCAAACAAGATTGAAATAATATAAATGAATTTAGTAATTGTTTTGTTCCGATCAAAGATACTGTCTTTTAAGTGTGTCTTGTGTGTCATTCTTGGCACTTTGAAATGTTTATCTAACCTTCTTCGAAAACAAGTGTTTTTGTCTATCCAAGAATCAATTTCGAATATGTCATCAAAAGCAAAACAACCAAAATGTGAAGCAAAAACAGGACAATCAGGTCGGACGGCCGAAAGGAATCTGTCGGACGTCCGAAAGGATGAAGAACATCAGGAAGGAAGCTCTGTCGGACGCTCATATGGGAGCATCGGACGTCCGGAAGGATCGGACGCACACCTCGGACGCATATCAACCAGATCGGACGTCCGAAAAATTCCAAGATAACTTGCTAGCTCTCGGCCCAAGGTCGGACGCTATGCTGTCGGACGACAAAAAAACTCATCGGACGTCCGAACCTCAACTTGGCTATCATCGGACGATTGGTTCGGACGATGATTCGATCGTCGGACGTCCGACAGCCCCAACGGCTAGTTGACTCTTCAGCTGCCTTCTATCCGTTGGAAGCATTGATGAAACCCATTTCTGGTTCCCTTTAAAATCAAACTGGTCTGAACGAAGTAGGGACTTTTGCACACTTTGTTTACAAGATCTCAAGAGATATTTTAGTTAGAAAATAGTCTCCAAAGCTAGATTTGTTTTAAAGTGGTGTGAATTTCTGGTGAGCATTTCTTTTGTGGTTGAAAGGATCTTTAGTGTAGCTTTGTTGAGGGTTTTCTGAGTGATTGTAAAACTTCTTAGCTTGACTAAGTGCGGCTTAGGGCAAGGAGGAAGTGCTCCCTCCATTGTACATCTAGTTGATCTTCTTTCATCAAGGAGAAGTTGCTCTTCCTAGTGTTTGGTCTTCAAGTTTGAGGACAGCTTGGTAGACACTTGGTTTGATTCCCTATCTTACTTTTCTGTTTAATAAAATCTTCATTGCTTATCTATACTTGCTTCTCTGATCAATATTGCTATTGTCTTCTAATCTACTTGGTTGATCATTACTAAAAAGGAAGGTAAATTTTCATTAAAGAAAAAGTGCATAAACTTGGTTAAGATTTTAATCAACCCAATTCACCCCCCCTCTTGGTTGTCTGTGGGACTTACACTCGAGTATTACCAAAATGACTGAATGGAGTGCGGGCCCGGTTGGGGAATGTTGGGTGGAAGGAATGGAAGTAAAGAGTTGTCTACGGTTGGTTATTTTTTTAACATTGACGGAGGGTCAATGAGGTTGGATCAAGAATATAAGCGAGGAAATGGGCTCTTGAGAGCCGTCCGTATCCTTTCACTGTTTTGATTTACTTCTTATTTGCATACTTGAACTGAACGGTTATGCTTATGTGAAATTAGTTGCTATGGTGGTTATATTCTCCCTGGGCATTTAGCTCACCCCGTTTCTTTTGTTTTCCTTACAGGAATATGACTCTTTTGGAATGAATTTTGTTAAGTGGTTGCCGAATGAACTAGATGAATGCCTCTTTTGTATTGTATATAAAATGGGACCCTAAATGTATCATTAGGGCCGTTTTCACTTTTGTTTTGGCAACCCACATATGTAGTGACTTTTGTATCACTTTTAAATGCCATTGTGGCTTGTAAATGGTTAATGTTATGTTGTATATGTATTTCGATGTTTGGTTGGGTTTCGGACGGGTCGGTTACCATTCATGGCCGACTCTGGATTTCATTTCTTTTATGTTGGGTTATTTTGCCCTTTTGCCTTGTTGCGCGCATTATAAGTTTCAGAACGTGATAGATCGCTTTATACTGCACCGTTAGTCCTGGCGAGAGTTGGGCAGGCAGTCCGCTAACCTCTTTGGTTCGCCTTAGGGGAAGGTGGGGCTGTCACATTAAGTCTTGATCTTTTGGCCTTTATTTAGAGTTCAAAACCCATTTTTCTTTCCTTGGCTTGACCGAACAACTTGAGGGAGAGAAAGGAGAGGAAATACTTCATCTTGCACTTCAATTCCTTGCTCCTATCTTGAGTTCCAACCGATTAAATTGCGATGTACTCCGTACAAAGTGCTAGTAATGAAGGATTAAGGAGGTTGGTGGAGTTATTTTGATGGGGCAAGCTCTAAGCTACCAATTTTCTTGGGGTTTGAAGGTATCTTGTTAAGAACTTCCTCTTTACTTCAATAAATTGTGCATTAGTGGATTGGAGAGGTTAAATATGTTGTTTTGTGGATAAGTTTATGGTTTGAGGTAGTATTATGGAATTTTCAGTTTTCTTGGGCATTTTTCTGCCTTTATATAATGAATAATGATTGGCCATGGTTTGATAGCTTTGGTATGAGATATATTGAAGTTTTATAGACTAGTTTAACTTGCCTAAGGAAATTTTAGCTTGTGTGTTCAAATTCTAGCTTAGGGTTAGTAATCTGTCCTGTTTTTTCACTGAATGTTTGACCCTGAGAGAGACTGAATCAGCCCTTGCCCAAAACATGAAAGTTGTAGATATATGCGTTAGCTATCTTCCTGCAAAATTTCAGATTGATTGGAGTATTGTTTCTTGTGAAATGACTGAAATATCCTTGACTGCCCATAAGCCTTGTTTCATGAACAGTTTCTATTTTTCTCTAAGATTTCAATTTTTGACCATGAATATGTATAATTTGGCTTTGGAGGCCTTCATAAGAAATGTTGGTATATGTCTTAACTTCGTAATGCCATAAAATTCAATGCAATCCGATAAGTGTAGCTTTAGTTGTTGTTATTGTACCGAAAGGTGTGTTTTATAGTCTAAGATTTGTGTGTGCTGTTTTGAAAGGATATTGGTGATTGTTGTAGGATGGAAATAAGGAAATTTAAGGGGAAGTGTTGACCAATCTTTGAGGGCATTTGATCGCTTTGAGTTTGGGTTAATTCTTGGTAGAATGAAGAGCTTGGACTTGAACAAGGCAATGTCTGTGATGGATGGTTCCTGAGCTGTGGTTAATGAGTAATCCCCAAACTATTTGCAAAGTTATACTACAACTGTTTCTTGCACTATTTACTCGATTGCATATCATGAGTGTTAGCATGTGCCCCATGAAATGTTTTGGCTCAAATGAGTACTTGGAAAATCGTGTATTGTAATTTATTGGAGAACTGTAGTGAGTGAGTGAGTCCTGGCGAGAGTTGGGCAGGCGGTCTGCCGAACCCTTTGGTTCGCCTTAGGGGAAGGTGGGGCTGTCACACAAGACGTTGGAGATGCGAATGCCGAATTTTCCGACTTGTGATTTGTTTTTGCTAGTTGTTATCTCTAGTTAATTGTTAGGGAATAAACGGACCAGTTTATGTGAGCTTTGAATCCACATAGTTGGTAGGAAAAGCGATGTGAGATGAACTCCGTCGAAGATGAAACCCGTGATTCACTCGTCACGATCTAGACAACTAACACCGAAGGTTTGGCAATGGAAAACTTGACCCTAATAACCCTACGAGTTACGAACAATATTGATACGATCTCAACCCGTTACTAATCGAATTAATGAACCAAATTTGTGGGTAGAAGAATGCCACAATCAAGGAGGTACTTGATTGATAAGTTCGGATCGAATAACTTAAGAAAACTCTCAAGCATTCAAAGGGAGCTCTCTTGGAAAAGAGAATTTGAAATAAACTCACAAAAATTGAATAAAAATTCTGACCCTCATTGTGATACCCTAACTTTTAGGATACTATTGTTGTTTAGTCTCCAAGAGGATAATACGATTTCTTTATTTAAGACATTGTTTTGTTTTAAAAATAAGAAAACACTAAATTCTAGATACCCTAAAGTCTAAACAAAAACCCTAGTTTACTTGTGACTAACCGGTTTACTTAAATCTCTCATTTTGAATCGAAACCCTAATTGTAATCACTGG
Organism: Coffea arabica; assembly: GCF_036785885.1. NCBI lineage: Eukaryota > Viridiplantae > Streptophyta > Magnoliopsida > Gentianales > Rubiaceae > Coffea > Coffea arabica. The sequence continues at coordinate 30,266,368 of NC_092314.1, forward strand.
AATTGTAAAATCCCTCATATTTTCTGAAAATTTCTTTTTATTTGGAATTTATTCCCTTATAATAGCTATATTACTCGTTTACATCCCCAATGTTTAGAATAAAGAATAGAATTAAGAGTTTTCCCTTTTGCATTCATCGTTAGGGTAAACTAAGATTTTTACGCCTATCCGTAGTGTGACTATCCGGTACGGAGAGTGGATCAAATTTGGTGATTAAAAGTGAGTTTTAGATGATATTAAGTGTATGATTAGAAGTGATAATAATAAGTTAGTGAATTATAAGTTAAAACCCTAGTATACGCGATTTAAGAAAAAACGGGTTGAACTGATGGGTACCATTTGTTATCGAGTGAGTGTACCACTTGAACACTACTTTATTATCTTAATCTCCTTGCTATTAATTGATTAATATCATCCCCAAAATATCCTCAAGGCAGCCGAAATATTGGACCAAAAATAAGAGAGCAAACAACAAAATTTGACTACCAATCAAAGTGTGACACTTGTCACCTTTGACCCAAATTCATTTCTATCATTTTAACCTTCTTAAAGCTTCATTTGAGCTTTCATTTACAGCCTTCCAGCCATGAGAGTGAGAGGAAAAAGACGAGAGGAAACCATTTCAATCCATCTTGGGTTTTGCTTGATTGAGTAAGAAAAACAAGATTCTAAACCGATTAAAGCTTCCTTTGAGTACTTAGGTGGTTGTGTGTTGGTAAAAGTTTGGAAGGGAAAGCTAGGGTTACTCTTGAAAGCAGCTTTAGTAAGGTAATAATTGTGACGCCCCGAAAAAAAAACTGAGTTTGAGAACCCGGAAATTTTCTAATTTTCTAGGGTTTATTTTTTTAATTGCCCGCCTTTTCTACATTTTCTTGATTAGAAAAATTTTCCAGATAAAGTTTATGAGCAAAAATAGTTTTAAAATGATTTTTCTAGTATCGGTTAGTTTTTGAGAAATTAAAAGCATATTTTGGACGTGGGACCCGCAAGTGCGGTAAATGCATTATATTTTTTTTTACAACTTGTTGGAATTTTGTATTAAGTGATATTATTTTACAAGGTGTTAAGATATTTGTAATTGGAGAGACAAAAGATAAGTTTTAAACCTAAGGGTGACAAGTGTCACCATAAGATTAAGTCTTGGACTTTGACTTACTATTCAACCTTTTACCATTTACCATAATAACTTCAAAAATTGACCAAAATATCTTCATTGCTAAGCTTCATATGGCCGGCCACCTTCAAGCAATAAGGGAAGAGAAGCTCTCCAATTTCTTTGCTCCAAGCTTGCTTAATCTTCACTTTTAACCGTTTAATTTTAGTTTTACTCTATAAAAACTCTTCTCTTGGTTGGATTAAGGTTCTTGGTGAAGTGATTTGGAAGATTTAAGTGCAAGGTTGCTCCATCTCTTTGGTTACTAAGGTGAGTTGAGAAGGACCCCTCTCCTCCCTCTAATGATGTTAAATTCATGCTTGGTGATAGTAGGAGATGCAAGTTTATGGATTAAAACTTGATTTTGGTTGAATTGGTGAAGTTTTTTATTTTTTTGAGGAATTTTCTGGTTTAATGTGATCATGGTGTTGTGGTCATGTATGATGATTGGAAATAATGTTTAATGACTCTAGGAGGTGGAAAAAGTGATTAAGTGCAATCAATTTCTGTTTTGGAAAAAATTTCAGAAAATTAGGTTTTGTAGTTCTTCATTCTGCCCGAATTTATTGCACTATGTTAGAGGCCGAATTGGCCTTTTCTCAAAACATGAAAGTTGTAGGTATTGGTGAGTTTGAAGTGCCTGCAAAATTTCAGGTCATTTGGATATGTGTAGAGTGAGTTATGTCAATTTTACTGTTGCTGATATGGGTTGCTCAGAATGTGAAAACTGCGCTTGTAATCGTTTGTTTTGACTGGAATTGGTTTGGATTTTGTTGTTGGTGTCTTCTGAGGAAATGTAACTGGATGTCTTAGCTAACATATGCCTTTGAAATTTCGGCATTTGGACCTGTATAGACTGAGTTGTGTTCATTACAGCATTGTGTGATTTGTAAACCTGTTTTTGGTGGTTCTGGTGTAGTATTTGGCATATTTGACCTAGTTGTGCTAGGATTTGGATTGAGTGGCCTTCTACATTGTTGTAGCCCTGTTTCTTAGCTTCGAAACGGTGGGTCTTGTACCTTCATCCGACAATCGTATCGCATTTGGTACCATTACCGCAAAATGACGTCAAAACTATTTTTCTGGTTTTGAGCTTAACCTTCATTTCCGGACTTTTCCCTAGCTTGACTTGTACTAGTACTACTTGGAGCTTGCTGAATGGCTATTGGATGAACTTATTTGTGTGACTTTGGAACTGGCTGAGGAAATAATGAAGCCTTGACGGCTGGAAAAGTAAGCAAATTCAGGGGAAGTGCTGTCTGAACTTTTAAAGGACTAGTTTGCATTGAGTTTGTGATCTAAGACTTGGTTTTGAGCAAGGCAATGATACATGATGGATGATTTCTGAGCCGTGGAGGTGAGTGACCTCAAACTACTTCTAAAGTTATTTATGAACCGTTTTTTACGTTATTTACTTTTGAACTGTTTCCAAAGTTACTTTTGAAATGTTTTCTTGCATATCATGCGTGCTGGCATGTGAGTGTGCCTTGTTTGCTATATTTCTTGACTTCATGATTTGTATTTTGGTTGATAACGTGTTAAGCGCTTATAATGATTTCCAAAACGAGTTTTCGAGGCGAGTGTGTACTTTATCGCACTCGACCTCGATAAATGTGAAATTTTCGATTGAAATGTTACTTGCGCATGAATGTAAGCCTTTTGGGCTGAACTGGCCATTGCCCCTTGTTACCGGTCGTCTTGAGCCAGAAGCGGACTCGATCAGGCGATTAGGAACTTGGGTGAACGTTTGGTATACTCGAGTATTACCTATGTAGGTTGGTGGAGCCTGGCCAAAAGCCAGGGACGGGGTGAATGAAATGAAATAAATGATCAAATGAGCGAGGAAATGTCAGGAGAATGAATGTATCCTTTCATGAATGTTACTATCGCTTTCCATTGTAAATGTTTCTTGAATTATTGATAATCCATATTTACTGTTTTGTAAATGCTGTAATCGTTTCTGGACTTATCATTAGATTTATGACATCATTGATTTATGACATCATTGAAAAGAAATATTGTTAAACCGATTTGATTACTGATTTTCTGGTTACTCGCTGAGCTTCTAGCTCACCCCAAAAATGTTTTATTTCCCCCCCACAGGGCTCAAGGCGAAGAAAAGCTTGGAGTGCTTATTCACGTGACTAGATGGCTTATATCGTGTACAGTTTAAGTTTGGATCTATTTTATGTACGAGTTGGTCTTGTATAAATATTTGAAATTGATATGGATGTAAGTATACGTTCCACGATTGGAATCAGTTTCCGCTGCATTTGTGGCATGTAATTATTGGAGACTTGGATGTATATTTGTGGACCATGTGATGTATATTTGAGGTTTATTCTTGTAATTCATTTGAGGGCTTTAGTGAACGACTGAGTCCCGGCGAGAGCTGGGCAGGCGGTCCGCCGAACCCTCTGGTTCGCCTTAGGGGGAGGTGGGGCCGTCACAATAATGCTGGTTTACCATTTTCTTACTTTTAATCTTGCTTAAGTTGGTATAGCACCTCAAATCTTTGGTTAATGATAGTTATTTCAATGGTTTGGATGGATATGGTGCATGTTCTTGAGTTAGGGCTGAGGTTTTCAACTGTATTTCTTGTTAGGTAGATGGTATATGATGATTATAATCTTGTATAAGAAGTTGTGGTAGTGATTTAAGCAAGAAATGAAGAGATTTCCCTTTGAAACCCCAAATTCCAGATTTCAGTTTTTCACCTCCCCTGTTCTAACCGGTTCTGTTTGACTAGGTTGGAGGCCGAATTAGGCTTATCATAAAACATCAAAGTCGTAGAGAATGATGTTTTATAGCTGCCTGTAAAAGTTCAGCTGAATCCGAGTCCTGTAGCATGAAAAGACAAAAATACTCCTGACTGTCATAGGTAGAGCTTTGTGACCAGTTTTGACATTTCACCAATCTGATTGTGTCTGTTCACCCTGATCCATATTGAATTTGCATTTGTCCAAAACATAGAAGTTGTATTGCTATGTCTTATCTTTCCAACAGATCTGAAAACGCCTCAATCGGACTTCGGTAGCCTGAGTTATTGTCGTTTAACCATAGTGCTGTTAGCTAACCTGTTTGTGAGATTCTAGTTTTGTACATTGAAATTTTGACCCAGCTACACTATGAACTGGACTGAGTGGTTTTCATCAAAGTTGTATCCTTTTCTCTTAGCTTTGAAACGGTATAAATTGCACCCCAATCCGATAAGCGTAGCCTCAGTTGTGTCCGTTACGTAAAACAATGTCAAATCTGTCTTTTGCTTTAAGACTTAAACTTCATTTCCGGACATTTTCCCAACTTTATTTTGTACTTGTATGACTTTGTGCCTATTGAATGGTTATTGAAATGAGATTATTTTGTGGATGACTTTGGGACTGATTGAAGAAATGAATGAAGCCATAAATGGTTGGGAAATCGGCATATATAAAGGGCGTGCTGCCCAAATTTACGCTCGAAGACTAGGTAGATATACTTGCGACTTGAGTAAGACTTGAGAGTGAATACCACGTGAACTATCTAGGATATTTGCATCTTCTTTTGTCGAGGTATATGAGTTAGAATTCGGTCGAAACTTGTACCCTTGGAAAAATGAAAATTACGACTAATAGAAATACGTTTTCTCCATTTCTTCGACTCAAATGGTATTTCAAAGTATAATTGCTTCAAAGTTTCAAAGGTTTAAGAGTGAGCATGAATTTGTTCAGGATTTGATAAGTATCTTGAATACTATATAACGAGTAGCATTTACGTAATTTTCTTGAAGCGAAACTCCTATGTTTCGAATTCTAGAAAGGTTTATATTCGTAAATGATATTTTATCGCAGATTTAGACTCCAACCAAGGAGATGGACCGGAACGTGATTTTTGAGAGGCACTAGACTTTTGGTGAGTGCTTCCAAATACCTGATTGAATTGGACACTGGTTTTCAATACTTGATCAATATGATCGAATGATATGTGATTGATATGATCGGGCAAGGGTGTACTTTATCGCACTTGCCCTAATGTGATATGTACTTGTTTATTATTGCAAATGATTTGAGATACTTGTGCGTGACTTGTAAGTACTGAGCGGCAGTATGTACCAGACTCAATCCGAGTGGGAGGTACCTCCCATTCCTATCTCCGTACTTTTATCTTGATTTAGTCGATTGGAGTGCTATCTCATCGACTTTTTGGAGACCCAAACCCCATTGGCTAGTTGATCGAGTCGAGCCGACAAGGGTCTGGTCGATTAGATAACGAACCATGGGTATCTAGTGTTGTCGAGTGGAGTGTTTATCCCCTCGACTAATCGGTATACTCGAGTATTACCACCAGTGTTTATCGTGGAGTTCGGACCCAGTAAGGGGCTTGGTTGGTGGATGGAGATTGGAGTTAAGTGGTGCTCTACTGGATTGGTTACTTTACTTGAAAGTTCACGGAGTGTCAACTAATATTTGATCAAGCTCTGGTGAAGCAATGGGAGCTTGGCTCCTGAGAGCCATCCGTATCTTTAAACTTGGAAATGATTATTACTTATTGGATTATTGTTTCTTTTGAAAACCAAAAGCACTTTACACTCGTTCATTTGGAAATTTGCTACTTGAAGTGTTAGTGTTCATATTTATGAACTTGTTATGCTCGCTATCTTTTGCTACGTTGATACGTGTACCTTTAAATAATGGTCAACTTGCCATTTGGAACCTCACTGGGCTTTTAGCTCATTCCACTCCATTTGTTTTCCTTACAGGGGGTATGAACGAGGCGTGGGACATGTACAGATTAGCGTAATCTAGTTGTTTTGAATTTTGGAATTGTACTCATGCTAGCACCCGACAAGGGTTCTTTGTACTTGAATTGTAACCACTTGAAAGTATTTTGGCATGTAGAAGCTTTGTACCTGGATTTGAGCATCAATGTATGTATGTATTAAGTTGAAGTGGATGTGTTATTTATTTTCTATGGATATACGTTATTTTTCTTGAGTTATGAGTGAGTGAGTCCTGGTGAAAGTTGGGCAGGCGACCCGCCGAACCCTGGGGTATGCCCTAGGGGGAGGTGGGGCCGTCACAGATGGTATCAGAGCTTAGGTTTCAGATCTCTATAGTGTATCCTAGGCTTAAAGTTTAGGATGCCGGACTGTGGGATTGGTTTGTAAGTTAAGTGCTCTTTTGGAGTGTAAGTTGTGAATCTTGAAAGTGGTACGCGTAAGAGATGACTTTGTTGATTTTCGTTTGAGAGCGTTTGGTCTGAGTCATGAAGTTTCTTAGTTTGAATTCTTGTACTTGAGTACTCAATACTTTTCCTGAGGAAATGCTCTATAATTTTAGACGGAACATGGTTTAATGTATTATGATATGAATAGAAATTATAAGTGAGTTTGAGAGAAGTTGTACTGGCACAAGTTAGTGCACAGAAGATTTTGTATTATACTCGAGACTTAACTGAATGAGGAGATTGAAATAATGACTGGAACTTGTCCAATAAGTGTTTGGCTTGGGTTTTGATAGATTATGGTGGTGGCCGGAATTGTTACGAAAACTTTTGATTTTGCACCCTTCTTCTAGTCTTCTTGTTTGATTACGGTTGGCACTACCCGATTTATAAGTGTTGGGATTTGAACTACTTGAACTGCCTGAGACTAACTAGGCTGAGTTCACTTGAGACTTGAACTTGTTTAGGCGAGTGTGCTCTTACGTACACTTAGTGGACCTGATTTGACTGAATGTATGGTATTTCATTTACGCATGAGCAAGTAGTTTGGTTCGTATACGACCTGTAAGTGGATTTGGATTTTTTGAGTTCTTATTCGTACCTGTGCTCCTTGAACTTGAAGTAATTGGCTCTGCTTTTCAACTTATCTGTTTGAGCCTTGCTTTGACCCTGCTTTTGAACTTATTCGTATTCGTGTGGTTGTAGACCGGCTACTATTCCTCTGTAGCGGTTGAACTAAACCTCTCTGGTGAGGCATTGCCTGTTGTGTTTTCAAGTACCGCCAGGGATGAACTTCTTGAACTAAGACTCACTGGTGAAGTATAGCCGTTGTGCTAGCTTGTTGTGTTGTCCAGCACCACTAGGAATGATATTTTGAACTAAAACTCTTTGGCGAAGTATAGCTGTTGTGCTAGCTTGTTGTGTTATCCAGCACCGCCAGGGGTAAAACTTTCGACTTGAAACTAAGCCATGTTCTGAATTTTTCAAATATCTGAGACTTTATTTCCAACTCAGAGCTAGTTGGTTGAACCGAGCCCTTTTTGCAAGTTCTATTTGGTTACTTGTTTAGCTACCAGTTGCCTCGTTGCTAAGTGATAAATAGGATTGGAGATTCTTAGTACTTGACTACTTTCGAGGATTGTTTGATCTGATTAGTGCAAGTTGGAATTTCGAGGACAAAATTCTTTGAAGGAGGGGAAATTGTGATACCCTGACTTTTAGGATACTATTGTTGTTTAATCTCCAAGAAGATATTACGATTTCTTTATTTAAGACATTGTTTTGTTTTAAAAATGAGAAAACCCTAAATTCTAAAAACCCTAAAGTCTAAACAAAAACCCTAGTTTACTTGTGACTAACCAGTTTACTTAAATCTCTCATTTTGAATCGAAACCCTAATTGTAATCACTGGAATTGTAAAATCCCTCATATTTTCTTAAAATTCCTTTTTATTTGTCATTTATTCCCTTATAATAGTTATACTACTCATTTATATCTCCAATGTTTAGAATAAAGAATAGAATTAAGAGTTTTCCCCTTTGCATTCATCGTTAGGGTAAACTAAGATTTTTACGCCTATCCGTAGTGTGACTATCTGGTACAGAGAGTGGATCAAATTTGATGATTAAGAGTGAGTTTTAGATGATATTAAGTGTGTGATTAGAAGTGATAATAATAAGTAAGTGAATTATAAGTTAAAACCCTAGTATACGCGATTTAAGAAAAAACGGGTTGAACCGACGGGTACCGTTTATTACTGAGTGAGTGCACCACTTGAACACTATTTTATTACCTTAATCTCCTTGCTATTAATTGATTAATATCATCCCAAAATATCCTCAAGGCAGCCGAAATATTGGACCAAAAATAAGAGAGAAAAGAACAAAATTTGACTACCAATCAAAGTGTGACACTTGTCACCTTTGACCCAAATTCATTTCTATCATTTTAACCTTCTTGAAGCTTCATTTGAGCTTTCATTTACAGCCTTCCATCCATGAGAGTGAGAGGAAAAAGAAAAGAGGAAACCATTTCAATCCATCTTGGGTTTTGCTTGATTGAGTGAGAAAAACAAGATTCTAAACCGATTAAAGCTTCCTTTGAGTACTTAGGTGGTTGTGTGTTCGTAAAAGTTTGGAAGGGAAAGCTAGGGTTACTCTTGAAAGTAGCTTTAGTAAGGTAATAATGTTGGTTTACCATTTTCTTACTTTTAATCTTGCTTAAGTTGGTATAGCACCTCAAATCTTTGGTTAATTATAGTTATTTCAATGGTTTGGATGGATATGGTGCATGTTCTTGAGTTAGGGCTGAGGTTTTCAACTGTATTTCTTGTTGGGTAGATGGTATATGATGATTATAATCTTGTATAAGAGGTTGTGGTAGTGATTTAAGGAAGAAATGAAGAGATTTCCCTTTGAAACCCCAAATTCCAGATTTCAGTTTTTCACCTCCCCTATTCTAACTAGTTCTGTTTGACTAGGTTGGAGGGTGAATTAGGCTTATAAGAAAACATTAAAGTTGTATAGAATGATGTTTTATAGCTACCTGTCAAAGCTCAGCTCAATCTGAGTACTGTAGCATGAAAAGACAAAAATACCCCTGACTGCCATAGGTAGAGCTTTGTGGCCAGTTTTGACATTTCACCAATCTGATTGCATCTGTTCACCCTGATCCGTACTAAATTACCGTTTGGCCAAAACACAGAAGTTGTAGTGCTATGTCTTAGCTTTCCAACGGATCTAAAAACGCCTCAATCAGACTCTGGTAGCCTAAGTTATTGTCATTTATCCATAGTGTGGTTAGCTAACTTGTTTGTGAGATTCCGGTTTTGTACATTGAAATTTTGACCTAGCTACACTATGAACTGGACTGAGTGGTCTTCATCAAACTTGTATCCCTTTCTCTTAGCTTAGAAATGGTATAAATTGCACCTAATCCAATAAGTGTAGCCTCAGTTGTGTCCGCTACGCAAAACAACATTAAATCTGTCTTTTGCTTTAAGACTTAAACTTCATTTCCGGACATTATCCTAGCTTTATTTTGTAATTGTATGACTTTGAGCCTATCGAATGGCTATTGAAATAAGATTATTTTGTGGATGACTTTGGGACTGGTTGAGGAAATGAATGAAGCCATAAATAGCTGAAAAATAGGTGTATATATAAAGGGCGTGCTGCCCAAATTTACGCTCGAAAACTAGGTAGATACATTTGCGACTTGAGTAAGACTTGAGAGTGAATACCACGTGAACTATCTAGGATATTTGCATCTTCTTTTGTCGAGATATATGAGTTAGAATTCGGCCGAAACTTGTACCCTTGGAAAAATGAAAATTACGACTAATAGAAATACGTTTTCTCCATTTCTTCGACTCAAATGGTATTTCAAAGTATAATTGCTTCAAAGTTTCAAAGGTTTAAGAGCGAGCATGAATTTGTTCGGGATTTGATAAGTATCTTGAATACTACATAACGAGTAGCATTTACTTAATTTTCTTGAAGCGAAACTCCTATGTTTCGAACTCTACAAAGGTTTACATTCGTAAATGATATTTTATCGTAGATTTGGACTCCAACCAAGGAGTTGGTCCGGAACGTGATTTTTGAGAGGCACTAGACTTTTGGTGAGTGCTTCCAAATACCTGATTGAACTGGACACTGGTTTTCAATACTTGACCAATCGAATGATATGTGATTGGTATGATCGGGCAAGGGTGTATTTTATCGCACTTGCCCTAATGTGATATGTACTTGTTTATTGTTGCAATTGATTTGAGATACTTGTCCGTGACTTGTAAGTATTGAGCGGCAGTATGTACCACACTCAATCCGATTGGGAGGTACCTCTCATTCCCGTCTCCGTACTTTTATCTTGATTCAATTGATTGGAGTGTTATCTCATCAACTTTTTGGGGACCCAAACCCCATTGGCTAGTTAATCGAGTCGAGCCGGCAAGGGTCTGGTCGATTAGATAATGAACCATGGGTATCTAGTATTGTCTAGTGGAATGTTTTCTCCTCGACTAATCGGTATACTCGAGTATTACCACCAGTGTTTATCATGGAGTTCGGGCCCGGTAAGAGGTTTGGTTGGTGGACGGAGATTGGAGTTAAGTGGTGCTCTACTGGATTGGTTACTTTACTTGAAAGTTCACGGAGTGTCAACTAATATTTGATCAAGCTCTGGTGAAGCAATGGGAACTTGGCTCCTGAGAGCCATCCGTATCTTTATACTTGGAAATGATTATTACTTATTGGATTATTGTTTCTTTTGAAAACCAAAAGCACTTTACACTCGTTCATTTGGAAATTTGCTACTAGAAGTGTTAGTGTTCACTTTTATGAACTTGTTATGCTCGCTATCTTTTGCTACGTTGATACGTGTACCTTTAAATAATGGTCAACTTGCTATTTGGAACCTCACTGGGCTTTTAGCTCATTCCACTCCATTTGTTTTCCTTACAGGGGGTATGAGCGAGGCGTGGGACATGTACAGATTAGCGTAATCTAGTTGTTTTGAATTTTGGAATTGTACTCACGCTAGCACCCAACAAGGGTTCTTTTTACTTGGATTGTAACCACTTGAAAGTATCTTGGCGTGTAGAAGCTTTGTACCTGGATTTGAGCATCAATGTATGTATGTATTAAGTTGAAGTGGATGTGTTATTTATTTTCTATGGATGTACATTATTTTGCTTGAGCTATGAGTGAGTGAGTCCTGGCGAGAGCTGGGCAGGCGACCCGCCGAACCCTGGGGTATGCCCTAGGGGGAGGTGGGGCCGTCACACTCATGAATGAACAAGACTTAGGCTATTTATAGCCTTACATGGACTCCAAAACCTATGCAATTCAGACTAAAATACCCTTTAACTATTGACTAGAGATTCGGCCAAACTAAGGACAAGGTGGCCGAATTGTTAAGCAAAACTAATGACTAGGGTTTGGCCATAATGATGACAAGTTGGCCGAATTTATTAAACTGAAATTAATGACTAAAATAGCAAGATAAATGACAAATAAACCCTTGCTCAACAAGACTAAATAAACGACACAACTTGAAACTTGAATAACTTGCACATGTGAAATCTTCATGGACTAGCTTGCGCATGTGAAATCTTCATGGACTAGAGTGGGGGATCCGGATAATATCATTCTCCTCCTCTTGAATGCGATTTGACCACAAATTGACGGTGCGCTTAAAGGATAGCAATGTTGAAAATAAATGAATGACTATGAGCCATGTTGCAGGTCGTTTGGTCAACCTCACAATGCCCTCGAATAAAGACATCCTCCAAGACGGGAAACATCTCGTATAAAGCTTATGGGAATTCCAGGTGGCACTCCAAAGATCTTTAAGTAGCTCTTTGTCATGGAATGTCAAATTCGGACCTACACAACAAATAATACAATTAGTATATATAAGTTTAAAACTACTCAACCACTTACCATTGGCAACCACTAGATAAGGATCTTCATAATGATGATCAATTAGCTTAGAAAAATCTTGAATCTGGTTATGCAAAGTGACAAAATTCTCCACAAGTTGTTGTTGGTTTGGCTCATCTTGCACGAATGGAACTAGGTCGTAATAGGTAGCTTGAATACCTTCAATTTGAACAACAAAATCAGAATGTAATGAACCAGAAAATTGAGTAAGATAGGTCGGAACATCATTATCGAAATAATAAGGATGGTGAGAACAAGTTTCAAGTGTAGAAACTCCCTTTGAAACTTCATTTTTCCTCCCAACAAGCAAATCAGGGTCATGGTTGAAATGGAACATCAATGGATAGCAAAGAGATACAACACTTAAGATGCAAACTCTATGAAAAGTGTGATATTCTCCAATGGATGTAGAAATAGAACATATCATGATCAACTCAATTTCTCCTTGCTTAACCTGCATAAAAGTAGAAACACTAAACACGGCAAGGTTAAGTTTGTTAGTACAATCATAACCTCTCCTAACATCATTGACTTTGGCAATAAGTGATTGCTTTTCCTCAATAGCCAATTCACTCAAGGCAGTTTTTCCCTCATGCTTAACTTTGGCCTCAACCTTTTTTTTTTCCCTCGAGTTTTTCCCTTTCTCATTCTCGCTCAATTCTAGGTCAAGTTCACTCAAATCTTCTGATTGTTCACTCTTATTTTGCACTTCACACTTGTCAACTTGCTCTACCTTCTGGCCATTTTGCTCAAATTGATGTTTCAAATATGCTAAGTCAACACAAAGTTGCTTAGAATTAAACGACACAAGCCTGGTATGACGGCAATTAAATGTGAAGGAATACTTATTAGTATATCCGTCATATTTGACTTCTCGATTAAACATCCACCATTGTCCCAACAGCACATTTATTCAAACATCCACAATTGGTTCATTTGTCCATACTAGTAGTTATTTGTGTCACGTTACTAGTAGTTCTTATTAATACTATAACAAGCTTGGCTATTTATAGCCTTAAAAGTCACAAAACCCGAAGCAACTTGGTAAGATTAAACAAAACATCAATTCATAGTTAAACAAGGAAACTCTAATTTGGCCTCAACGCTTTTCATAACTTTGCTGGTTGACTAAACTAACTAACTAATGACTAAATTAACACTAAAACACATTAATAACACAATGAATGAAATTAGACAGCAACATAAGTCTAGCTTCAAGATTTAAGCCAGTTTAGCTAGGGTTTTGTTCCACTTGATCATTCCACCACTTGAATGAGATGAACAACCTTCCAATCTTCATTCTCAAGTCCCTGAATATGTTTTGGGACAATTTCTTGACTCTAAACAACATGAACCAGCCCTTGAAGTTCATCACGCAGCTTCTTAGCTTGAGCTCTTGTGACCGGTCCCAATAGAACTTTAATCTTGTCCACTTGAATAGTTAGTTGTGCTTGACTGTCATCATTTACCTAGTTCTCTCTTTCTTCAAATTAATTGGCTTACTTTCCTTATTCCACTTTTCCTTTATTTTTTAAAAAATTTGACCACCATTTAGCTTTAGGGCTGTTGGTTGCAATGCTTGTTTGTTGTCTTTGCAATTTCTATTGATACTGAATATATGTTCAAATGTTACTATTTCCACTTAGCCTGTGATTGACACCATTTTACACTTTATAGAATTTTAAGTGATGAAATATTCCATGGATTACCCCTTTCTTAAGGTGCGTGAATGACACTGAAAGGACAATCCACCTTCCAATTCCAGCAGGAACCTAAAAAGTTAGACTTCACTCGACACGATGAGAAAATGAAAAGGACAACACAAGAAAGATATACCAGCTTATCAAGCTCACATATAGAGATTTGGGTCAAGAAAAATTAACAAGAAAAACTATTTTAAACTAGCTTATCAAGCTCAGATATAGAGACTTTGATCAAGAAAAGTTAACAAGCAAAACTATTAGAATAAAACATTAATCCAATTGGATGAAGCAAATTCGATAGGGAAACCTGATGACCAATAACCAAGGTCCTATGACATTCAATAAAAAAACACATTACACACGTGATCAATAATTTTAGAAAGGACAAAAAAAATAACTATCATATTCAATTTTCCATTAAAATAAGGAAAACTTTATAAATTGCAAAGAATTAATCTCCACTTGTTTGCAGATATTTGGCATTTGTTTCCTGTTGTGGAATTTCTTAATCTAAATTAGGCAAACTGGTCCCTTCTTTAATTCCCCAATTAAGAAGTTTCCTTCACTAGTCTAAATAATCTTTTTCTTCTAGGTCATCCACCAAAAGAAGGAAATGCTTTTATAGAGATTGAATATTGATCAAGCGTTATTGACAAGCTGAACAAATCCAAGGAAAAACCATTTTTTGATTATGCCATTTAGTTTAGTCAATCAGGGTGAGCAAAGGAAATGCAATTTTCAGCTATATTGTAAAGCATAGAATACAATTACATTGAACTGTTAATTCCATGAGGTAATATACAGGAGAGCTTAACGACAAATCATAGAGTCACCAAGTATTAGAAGTTTGTGAAGATGCTAGCTAATGCTGGTATTGAACTCAGCAAAGTAAAGAGCTAATGTTGATTGTCAAAAATCTGGAAAATATGAACTTGATGAGTCTATGTTTCAAGCCGCCTAGAGTTCGTGGTAATTTCCAGATTAGACGACTATCTTGTTGATGCTAATTTCTTTTAAAATTATCCTTAAATCTTCTTAGTTGGATGCTAGTTTGTTTTGCTATTGTGAGACCCCGAAATTTTACTTGTCTTTATAGCTCTTATTTGAACTTACTTGCCTTAGATTTCTAGTTGAATATGAGCCAATTTATTTGAACTTACTTGCCTTAGATTTCTGGTTGAATATGAGCCAAGGGAGTGAATTTTACTAAGAAAAGTTTCATAATCTCAACTTATTAGAAAATCTAGAAATTTTCACAGGAGACTCTGCACAGTTTTGGGAAATTGGCTATAACTTCGTATAGGAAAGTCGGAATTGAGTTCCGGTTGTTGTGTTTGAAACTAGACTCATAGAGCTTCCTACAGTGTAAAATTTAGAGTTTGATTCAATCTCTATAAATTCTAGGAAATTGGCAAAATTGACTGACAATTCTGCCCTGCACAAGTAAACATAGGAATGTTGTAGTAGCTTATGGCTCATTTTGAACCAACTCATGAACTAAATCTCTTTGAGGTGTCTTCTAAAGATTCTTAGTATTTGAAGTCTAATTTTTAACAAGCCAAGTTTATAAATTTTTGATATTTATAACTCAAGTTATGAGTTTTCTAAAGGAAGGGCATAAGTTAGGGTTTTTGTGCATACTAGGGTTTTGGTGTGTGTTCCTGTGTGCATTTTGGTAGTACGATTGTGAGGACTTGTAAAATCCCTTATATTTTCTTAAAAATTCCCTTTTATTTGGAATCTATTATTTTACAATAGTTTTACTACTCATTCAGTTCCTCTATAGTTACAATTAATCATAGAACCAAGGGTTTTCCCTTTACTTTCATCATTAAAGTAAACTAGGATTTTTACGTCTTTTGATAGTGTGATTAATTGGTGAGGTATGTGTACTAAATTTGGTGGATAAGAAGTATTAAGTAAGAGAAAGTGTGTGATTAGAAGTGCTAATAATAAGTTAGTGAATCATAAGTTAAAACACAATTGCAAAAGAGTTAAGGAAAATAGGTTTGAACCGACGTGCGCCGTTTGTTACCGGTGGAGTACTGCACTTGACCAATACTTTCTTACCATATGTCGCGCCCCATTTTTTTTGATAAATAAATAAATGGTTTAAAAATGTATTTTTTGATTCAATTTGTGATTGGAGAATGAATTGTGATTTAAAAGAAAAATGGGTCTAAATGGGGGTTTGAGAATACGACGATTTGACCCAAAATTATAGTTTAAAAAGGGTTTTTGAAATAAAAATTGGAGTCGCCACTTGGTAATGAGTTAAGGTGTACCAAGTCACCAAAAATGAATTTTTAAAGAAAAAATAGGAAAAAGTAGTAAGAAACCCCTTTTAAACGACTCCTAGTCCACATAAACCAAAGAAAAAGGTTCGGGAGTCACATTTGACAAAGGGGAAGGAAAGGATAAAATCCAAGGCACCCCTTTGACCTAGCCAAGGCTAGTTGCATGATTTAATCAAAGATTTTCTTGTTTTAACCAAAGAATTTATTACATTTGGATGCACTACATGAATGCAAACCCTAGACCTAGGGGTATTGGGGGAAATTTCTCTTCAAAGGTTGAGTGATGCCAATCACATTAATTGTGAAGCCCAATAACGATCCTTTGAAGAAGTCACGAATAATGCGAGTGGGATGCAAATGAATGGAATGCATGTATGCAATGTGAGGACATGAGTTTGAAAAAGTAATAAAAGGCAATAATATGTAAGTGAAAATGTGCACGTGAGTGGGCAAGGTGCGGTATGTGAAATGATAATATGAAGTAAATGTGTGCAAGTGATGATAAAAGTGTTCGTGTGCAAGTGAAGCAACATAAAGGTGCACGTGTGCAAAATGGGAGGAAAAAATGAAAGTGTGATGGGGGTATAAAATGATAGAGTGGATTTAAAAATGCATGAGCCTAGGGAATTCATGCATATTGGGTACGGGGAGACCTAAATCGTGACTCAATTTGCCCTTTTATAGAGGGAATACAAGCGTGCTAAGGCTTAGAAAAAGCCACACTCGTCTATATCCCATATTTAAGGGGACTCTCAAGCAAATGAACCCTATAACTAGCATGAAATGCAAAAATCCTAAAATGGAGGGAAAAGGGGTTCGAGGGGCATGCAAAATGATAAAACTAAAAAGAATGCATGACATGTAATGAATATGCAAACATGTACTAACGAGGGGAAATCCCTAAGGGTCTAGCGTTGGACTAGCCCATTCTATGAATTCTGACTAGCGTTGGACTAGCGGAAACGTATATTCATCCATCACATTCATTCATGGCTATGGAAAGCGAGTAGACATACCAAACACTCATAAACACATAGCACATAACATTTAGCATGCTCGACTAGATGCAAGGCCCTAACAAAACAAATTAACACGTAACAACTAAGCATGCAAGACACATAAGACAATTAAAGCCCTAACTATTACATTTGCTAGCTAGGCACATGACTTCGATAGGTCTTCATTGAATGCTCCTCCAAGCCCTATCTATTACATTAGGGAGACCCTACTACAATCTAAAAGGGGGAAAAGGATAATTAAATCCCTAACTATTACAAGCCAAGAGGTGTACACATACCCCATAAAGAATAACTTAAATAAAAAGCAAAAGTAAATGACATAAATTAAAGAAAAATAAGGGAAGCAAGTAGACATGCAATTTTCACGTAGCACGTTGGATCACATAGGGGAGAGACAAAAAAGATAAAAGAAATTATACCTCCCTTGAAATGGAGCTCTAGTGGGGTGAAGTCACTTATTTATCCTCCAAAATAATAAAAGAGTCAAGGCATCACTTTAATCAAGAAATAATCACAAAAAGATAAAAGTAAACACGAAATTGAATCAATTAAATCATGTAGACAACCCACATTTAAGCAGTCACAAGAAGAACGGATTTGATTGCAAAAATTAACAAAGATTTGGGGTCAAAATTGAAGAAAAATAAAGTCTAGGGGCTTATTTGCAATTAAGTTAAGGACCTAATCGAAAGAAACTGAAAGTTTTGAGGGCCACAGTAGAGTTAAAGGAAAATACAGGGACTGATCTGCAAAATAGTTTTCTGGTTTCTTAATGGATCAAACCATTGGGCCAACTTTTGTATATTTTTGGGCCAGAAACCATCTTAGCCCAACCGAGATCCAAACAAGACAGATGAATTAGCCTATCTTAAATCCAAGTAAAACCCAACGAAAAACATATGGGCTTTATCCCTCAGACCCATATCAACAACCCAGAAAAATAAATCATCAACCCATTTGTCAAACCCAAACAAACAATTCCAAACCAAACCTCATCTTGTTTTATGAAAATCCAATCAAGACAAAATCCAACTAAAAAAAAAAACTAAGCTCTGATTATGCATTAAATCCCAGAATTAATCTATCCAAAAAGTCACATAAAATGTGCAAACAGAGGATTAAACTTAAAAAGGCAAAATTAGTGTGATTTTTCCAGATTTTGGGCTACAATGAAACTAGGCAAATATTGAGGGGCTAAATTGCATTTTTTTAGACATTTATTCACTCATGCTTCGCAGAGGCTTTCTTTTCATTGCTAATTTCTGGATTAGTGCTATTGAAAGCTTATTCATGCACCAGCTCAAACTGAAACCTGCGAATCTATCAAACGAAACCCTTTAATAAATTCAACCCCCTTTAATTAACACAACCCCAATCATGAATATTAAATCATTGAAGATCAAAAGAATACCAGCTTCCATTGCAAGTTTCTTCGCGGACAGAACGTCCAAATGTTCAAAAATTCGGATTCGCTCAAATTCAAGTAATTAAATCAAGTTAATGCAAACAGAAAATTAAGAAAACAAAGCCCTTCAAACTCTGCTTTTCATGACAATCAACCATTCGAACGGGCATGGAACTCACTGACCATTTTCCCTCACCCGCAAATGAAGATAAATCATCTTCTAATTAGAATTTTCACTCAGGCATTTCATCAAGCAGATTAGGGGCATTAAAAGTTCATCCAATTTTTGTTCAATTGGGGTTGTAAACAGCCCCAAAATTGCCAGCAAACCAAGGAAATTCAATTCAATTTAACACATAAAGCATACGCGGTCAAAATCATAGGAAATCACAAAGAAAAATCAAAGAATTATCCTCTGCTTTAAGCTCCAAAATCTGAGTTTGAACAAAACAAAAATGAAATTCTAAGAAAAAGGGTTTACTTACCGCACGCATTTTCTTGATGAAGGTTCGCGGATAATGGCGGTGGATTCCGGTTCTTGGGCAGGCGGTTGGTCACCTGTCGATCACGCTGAGAAAAAAGATTGCGGCTGCCTGGTGGCAAAAGTGGCAACAAAGGTTGAAAGGTGGCAGCAGAGGCGGAAAGCAGCAGCGGCAGAGGAGGACTGGTGGTGGTTTGGGCTGACGGCGTTGAGGAAGAGTCTGGGCCGGCGGCGGTTTTCCTCTCTAGCCCAAGTCCCCAGTTCTCCTTCTTCCTCTCAGTTTCTCCCTTTCTGGCTCCCCCCTGCTTCCAGCTTTCACCATCTTTCCGACGAAAACCTCAGCTTTCTTTTCTAGCCGCCCATAGATCCTTCCCCCCTGTCCTCTGTTTTTCCTTTTTTCGCTGAAGCCTTTTCTCCTTTGATTTTTCTTTTTGCTTGCCCGACAGTTTCCTCCTTGCTAATCCCTTGTCCGCCGCCCCTTTCACCCTTTGGCCTTGCCATGTTTTCTTCGCCGTCCGCCGCTCGTTTCCTCCTCCTCAAACCCACGGCCGAGAACCTCCCCCCCTGTTTTTGTTCTTTTCCCTTTGATTTTTTACTGCTGAAAACCTCTCCCTATTTCCCAGCCGAGCTTCCCGCTCGGTTCTTCTCTCTTTCAGCTCCCCTGAACGAAGCCCTTTGTTTCTTTTCTTTTTTTTGCTTTTCTTCCACTGAAGCCCTCCTCTGTTTCTTTCTTTTTCGTCCTCTCTAGCCTCACGAAGCTCCCTCTGCCTTTTCTTCTTTTTTTTTTCTTTTTCCGATGAAGCTCCCTTAGCCCCACCAAGTGTGCTTGACACCTACCCCCTATACACTTGTCCTATAAATTCCTTAGACACTTGTCTAATAATTGTTTTGTACACTTGTTCAACATGCACACTTCCACCTATTTTTGCCATTTTCATTTTTCTTCAAAAATCAATTAAAGATAAGTTAACAATTTTCAAACCAAATTTAAGAGAA
The DNA here is from genome assembly GCF_036785885.1 of Coffea arabica. Taxonomy (NCBI): domain Eukaryota; kingdom Viridiplantae; phylum Streptophyta; class Magnoliopsida; order Gentianales; family Rubiaceae; genus Coffea; species Coffea arabica. Next base: position 30,286,068 of record NC_092314.1, read on the forward strand.
TTAAAGCCACTTTTAACATCTTACAAAAATGAAAATGAAGAATCTAACTCAATTAATAAATAAATAATAAATGATAAAAATGAAATTAAAAATAATAAAAATTTGGTGTCTACACCATAATCTCCTTGTTTTATTTTATTTTTCCTTTTCCTAATTTTATCTTAAGATGGCCAAAATTTTTGACCAAAAATAAGAAAGAAAAAGAACAAAAATAGAGCAACAAGTGGTGGTCATCAAGTCAACTTTGACCAAAGACCATTCTAGTCTTTATCTTGTAAACTCTCCTCAAAGGCAATTCATTTTCTTCCTCCCTTGGCTGAACTAGAGAGAGAAAAGAGAGGAAAAACTTCACATTTCATCTTGGGTTTTGATTGATTAGGAGAGAAATCAACAAGAACCACAAATCTAAACCGATTAAACTTCCAACAAGGTGACAATGAAGCTTTGGGTGCAGTAATTTTGCTTGAGTAGCCTTGATGTTGTCTATTTCCTTGAGGTTTGAAGGTATTAAGCTAAGAAACTCTTTTTCTCTCTCTTATCTTGCATTTTATTGGATAGATGACTTGAATCTTAGAAGTTTTATGGATGATAACCTAGATTTGTGAAGATTGATGGAATTTCAGCCTAGGGTTTCATTTTCCAGCTTTAATGTTTAAATTCCAGCCTTGATATGCATTTTCCAGCCATGAGATGAACTTGATAGTTTTGATATGAGATGGTTTAACTTTGATGTGAACTTTTAAGCTTTGGTATATGGTTTTCCAGCTTTGGTTGAATTTCCAGCTTTAGTTATAAAATTCCAGCTTTGATGATGAACTGCCCTGTTTCTGACCAGCTTTATTCGTCCATGTTAGAGGCCGAATTAGGCTTAAGTCAAAACATGAAAGTTGTAGTAAATGGTGTTTTATAGCTGCCTGTGAAATTTCACCTCGATCATAGCATTGTATCATGTGAAATGACCGGAATACCCCTGACAGCCAAAAGCCTCATTTCATGGACAGTTTTGAAATTTCACAACTTTGGCCTCGTTTTCACCTTGATCCGTATCAAATCAGCCTTTGACCAAAACATAAAACTTTTAGCCCTATGTTGCAGCTTTCCAATGCATCAGAAATCTCCTCAATCGGAATTATGTAGCCTAAGTTATTGTCATTTGAATTCAGTGCTGACAACCATACTGACAAGGACATTCTGGTTCTGAAATCTATAAATTCAACCTGGATAAACTGTGAATTGGGTTGAGTTATCTTCATGAAAGTTGTAACCCTTTGTCTTAGATTAGAAATGGTATAAATTTCACACCAATCCGATAAACGTACCTCTGGTTGTGACCAAAATGCTATGAGATGTCAAATCTGCCATTTAGCCTTTTGACTTCAACACTTGATTTATGATTGTATTATTAAACTTATGTTGTAATTGGATGATTTTGGAGCCTAATGGAAGGGCTATGGTGGTAACATTGCTTGTGTGTGACTTTGGGATTGATTTGAGAAAAGTAAAGAAGCCATAAATGGCTGAAAAATAGATAAATCCAAAGGGCGTGCTGCCCAAATTTTCACTTAAGGGTTAGGGTTATGTACTCACGACTTGAGCAAAGAATTGGGGTCGAATGGGACTTGGATCATCTATGGTATTTGAGTTTTTGTGGTCAAGATATATAAGTTGAAAGTTGCCGGAACTCGTACCCTTGAAAAGTGAATGCAGTGACTCTTTCAAAATACGATTTTTCCTAGTCTTTGATATCAAGTGTAACTTCTAAAGTCGAAACCACTTCTTGATCATAACTAAACGAGCGAGCATGAATTTTTTGGAATTTGATAAGTATCTTGAATACTACTTAAACGAGTTGCATTTACTTATGTTTCGAACTCTAGAGAGTTTTACATTTGTAAATGATATTTTATCACAGATTTGAACTCCACACAAGGAGTAATACCTGAACGTGAATCGAAGAAGCACTAAATCTTTGGTGAGTGCTTCCAAATACATGATTGAACTGGATACTTGTTTTCAATACTTGACCAATGTGATTTAATGATATGCAATTTGTTGGATCGGGCAAGAGTGTACTTTATCGCACTTGCCCTAATATGATATATACTTGTTTATTGTTGCAATTGATTTGATATACTTGTACTTGACTTGTAAGTGCTGAGCAGCAGCATGTACCACACTCAATGTGAGTGGGAGATGCCTCTCATTCCCGTCTCCATCCTTTTATTTTGATTTAGTCAATTGGAGATGTTATCTCATCGACTTCTTGGGGACCCAAACCCCACTGGCTAGTTAATCGAGTCGAGTCGGCAAGGGTTTGGTCGATTAGATAACGAACCATGGGTATCTAGTGTTGTCGAGTGGAGGTTATCTCATCGACTAATCGGTATACTCGAGTATTACCACCAGTATTTAGTTGGTGTTCGGGCCCGGTAAGGGGGCTGAATGGTGGACGGATTGGAGTTAAGCGAAGTACTACTAGATTGGTTACTTTACTTGAAAGTTGACGGAGTGTTAACTAATATTTGATCAAGCTCTGGTGAAGCAATGGGAACTTGTCTTCTGAGAGCCATTCGTATCCTTATACTTTGAAATGATTATTGCTTATTGGATTATTGTTTCTTTTGAAAAACAAAAACATTTTACACTCGCTCATTTTGAGATTTGCTACTTGAAGTGTTATTGCTAACTTTTATGAACTTTTCATGCTTATTACTTTGCTATGTGATACTTGTACTTTTAAATAATGGTCAACTTGCTATTTGGAACCTTACTAGGCTTTTAGCTCATTCCACGCCATTTGTTTTCCTTACAGGGGATACGAGCGAGGCATGAGACTTGTACAGACTAGCATAGTCTAGTTTTTGGATTTTGCAATTGTTCTCACACTAACACCTGACTAGAGTTGATTTTAGTTGGATTGTAATTACTTTAACGTTTTGGACGTGTATAAACCTTGTAGTTGGATTTGAACATCAATGTATATGTTAAGTTTGAGATTGATGTTTCATTTCTTCTCTATGGACGTGGTATCTTTCTCGAGTTACGCATGAGTGAGTCCTGGCAAGAGTTGGGCAGGCAACCCGCCAAACCCTGGGGTACGCCCTAGGGGGAGATGGGGCCGTCACAGCTATTGTGTAGGGTATAATTATTTTTTTCTTTTTCAGCACAAAGAATAAAATTGAAAATGAAATGTATTGTGGTACACTCCATGAGGATTTAGTTGGCAAACGAAGTGCAATAAAAATAACAGAAGATTTTCCTTGCATTACTTGAACTCGAGGGTCCTTATTTTAATTTCCTAACATTCACCAATGTCTTACACTTAGTAATAGATGATGTGGACTAAGAAAAGAGTAACATTCACATTGGAATTTGTAGGTGCACTTCCTTATTGCTGCATGAGAATATATGGTAATAGGAACGGGTTTCAGATTAGACTTCATTAGGCCATAAATGAAAACACAATTGAGGTATAGCCTTCAGTTTCTTGTTACCTTCCTCTACCCCCTACCCTTGGGGAGATGAGAATCTTTCATGGAACTTCAAGAACTAAAATCTAGACTTGATAGCAGTGGTTTTCTTATCCAAGATGATAAAATCTATAGGATTTTGCAGGATTGTTTGCTTGAAGCTCTAGAGCCTAATGTTACCATTAAGAAATTTGATTGATAAGGAATTGAACACTAACATTTCTGATTTTGGATTAGAAAAGCTCTTGAATTTAGGAAAGCCACATAACAATAATGTTATAGGAACATTTGGGTAAGCAAGTTTTTATCTAAATTCTTTTGCTTCTTTATGTTCAAGCTATGTATTTGATACGATCTTCATTGTGTGACGAAGCTTGTGATGAAAAAGCCCAGATCATGATGGTGGTATTCAAGTTTGATAGTGGAAAACTTACGACCCAATCTAACCTATGAAGTGCAAACTTCTTGGTATTATCTCAACTCACAACCTAACAAGTTAGCGAACTAAGGTTCGGTAGAAGGCACCATAATCAAGTGCGTTTTTACACAGAGAACCTCAAAAGTATTGAAAAGGAACTCATGAAAATCCAAGAGTGATACTCTCAATTTTGCTAGAAAAGTTGTCTTGTATTAATGAAAAAATGTTTAACCCTTTTTATACGTTTTTACAAGACACAAAACCTAATCAAACTAGGAAAACTAATGACAATTCTTGGTCTTAAGTATTTCTAAAGTTGACTAACCTTAAAATCCTAATGCCACTAGGAATTGCTAATGAAAATAACACAAAACACCTACTAACTAATTTAGACCTTAACCAGATGCAAGACTATCCAAAATTTATTACATAAACCACATAATTAGCAACTAAAGTAAATAAGTTGATCTTCAACCATTGAACATTCTTCTTAATTTACTATCTTCAACCATCTTAGAACCTTTAATTGATTCATGAACAACACGAACGAATGTGATAAGTTGATCTTTAAGTTTCATGGTGCAAGTTCTTGGCGTGAGCTCTAGTAATCGGTCCAACTAGAACAAGGACTTGATCATTGCTTGAATCACAGACATTACTTGTCACTTGGTCACCAACATCACTAACCTTGCTATAATGCCTCTCCTCTTGAGAAGGATTTGTCATCAAATCTTCCACGTTTCATTGCTTAAATTGAATCAAGCATAGATAGATCACAACACAAACAAGTCAACTTGTGTGTCATTTGGATAGCTTATACTCCATGCACACGAATTGAGATAAATGTCATTCAATGTAGCTCACAAACTTCAATGAAAAGTCACTTAGTTTATACGACTCAAAAATGGATGTGTTCTCAACCTTGGCAGCAACTAAAGGTGACATTTGGATCTCCATAAAGCTTGAAAGTTCAAGTGATCCTTGACCAGCAATTGGAACATCATCACGACCTTCCTTTAATCCGTATTCGCTGATCTCCAACTCAAGTGAATGAAAAGCATCAAACTCTACAATACACGTAGCAATGAGTGAGTTATCAAAATTGTAGCAAATTAACAAATGAATAAGTTTGACCAAAATCAAATTGAAACAAATTGAATGTGGCATTAAAACTTATCAAAGAACACCGTCCCTTTGAACTTGAAGATTGAATAGCCGATTGCATATTTTGCTTCACAAACCGATCAACCTTAAGGTTCTTGAACCAAGATCAGTGGTTCTTGAACACCTTGGTTCAAACTTTGAAGTTTTTGAAGGGTCCCTTGATCAACTTTCCTAAAAATGTGATTCTTGCAGTTTGAGACTGATTAACAAAAAAGGAGAGATTGTATCCGATTGCAATAGCAAGAAAGTACAAAAAAAAAAAGAAAAAAAAAAGAAGGGAGCAATCAGATTTGTTTCCAATACAAAAAGGAAACAAACAACTGCACAAGAAGTCACTTTCCTAATTGCTTTTGGATTTCACTTTGTCTTGGCAGATTTGGAAACTTAATCCAAAATCTATTTGGGAAATCTTATTAGGCAGCTCCTAAATTCGAAATCTACTTGAAAAGGGGACCAAGTTGCGTTCGAAACAGCTCAAACAAGGCCCTTACATCGCATTAAATTCCAACACAATTTTCTAGCAATAATCCTTAGTTGGGTAGAGTGAATTTCTAGGGTTTCCTTTCCGCTAGTTGTCTAATAAAAAATCATCATTCTATTAGTGAATTCGTCACTCTAAATTCCCGTTTAGCACTTGTCTTGAGTTATTATCACCCTCACCTAAGCTACACTTGTGAGATATTGTTGATAAGCTAAGTTATGTACTTGAAGGGGCTTCTAATTTCTTCAAAGAGAGAGAACAAAAGTTGTGAGAGAACTATAGTGAGATTATTAAAGTTCTTAAACACTTGTGCGACACATGAGGGCAAGAGTAAACACATGAGGGAGTGTGTGAGGATCAAATTTTTGTGTCATTAGTTTGTTTTTGTAGGTTTAATTTGAAGATGTCAAACAGTAGTGAAGGGAGCTAACAACTGACTCATGTTCCATCGTTTGATGTCAAGCTCTTCATGGAGATGTTGAAGGGCAAGTTTAGGAAAATTCTGGACCAAGCACTAGAATCGATGATACATGATGAGATCTACTAGACTCGGAGCATACAAGGCCACTCCAAATCTTCACATGGTAAATTTCATGTAGAAGATTCCGGGAGTTCCAATGATGATGATGACTTCATCAGGAGACCTAAACCAAGAGCAAAGGACTACGAACGTGGCCCGAGTTCCAATGGAAATTGGACCCGAAGGCATACCTTGAGTGGGAATCAAAGATAGAAATAGTCTTTACGCTGAGAAGCAAAAGCATGACTACACCGAGGAGCAAAAGGTGAAGTTGGCAGTTGTTGAATTCACCGACTACGCCATTGTTTGGTGGCATCAACTCAACCTAAGTCGAAGGAGAGGTAGATTAGCACCAATTTCTACTTGGACCAAGCTTAAGGGACTCATGAGGAAGCAGTTTGTGCCAAACCATTATTTCTGAGAGTTGTACCAAAAGTTGCAAACCCTTACTCAAGGCAATGGTAGTGTGGATGAAAACTTCAAGGTAGTGGAAATCACAATGTTACAAGTAGATATCCAAGAGGATCGGGAGGCGACAATGGCCAGATTTTGAACTGGTTTAAGACCTAAGATTGCCAAATGAGTTAAACTAGAACACTACCTCAAACTTGATGATTTGGTGGATAAAGTTGTGAAGGTGGAACAAAGGCTCAAGAGGAGAGGTCAAACACGGCCTAGCTTTAATTATTTGATTCCAAATCGAAAGGGTTTTACGTTCCAGATTTGGGGTGTCACACTATTGATGGCCCAAATTAGGCTAGCTTAACTCCATCTGATCTGGGCCATGAACAGTATGGTTGGTTTGCACCTGCAACTACGTCAGCCAATCATCCATGAAATTTCCTTATGTTTAACTTTCTCTTTGGCTTTTCCTCTCTATCCCAAACTTATTACACATTCTCAAGCACAAAAACTAACCACATATTTTTACTGAAATTGATATTACCCCACACATTGCCATCTAGATTAAAACAATCCCACAAAGATATTGCACTAAGCATACATAATGACTGCTTTGCAAAAGACTAGTCTTGAAATCCTTATTTCACAAATTATAGTCCATAGTAATTGATAAGTGTGCATTTTGAGTGATTTAAGTGTATTTATTATTTATTTTTGGTTTATTTTATTCATTTTTATAACTAATTAACTAGGTTTCTAGTAAAAGTATGCATTTTATGGTTTAAATGTGAAAAATTGCATTTCTATGGATTGAAGTGGTGAAAACTTCATATTTTTGTAGGTTTAATTATTCAATCATCAAATAGAGTGTATTGAGAAGATATTTGGATGATTATTGATGATTTGAAGTGATTTGAAGAGAATATGAAGTGTAAAATATTCAAAAGATGAAATGCAATCAAGTATAAAAGAAGAGAAGTTTGACAGCTTTGACACTTTTTGGTATTTTGGCTATATCTTGTGATACAAGCATCAAATTGAGATGATTCTTGAGCCATTTTAAAGCTATCACATAGCCCTACATTGCTTATGCAGATGTCGAATCTGGTTCATGAGTTTTCCTAGTCAAAAAGTCAAAATACTATCGGTCATTTCTGTTGTCAAAAGCTGAAATAGAGAGTTGACCAGTCAAGGGTATTTTGGTCATTTCTCAGTAGACAGAGCTCCAAATTGGATGATTCTTGAAGAATTGGAAATATAACTTATAGTGATACAACTTCCATGCTTTGTAAAAGAACTAGTTCAGCCTCCATCATTCAGAAATATGAATTGAAGTTGGTGCAAAAGTAGAGCAAAGTTGAAGATTGACTAGATAAGAGCAAACCTGCAGAAGAGGCAAAACGCACCGACAATACGCGACCTTATGGGTGCGTATTCTTCAATCAAATTTGCAACTTGCACATCAACATGTTCTGCATTCACACAACTTTTCCAGCTTATCTCCAGCTCAAAATTTTGGCTATAGTTGTAAAGAAAAGTATGATGACATATACAAGTATATTTTGGGAATCTCAAAATGCATTTCACATCAACTTTGACAACTCATTTGGGGTTTTAATTCCCTATAAATAGGGCTTTTGTTGAGCTTGTTTGATAAATTTGGAAGGCTAGAAACACTAGCAAAATGTAGTCTTCACTAGTTTTTTCTTAGTTCATTAGTATAGTATAGATAGTGTAGTTTATCCTTCTTGTACTTGTAGTTAGATTTGGATGAAGAATTGAGGCGCAAAGATGGAGAGTTGGAGCTTACGTGACAAAAGTGACTTCTCTCCTATTACTTTCTCTTTTGTATTTGAGTTCATGTCTAGCTATAATACAAGTATGGTCTTTTCTTTCATTCTCTTCACGCTTTGCTAAAGTTTATGCCTAGAGTTATGGATGAACTTTCTAGATCTTGTTAGTGATGTTTACTTGGTTATTTGATGATATTATTTTGAATAAGTTATTTAGTACTTTGCTTTTCTAATCATGATTAACTAGCCATTAATTGTGATTATCTTAAGTATTAAGTTTGCACTAAGAATTGAAATTTGACACTAGTTCAAGGAAGTGCTAAATCTAGGGAGTACACTCACGAGAGTAAAGGTGCACCTTTGTAGGTTTAGCGGCTTGTTCCATATAATTTCATAAAAGAAATGAATTTTTAGTTAATTTCATAACCACGAGAGTAGGTATGAATTAATTACAAGTATAGTGGATTCACTACTGTGATACCCCAACTTTTAGGATCATCTTTTGTTTAGTCTCAGAAAGGATATTACGGTTTCTTTAGTTTATTTTATTTTAAAACATTATTTTGTTTTAAAGAAGAAACTAAAGTTATTTCTTTGGGTTTGATTTAAAACCTTGTTTTGTTTTTAAAGACTAGAAACCCTAAAAGTCTAATCGAAACTCTAGTTTCATTTGTGATTGACCGTTTTATCAAATTTCTCATATTTCAACCGAAACCCTAAATTCAATTTATAGAATTGTAAAACCCTCACGTTTTTCTTAAAAATGCCATTTTATTTGGAAATTATTAATTTATAATAGCCCTACCACCCAATCATTCCACAATAAGTGCAAATGAACCTAGAAAGTAGGGTTTCACTTTTCGTTTCCAAGTTAAGAGCGAATTAGGGTTTCACGTTTTCCCGTTGTATGATTATTCGGTACGGAGTGAAGATCAAATTTGATAGGTAAAAGTGATTTTTGGGTGAGGAAATACTATATGACTAGACGTGATAATAATAAGTTAGTGATTATAAACTAAAAACCCTAGTATACGCGATTTAAGAGAAATCGCGTCAAACCAACGGGTATGGATCACTACCGATTGAACCCACCACTTGACCACCACTTCCTTACCACCACATACCCTTGATATTTTTACAAAATATCCCCCCCTCATACTCATCCTTATGGCCGAAATTTGTGGCCAAAAATGCAAGGGAGAGAGAAAAATTTGCATGGCTTTGGTGGTGACACTTGTCACCACCCATGGCTCTTTGATTAATTTTTTTTCCTTGTTCTTTTATCCTTCATTTCAGCTTATTTTCCTTCATTTCTTTCTGTCTTTGGCCGAGCAAGGGAGAGAGAGAGAGAGCAAGAGAAACAACCTTCTTTCATCTTGATTTGCACCATTTGAGTGAAGGAAACAAGATTCTAAACCGATTAACTTGTGAGTTGTGAACTTGGGAAGCTAAGGGAACCAAAAATTTCAAGAGGAGGTGAAGTATTACTCTTGCAAGCCCTTTTGTTGAGGTATAAGGTCTGACCCATGGCTTTGGTTCTTTTATTTTTGTTTAAGATGTTATATAACCCATGTTTTGGTTAGATTAGTAACTATACAAGTTGTTGTGATGATTTTGGGGTGATGTATGTAAGCTAGGGTTTGACTGATTTCCTTCTTATACTTGTTGTAGGAGTGGTATATGATGTATATAGGCTTGTATAAGAGGTTGTGGTAGTGATTGAATCAAGAAAATGAAGAGATTGCCCTTGAAATCCCAAAATTCCAGATTTCTGGAATTGTATGCTTCAGTTCTGTCCGGTTTCAGTGCCCTATGTTAGAGGCCGAATTAGACTTGGCACAAAACATAAAAGTTGTATATAATGATATTTTATGGTTTCCTACAAAATTTCAACCCAATCAGAGCAACGTAGCCTATGAAAAGACCAAAATACCCTTACTACCCTAAGATGCATCCAGTGATCCGTTTTAGACAGTTCATCCAAGTGACCGTGTCTATTAACTATGATCCATACTGATTTAGCCATTTTCCAAAACATGAAAGTTTTATTACTTTGTCTTAGCTTTTCAACGCTTCCAAGAAGGTCTTAAACGGACTTTGGTAGCTTGAGATATGGCCATTTGAAGGCAGTACGGTTAATTAGCCGATTAGTTGGAATTTGGTTCTGTGAATTGGGAATTTGACTGGGTTACACTGGAATTTGGACTAAGTGATCATCATCAAAATTTTAGCCCTTTGTCTTAGCTTCGAAATGGTACAAATTGCATTTCAATCTGATACGTGTAGCCTCGGTTGTGTCCGTTACGCAAAAACACGTCAAATCTGTCTTTTGCTAAACTTCATTTCCGCTCATATCGTTAGCTTGATTTTGTATTTGTATGACCTTGAGCCTATTGAATGGCTATTGAAATGAAATTATTTAGTGTGTAACTTTGGGTTTGCTGGAAGAAAATATTGAAGCCATAAATGGCTGGAAAATGGGTAAATACAAAGGGCATGCCGCCAAATTTTCACGAGAAAGATAAACTAGCCTTTGGAGTTCTAGTTCTATATTTTGCAAATATGACTAGAATACACTAAAAACTGGGTCGAGGTGTCTTCATGGAAGTTGTAACTTTTTGTTTAAGTTTCGAGACACTACCTAGTACATTTTGATCCGACAACCACAACTCCAGTTATGAGCAAAATCGTGTAACCCGTTTTGTACCATTTTCATTTCCACGCACGCGCAAGTGTATTTCTCAACCGTTTTTGCCGTTTTGGACCGTTTAGGTCTACTTTTGTTATTTTGTTACCATTCCAGCTGTTTCGGCCAATTTTGACATTCTTTTGACCTTAATGTCATTTTTGACCGTTTTTTATTACTTTTGACCATTTTCAAGCGTATTAGATCATTTAAGTTATAAACTGCTATTGTATGGCCGTTTCACTTATGTGTGTATATAATCTGTCAATACAGATTGTGAGGCTTTTGACGGTGACGGTCAAGCTCAGTGACTTGTATCGTTTTTCGTGCCAAACTTTATCAAGTGAGTAATTGGGTTGTTTATCGAAGTGAAATTGTTGAAGTACCATGTATATGTTAAATGGGTACTTAGGCGAGGGTGTACTTTATCTCACTCGACCTAATCCCATCCTTTGTTTTGATTTCCTATGTGAGAATACATGCCTTATGTTGAGTATCACCCTTTTGCTTTGTGCTGAGGAGGGTGATTACATTACTTGAGTATCACCCTTTTGCTGTGTGCTGATGGGGATGATTACATGACTTGAATTGAACCCCATTTGCTATGTGCTGTTTGGGGTAAGTACTTTGTTGTGTACTTTGTTGAGAGATACCATCTATTGAGAGATCGGATATCTCAGGGCTTCGTTCCAGCCCGGTTCCAAGGGTTAGACGAACTATTCGAGCCAGCTGGGGCTTGGTCGAAGATAGTTCCATGCTAAACTTGGGATTTAGTTTCTTGTTAAAGCTTTGACGAAAGCTAAGTTATTTTATTTCGCTCTAGCTGCTGTGTGCTGTTGACTGGCCAGCGGGGGTTGATAAGGTGAACGGGGAAGTTTAAGTGGAGTCTACGGACCATGAGTACTTTGGTTGATGGAGTGTCTGTGAGAACCCGTAAATCCCTAATAATTTTCTTAGGGTTTTTCCCCATTTAAAGGCATAATTTTTGCATTTTCTGGCTTAGAAAAATTCTTCTGGTAAATTTTATGAGTAATTATAGTTTTTAGATGATTTTTCTAGTATTGTAGAGTTTTTGAAAAATTAAGGATAAATAACAGACGTGGGACCCACTAGTGTGAAAAGTTCGGAAAAATTCGGCCAATAAGGTTAATTTTCGGATACTGTGTTAAATTTATCGGGCGTTAAGAGATAAGTAGAGTGTGTGAAATGATTGATGTGGGAGGAAAAGAAAGATAAGATTGCATTTAAGAGGTGACAAGTGTCATCACTACATTGGCTAGGACTTATGACAACTATTCATGCTTTTTGACATTTTGACCAAGTTGTTAAATATCTTCAAAAATCACCAAAATTCACCATTTTCTTTCTCCTCCATGGCCGGCTCTCCCTTGGGCAAAGAAGAAAGAAATACTTCACCATTTTAGCTTCCATTTGGTTCAATCTTCCAAAAACAATTGCCTAGATTAGATTCTACTCCATAAAATCCTACCACTTGGTGCTAGTGAGTGCTTTAGTGAAGTTTTCTTGGAGAGCTAAGGTGGTCTACAACTTCCTCTCTCTTGTTTACTTGGTAAGTGATGCTAAACTTCCTCCTACACCTAATGATGCTTAAGTTATGCTTAGTAATGGCTAAAGTGATGATATTTGGGATTTATTTTTGATTTGAAGTGATTTGGTGAAGTTTTTATTTTTTTGAAGAATTTTCTGGTTTAATATGAATGTGATGTTGTGGTCATCTATGATGGGTGATAATGAGGGGTAATGACTCATGTGGGTGTGAATTGGTGATAATAGCAACTAATTTTGGGTTTGGAGTGAATTGTGAAAAGTTAGGGTTTGATAACCCTTATTCTGTCCGGTTTTGGATCATAGGGTTAGAGGCCGAATTGGACTTTGCTCAAAACATGAAAGTTGTAGGTATTGATGTGTTTGAGGTGCCTGTAAAATTTCAGGTCATTTAGAATAGTGTAGAGTGAGATATGTCGATTTTACTGTTGCTGTTCTGGGTTGATCAGAATGCGAAAACTGTACCTGTAATTGGCCATTTTGACTGGAATTGCTTTGGATTTAGATGTTGGTATCTTCTGATGAAATGTATAGGGATGTCTTAGCTACCATATGCCTTTGGAATCAATGCATTTGGACCTGTATAGACCGAGTTATACTGATTACAGTTTTGTGTGATTTGTAAACCTGCAATTACGGTTCAGGTTGTGGTATTCTGCATTTTTGACCTAGTTGTGCTAAGATTTGGACTGAGTGGCCTTCTACATTGTTGTAGCCCTGTTTCATAGATTCGAAACGGTGGGTCTTGCACCCCCATCCGATAACCGTAGTGAAAGTGGTGTCATTACCGCATTATGAGGTCAAATACGGTTTCTTTGTTAAGGCCTAAGTTAAAGCCATTTCTTAATTTCTGGTTACCTATGATGCTTATTTATGCATATGAAACCCTATTAGGGTTATAATTGGCATGGCTATATGACTCGTTATCGAGTCTCATTGCATTTGTTTGCTTGTTCTAGGAGGAAACGGTGGTGCACGACGTTCGTTTAACGACGGTGCATGAAACATCATTTTCTTGCTTGGTGAGTATACTACTCACTTAAATGTTATAATGTGGCTTTGCTATATGTGGTTGTGTTGCCTTGAAGGCTTATTTGGATATTGTAATTGATTAAGGTGAGGGTGTACTTGACCGCCCTCACCCCTTTTCATAGTATCACTGATTGTCTACTGTTTCACTGTCTTACTGAACTTGATATATGAGTTATTGCATTCCATTTTATGGAAACTAATTTGGTGTTGTTTGGACGATGTCCAACGACCTTACTGTATCACTGAGCTCAACTCCGTTAGGTAGTCAATTGGATCGAGCCGGCGAGGGCTTGGTCGTGATAATTGACATGCCACGGGGACTGTACTGGGGAATCTTGTAGTAATGAGACTCTTGATTCCGGTAAACTCGAGTATTACCAAAAGCTACTGATTGGAGTGCGGGCCCGGTTGGGGTATGTTGGGTGGAAGGATTGGAAGTAAAGTGATGTCTACGGTTTGGTACTTTTAACATTGACGGAGAGTCAATGAGGTTGGATCAAGAATATAAGCGAGGAAATAGGCTCTTGAGAGCCGTCCGTATCCTTTCACTGATTTGATTTACTTCTTATTTGCATACTTGAACTGAACGGTTATGCTTTTGTGATCTTAGTTGTTATGGTGGTTGTATTCTCACTGGGCATTTAGCTCACCCCGTTTCTTTTGTTTTCCTTACAGGAATATGACTATTTTGGAATGAATTTTGTTCAATGGTTGCGGAATGAACTAGATGAATGCCTCTTTTGTATTGTATATAAAATGGGACCCTAAATGTAACATTAGGGCCGTTTTCACTTTTGTTTTGGCAACCCACATATGTAGTGACTTTTGTGTCACTTTTAAATGCCTTTGTGGCTTGTAAATGGTTAATGTTATGTTGTATATGTATTTCGATGTTTGGTTGGGATTCGGACGGGTCGGTTACTATTCATGGCCGACCCTGGACTTCATTTCTTTTATTCTGGGTTATTTTGCCCTTTTTCCTTGTTTGCGCGCATTATAAGTTTCCGAACGTGATAGATCGCTTTATACTGCATCGTTAGTCCTGACGAGAGTTGGGCAGGCAGTCCGCTAACCTCTTTGGTTCGCCTTAGGGGAAGGTGGGGCTGTCACAGGTGGTATCAGAGCCACGTCGCGTGGTCTCTGCGCGGAGTGAGACTGGGCCAAGGGGTGTTGTGGTCCTAATTTCCGGAATATGTCTAAGTGCTCGTTTGAGCGTAAGTTATGAACCGGGCATGTGATAAGTGTACGAATTATTATCATGGGACTCGAGGAAGATAGGTATATATGTCGGTAGGAATCTTTAATAAGGATGATTTACTCTTGGGACCGGCCGGCTCGAGATGTGAATTATCTTAGACGAGATTCTTGCGCCCGGATACGAAAGATATGAAGGCCTAGGTTAGAAATGATTAGGTGAACTAGAAAGGCGATTCTATGGAACTTCGTGCGGTTTGTTCGGGTGGTTAAGCGTGATCGACCTTGATTAAGATATAAATGTTTGGACGAAGCCCTAGAAGGGGAAAAGCTTTTCGTGAGTTCTTTTGCACTTGTGACCTAGTTGTTCATAGTACTTTTTGAGGACCCTATTGTTTCATGCAATGACTTCGTATGTACTTGACTGACTGTTCCGTATAATTGCTTAACCTGGTTATGTGATCTATGTATACGTGTTATGTGTTTAAATGCTCTTTGCGGTAATTGTTTGAGTTACTTATTCTTGTTTCATTGTTCCTGTCTGGTGCTACGGAAAGGAGGATTAGGTGCCCTTTAACAGTATATTTATTTGGTGACCTAGATTGACTTAGATTGATGGAAGGCACTCGGAGTGGTCGAGGCCGTGGACGCAGAACTAGACAACCTACACCGGTTAGGGGTACGGGGAAAACCTCTACTGGACCCAATCTGGAACCGCAAGTAAACCCTAATGTGCAAATAGCTGCTGCTATGCAGCAAATGACAGACCTGCTTGCACAAGTAGTGCAGCAACAAGCCCAGAACCCAAACTTTAACCCTGGAAACCCCGGAAACCCTGGCCATCATATCGAGAGCGAAGATAGAGCTCTCGAACGTTTTCAAAAGTTCGCTCGGCCAAAGTTTGTTGGGGGACCCGACCCGGACGTTGCCGAGAGGTGGCTTGAAAAGATGGTTGACATATTTGTAGCCCTACACTACTCTGACGAACGGCAGGTGACTTTTGCCGTGTTCCAACTTGAGGGGGCAGCCCGTTCCTGGTGGAACGTAATTCGGCAGAAGTGGGAACGAGAACAGACACCTAGGACTTGGGTGAACTTCATCAGAGAGTTCAATGCGAAGTTTTTCCCTCCTCTAGTTCAGGAGAGGAAGGAAGACGAGTTCATTCGACTCCGCCAAGGAGCTCAAACTGTGGCGGAATATGAGAGCCAATTCACCCGCCTATCCAAATTTGCGCCCGAACTTATCATGACCGAGCAACGAAGAATACGGCGATTTGTCCAGGGCCTGAACGTAGAAATCCAGAAGGACCTCGCGGCAGCCCAAATTAACACCTTCAGCGAAGCAGTGGAGAAGGCACAACGAGTAGAGAATGCTAGGCTCCAGGTGAAAAACTTCCAGGCGAAAAAGAGGGGATTTCCTGGAAGTAGTTCGGGACAGGAGGATGAAAGTACCCCTCCCAAGTTTGGGCAGGGAACGGGAGGAGTACGGATGCCGGGAGTGTCACAAGAGAGCCTGTCAAGAGGAGGCTCGGCTTCTACAGCACGCGGACCCTGCGGGTATTGCGGAAAATTAAACCACTCGGAGGACAATTGCTGGAAGAAAGGAGGAAAATGCTTGCTCTGTGGGAGTGCCGAACATCAAATTGCTAACTGTCCAGCTCGCCTGCGCGAGCGGCAAGGGACTCTGCCACCAACTACTACCAACCCTGCCCAGCCGAAGAGGGACAAGGATGGATCGAAAGTGTCCTCTCGGGTGTACTTCTTAGAACAACATCAAGTCTTTGATCCATTAGAAGACGTGGAAGGTAATAATTTACTGAACCTGGCCAGTGAAGGGGTACAGATCTGTTAGCTAAGTATAATGCTCAATTTAATCCCGGTGTAGTCAATGATAAGGAATTTCGAGGACGAAATTCTTTTAAGGGGGAGAGAGTGTGAGAACCCGTAAATCCCTAATAATTTTCTTAGGGTTTTTCCCCATTTAAAGGCATAATTTTTGCATTTTCTGGCTTAGAAAAATTCTTCTGGTAAATTTTATGAGTAATTATAGTTTTTAGATGATTTTTCTAGTATTGTAGAGTTTTTGAAAAATTAAGGATAAATAACGGACGTGGGACCCACTAGTGTGAAAAGTTCGGAAAAATTCGGCCAATAAGGTTAATTTTCGGATACTGTGTTAAATTTATCGGGCGTTAAGAGATAAGTAGAGTGTGTGAAATGATTGATGTGGGAGGAAAAGAAAGATAAGATTGCATTTAAGAGGTGACAAGTGTCATCACTACATTGGCTAGGACTTATGACAACTATTCATGCTTTTTGACATTTTGACCAAGTTGTTAAATATCTTCAAAAATCACCAAAATTCACCATTTTCTTTCTCCTCCATGGCCGGCTCTCCCTTGGGCAAAGAAGAAAGAAATACTTCACCATTTTAGCTTCCATTTGGTTCAATCTTCCAAAAACAATTGCCTAGATTAGATTCTACTCCATAAAATCCTACCACTTGGTGCTAGTGAGTGCTTTAGTGAAGTTTTCTTGGAGAGCTAAGGTGGTCTACAACTTCCTCTCTCTTGTTTACTTGGTAAGTGATGCTAAACTTCCTCCTACACCTAATGATGCTTAAGTTATGCTTAGTAATGGCTAAAGTGATGATATTTGGGATTTATTTTTGATTTGAAGTGATTTGGTGAAGTTTTTATTTTTTTGAAGAATTTTCTGGTTTAATATGAATGTGATGTTGTGGTCATCTATGATGGGTGATAATGAGGGGTAATGACTCATGTGGGTGTGAATTGGTGATAATAGCAACTAATTTTGGGTTTGGAGTGAATTGTGAAAAGTTAGGGTTTGATAACCCTTATTCTGTCCGGTTTTGGATCATAGGGTTAGAGGCCGAATTGGACTTTGCTCAAAACATGAAAGTTGTAGGTATTGATGTGTTTGAGGTGCCTGTAAAATTTCAGGTCATTTAGAATAGTGTAGAGTGAGATATGTCGATTTTACTGTTGCTGTTCTGGGTTGATCAGAATGCGAAAACTGTACCTGTAATTGGCCATTTTGACTGGAATTGCTTTGGATTTAGATGTTGGTATCTTCTGATGAAATGTATAGGGATGTCTTAGCTACCATATGCCTTTGGAATCAATGCATTTGGACCTGTATAGACCGAGTTATACTGATTACAGTTTTGTGTGATTTGTAAACCTGCAATTACGGTTCAGGTTGTGGTATTCTGCATTTTTGACCTAGTTGTGCTAAGATTTGGACTGAGTGGCCTTCTACATTGTTGTAGCCCTGTTTCATAGATTCGAAACGGTGGGTCTTGCACCCCCATCCGATAACCGTAGTGAAAGTGGTGTCATTACCGCATTATGAGGTCAAATACGGTTTCTTTGTTAAGGCCTAAGTTAAAGCCATTTCTTAATTTCTGGTTACCTATGATGCTTATTTATGCATATGAAACCCTATTAGGGTTATAATTGGCATGGCTATATGACTCGTTATCGAGTCTCATTGCATTTGTTTGCTTGTTCTAGGAGGAAACGGTGGTGCACGACGTTCGTTTAACGACGGTGCATGAAACATCATTTTCTTGCTTGGTGAGTATACTACTCACTTAAATGTTATAATGTGGCTTTGCTATATGTGGTTGTGTTGCCTTGAAGGCTTATTTGGATATTGTAATTGATTAAGGTGAGGGTGTACTTGACCGCCCTCACCCCTTTTCATAGTATCACTGATTGTCTACTGTTTCACTGTCTTACTGAACTTGATATATGAGTTATTGCATTCCATTTTATGGAAACTAATTTGGTGTTGTTTGGACGATGTCCAACGACCTTACTGTATCACTGAGCTCAACTCCGTTAGGTAGTCAATTGGATCGAGCCGGCGAGGGCTTGGTCGTGATAATTGACATGCCACGGGGACTGTACTGGGGAATCTTGTAGTAATGAGACTCTTGATTCCGGTAAACTCGAGTATTACCAAAAGCTACTGATTGGAGTGCGGGCCCGGTTGGGGTATGTTGGGTGGAAGGATTGGAAGTAAAGTGATGTCTACGGTTTGGTACTTTTAACATTGACGGAGAGTCAATGAGGTTGGATCAAGAATATAAGCGAGGAAATAGGCTCTTGAGAGCCGTCCGTATCCTTTCACTGATTTGATTTACTTCTTATTTGCATACTTGAACTGAACGGTTATGCTTTTGTGATCTTAGTTGTTATGGTGGTTGTATTCTCACTGGGCATTTAGCTCACCCCGTTTCTTTTGTTTTCCTTACAGGAATATGACTATTTTGGAATGAATTTTGTTCAATGGTTGCGGAATGAACTAGATGAATGCCTCTTTTGTATTGTATATAAAATGGGACCCTAAATGTAACATTAGGGCCGTTTTCACTTTTGTTTTGGCAACCCACATATGTAGTGACTTTTGTGTCACTTTTAAATGCCTTTGTGGCTTGTAAATGGTTAATGTTATGTTGTATATGTATTTCGATGTTTGGTTGGGATTCGGACGGGTCGGTTACTATTCATGGCCGACCCTGGACTTCATTTCTTTTATTCTGGGTTATTTTGCCCTTTTTCCTTGTTTGCGCGCATTATAAGTTTCCGAACGTGATAGATCGCTTTATACTGCATCGTTAGTCCTGACGAGAGTTGGGCAGGCAGTCCGCTAACCTCTTTGGTTCGCCTTAGGGGAAGGTGGGGCTGTCACAGGTGGTATCAGAGCCACGTCGCGTGGTCTCTGCGCGGAGTGAGACTGGGCCAAGGGGTGTTGTGGTCCTAATTTCCGGAATATGTCTAAGTGCTCGTTTGAGCGTAAGTTATGAACCGGGCATGTGATAAGTGTACGAATTATTATCATGGGACTCGAGGAAGATAGGTATATATGTCGGTAGGAATCTTTAATAAGGATGATTTACTCTTGGGACCGGCCGGCTCGAGATGTGAATTATCTTAGACGAGATTCTTGCGCCCGGATACGAAAGATATGAAGGCCTAGGTTAGAAATGATTAGGTGAACTAGAAAGGCGATTCTATGGAACTTCGTGCGGTTTGTTCGGGTGGTTAAGCGTGATCGACCTTGATTAAGATATAAATGTTTGGACGAAGCCCTAGAAGGGGAAAAGCTTTTCGTGAGTTCTTTTGCACTTGTGACCTAGTTGTTCATAGTACTTTTTGAGGACCCTATTGTTTCATGCAATGACTTCGTATGTACTTGACTGACTGTTCCGTATAATTGCTTAACCTGGTTATGTGATCTATGTATACGTGTTATGTGTTTAAATGCTCTTTGCGGTAATTGTTTGAGTTACTTATTCTTGTTTCATTGTTCCTGTCTGGTGCTACGGAAAGGAGGATTAGGTGCCCTTTAACAGTATATTTATTTGGTGACCTAGATTGACTTAGATTGATGGAAGGCACTCGGAGTGGTCGAGGCCGTGGACGCAGAACTAGACAACCTACACCGGTTAGGGGTACGGGGAAAACCTCTACTGGACCCAATCTGGAACCGCAAGTAAACCCTAATGTGCAAATAGCTGCTGCTATGCAGCAAATGACAGACCTGCTTGCACAAGTAGTGCAGCAACAAGCCCAGAACCCAAACTTTAACCCTGGAAACCCCGGAAACCCTGGCCATCATATCGAGAGCGAAGATAGAGCTCTCGAACGTTTTCAAAAGTTCGCTCGGCCAAAGTTTGTTGGGGGACCCGACCCGGACGTTGCCGAGAGGTGGCTTGAAAAGATGGTTGACATATTTGTAGCCCTACACTACTCTGACGAACGGCAGGTGACTTTTGCCGTGTTCCAACTTGAGGGGGCAGCCCGTTCCTGGTGGAACGTAATTCGGCAGAAGTGGGAACGAGAACAGACACCTAGGACTTGGGTGAACTTCATCAGAGAGTTCAATGCGAAGTTTTTCCCTCCTCTAGTTCAGGAGAGGAAGGAAGACGAGTTCATTCGACTCCGCCAAGGAGCTCAAACTGTGGCGGAATATGAGAGCCAATTCACCCGCCTATCCAAATTTGCGCCCGAACTTATCATGACCGAGCAACGAAGAATACGGCGATTTGTCCAGGGCCTGAACGTAGAAATCCAGAAGGACCTCGCGGCAGCCCAAATTAACACCTTCAGCGAAGCAGTGGAGAAGGCACAACGAGTAGAGAATGCTAGGCTCCAGGTGAAAAACTTCCAGGCGAAAAAGAGGGGATTTCCTGGAAGTAGTTCGGGACAGGAGGATGAAAGTACCCCTCCCAAGTTTGGGCAGGGAACGGGAGGAGTACGGATGCCGGGAGTGTCACAAGAGAGCCTGTCAAGAGGAGGCTCGGCTTCTACAGCACGCGGACCCTGCGGGTATTGCGGAAAATTAAACCACTCGGAGGACAATTGCTGGAAGAAAGGAGGAAAATGCTTGCTCTGTGGGAGTGCCGAACATCAAATTGCTAACTGTCCAGCTCGCCTGCGCGAGCGGCAAGGGACTCTGCCACCAACTACTACCAACCCTGCCCAGCCGAAGAGGGACAAGGATGGATCGAAAGTGTCCTCTCGGGTGTACTTCTTAGAACAACATCAAGTCTTTGATCCATTAGAAGACGTGGAAGGTAATAATTTACTGAACCTGGCCAGTGAAGGGGTACAGATCTGTTAGCTAAGTATAATGCTCAATTTAATCCCGGTGTAGTCAATGATAAGGAATTTCGAGGACGAAATTCTTTTAAGGGGGAGAGAGTGTGAGAACCCGTAAATCCCTAATAATTTTCTTAGGGTTTTTCCCCATTTAAAGGCATAATTTTTGCATTTTCTGGCTTAGAAAAATTCTTCTGGTAAATTTTATGAGTAATTATAGTTTTTAGATGATTTTTCTAGTATTGTAGAGTTTTTGAAAAATTAAGGATAAATAACGGACGTGGGACCCACTAGTGTGAAAAGTTCGGAAAAATTCGGCCAATAAGGTTAATTTTCGGATACTGTGTTAAATTTATCGGGCGTTAAGAGATAAGTAGAGTGTGTGAAATGATTGATGTGGGAGGAAAAGAAAGATAAGATTGCATTTAAGAGGTGACAAGTGTCATCACTACATTGGCTAGGACTTATGACAACTATTCATGCTTTTTGACATTTTGACCAAGTTGTTAAATATCTTCAAAAATCACCAAAATTCACCATTTTCTTTCTCCTCCATGGCCGGCTCTCCCTTGGGCAAAGAAGAAAGAAATACTTCACCATTTTAGCTTCCATTTGGTTCAATCTTCCAAAAACAATTGCCTAGATTAGATTCTACTCCATAAAATCCTACCACTTGGTGCTAGTGAGTGCTTTAGTGAAGTTTTCTTGGAGAGCTAAGGTGGTCTACAACTTCCTCTCTCTTGTTTACTTGGTAAGTGATGCTAAACTTCCTCCTACACCTAATGATGCTTAAGTTATGCTTAGTAGTGGCTAAAGTGATGATATTTGGGATTTATTTTTGATTTGAAGTGATTTGGTGAAGTTTTTATTTTTTTGAAGAATTTTCTGGTTTAATATGAATGTGATGTTGTGGTCATCTATGATGGTTGATAATGAGGGGTAATGACTCATGTGGGTGTGAATTGGTGATAATAGCAACTAATTTTGGGTTTGGAGTGAATTGTGAAAAGTTAGGGTTTGATAACCCTTATTCTGTCCGGTTTTGGATCATAGGGTTAGAGGCCGAATTGGACTTTGCTCAAAACATGAAAGTTGTAGGTATTGATGTGTTTGAGGTGCCTGTAAAATTTCAGGTCATTTGGATTAGTGTAGAGTGAGATATGTCGATTTTACTGTTGCTGTTCTGGGTTGATCAGAATGCGAAAACTGTACTTGTAATTGGCCATTTTGACTGGAATTGCTTTGGATTTAGATGTTGGTATCTTCTGATGAAATGTATAGGGATGTCTTAGCTACCATATGCCTTTGGAATCAATGCATTTGGACCTGTATAGACCGAGTTATACTGATTACAGTTTTGTGTGATTTGTAAACCTGCAATTACGGTTCAGGTTGTGGTATTCTGCATTTTTGACCTAGTTGTGCTAAGATTTGGACTGAGTGGCCTTCTACATTGTTGTAGCCCTGTTTCATAGCTTCGAAACGGTGGGTCTTGCACCCCCATCCGATAACCGTAGTGAAAGTGGTGTCATTACCGCATTATGAGGTCAAATACGGTTTCTTTGTTAAGGCCTAAGTTAAAGCCATTTCTTAATTTCTGGTTACCTATGATGCTTATTTATGCATATGAAACCCTATTAGGGTTATAATTGGCATGGCTATATGACTCGTTATCGAGTCTCATTGCATTTGTTTGCTTGTTCTAGGAGGAAACGGTGGTGCACGACGTTCGTTTAACGACGGTGCATGAAACATCATTTTCTTGCTTGGTGAGTATACTACTCACTTAAATGTTATAATGTGGCTTTGCTATATGTGGTTGTGTTGCCTTGAAGGCTTATTTGGATATTGTAATTGATTAAGGTGAGGGTGTACTTGACCGCCCTCACCCCTTTTGATAGTATCACTGATTGTCTACTGTTTCACTGTCTTACTGAACTTGATATATGAGTTATTGCATTCCATTTTATGGAAACTGATTTGGTGTTGTTTGGACGATGTCCAACGACCTTACTGTATCACTGAGCTCAACTCCGTTAGGTAGTCAATTGGATCGAGCCGGCGAGGGCTTGGTCGTGATAATTGACATGCCACGGGGACTGTACTGGGGAATCTTGTAGTAATGAGACTCTTGATTCCGGTAAACTCGAGTATTACCAAAAGCTACTGATTGGAGTGCGGGCCCGGTTGGGGTATGTTGGGTGGAAGGATTGGAAGTAAAGTGATGTCTACGGTTTGGTACTTTTAACATTGACGGAGGGTCAATGAGGTTGGATCAAGAATATAAGCGAGGAAATGGGCTCTTGAGAGCCGTCCGTATCCTTTCACTGATTTGATTTACTTCTTATTTGCATACTTGAACTGAACGGTTATGCTTTTGTGATCTTAGTTGTTATGGTGGTTGTATTCTCACTGGGCATTTAGCTCACCCCGTTTCTTTTGTTTTCCTTACAGGAATATGACTATTTTGGAATGAATTTTGTTCAATGGTTGCGGAATGAACTAGATGAATGCCTCTTTTGTATTGTATATAAAATGGGACCCTAAATGTAACATTAGGGCCGTTTTCACTTTTGTTTTGGCAACCCACATATGTAGTGACTTTTGTGTCACTTTTAAATGCCTTTGTGGCTTGTAAATGGTTAATGTTATGTTGTATATGTATTTCGATGTTTGGTTGGGATTCGGACGGGTCGGTTACTATTCATGGCCGACCCTGGACTTCATTTCTTTTATTCTGGGTTATTTTGCCCTTTTTCCTTGTTTGCGCGCATTATAAGTTTCCGAACGTGATAGATCGCTTTATACTGCATCGTTAGTCCTGACGAGAGTTGGGCAGGCAGTCCGCTAACCTCTTTGGTTCGCCTTAGGGGAAGGTGGGGCTGTCACAGGTGGTATCAGAGCCACGTCGCGTGGTCTCTGCGCGGAGTGAGACTGGGCCAAGGGGTGTTGTGGTCCTAATTTCCGGAATATGTCTAAGTGCTCGTTTGAGCGTAAGTTATGAACCGGGCATGTGATAAGTGTACGAATTATTATCATGGGACTCGAGGAAGATAGGTATATATGTCGGTAGGAATCTTTAATAAGGATGATTTACTCTTGGGACCGGCCGGCTCGAGATGTGAATTATCTTAGACGAGATTCTTGCGCCCGGATACGAAAGATATGAAGGCCTAGGTTAGAAATGATTAGGTGAACTAGAAAGGCGATTCTATGGAACTTCGTGCGGTTTGTTCGGGTGGTTAAGCGTGATCGACCTTGATTAAGATATAAATGTTTGGACGAAGCCCTAGAAGGGGAAAAGCTTTTCGTGAGTTCTTTTGCACTTGTGACCTAGTTGTTCATAGTACTTTTTGAGGACCCTATTGTTTCATGCAATGACTTCGTATGTACTTGACTGACTGTTCCGTATAATTGCTTAACCTGGTTATGTGATCTATGTATACGTGTTATGTGTTTAAATGCTCTTTGCGGTAATTGTTTGAGTTACTTATTCTTGTTTCATTGTTCCTGTCTGGTGCTACGGAAAGGAGGATTAGGTGCCCTTTAACAGTATATTTATTTGGTGACCTAGATTGACTTAGATTGATGGAAGGCACTCGGAGTGGTCGAGGCCGTGGACGCAGAACTAGACAACCTACACCGGTTAGGGGTACGGGGAAAACCTCTACTGGACCCAATCTGGAACCGCAAGTAAACCCTAATGTGCAAATAGCTGCTGCTATGCAGCAAATGACAGACCTGCTTGCACAAGTAGTGCAGCAACAAGCCCAGAACCCAAACTTTAACCCTGGAAACCCCGGAAACCCTGGCCATCATATCGAGAGCGAAGATAGAGCTCTCGAACGTTTTCAAAAGTTCGCTCGGCCAAAGTTTGTTGGGGGACCCGACCCGGACGTTGCCGAGAGGTGGCTTGAAAAGATGGTTGACATATTTGCAGCCCTACACTACTCTGACGAACGGCAGGTGACTTTTGCCGTGTTCCAACTTGAGGGGGCAGCCCGTTCCTGGTGGAACGTAATTCGGCAGAAGTGGGAACGAGAACAGACACCTAGGACTTGGGTGAACTTCATCAGAGAGTTCAATGCGAAGTTTTTCCCTCCTCTAGTTCAGGAGAGGAAGGAAGACGAGTTCATTCGACTCCGCCAAGGAGCTCAAACTGTGGCGGAATATGAGAGCCAATTCACCCGCCTATCCAAATTTGCGCCCGAACTTATCATGACCGAGCAACGAAGAATACGGCGATTTGTCCAGGGCCTGAACGTAGAAATCCAGAAGGACCTCGCGGCAGCCCAAATTAACACCTTCAGCGAAGCAGTGGAGAAGGCACAACGAGTAGAGAATGCTAGGCTCCAGGTGAAAAACTTCCAGGCGAAAAAGAGGGGATTTCCTGGAAGTAGTTCGGGACAGGAGGATGAAAGTACCCCTCCCAAGTTTGGGCAGGGAACGGGAGGAGTACGGATGCCGGGAGTGTCACAAGAGAGCCTGTCAAGAGGAGGCTCGGCTTCTACAGCACGCGGACCCTGCGGGTATTGCGGAAAATTAAACCACTCGGAGGACAATTGCTGGAAGAAAGGAGGAAAATGCTTGCTCTGTGGGAGTGCCGAACATCAAATTGCTAACTGTCCAGCTCGCCTGCGCGAGCGGCAAGGGACTCTGCCACCAACTACTACCAACCCTGCCCAGCCGAAGAGGGACAAGGATGGATCGAAAGTGTCCTCTCGGGTGTACTTCTTAGAACAACATCAAGTCTTTGATCCATTAGAAGACGTGGAAGGTAATAATTTACTGAACCTGGCCAGTGAAGGGGTACAGATCTGTTAGCTAAGTATAATGCTCAATTTAATCCCGGTGTAGTCAATGATAAGGAATTTCGAGGACGAAATTCTTTTAAGGGGGAGAGAGTGTGAGAACCCGTAAATCCCTAATAATTTTCTTAGGGTTTTTCCCCATTTAAAGGCATAATTTTTGCATTTTCTGGCTTAGAAAAATTCTTCTGGTAAATTTTATGAGTAATTATAGTTTTTAGATGATTTTTCTAGTATTGTAGAGTTTTTGAAAAATTAAGGATAAATAACGGACGTGGGACCCACTAGTGTGAAAAGTTCGGAAAAATTCGTCCAATAAGGTTAATTTTCGGATACTGTGTTAAATTTATCGGGCGTTAAGAGATAAGTAGAGTGTGTGAAATGATTGATGTGGGAGGAAAAGAAAGATAAGATTGCATTTAAGAGGTGACAAGTGTCATCACTACATTGGCTAGGACTTATGACAACTATTCATGCTTTTTGACATTTTGACCAAGTTGTTAAATATCTTCAAAAATCACCAAAATTCACCATTTTCTTTCTCCTCCATGGCCGGCTCTCCCTTGGGCAAAGAAGAAAGAAATACTTCACCATTTTAGCTTCCATTTGGTTCAATCTTCCAAAAACAATTGCCTAGATTAGATTCTACTCCATAAAATCCTACCACTTGGTGCTAGTGAGTGCTTTAGTGAAGTTTTCTTGGAGAGCTAAGGTGGTCTACAACTTCCTCTCTCTTGTTTACTTGGTAAGTGATGCTAAACTTCCTCCTACACCTAATGATGCTTAAGTTATGCTTAGTAGTGGCTAAAGTGATGATATTTGGGATTTATTTTTGATTTGAAGTGATTTGGTGAAGTTTTTATTTTTTTGAAGAATTTTCTGGTTTAATATGAATGTGATGTTGTGGTCATCTATGATGGTTGATAATGAGGGGTAATGACTCATGTGGGTGTGAATTGGTGATAATAGCAACTAATTTTGGGTTTGGAGTGAATTGTGAAAAGTTAGGGTTTGATAACCCTTATTCTGTCCGGTTTTGGATCATAGGGTTAGAGGCCGAATTGGACTTTGCTCAAAACATGAAAGTTGTAGGTATTGATGTGTTTGAGGTGCCTGTAAAATTTCAGGTCATTTGGATTAGTGTAGAGTGAGATATGTCGATTTTACTGTTGCTGTTCTGGGTTGATCAGAATGCGAAAACTGTACTTGTAATTGGCCATTTTGACTGGAATTGCTTTGGATTTGGATGTTGGTATCTTCTGATGAAATGTATAGGGATGTCTTAGCTACCATATGCCTTTGGAATCAATGCATTTGGACCTGTATAGACCGAGTTATACTGATTACAGTTTTGTGTGATTTGTAAACCTGCAATTACGGTTCAGGTTGTGGTATTCTGCATTTTTGACCTAGTTGTGCTAAGATTTGGACTGAGTGGCCTTCTACATTGTTGTAGCCCTGTTTCATAGCTTCGAAACGGTGGGTCTTGCACCCCCATCCGATAACCGTAGTGAAAGTGGTGTCATTACCGCATTATGAGGTCAAATACGGTTTCTTTGTTAAGGCCTAAGTTAAAGCCATTTCTTAATTTCTGGTTACCTATGATGCTTATTTATGCATATGAAACCCTATTAGGGTTATAATTGGCATGGCTATATGACTCGTTATCGAGTCTCATTGCATTTGTTTGCTTGTTCTAGGAGGAAACGGTGGTGCACGACGTTCGTTTAACGACGGTGCATGAAACATCATTTTCTTGCTTGGTGAGTATACTACTCACTTAAATGTTATAATGTGGCTTTGCTATATGTGGTTGTGTTGCCTTGAAGGCTTATTTGGATATTGTAATTGATTAAGGTGAGGGTGTACTTGACCGCCCTCACCCCTTTTGATAGTATCACTGATTGTCTACTGTTTCACTGTCTTACTGAACTTGATATATGAGTTATTGCATTCCATTTTATGGAAACTGATTTGGTGTTGTTTGGACGATGTCCAACGACCTTACTGTATCACTGAGCTCAACTCCGTTAGGTAGTCAATTGGATCGAGCCGGCGAGGGCTTGGTCGTGATAATTGACATGCCACGGGGACTGTACTGGGGAATCTTGTAGTAATGAGACTCTTGATTCCGGTAAACTCGAGTATTACCAAAAGCTACTGATTGGAGTGCGGGCCCGGTTGGGGTATGTTGGGTGGAAGGATTGGAAGTAAAGTGATGTCTACGGTTTGGTACTTTTAACATTGACGGAGGGTCAATGAGGTTGGATCAAGAATATAAGCGAGGAAATGGGCTCTTGAGAGCCGTCCGTATCCTTTCACTGATTTGATTTACTTCTTATTTGCATACTTGAACTGAACGGTTATGCTTTTGTGATCTTAGTTGTTATGGTGGTTGTATTCTCACTGGGCATTTAGCTCACCCCGTTTCTTTTGTTTTCCTTATAGGAATATGACTATTTTGGAATGAATTTTGTTAAATGGTTGCCGAATGAACTAGATGAATGCCTCTTTTGTATTGTATATAAAATGGGACCCTAAATGTAACATTAGGGCCGTTTTCACTTTTGTTTTGGCAACCCACATATGTAGTGACTTTTGTGTCACTTTTAAATGCCTTTGTGGCTTGTAAATGGTTAATGTTATGTTGTATATGTATTTCGATGTTTGGTTGGGATTCGGACGGGTCGGTTACTATTCATGGCCGACCCTGGACTTCATTTCTTTTATTCTGGGTTATTTTGCCCTTTTTCCTTGTTTGCGCGCATTATAAGTTTCCGAACGTGATAGATCGCTTTATACTGCATCGTTAGTCCTGACGAGAGTTGGGCAGGCAGTCCGCTAACCTCTTTGGTTCGCCTTAGGGGAAGGTGGGGCTGTCACAGGTGGTATCAGAGCCACGTCGCGTGGTCTCTGCGCGGAGTGAGACTGGGCCAAGGGGTGTTGTGGTCCTAATTTCCGGAATATGTCTAAGTGCTCGTTTGAGCGTAAGTTATGAACCGGGCATGTGATAAGTGTACGAATTATTATCATGGGACTCGAGGAAGATAGGTATATATGTCGGGTAGGAATCTTTAATAAGGATGATTTACTCTTGGGACCGGCCGGCTCGAGATGTGAATTATCTTAGACGAGATTCTTGCGCCCGGATACGAAAGATATGAAGGCCTAGGTTAGAAATGATTAGGTGAACTAGAAAGGCGATTCTATGGAACTTCGTGCGGTTTGTTCGGGTGGTTAAGCGTGATCGACCTTGATTAAGATATAAATGTTTGGACGAAGCCCTAGAAGGGGAAAAGCTTTTCGTGAGTTCTTTTGCACTTGTGACCTAGTTGTTCATAGTACTTTTTGAGGACCCTATTGTTTCATGCAATGACTTCGTATGTACTTGACTGACTGTTCCGTATAATTGCTTAACCTGGTTATGTGATCTATGTATACGTGTTATGTGTTTAAATGCTCTTTGCGGTAATTGTTTGAGTTACTTATTCTTGTTTCATTGTTCCTGTCTGGTGCTACGGAAAGGAGGATTAGGTGCCCTTTAACAGTATATTTATTTGGTGACCTAGATTGACTTAGATTGATGGAAGGCACTCGGAGTGGTCGAGGCCGTGGACGCAGAACTAGACAACCTACACCGGTTAGGGGTACGGGGAAAACCTCTACTGGACCCAATCTGGAACCGCAAGTAAACCCTAATGTGCAAATAGCTGCTGCTATGCAGCAAATGACAGACCTGCTTGCACAAGTAGTGCAGCAACAAGCCCAGAACCCAAACTTTAACCCTGGAAACCCCGGAAACCCTGGCCATCATATCGAGAGCGAAGATAGAGCTCTCGAACGTTTTCAAAAGTTCGCTCGGCCAAAGTTTGTTGGGGGACCCGACCCGGACGTTGCCGAGAGGTGGCTTGAAAAGATGGTTGACATATTTGCAGCCCTACACTACTCTGACGAACGGCAGGTGACTTTTGCCGTGTTCCAACTTGAGGGGGCAGCCCGTTCCTGGTGGAACGTAATTCGGCAGAAGTGGGAACGAGAACAGACACCTAGGACTTGGGTGAACTTCATCAGAGAGTTCAATGCGAAGTTTTTCCCTCCTCTAGTTCAGGAGAGGAAGGAAGACGAGTTCATTCGACTCCGCCAAGGAGCTCAAACTGTGGCGGAATATGAGAGCCAATTCACCCGCCTATCCAAATTTGCGCCCGAACTTATCATGACCGAGCAACGAAGAATACGGCGATTTGTCCAGGGCCTGAACGTAGAAATCCAGAAGGACCTCGCGGCAGCCCAAATTAACACCTTCAGCGAAGCAGTGGAGAAGGCACAACGAGTAGAGAATGCTAGGCTCCAGGTGAAAAACTTCCAGGCGAAAAAGAGGGGATTTCCTGGAAGTAGTTCGGGACAGGAGGATGAAAGTACCCCTCCCAAGTTTGGGCAGGGAACGGGAGGAGTACGGATGCCGGGAGTGTCACAAGAGAGCCTGTCAAGAGGAGGCTCGGCTTCTACAGCACGCGGACCCTGCGGGTATTGCGGAAAATTAAACCACTCGGAGGACAATTGCTGGAAGAAAGGAGGAAAATGCTTGCTCTGTGGGAGTGCCGAACATCAAATTGCTAACTGTCCAGCTCGCCTGCGCGAGCGGCAAGGGACTCTGCCACCAACTACTACCAACCCTGCCCAGCCGAAGAGGGACAAGGATGGATCGAAAGTGTCCTCTCGGGTGTACTTCTTAGAACAACATCAAGTCTTTGATCCATTAGAAGACGTGGAAGGTAATAATTTACTGAACCTGGCCAGTGAAGGGGTACAGATCTGTTAGCTAAGTATAATGCTCAATTTAATCCCGGTGTAGTCAATGATAAGGAATTTCGAGGACGAAATTCTTTTAAGGGGGAGAGAGTGTGAGAACCCGTAAATCCCTAATAATTTTCTTAGGGTTTTTCCCCATTTAAAGGCATAATTTTTGCATTTTCTGGCTTAGAAAAATTCTTCTGGTAAATTTTATGAGTAATTATAGTTTTTAGATGATTTTTCTAGTATTGTAGAGTTTTTGAAAAATTAAGGATAAATAACGGACGTGGGACCCACTAGTGTGAAAAGTTCGGAAAAATTCGTCCAATAAGGTTAATTTTCGGATACTGTGTTAAATTTATCGGGCGTTAAGAGATAAGTAGAGTGTGTGAAATGATTGATGTGGGAGGAAAAGAAAGATAAGATTGCATTTAAGAGGTGACAAGTGTCATCACTACATTGGCTAGGACTTATGACAACTATTCATGCTTTTTGACATTTTGACCAAGTTGTTAAATATCTTCAAAAATCACCAAAATTCACCATTTTCTTTCTCCTCCATGGCCGGCTCTCCCTTGGGCAAAGAAGAAAGAAATACTTCACCATTTTAGCTTCCATTTGGTTCAATCTTCCAAAAACAATTGCCTAGATTAGATTCTACTCCATAAAATCCTACCACTTGGTGCTAGTGAGTGCTTTAGTGAAGTTTTCTTGGAGAGCTAAGGTGGTCTACAACTTCCTCTCTCTTGTTTACTTGGTAAGTGATGCTAAACTTCCTCCTACACCTAATGATGCTTAAGTTATGCTTAGTAGTGGCTAAAGTGATGATATTTGGGATTTATTTTTGATTTGAAGTGATTTGGTGAAGTTTTTATTTTTTTGAAGAATTTTCTGGTTTAATATGAATGTGATGTTGTGGTCATCTATGATGGTTGATAATGAGGGGTAATGACTCATGTGGGTGTGAATTGGTGATAATAGCAACTAATTTTGGGTTTGGAGTGAATTGTGAAAAGTTAGGGTTTGATAACCCTTATTCTGTCCGGTTTTGGATCATAGGGTTAGAGGCCGAATTGGACTTTGCTCAAAACATGAAAGTTGTAGGTATTGATGTGTTTGAGGTGCCTGTAAAATTTCAGGTCATTTGGATTAGTGTAGAGTGAGATATGTCGATTTTACTGTTGCTGTTCTGGGTTGATCAGAATGCGAAAACTGTACTTGTAATTGGCCATTTTGACTGGAATTGCTTTGGATTTAGATGTTGGTATCTTCTGATGAAATGTATAGGGATGTCTTAGCTACCATATGCCTTTGGAATCAATGCATTTGGACCTGTATAGACCGAGTTATACTGATTACAGTTTTGTGTGATTTGTAAACCTGCAATTACGGTTCAGGTTGTGGTATTCTGCATTTTTGACCTAGTTGTGCTAAGATTTGGACTGAGTGGCCTTCTACATTGTTGTAGCCCTGTTTCATAGCTTCGAAACGGTGGGTCTTGCACCCCCATCCGATAACCGTAGTGAAAGTGGTGTCATTACCGCATTATGAGGTCAAATACGGTTTCTTTGTTAAGGCCTAAGTTAAAGCCATTTCTTAATTTCTGGTTACCTATGATGCTTATTTATGCATATGAAACCCTATTAGGGTTATAATTGGCATGGCTATATGACTCGTTATCGAGTCTCATTGCATTTGTTTGCTTGTTCTAGGAGGAAACGGTGGTGCACGACGTTCGTTTAACGACGGTGCATGAAACATCATTTTCTTGCTTGGTGAGTATACTACTCACTTAAATGTTATAATGTGGCTTTGCTATATGTGGTTGTGTTGCCTTGAAGGCTTATTTGGATATTGTAATTGATTAAGGTGAGGGTGTACTTGACCGCCCTCACCCCTTTTGATAGTATCACTGATTGTCTACTGTTTCACTGTCTTACTGAACTTGATATATGAGTTATTGCATTCCATTTTATGGAAACTGATTTGGTGTTGTTTGGACGATGTCCAACGACCTTACTGTATCACTGAGCTCAACTCCGTTAGGTAGTCAATTGGATCGAGCCGGCGAGGGCTTGGTCGTGATAATTGACATGCCACGGGGACTGTACTGGGGAATCTTGTAGTAATGAGACTCTTGATTCCGGTAAACTCGAGTATTACCAAAAGCTACTGATTGGAGTGCGGGCCCGGTTGGGGTATGTTGGGTGGAAGGATTGGAAGTAAAGTGATGTCTACGGTTTGGTACTTTTAACATTGACGGAGGGTCAATGAGGTTGGATCAAGAATATAAGCGAGGAAATGGGCTCTTGAGAGCCGTCCGTATCCTTTCACTGATTTGATTTACTTCTTATTTGCATACTTGAACTGAACGGTTATGCTTTTGTGATCTTAGTTGTTATGGTGGTTGTATTCTCACTGGGCATTTAGCTCACCCCGTTTCTTTTGTTTTCCTTACAGGAATATGACTATTTTGGAATGAATTTTGTTCAATGGTTGCGGAATGAACTAGATGAATGCCTCTTTTGTATTGTATATAAAATGGGACCCTAAATGTAACATTAGGGCCGTTTTCACTTTTGTTTTGGCAACCCACATATGTAGTGACTTTTGTGTCACTTTTAAATGCCTTTGTGGCTTGTAAATGGTTAATGTTATGTTGTATATGTATTTCGATGTTTGGTTGGGATTCGGACGGGTCGGTTACTATTCATGGCCGACCCTGGACTTCATTTCTTTTATTCTGGGTTATTTTGCCCTTTTTCCTTGTTTGCGCGCATTATAAGTTTCCGAACGTGATAGATCGCTTTATACTGCATCGTTAGTCCTGACGAGAGTTGGGCAGGCAGTCCGCTAACCTCTTTGGTTCGCCTTAGGGGAAGGTGGGGCTGTCACAGGTGGTATCAGAGCCACGTCGCGTGGTCTCTGCGCGGAGTGAGACTGGGCCAAGGGGTGTTGTGGTCCTAATTTCCGGAATATGTCTAAGTGCTCGTTTGAGCGTAAGTTATGAACCGGGCATGTGATAAGTGTACGAATTATTATCATGGGACTCGAGGAAGATAGGTATATATGTCGGTAGGAATCTTTAATAAGGATGATTTACTCTTGGGACCGGCCGGCTCGAGATGTGAATTATCTTAGACGAGATTCTTGCGCCCGGATACGAAAGATATGAAGGCCTAGGTTAGAAATGATTAGGTGAACTAGAAAGGCGATTCTATGGAACTTCGTGCGGTTTGTTCGGGTGGTTAAGCGTGATCGACCTTGATTAAGATATAAATGTTTGGACGAAGCCCTAGAAGGGGAAAAGCTTTTCGTGAGTTCTTTTGCACTTGTGACCTAGTTGTTCATAGTACTTTTTGAGGACCCTATTGTTTCATGCAATGACTTCGTATGTACTTGACTGACTGTTCCGTATAATTGCTTAACCTGGTTATGTGATCTATGTATACGTGTTATGTGTTTAAATGCTCTTTGCGGTAATTGTTTGAGTTACTTATTCTTGTTTCATTGTTCCTGTCTGGTGCTACGGAAAGGAGGATTAGGTGCCCTTTAACAGTATATTTATTTGGTGACCTAGATTGACTTAGATTGATGGAAGGCACTCGGAGTGGTCGAGGCCGTGGACGCAGAACTAGACAACCTACACCGGTTAGGGGTACGGGGAAAACCTCTACTGGACCCAATCTGGAACCGCAAGTAAACCCTAATGTGCAAATAGCTGCTGCTATGCAGCAAATGACAGACCTGCTTGCACAAGTAGTGCAGCAACAAGCCCAGAACCCAAACTTTAACCCTGGAAACCCCGGAAACCCTGGCCATCATATCGAGAGCGAAGATAGAGCTCTCGAACGTTTTCAAAAGTTCGCTCGGCCAAAGTTTGTTGGGGGACCCGACCCGGACGTTGCCGAGAGGTGGCTTGAAAAGATGGTTGACATATTTGCAGCCCTACACTACTCTGACGAACGGCAGGTGACTTTTGCCGTGTTCCAACTTGAGGGGGCAGCCCGTTCCTGGTGGAACGTAATTCGGCAGAAGTGGGAACGAGAACAGACACCTAGGACTTGGGTGAACTTCATCAGAGAGTTCAATGCGAAGTTTTTCCCTCCTCTAGTTCAGGAGAGGAAGGAAGACGAGTTCATTCGACTCCGCCAAGGAGCTCAAACTGTGGCGGAATATGAGAGCCAATTCACCCGCCTATCCAAATTTGCGCCCGAACTTATCATGACCGAGCAACGAAGAATACGGCGATTTGTCCAGGGCCTGAACGTAGAAATCCAGAAGGACCTCGCGGCAGCCCAAATTAACACCTTCAGCGAAGCAGTGGAGAAGGCACAACGAGTAGAGAATGCTAGGCTCCAGGTGAAAAACTTCCAGGCGAAAAAGAGGGGATTTCCTGGAAGTAGTTCGGGACAGGAGGATGAAAGTACCCCTCCCAAGTTTGGGCAGGGAACGGGAGGAGTACGGATGCCGGGAGTGTCACAAGAGAGCCTGTCAAGAGGAGGCTCGGCTTCTACAGCACGCGGACCCTGCGGGTATTGCGGAAAATTAAACCACTCGGAGGACAATTGCTGGAAGAAAGGAGGAAAATGCTTGCTCTGTGGGAGTGCCGAACATCAAATTGCTAACTGTCCAGCTCGCCTGCGCGAGCGGCAAGGGACTCTGCCACCAACTACTACCAACCCTGCCCAGCCGAAGAGGGACAAGGATGGATCGAAAGTGTCCTCTCGGGTGTACTTCTTAGAACAACATCAAGTCTTTGATCCATTAGAAGACGTGGAAGGTAATAATTTACTGAACCTGGCCAGTGAAGGGGTACAGATCTGTTAGCTAAGTATAATGCTCAATTTAATCCCGGTGTAGTCAATGATAAGGAATTTCGAGGACGAAATTCTTTTAAGGGGGAGAGAGTGTGAGAACCCGTAAATCCCTAATAATTTTCTTAGGGTTTTTCCCCATTTAAAGGCATAATTTTTGCATTTTCTGGCTTAGAAAAATTCTTCTGGTAAATTTTATGAGTAATTATAGTTTTTAGATGATTTTTCTAGTATTGTAGAGTTTTTGAAAAATTAAGGATAAATAACGGACGTGGGACCCACTAGTGTGAAAAGTTCGGAAAAATTCGGCCAATAAGGTTAATTTTCGGATACTGTGTTAAATTTATCGGGCGTTAAGAGATAAGTAGAGTGTGTGAAATGATTGATGTGGGAGGAAAAGAAAGATAAGATTGCATTTAAGAGGTGACAAGTGTCATCACTACATTGGCTAGGACTTATGACAACTATTCATGCTTTTTGACATTTTGACCAAGTTGTTAAATATCTTCAAAAATCACCAAAATTCACCATTTTCTTTCTCCTCCATGGCCGGCTCTCCCTTGGGCAAAGAAGAAAGAAATACTTCACCATTTTAGCTTCCATTTGGTTCAATCTTCCAAAAACAATTGCCTAGATTAGATTCTACTCCATAAAATCCTACCACTTGGTGCTAGTGAGTGCTTTAGTGAAGTTTTCTTGGAGAGCTAAGGTGGTCTACAACTTCCTCTCTCTTGTTTACTTGGTAAGTGATGCTAAACTTCCTCCTACACCTAATGATGCTTAAGTTATGCTTAGTAGTGGCTAAAGTGATGATATTTGGGATTTATTTTTGATTTGAAGTGATTTGGTGAAGTTTTTATTTTTTTGAAGAATTTTCTGGTTTAATATGAATGTGATGTTGTGGTCATCTATGATGGTTGATAATGAGGGGTAATGACTCATGTGGGTGTGAATTGGTGATAATAGCAACTAATTTTGGGTTTGGAGTGAATTGTGAAAAGTTAGGGTTTGATAACCCTTATTCTGTCCGGTTTTGGATCATAGGGTTAGAGGCCGAATTGGACTTTGCTCAAAACATGAAAGTTGTAGGTATTGATGTGTTTGAGGTGCCTGTAAAATTTCAGGTCATTTGGATTAGTGTAGAGTGAGATATGTCGATTTTACTGTTGCTGTTCTGGGTTGATCAGAATGCGAAAACTGTACTTGTAATTGGCCATTTTGACTGGAATTGCTTTGGATTTAGATGTTGGTATCTTCTGATGAAATGTATAGGGATGTCTTAGCTACCATATGCCTTTGGAATCAATGCATTTGGACCTGTATAGACCGAGTTATACTGATTACAGTTTTGTGTGATTTGTAAACCTGCAATTACGGTTCAGGTTGTGGTATTCTGCATTTTTGACCTAGTTGTGCTAAGATTTGGACTGAGTGGCCTTCTACATTGTTGTAGCCCTGTTTCATAGCTTCGAAACGGTGGGTCTTGCACCCCCATCCGATAACCGTAGTGAAAGTGGTGTCATTACCGCATTATGAGGTCAAATACGGTTTCTTTGTTAAGGCCTAAGTTAAAGCCATTTCTTAATTTCTGGTTACCTATGATGCTTATTTATGCATATGAAACCCTATTAGGGTTATAATTGGCATGGCTATATGACTCGTTATCGAGTCTCATTGCATTTGTTTGCTTGTTCTAGGAGGAAACGGTGGTGCACGACGTTCGTTTAACGACGGTGCATGAAACATCATTTTCTTGCTTGGTGAGTATACTACTCACTTAAATGTTATAATGTGGCTTTGCTATATGTGGTTGTGTTGCCTTGAAGGCTTATTTGGATATTGTAATTGATTAAGGTGAGGGTGTACTTGACCGCCCTCACCCCTTTTCATAGTATCACTGATTGTCTACTGTTTCACTGTCTTACTGAACTTGATATATGAGTTATTGCATTCCATTTTATGGAAACTGATTTGGTGTTGTTTGGACGATGTCCAACGACCTTACTGTATCACTGAGCTCAACTCCGTTAGGTAGTCAATTGGATCGAGCCGGCGAGGGCTTGGTCGTGATAATTGACATGCCACGGGGACTGTACTGGGGAATCTTGTAGTAATGAGACTCTTGATTCCGGTAAACTCGAGTATTACCAAAAGCTACTGATTGGAGTGCGGGCCCGGTTGGGGTATGTTGGGTGGAAGGATTGGAAGTAAAGTGATGTCTACGGTTTGGTACTTTTAACATTGACGGAGGGTCAATGAGGTTGGATCAAGAATATAAGCGAGGAAATGGGCTCTTGAGAGCCGTCCGTATCCTTTCACTGATTTGATTTACTTCTTATTTGCATACTTGAACTGAACGGTTATGCTTTTGTGATCTTAGTTGTTATGGTGGTTGTATTCTCACTGGGCATTTAGCTCACCCCGTTTCTTTTGTTTTCCTTACAGGAATATGACTATTTTGGAATGAATTTTGTTCAATGGTTGCGGAATGAACTAGATGAATGCCTCTTTTGTATTGTATATAAAATGGGACCCTAAATGTAACATTAGGGCCGTTTTCACTTTTGTTTTGGCAACCCACATATGTAGTGACTTTTGTGTCACTTTTAAATGCCTTTGTGGCTTGTAAATGGTTAATGTTATGTTGTATATGTATTTCGATGTTTGGTTGGGATTCGGACGGGTCGGTTACTATTCATGGCCGACCCTGGACTTCATTTCTTTTATTCTGGGTTATTTTGCCCTTTTTCCTTGTTTGCGCGCATTATAAGTTTCCGAACGTGATAGATCGCTTTATACTGCATCGTTAGTCCTGACGAGAGTTGGGCAGGCAGTCCGCTAACCTCTTTGGTTCGCCTTAGGGGAAGGTGGGGCTGTCACAGGTGGTATCAGAGCCACGTCGCGTGGTCTCTGCGCGGAGTGAGACTGGGCCAAGGGGTGTTGTGGTCCTAATTTCCGGAATATGTCTAAGTGCTCGTTTGAGCGTAAGTTATGAACCGGGCATGTGATAAGTGTACGAATTATTATCATGGGACTCGAGGAAGATAGGTATATATGTCGGTAGGAATCTTTAATAAGGATGATTTACTCTTGGGACCGGCCGGCTCGAGATGTGAATTATCTTAGACGAGATTCTTGCGCCCGGATACGAAAGATATGAAGGCCTAGGTTAGAAATGATTAGGTGAACTAGAAAGGCGATTCTATGGAACTTCGTGCGGTTTGTTCGGGTGGTTAAGCGTGATCGACCTTGATTAAGATATAAATGTTTGGACGAAGCCCTAGAAGGGGAAAAGCTTTTCGTGAGTTCTTTTGCACTTGTGACCTAGTTGTTCATAGTACTTTTTGAGGACCCTATTGTTTCATGCAATGACTTCGTATGTACTTGACTGACTGTTCCGTATAATTGCTTAACCTGGTTATGTGATCTATGTATACGTGTTATGTGTTTAAATGCTCTTTGCGGTAATTGTTTGAGTTACTTATTCTTGTTTCATTGTTCCTGTCTGGTGCTACGGAAAGGAGGATTAGGTGCC
This sequence comes from Coffea arabica, assembly GCF_036785885.1. Classification (NCBI taxonomy): domain Eukaryota; kingdom Viridiplantae; phylum Streptophyta; class Magnoliopsida; order Gentianales; family Rubiaceae; genus Coffea; species Coffea arabica. Next base: position 30,325,376 of record NC_092314.1, read on the forward strand.
CTTTAACAGTATATTTATTTGGTGACCTAGATTGACTTAGATTGATGGAAGGCACTCGGAGTGGTCGAGGCCGTGGACGCAGAACTAGACAACCTACACCGGTTAGGGGTACGGGGAAAACCTCTACTGGACCCAATCTGGAACCGCAAGTAAACCCTAATGTGCAAATAGCTGCTGCTATGCAGCAAATGACAGACCTGCTTGCACAAGTAGTGCAGCAACAAGCCCAGAACCCAAACTTTAACCCTGGAAACCCCGGAAACCCTGGCCATCATATCGAGAGCGAAGATAGAGCTCTCGAACGTTTTCAAAAGTTCGCTCGGCCAAAGTTTGTTGGGGGACCCGACCCGGACGTTGCCGAGAGGTGGCTTGAAAAGATGGTTGACATATTTGCAGCCCTACACTACTCTGACGAACGGCAGGTGACTTTTGCCGTGTTCCAACTTGAGGGGGCAGCCCGTTCCTGGTGGAACGTAATTCGGCAGAAGTGGGAACGAGAACAGACACCTAGGACTTGGGTGAACTTCATCAGAGAGTTCAATGCGAAGTTTTTCCCTCCTCTAGTTCAGGAGAGGAAGGAAGACGAGTTCATTCGACTCCGCCAAGGAGCTCAAACTGTGGCGGAATATGAGAGCCAATTCACCCGCCTATCCAAATTTGCGCCCGAACTTATCATGACCGAGCAACGAAGAATACGGCGATTTGTCCAGGGCCTGAACGTAGAAATCCAGAAGGACCTCGCGGCAGCCCAAATTAACACCTTCAGCGAAGCAGTGGAGAAGGCACAACGAGTAGAGAATGCTAGGCTCCAGGTGAAAAACTTCCAGGCGAAAAAGAGGGGATTTCCTGGAAGTAGTTCGGGACAGGAGGATGAAAGTACCCCTCCCAAGTTTGGGCAGGGAACGGGAGGAGTACGGATGCCGGGAGTGTCACAAGAGAGCCTGTCAAGAGGAGGCTCGGCTTCTACAGCACGCGGACCCTGCGGGTATTGCGGAAAATTAAACCACTCGGAGGACAATTGCTGGAAGAAAGGAGGAAAATGCTTGCTCTGTGGGAGTGCCGAACATCAAATTGCTAACTGTCCAGCTCGCCTGCGCGAGCGGCAAGGGACTCTGCCACCAACTACTACCAACCCTGCCCAGCCGAAGAGGGACAAGGATGGATCGAAAGTGTCCTCTCGGGTGTACTTCTTAGAACAACATCAAGTCTTTGATCCATTAGAAGACGTGGAAGGTAATAATTTACTGAACCTGGCCAGTGAAGGGGTACAGATCTGTTAGCTAAGTATAATGCTCAATTTAATCCCGGTGTAGTCAATGATAAGGAATTTCGAGGACGAAATTCTTTTAAGGGGGAGAGAGTGTGAGAACCCGTAAATCCCTAATAATTTTCTTAGGGTTTTTCCCCATTTAAAGGCATAATTTTTGCATTTTCTGGCTTAGAAAAATTCTTCTGGTAAATTTTATGAGTAATTATAGTTTTTAGATGATTTTTCTAGTATTGTAGAGTTTTTGAAAAATTAAGGATAAATAACGGACGTGGGACCCACTAGTGTGAAAAGTTCGGAAAAATTCGTCCAATAAGGTTAATTTTCGGATACTGTGTTAAATTTATCGGGCGTTAAGAGATAAGTAGAGTGTGTGAAATGATTGATGTGGGAGGAAAAGAAAGATAAGATTGCATTTAAGAGGTGACAAGTGTCATCACTACATTGGCTAGGACTTATGACAACTATTCATGCTTTTTGACATTTTGACCAAGTTGTTAAATATCTTCAAAAATCACCAAAATTCACCATTTTCTTTCTCCTCCATGGCCGGCTCTCCCTTGGGCAAAGAAGAAAGAAATACTTCACCATTTTAGCTTCCATTTGGTTCAATCTTCCAAAAACAATTGCCTAGATTAGATTCTACTCCATAAAATCCTACCACTTGGTGCTAGTGAGTGCTTTAGTGAAGTTTTCTTGGAGAGCTAAGGTGGTCTACAACTTCCTCTCTCTTGTTTACTTGGTAAGTGATGCTAAACTTCCTCCTACACCTAATGATGCTTAAGTTATGCTTAGTAGTGGCTAAAGTGATGATATTTGGGATTTATTTTTGATTTGAAGTGATTTGGTGAAGTTTTTATTTTTTTGAAGAATTTTCTGGTTTAATATGAATGTGATGTTGTGGTCATCTATGATGGTTGATAATGAGGGGTAATGACTCATGTGGGTGTGAATTGGTGATAATAGCAACTAATTTTGGGTTTGGAGTGAATTGTGAAAAGTTAGGGTTTGATAACCCTTATTCTGTCCGGTTTTGGATCATAGGGTTAGAGGCCGAATTGGACTTTGCTCAAAACATGAAAGTTGTCGGTATTGATGTGTTTGAGGTGCCTGTAAAATTTCAGGTCATTTGGATTAGTGTAGAGTGAGATATGTCGATTTTACTGTTGCTGTTCTGGGTTGATCAGAATGCGAAAACTGTACTTGTAATTGGCCATTTTGACTGGAATTGCTTTGGATTTGGATGTTGGTATCTTCTGATGAAATGTATAGGGATGTCTTAGCTACCATATGCCTTTGGAATCAATGCATTTGGACCTGTATAGACCGAGTTATACTGATTACAGTTTTGTGTGATTTGTAAACCTGCAATTACGGTTCAGGTTGTGGTATTCTGCATTTTTGACCTAGTTTTGCTAAGATTTGGACTGAGTGGCCTTCTACATTGTTGTAGCCCTGTTTCATAGCTTCGAAACGGTGGGTCTTGCACCCCCATCCGATAACCGTAGTGAAAGTGGTGTCATTACCGCATTATGAGGTCAAATACGGTTTCTTTGTTAAGGCCTAAGTTAAAGCCATTTCTTAATTTCTGGTTACCTATGATGCTTATTTATGCATATGAAACCCTATTAGGGTTATAATTGGCATGGCTATATGACTCGTTATCGAGTCTCATTGCATTTGTTTGCTTGTTCTAGGAGGAAACGGTGGTGCACGACGTTCGTTTAACGACGGTGCATGAAACATCATTTTCTTGCTTGGTGAGTATACTACTCACTTAAATGTTATAATGTGGCTTTGCTATATGTGGTTGTGTTGCCTTGAAGGCTTATTTGGATATTGTAATTGATTAAGGTGAGGGTGTACTTGACCGCCCTCACCCCTTTTCATAGTATCACTGATTGTCTACTGTTTCACTGTCTTACTGAACTTGATATATGAGTTATTGCATTCCATTTTATGGAAACTGATTTGGTGTTGTTTGGACGATGTCCAACGACCTTACTGTATCACTGAGCTCAACTCCGTTAGGTAGTCAATTGGATCGAGCCGGCGAGGGCTTGGTCGTGATAATTGACATGCCACGGGGACTGTACTGGGGAATCTTGTAGTAATGAGACTCTTGATTCCGGTAAACTCGAGTATTACCAAAAGCTACTGATTGGAGTGCGGGCCCGGTTGGGGTATGTTGGGTGGAAGGATTGGAAGTAAAGTGATGTCTACGGTTTGGTACTTTTAACATTGACGGAGGGTCAATGAGGTTGGATCAAGAATATAAGCGAGGAAATGGGCTCTTGAGAGCCGTCCGTATCCTTTCACTGATTTGATTTACTTCTTATTTGCATACTTGAACTGAACGGTTATGCTTTTGTGATCTTAGTTGTTATGGTGGTTGTATTCTCACTGGGCATTTAGCTCACCCCGTTTCTTTTGTTTTCCTTACAGGAATATGACTATTTTGGAATGAATTTTGTTAAATGGTTGCCGAATGAACTAGATGAATGCCTCTTTTGTATTGTATATAAAATGGGACCCTAAATGTAACATTAGGGCCGTTTTCACTTTTGTTTTGGCAACCCACATATGTAGTGACTTTTGTGTCACTTTTAAATGCCTTTGTGGCTTGTAAATGGTTAATGTTATGTTGTATATGTATTTCGATGTTTGGTTGGGATTCGGACGGGTCGGTTACTATTCATGGCCGACCCTGGACTTCATTTCTTTTATTCTGGGTTATTTTGCCCTTTTGCCTTGTTTGCGCGCATTATAAGTTTCCGAACGTGATAGATCGCTTTATACTGCATCGTTAGTCCGGACGAGAGCTGGGCAGGCAGTCCGCTAACCTCTTTGGTTCGCCTTAGGGGAAGGTGGGGCTGTCACAGGTGGTATCAGAGCCACGTCGCGTGGTCTCTGCGCGGAGTGAGACTGGGCCAAGGGGTGTTGTGGTCCTAATTTCCGGAATATGTCTAAGTGCTCGTTTGAGCGTAAGTTATGAACCGGGCATGTGATAAGTGTACGAATTATTATCATGGGACTCGAGGAAGATAGGTATATATGTCGGGTAGGAATCTTTAATAAGGATGATTTACTCTTGGGACCGGCCGGCTCGAGATGTGAATTATCTTAGACGAGATTCTTGCGCCCGGATACGAAAGATATGAAGGCCTAGGTTAGAAAGGATTAGGTGAACTAGAAAGGCGATTCTATGGAATTTCGTGCGGTTTGTTCGGGTGGTTAAGCGTGATCGACCTTGATTAAGATATAAATGTTTGGACGAAGCCCTAGAAGGGGAAAAGCTTTTCGTGAGTTCTTTTGCACTTGTGACCTAGTTGTTCATAGTACTTTTTGAGGACCCTATTGTTTCATGCAATGACTTCGTATGTACTTGACTGACTGTTCCGTATAATTGCTTAACCTGGTTATGTGATCTATGTATACGTGTTATGTGTTTAAATGCTCTTCGCGGTAATTGTTTGAGTTACTTATTCTTGTTTCATTGTTCCTGTCTGGTGCTACGGAAAGGAGGATTAGGTGCCCTTTAACAGTATATTTATTTGGTGACCTAGATTGACTTAGATTGATGGAAGGCACTCGGAGTGGTCGAGGCCGTGGACGCAGAACTAGACAACCTACACCGGTTAGGGGTATGGGGAAAACCTCTACTGGACCCAATCTGGAATCGCAAGTAAACCCTAATGTGCAAATAGCTGCTGCTATGCAGCAAATGACAGACCTGCTTGCACAAGTAGTACAGCAACAAGCCCAGAACCCAAACTTTAACCCTGGAAACCCCGGAAACCCTGGCCATCATATCGAGAGCGAAGATAGAGCTCTCGAACATTTTCAAAAGTTCGCTCGGCCAAAGTTTGTTGGGGGACCCGACCCGGACGTTGCCGAGAGGTGGCTTGAAAAGATGGTTGACATATTTGCAGCCCTACACTACTCTGACGAACGGCAGGTGACTTTTGCCGTGTTCCAGCTTGAGGGGGCAGCCCGTTCCTGGTGGAACGTGTCGCGCCCCATTTTTTGATAGAAAAATAAAATGGTTTAAAAAATGTATTTTTTGATTCAATTTGTGATTGGAAAATGAATTGTGATTTAAAAGAAAAATGGGTCTAAATGGGGGTTTGAAAATGCGACGATTTGACCCAAAATTATAGTTTAAAAAGGGTTTTTGAAAAAATGGGAGTCGCTACTTGGTAATGAGTTAAGGTGTACCAAGTCACCTAAAAAATGTATTTTTAAAGAAAAATAGGAAAAAGTAGTGAGAAACCCTTTTTAAACGACTCCTAATCTACGTAAACCAATGAAAAAGGTTCGGGAGTCACATTTGACAAAGGGGAAGGCAAGGATAAAATCCAAGGCACCCCTTTGACCTAGCCAAGGCTAGTTGCATGATTTAATCAAAGATTTTCTTGTTTTAACCAAAGAATTTATTACATTTGGATGCACTACATGAATGCAAAAAGAAGGAAAAAATGCAAACCTAAATTCTAAAATGTCTCTTGTAAGGTTTTTGGTCCCAACCACATGAATTGTGGCGGCCAATAAAGGAAAACCTTATAGAGGTCGATTAATGCAAATGATGGCTAAAGTGCAAGTGTGCAAGTGTATAAAAAGGTGAACGTGTGAAATTGTATGAAAAATCCAAGTGTTTGTGTGCAAGTGTATGAAAAGGTGCATGTGTGAAATTGTATGAAAAATCCAAGTGTTTGTGTGCAAGTGTATGAAATATAGTGATAAGTGCATATAGGTGTAATTAAGTGCAATTTTGTGAAGTAGAAATCAAATTGAACAATAAGGAAAGGAAAAAGTAATGAGAAAATGTGAATTGACAAAGTGAGTAAGTGAAAAATTGAGAATGAATGAACCTAAAGGAATGCATCATATCGGGTATGGGAATGACTCCTAACTTTTCGACTTCGATTTTCCCTTGATTAGAAGGCGAAACTAGCGTGCTAAGGCTATCGAGTAGCCACACTCGCTCGTTTCCCTTATCAGAAGGGGACACTCAAGCAAAATGAACCCTATAGCTAGCATGAGATGCAAAACCTAAAGTGAGGGGAAAGGGATTCGAGGAACATGCCCAATGATAAAACTAAAGAAAGTTGTATGATATGTGGTGAACAAGCAAATGATGCACTAATGAAAAGAAAGGAAAAAGCCTATTAGGTCTAGCGTTGGACTAGCCCTTTCTATGGATTTCTACTAGCATTGGACTAGTGGAAACGGAACAATGAACCACAACTAGCATTGGACTAGTGTGGTGACGAGAAAGGGGGCCACAACTAGCATTGGACTAGTGTGGTGACGTCCATTCATCCATCACATTCATTCATGACTATAAAAAGCGAGTAGACATGCGAATCACTTATAAACACGTAGCACATAACACTTAGCATGCTTGACTAGATGCAAAGACCTAATAAAGCGATTAAACACGTAGCAACGAAAGCAAGCAATGAACTTATTACATTTGCTAACTAAAACAAAGGGGGGGAAAGGGAAAATGGACAAGAAAGCTCACCAAGCCCTATCTATTACAAGCCAAGAGGTGTACACATACCCCATTTAAAAGAATAATTTAATAAAAGCAAGAATGAATGAAATAATGGAACTAAAGAATGGTAATGAAAGCAAATTAGGCATGCGATTCACACTTAGCACATTGGATCACATAGGAGAGACAAAAAAAAAGATAAAAGAAGTTATACCTTCCTTGAAATGGAGCTCTAATGGGGTGAAGTCACTTATTTACCCTCCAAAATAATAAACGAGTCAAGGCATCACTTTATTTAACAAATAATCATAAAATGGTAAGCTTGGAATTGAATCAATTGAATCATGTAAGCAACTCACATTCAAGAAGTCAAAAGAAGAAAGGACTTGATTGCACAAACGAACAAAGTTTGGAGGTCAAAATTAAAGAAAAATAAAGTTCAAGGACCTATTTGCAATTAAATTAAGGACCGAATTGAAAGAAGTTGAAAATGTCCAGGGCCACAGTACAATTAAGGAGAAATTCAGGGACTGATTTGCAAAATCGTTTTCTGATTTCTTAATGGACCAAACCATTGGGCCATTTTTCTTATTTGCTTAGGCCAAAACCTTTCAAGCCCAACCGAAAACCCAAGGTAAGGGAAGTAAGCCAATCTGCTATTTTGGCCCCAAAGATTAATCAACAAAACCGGTGGACTTCTACCCTTTGGCCCAAACCAAAACCCCAAAATCATGAACTAACCCACTTTCTTAAACCCAAACAACAAAAAAAACTCTTAGCCCACATCATTTGTTTTATTGAACCCAACATGATAAAATCAAATAAAATTATTAAACCTCAATTATAACCTACAAACAAGAATTAATCTATCCAAACAAATCACATAAAATATGCAAACAGAGGATTAAACTTAAAAGGGTAAAAATTAGTTTAATTTTCCAGATTTTGGGCCACAATGAAATTAAACAGAAATTGAAGGGTTAAATCGCAATTTTCAGAAATTAATGCTTCATGCCTCGCATAGGCTTTCTTCTTCGACGCAAATAAGAGAAAAAGTTTCTGCAACTTCTGATACTTCTCAAATCCACAACACTCAAACATAGCATCTCATCATGCAAATGACGACAATGGGAGGAATCAACTTCGGAAATCATGATTTTCTTTCCCTCTGTTCGACTAGCGAATGCTCAAGTTCTGGCCAGCTTTGCACTGGCCAGAACTCTTCTCGATTGCATACAGAAATTACATACAAATCTCCTTTTTGGTTCAAATTTCTGGTTCAGGCATTTCATCAAACAGGTAAGGGGCATTAAAATTTCATCAAATTTTTTGCTCAATTGGGGTTCTAATCAGCCCCAAAGTTTATCAGCAACATAGAAAACAGTCCAATTAACACACATAACATGCGTATTCAAACATCACGAACAAACAAAAGGAAAATCGCAACAAATCTCGGGAGCATGCTTCGAAGGCTTGGACAGAACTCGAAAATTTTTAAAGGAAAAGAACAGCTTACCTGCTCCTGTTTGGTAAAAATTTCACAGGCGGTGGTTCTGGCAGTTCTTCCGACGGACTCCCTTGTTTTCCTTCTGTTTTCTTTCTTTTTGCTCTTGATCAAGAATCAGCCACCACTGTCAATCCTTCTTATCTATGCTTTCTCTACCTCCCCTGCCTTCCCTCCGTTTCTGTTCGGACAAAACCCTTTCTCACTGGCCTTTCTTCCTGATTTCTGTTCACCGAAGCCCCTTCAATTTTCCTTTTTACTTTGCAGAAACTTTCTCAAACTTCCCTTCTGGTTTACTCCTCTGGAAAATCCCCTCTGTTTTTCTGGAGCTTGGTGTCGGCGGCGATGGCAAGGGATGGGAAGTCGGCAGTGGGCATGGTGGTCTGATGATGAAGGTGGGGGTGGTGTCAAATCGAAGGCTCCAGAGGCGGAGCTCGCCGTCCCACAGCTGAAGTCGACTGAAATGCTCTTGCAAGCAAAGGCGGTAGTGATTGGAAATTTCTCTCCTTTTCGATCGTTCAAGCTGAAATCCCCTCTTTTCTTTCAAGCTCCGTCGCCGCTCTTTTTCTTTCTCTGTTTTTTAGCTCCCCTCTGATCGTTTTTCTCCCTAATGCAACCCCCCCCTTCCGTTTCTATTTCCTGCTTTTGTTTTTGAGCTGCCGCCTCTCTTTTTCTTTTCGTTCGCGGCCTCCTCTGTCTCTCTCCTTTAGTACCCGAAAATCCTCCCCATTTCTCCTCTGATTTTTCCCTTTGCTTCCCGACGGTTTCTTCCTTGCTAATCCCCTGTCCGCCGCTCTTTTTTCTTTTTTTTCTTCTTACCCTCCTCCTAAGCTAAACAAGTGTCCCCCTAAATGTTGTGTTGTCAAAATAAGCAAAGGGACACTTGTCCCCAAATTCCTTAACCACTTGTCCAATGATTGTTTTGTACACTTGTTCAACATACACATTTTCACCTATTTTGCCACTTTCATTTTTCTTTAAAAATCGATTAAAAATAAATTAACAATTTTCGAACCAAATTTAAGAGAATTAAGGCCACTTTTAATATCTTACAAAAAATGAAAATGATGAATCTAACCCAATTAAAAATTTAAAATAAAAATAAATAATAAATAAATAAATAATAAATGATAAAGAAAAATGAAATTACAAATAATCAAAATTTGGTGTCTACAGAACGTAATTCGGCAGAAGTGGGAACGAGAACAGACACCTAGGACTTGGGTGAACTTCATCAGAGAGTTCAATGCGAAGTTTTTCCCTCCTCTAGTTCAGGAGAGGAAGGAAGACGAGTTCATTCGACTCCGCCAAGGAGCTCAAACTGTGGCGGAATATGAGAGCCAATTCACCCGCCTATCCAAATTTGCGCCCGAACTTATCATGACCGAGCAACGAAGAATACGGCGATTTGTCCAGGGCCTGAACGTAGAAATCCAGAAGGACCTCGCGGCAGCCCAAATTAACACCTTCAGCGAAGCAGTGGAGAAAGCACAACGAGTAGAGAATGCTAGGCTCCAGGTGAAAAACTTCCAGGCGAAAAAGAGGGGATTTCCTGGAAGTAGTTCGGGACAGGAGGATGAAAGTACCCCTCCCAAGTTTGGGCAGGGAACGGGAGGAGTACGGATGCCGAGAGTGTCACAAGAGAGCCTGTCAAGAGGAGGCTCGGCTTCTACAGCACGCGGACCCTGCGGGTATTGCGGAAAATTAAACCACTCGGAGGACAATTGCTGGAAGAAAGGAGGAAAATGCTTGCTCTGTGGGAGTGCCGAACATCAAATTGCTAACTGTCCAGCTCGCCTGCGCGAGCGGCAAGGGACTCTGCCACCAACTACTACCAACCCTGCCCAGCCGAAGAGGGACAAGGATGGATCGAAAGTGTCCTCTCGGGTGTACTTCTTAGAACAACATCAAGTCTTTGATCCATTAGAAGACGTGGAAGGTAATAATTTACTGAACCTGGCCAGTGAAGGGGTACAGATCTGTTAGCTAAGTATAATGCTCAATTTAATCCCGGTGTAGTCAATGATAAGGAATTTCGAGGACGAAATTCTTTTAAGGGGGAGAGAGTGTGAGAACCCGTAAATCCCTAATAATTTTCTTAGGGTTTTTCCCCATTTAAAGGCATAATTTTTGCATTTTCTGGCTTAGAAAAATTCTTCTGGTAAATTTTATGAGTAATTATAGTTTTTAGATGATTTTTCTAGTATTGTAGAGTTTTTGAAAAATTAAGGATAAATAACGGACGTGGGACCCACTAGTGTGAAAAGTTCGGAAAAATTCGGCCAATAAGGTTAATTTTCGGATACTGTGTTAAATTTATCGGGCGTTAAGAGATAAGTAGAGTGTGTGAAATGATTGATGTGGGAGGAAAAGAAAGATAAGATTGCATTTAAGAGGTGACAAGTGTCATCACTACATTGGCTAGGACTTATGACAACTATTCATGCTTTTTGACATTTTGACCAAGTTGTTAAATATCTTCAAAAATCACCAAAATTCACCATTTTCTTTCTCCTCCATGGCCGGCTCTCCCTTGGGCAAAGAAGAAAGAAATACTTCACCATTTTAGCTTCCATTTGGTTCAATCTTCCAAAAACAATTGCCTAGATTAGATTCTACTCCATAAAATCCTACCACTTGGTGCTAGTGAGTGCTTTAGTGAAGTTTTCTTGGAGAGCTAAGGTGGTCTACAACTTCCTCTCTCTTGTTTACTTGGTAAGTGATGCTAAACTTCCTCCTACACCTAATGATGCTTAAGTTATGCTTAGTAGTGGCTAAAGTGATGATATTTGGGATTTATTTTTGATTTGAAGTGATTTGGTGAAGTTTTTATTTTTTTGAAGAATTTTCTGGTTTAATATGAATGTGATGTTGTGGTCATCTATGATGGTTGATAATGAGGGGTAATGACTCATGTGGGTGTGAATTGGTGATAATAGCAACTAATTTTGGGTTTGGAGTGAATTGTGAAAAGTTAGGGTTTGATAACTCTTATTCTGTCCGGTTTTGGATCATAGGGTTAGAGGCCGAATTGGACTTTGCTCAAAACATGAAAGTTGTGGGTATTGATGTGTTTGAGGTGCCTGTAAAATTTCAGGTCATTTGGATTAGTGTAGAGTGAGATATGACGATTTTACTGTTGCTGTTCTGGGTTGATCAGAATGCGAAAACTGTACTTGTAATTGGCCATTTTGACTGGAATTGCTTTGGATTTGGATGTTGGTGTCTTGTGATGAAATGTATAGGGATGTCTTAGCTACCATATGCCTTTGGAATCAATGCATTTGGACCTGTATAGACCGAGTTATACTGATTACAGTTTTGTGTGATTTGTAAACCTGCAATTACGGTTCAGGTTGTGGTATTCTGCATTTTTGACCTAGTTTTGCTAAGATTTGGACTGAGTGGCCTTCTACATTGTTGTAGCCCTGTTTCATAGCTTCGAAACGGTGGGTCTTGCACCCCCATCCGATAACCGTAGTGAAAGTGGTGTCATTACCGCATTATGAGGTCAAATACGGTTTCTTTGTTTAGGCCTAAGTTAAAGCCATTTCTTAATTTCTGGTTACCTATGATGCTTATTTATGCATATGAAACCCTATTAGGGTTATAATTGGCATGGCTATATGACTCGTTATCGAGTCTCATTGCATTTGTTTGTTTGTTCTAGGAGGAAACGGTGGTGCACGACGTTCGTTTAACGACGGTGCATGAAACATCATTTTCTTGCTTGGTGAGTATACTACTCACTTAAATGTTATAATGTGGCTTTGCTATATGTGGTTGTGTTGCCTTGAAGGCTTATTTGGATATTGTAATTGATTAAGGTGAGGGTGTACTTGACCGCCCTCACCCCTTTTGATAGTATCACTGATTGTCTACTGTTTCACTGTCTTACTGAACTTGATATATGAGTTATTGCATTCCATTTTATGGAAACTGATTTGGTGTTGTTTGGACGATGTCCAACGACCTTACTGTATCACTGAGCTCAACTCCGTTAGGTAGTCAATTGGATCGAGCCGGCGAGGGCTTGGTCGTGATAATTGACATGCCACGGCGACTGTACTGGGGAATCTTGTAGTAATGAGACTCTTGATTCCGGTAAACTCGAGTATTACCAAAAGCTACTGATTGGAGTGCGGGCCCGGTTGGGGTATGTTGGGTGGAAGGATTGGAAGTAAAGTGATGTCTACGGTTTGGTACTTTTAACATTCACGGAGGGTCAATGAGGTTGGATCAAGAATATAAGCGAGGAAATGGGCTCTTGAGAGCCGTCCGTATCCTTTCACTGATTTGATTTACTTCTTATTTGCATACTTGAACTGAACGGTTATGCTTTTGTGATCTTAGTTGTTATGGTGGTTGTATTCTCACTGGGCATTTAGCTCACCCCGTTTCTTTTGTTTTCCTTATAGGAATATGACTATTTTGGAATGAATTTTGTTAAATGGTTGCCGAATGAACTAGATGAATGCCTCTTTTGTATTGTATATAAAATGGGACCCTAAATGTAACATTAGGGCCGTTTTCACTTTTGTTTTGGCAACCCACATATGTAGTGACTTTTGTGTCACTTTTAAATGCCTTTGTGGCTTGTAAATGGTTAATGTTATGTTGTATATGTATTTCGATGTTTGGTTGGGATTCGGACGGGTCGGTTACTATTCATGGCCGACCCTGGACTTCATTTCTTTTATTCTGGGTTATTTTGCCCTTTTGCCTTGTTTGCGCGCATTATAAGTTTCCGAACGTGATAGATCGCTTTATACTGCATCGTTAGTCCGGACGAGAGCTGGGCAGGCAGTCCGCTAACCTCTTTGGTTCGCCTTAGGGGAAGGTGGGTCTGTCACAGGTGGTATCAGAGCCACGTCGCGTGGTCTCTGCGCGGAGTGAGACTGGGCCAAGGGGTGTTGTGGTCCTAATTTCCGGAATATGTCTAAGTGCTCGTTTGAGCGTAAGTTATGAACCGGGCATGTGATAAGTGTACGAATTATTATCATGGGACTCGAGGAAGATAGGTATATATGTCGGGTAGGAATCTTTAATAAGGATGATTTACTCTTGGGACCGGCCGGCTCGAGATGTGAATTATCTTAGACGAGATTCTTGCGCCCGGATACGAAAGATATGAAGGCCTAGGTTAGAAAGGATTAGGTGAACTAGAAAGGCGATTCTATGGAATTTCGTGCGGTTTGTTCAGGTGGTTAAGCGTGATCGACCTTGATTAAGATATAAATGTTTGGACGAAGCCCTAGAAGGGGAAAAGCTTTTCGTGAGTTCTTTTGCACTTGTGACCTAGTTGTTCATAGTACTTTTTGAGGACCCTATTGTTTCATGCAATGACTTCGTATGTACTTGACTGACTGTTCCGTATAATTGCTTAACCTGGTTATGTGATCTATGTATACGTGTTATGTGTTTAAATGCTCTTCGCGGTAATTGTTTGAGTTACTTATTCTTGTTTCATTGTTCCTGTCTGGTGCTACGGAAAGGAGGATTAGGTGCCCTTTAACAGTATATTTATTTGGTGACCTAGATTGACTTAGATTGATGGAAGGCACTCGGAGTGGTCGAGGCCGTGGACGCAGAACTAGACAACCTACACCGGTTAGGGGTATGGGGAAAACCTCTACTGGACCCAATCTGGAATCGCAAGTAAACCCTAATGTGCAAATAGCTGCTGCTATGCAGCAAATGACAGACCTGCTTGCACAAGTAGTACAGCAACAAGCCCAGAACCCAAACTTTAACCCTGGAAACCCCGGAAACCCTGGCCATCATATCGAGAGCGAAGATAGAGCTCTCGAACATTTTCAAAAGTTCGCTCGGCCAAAGTTTGTTGGGGGACCCGACCCGGACGTTGCCGAGAGGTGGCTTGAAAAGATGGTTGACATATTTGCAGCCCTACACTACTCTGACGAACGGCAGGTGACTTTTGCCGTGTTCCAGCTTGAGGGGGCAGCCCGTTCCTGGTGGAACGTGTCGCGCCCCATTTTTTGATAGAAAAATAAAATGGTTTAAAAAATGTATTTTTTGATTCAATTTGTGATTGGAAAATGAATTGTGATTTAAAAGAAAAATGGGTCTAAATGGGGGTTTGAAAATGCGACGATTTGACCCAAAATTATAGTTTAAAAAGGGTTTTTGAAAAAATGGGAGTCGCTACTTGGTAATGAGTTAAGGTGTACCAAGTCACCTAAAAAATGTATTTTTAAAGAAAAATAGGAAAAAGTAGTGAGAAACCCTTTTTAAACGACTCCTAATCTACGTAAACCAATGAAAAAGGTTCGGGAGTCACATTTGACAAAGGGGAAGGCAAGGATAAAATCCAAGGCACCCCTTTGACCTAGCCAAGGCTAGTTGCATGATTTAATCAAAGATTTTCTTGTTTTAACCAAAGAATTTATTACATTTGGATGCACTACATGAATGCAAAAAGAAGGAAAAAATGCAAACCTAAATTCTAAAATGTCTCTTGTAAGGTTTTTGGTCCCAACCACATGAATTGTGGCGGCCAATAAAGGAAAACCTTATAGAGGTCGATTAATGCAAATGATGGCTAAAGTGCAAGTGTGCAAGTGTATAAAAAGGTGAACGTGTGAAATTGTATGAAAAATCCAAGTGTTTGTGTGCAAGTGTATGAAAAGGTGCATGTGTGAAATTGTATGAAAAATCCAAGTGTTTGTGTGCAAGTGTATGAAATATAGTGATAAGTGCATATAGGTGTAATTAAGTGCAATTTTGTGAAGTAGAAATCAAATTGAACAATAAGGAAAGGAAAAAGTAATGAGAAAATGTGAATTGACAAAGTGAGTAAGTGAAAAATTGAGAATGAATGAACCTAAAGGAATGCATCATATCGGGTATGGGAATGACTCCTAACTTTTCGACTTCGATTTTCCCTTGATTAGAAGGCGAAACTAGCGTGCTAAGGCTATCGAGTAGCCACACTCGCTCGTTTCCCTTATCAGAAGGGGACACTCAAGCAAAATGAACCCTATAGCTAGCATGAGATGCAAAACCTAAAGTGAGGGGAAAGGGATTCGAGGAACATGCCCAATGATAAAACTAAAGAAAGTTGTATGATATGTGGTGAACAAGCAAATGATGCACTAATGAAAAGAAAGGAAAAAGCCTATTAGGTCTAGCGTTGGACTAGCCCTTTCTATGGATTTCTACTAGCATTGGACTAGTGGAAACGGAACAATGAACCACAACTAGCATTGGACTAGTGTGGTGACGAGAAAGGGGGCCACAACTAGCATTGGACTAGTGTGGTGACGTCCATTCATCCATCACATTCATTCATGACTATAAAAAGCGAGTAGACATGCGAATCACTTATAAACACGTAGCACATAACACTTAGCATGCTTGACTAGATGCAAAGACCTAATAAAGCGATTAAACACGTAGCAACGAAAGCAAGCAATGAACTTATTACATTTGCTAACTAAAACAAAGGGGGGGAAAGGGAAAATGGACAAGAAAGCTCACCAAGCCCTATCTATTACAAGCCAAGAGGTGTACACATACCCCATTTAAAAGAATAATTTAATAAAAGCAAGAATGAATGAAATAATGGAACTAAAGAATGGTAATGAAAGCAAATTAGGCATGCGATTCACACTTAGCACATTGGATCACATAGGAGAGACAAAAAAAAAGATAAAAGAAGTTATACCTTCCTTGAAATGGAGCTCTAATGGGGTGAAGTCACTTATTTACCCTCCAAAATAATAAACGAGTCAAGGCATCACTTTATTTAACAAATAATCATAAAATGGTAAGCTTGGAATTGAATCAATTGAATCATGTAAGCAACTCACATTCAAGAAGTCAAAAGAAGAAAGGACTTGATTGCACAAACGAACAAAGTTTGGAGGTCAAAATTAAAGAAAAATAAAGTTCAAGGACCTATTTGCAATTAAATTAAGGACCGAATTGAAAGAAGTTGAAAATGTCCAGGGCCACAGTACAATTAAGGAGAAATTCAGGGACTGATTTGCAAAATCGTTTTCTGATTTCTTAATGGACCAAACCATTGGGCCATTTTTCTTATTTGCTTAGGCCAAAACCTTTCAAGCCCAACCGAAAACCCAAGGTAAGGGAAGTAAGCCAATCTGCTATTTTGGCCCCAAAGATTAATCAACAAAACCGGTGGACTTCTACCCTTTGGCCCAAACCAAAACCCCAAAATCATGAACTAACCCACTTTCTTAAACCCAAACAACAAAAAAAACTCTTAGCCCACATCATTTGTTTTATTGAACCCAACATGATAAAATCAAATAAAATTATTAAACCTCAATTATAACCTACAAACAAGAATTAATCTATCCAAACAAATCACATAAAATATGCAAACAGAGGATTAAACTTAAAAGGGTAAAAATTAGTTTAATTTTCCAGATTTTGGGCCACAATGAAATTAAACAGAAATTGAAGGGTTAAATCGCAATTTTCAGAAATTAATGCTTCATGCCTCGCATAGGCTTTCTTCTTCGACGCAAATAAGAGAAAAAGTTTCTGCAACTTCTGATACTTCTCAAATCCACAACACTCAAACATAGCATCTCATCATGCAAATGACGACAATGGGAGGAATCAACTTCGGAAATCATGATTTTCTTTCCCTCTGTTCGACTAGCGAATGCTCAAGTTCTGGCCAGCTTTGCACTGGCCAGAACTCTTCTCGATTGCATACAGAAATTACATACAAATCTCCTTTTTGGTTCAAATTTCTGGTTCAGGCATTTCATCAAACAGGTAAGGGGCATTAAAATTTCATCAAATTTTTTGCTCAATTGGGGTTCTAATCAGCCCCAAAGTTTATCAGCAACATAGAAAACAGTCCAATTAACACACATAACATGCGTATTCAAACATCACGAACAAACAAAAGGAAAATCGCAACAAATCTCGGGAGCATGCTTCGAAGGCTTGGACAGAACTCGAAAATTTTTAAAGGAAAAGAACAGCTTACCTGCTCCTGTTTGGTAAAAATTTCACAGGCGGTGGTTCTGGCAGTTCTTCCGACGGACTCCCTTGTTTTCCTTCTGTTTTCTTTCTTTTTGCTCTTGATCAAGAATCAGCCACCACTGTCAATCCTTCTTATCTATGCTTTCTCTACCTCCCCTGCCTTCCCTCCGTTTCTGTTCGGACAAAACCCTTTCTCACTGGCCTTTCTTCCTGATTTCTGTTCACCGAAGCCCCTTCAATTTTCCTTTTTACTTTGCAGAAACTTTCTCAAACTTCCCTTCTGGTTTACTCCTCTGGAAAATCCCCTCTGTTTTTCTGGAGCTTGGTGTCGGCGGCGATGGCAAGGGATGGGAAGTCGGCAGTGGGCATGGTGGTCTGATGATGAAGGTGGGGGTGGTGTCAAATCGAAGGCTCCAGAGGCGGAGCTCGCCGTCCCACAGCTGAAGTCGACTGAAATGCTCTTGCAAGCAAAGGCGGTAGTGATTGGAAATTTCTCTCCTTTTCGATCGTTCAAGCTGAAATCCCCTCTTTTCTTTCAAGCTCCGTCGCCGCTCTTTTTCTTTCTCTGTTTTTTAGCTCCCCTCTGATCGTTTTTCTCCCTAATGCAACCCCCCCCTTCCGTTTCTATTTCCTGCTTTTGTTTTTGAGCTGCCGCCTCTCTTTTTCTTTTCGTTCGCGGCCTCCTCTGTCTCTCTCCTTTAGTACCCGAAAATCCTCCCCATTTCTCCTCTGATTTTTCCCTTTGCTTCCCGACGGTTTCTTCCTTGCTAATCCCCTGTCCGCCGCTCTTTTTTCTTTTTTTTCTTCTTACCCTCCTCCTAAGCTAAACAAGTGTCCCCCTAAATGTTGTGTTGTCAAAATAAGCAAAGGGACACTTGTCCCCAAATTCCTTAACCACTTGTCCAATGATTGTTTTGTACACTTGTTCAACATACACATTTTCACCTATTTTGCCACTTTCATTTTTCTTTAAAAATCGATTAAAAATAAATTAACAATTTTCGAACCAAATTTAAGAGAATTAAGGCCACTTTTAATATCTTACAAAAAATGAAAATGATGAATCTAACCCAATTAAAAATTTAAAATAAAAATAAATAATAAATAAATAAATAATAAATGATAAAGAAAAATGAAATTACAAATAATCAAAATTTGGTGTCTACAGAACGTAATTCGGCAGAAGTGGGAACGAGAACAGACACCTAGGACTTGGGTGAACTTCATCAGAGAGTTCAATGCGAAGTTTTTCCCTCCTCTAGTTCAGGAGAGGAAGGAAGACGAGTTCATTCGACTCCGCCAAGGAGCTCAAACTGTGGCGGAATATGAGAGCCAATTCACCCGCCTATCCAAATTTGCGCCCGAACTTATCATGACCGAGCAACGAAGAATACGGCGATTTGTCCAGGGCCTGAACGTAGAAATCCAGAAGGACCTCGCGGCAGCCCAAATTAACACCTTCAGCGAAGCAGTGGAGAAAGCACAACGAGTAGAGAATGCTAGGCTCCAGGTGAAAAACTTCCAGGCGAAAAAGAGGGGATTTCCTGGAAGTAGTTCGGGACAGGAGGATGAAAGTACCCCTCCCAAGTTTGGGCAGGGAACGGGAGGAGTACGGATGCCGAGAGTGTCACAAGAGAGCCTGTCAAGAGGAGGCTCGGCTTCTACAGCACGCGGACCCTGCGGGTATTGCGGAAAATTAAACCACTCGGAGGACAATTGCTGGAAGAAAGGAGGAAAATGCTTGCTCTGTGGGAGTGCCGAACATCAAATTGCTAACTGTCCAGCTCGCCTGCGCGAGCGGCAAGGGACTCTGCCACCAACTACTACCAACCCTGCCCAGCCGAAGAGGGACAAGGATGGATCGAAAGTGTCCTCTCGGGTGTACTTCTTAGAACAACATCAAGTCTTTGATCCATTAGAAGACGTGGAAGGTAATAATTTACTGAACCTGGCCAGTGAAGGGGTACAGATCTGTTAGCTAAGTATAATGCTCAATTTAATCCCGGTGTAGTCAATGATAAGGAATTTCGAGGACGAAATTCTTTTAAGGGGGAGAGAGTGTGAGAACCCGTAAATCCCTAATAATTTTCTTAGGGTTTTTCCCCATTTAAAGGCATAATTTTTGCATTTTCTGGCTTAGAAAAATTCTTCTGGTAAATTTTATGAGTAATTATAGTTTTTAGATGATTTTTCTAGTATTGTAGAGTTTTTGAAAAATTAAGGATAAATAACGGACGTGGGACCCACTAGTGTGAAAAGTTCGGAAAAATTCGGCCAATAAGGTTAATTTTCGGATACTGTGTTAAATTTATCGGGCGTTAAGAGATAAGTAGAGTGTGTGAAATGATTGATGTGGGAGGAAAAGAAAGATAAGATTGCATTTAAGAGGTGACAAGTGTCATCACTACATTGGCTAGGACTTATGACAACTATTCATGCTTTTTGACATTTTGACCAAGTTGTTAAATATCTTCAAAAATCACCAAAATTCACCATTTTCTTTCTCCTCCATGGCCGGCTCTCCCTTGGGCAAAGAAGAAAGAAATACTTCACCATTTTAGCTTCCATTTGGTTCAATCTTCCAAAAACAATTGCCTAGATTAGATTCTACTCCATAAAATCCTACCACTTGGTGCTAGTGAGTGCTTTAGTGAAGTTTTCTTGGAGAGCTAAGGTGGTCTACAACTTCCTCTCTCTTGTTTACTTGGTAAGTGATGCTAAACTTCCTCCTACACCTAATGATGCTTAAGTTATGCTTAGTAGTGGCTAAAGTGATGATATTTGGGATTTATTTTTGATTTGAAGTGATTTGGTGAAGTTTTTATTTTTTTGAAGAATTTTCTGGTTTAATATGAATGTGATGTTGTGGTCATCTATGATGGTTGATAATGAGGGGTAATGACTCATGTGGGTGTGAATTGGTGATAATAGCAACTAATTTTGGGTTTGGAGTGAATTGTGAAAAGTTAGGGTTTGATAACTCTTATTCTGTCCGGTTTTGGATCATAGGGTTAGAGGCCGAATTGGACTTTGCTCAAAACATGAAAGTTGTGGGTATTGATGTGTTTGAGGTGCCTGTAAAATTTCAGGTCATTTGGATTAGTGTAGAGTGAGATATGACGATTTTACTGTTGCTGTTCTGGGTTGATCAGAATGCGAAAACTGTACTTGTAATTGGCCATTTTGACTGGAATTGCTTTGGATTTGGATGTTGGTGTCTTGTGATGAAATGTATAGGGATGTCTTAGCTACCATATGCCTTTGGAATCAATGCATTTGGACCTGTATAGACCGAGTTATACTGATTACAGTTTTGTGTGATTTGTAAACCTGCAATTACGGTTCAGGTTGTGGTATTCTGCATTTTTGACCTAGTTTTGCTAAGAGTTGGACTGAGTGGCCTTCTACATTGTTGTAGCCCTGTTTCATAGCTTCGAAACGGTGGGTCTTGCACCCCCATCCGATAACCGTAGTGAAAGTGGTGTCATTACCGCATTATGAGGTCAAATACGGTTTCTTTGTTAAGGCCTAAGTTAAAGCCATTTCTTAATTTCTGGTTACCTATGATGCTTATTTATGCATATGAAACCCTATTAGGGTTATAATTGGCATGACTATATGACTCGTTATCGAGTCTCATTGCATTTGTTTGTTTGTTCTAGGAGGAAACGGTGGTGCACGACGTTCGTTTAACGACGGTGCATGAAACATCATTTTCTTGCTTGGTGAGTATACTACTCACTTAAATGTTATAATGTGGCTTTGCTATATGTGGTTGTGTTGCCTTGAAGGCTTATTTGGATATTGTAATTGATTAAGGTGAGGGTGTACTTGACCGCCCTCACCCCTTTTGATAGTATCACTGATTGTCTACTGTTTCACTGTCTTACTGAACTTGATATATGAGTTATTGCATTCCATTTTATGGAAACTGATTTGGTGTTGTTTGGACGATGTCCAACGACCTTACTGTATCACTGAGCTCAACTCCGTTAGGTAGTCAATTGGATCGAGCCGGCGAGGGCTTGGTCGTGATAATTGACATGCCACGGGGACTGTACTGGGGAATCTTGTAGTAATGAGACTCTTGATTCCGGTAAACTCGAGTATTACCAAAAGCTACTGATTGGAGTGCGGGCCCGGTTGGGGTATGTTGGGTGGAAGGATTGGAAGTAAAGTGATGTCTACGGTTTGGTACTTTTAACATTGACGGAGGGTCAATGAGGTTGGATCAAGAATATAAGCGAGGAAATGGGCTCTTGAGAGCCGTCCGTATCCTTTCACTGATTTGATTTACTTCTTATTTGCATACTTGAACTGAACGGTTATGCTTTTGTGATCTTAGTTGTTATGGTGGTTGTATTCTCACTGGGCATTTAGCTCACCCCGTTTCTTTTGTTTTCCTTATAGGAATATGACTATTTTGGAATGAATTTTGTTAAATGGTTGCCGAATGAACTAGATGAATGCCTCTTTTGTATTGTATATAAAATGGGACCCTAAATGTAACATTAGGGCCGTTTTCACTTTTGTTTTGGCAACCCACATATGTAGTGACTTTTGTGTCACTTTTAAATGCCTTTGTGGCTTGTAAATGGTTAATGTTATGTTGTATATGTATTTCGATGTTTGGTTGGGATTCGGACGGGTCGGTTACTATTCATGGCCGACCCTGGACTTCATTTCTTTTATTCTGGGTTATTTTGCCCTTTTGCCTTGTTTGCGCGCATTATAAGTTTCCGAACGTGATAGATCGCTTTATACTGCATCGTTAGTCCTGACGAGAGCTGGGCAAGCAGTCCGCTAACCTCTTTGGTTCGCCTTAGGGAAAGGTGGGGCTGTCACAGGTGGTATCAGAGCCACGTCGCGTGGTCTCTGCGCGGAGTGAGACTGGGCAAGGGGTGTTGTGGTCCTAATTTCCGGAATATGTCTAAGTGCTCGTTTAAGCGTAAGTTATGAACCGGGCATGTGATAAGTGTACAAATTATTATCATGGGACTCGAGGAAGATAGGTATATATGTCGGGTAGAAATCTTTAATAAGGATGATTTACTCTTGGGACCGGCCGGCTCGAGATGTGAATTATCTTAGACGAGATTCTTGCGCCCGGATACGAAAGATATGAAGGCCTAGGTTAGAAAGGATTAGGTGAACTAGAAAGGCGATTCTATGGAATTTCGTGCGGTTTGTTCGGGTGGTTAAGCGTGATCGACCTTGATTAAGATATAAATGTTTGGACGAAGCCCTAGAAGGGGAAAAGCTTTTCGTGAGTTCTTTTGCACTTGTGACCTAGTTGTTCATAGTACTTTTTGAGGACCCTATTGTTTCATGCAATGACTTCGTATGTACTTGACTGACTGTTCCGTATAATTGCTTAACCTGGTTATGTGATCTATGTATACGTGTTATGTGTTTAAATGCTGTTCGCGGTAATTGTTTGAGTTACTTATTCTTGTTTCATTGTTCCTGTCTGGTGCTACGGAAAGGAGGATTAGGTGCCCTTTAACAGTATATTTATTTGGTGACCTAGATTGACTTAGATTGATGGAAGGCACTCGGAGTGGTCGAGGCCGTGGACGCAGAACTAGACAACCTACACCGGTTAGGGGTATGGGGAAAACCTCTACTGGACCCAATCTGGAATCGCAAGTAAACCCTAATGTGCAAATAGCTGCTGCTATGCAGCAAATGACAGACCTGCTTGCACAAGTAGTGCAGCAACAAGCCCAAAACCCAAACTTTAACCCTGGAAACCCTGGAAACCCTGGCCATCATATCGAGAGCGAAGATAGAGCTCTCGAACATTTTCAAAAGTTCGCTCGGCCAAAGATTGTTGGGGGACCCGACCCGGACGTTGCCGAGAGGTGGCTTGAAAAGATGGTTGACATATTTGCAGCCCTACACTACTCTGACGAACGGCAGGTGACTTTTGCCGTGTTCCAGCTTGAGGGGGCAGCCCGTTCCTGGTGGAACGTAATTCGGCAGAAGTGGGAACAAGAACAGACACCTAGGACTTGGGTGAACTTCATCAGAGAGTTCAATGCGAAGTTTTTCCCTCCTCTAGTTCAGGAGAGGAAGGAAGACGAGTTCATTCGACTCCGCCAAGGAGCTCAAACTGTGGCGGAATATGAGAGCCAATTCACCCGCCTATCCAAATTTGCGCCCGAACTTATCATGACCGAGCAACGAAAAATACGGCGATTTGTCCAGGGCCTGAACGTAGAAATCCAGAAGGACCTCGCGGCAGCCCAAATTAACACTTTCAGCGAAGCAGTGGAGAAAGCACAACGAGTAGAGAATGCTAGGCTCCAGGTGAAAAACGTCCAGGCGAAAAAGAGGGGATTTCCTGGAAGTAGTTCGGGACAGGAGGATGAAAGTACCCCTCCCAAGTTTGGGCAGGGAACGGGAGGAGTACGGATGCCGAGAGTGTCACAAGAGAGCCTGTCAAGAGGAGGCTCGGCTTCTACAGCACGCGGACCCTGCGGGTATTGCGGAAAATTAAACCACTCGGAGGACAATTGCTGGAAGAAAGGAGGAAAATGCTTGCTCTGTGGGAGTGCCGAACATCAAATTGCTAACTGTCCAGCTCGCCTGCGCGAGCGGCAAGGGACTCTGCCACCAACTACTACCAACCCTGCCCAGCCGAAGAGGGACAAGGATGGATCGAAAGTGTCCTCTCGGGTGTACTTCTTAGAACAACATCAAGTCTTTGATCCATTAGAAGACGTGGAAGGTAATAATTTACTGAACCTGGCCAGTGAGGGGTACAGATCTGTTAGCTAAGTATAATGCTCAATTTAATCCCGGTGTAGTCAATGATAAGGAATTTCGAGGGCGAAATTCTTTTAAGGGGGAGAGAGTGTGAGAACCCGTAAATCCCTAATAATTTTCTTAGGGTTTTTCCCCATTTAAAGGCATAATTTTTGTATTTTCTGGCTTAGAAAAATTCTTCTGGTAAATTTTATGAGTAATTATAGTTTTTAGATGATTTTTCCAGTATTGTAGAGTTTTTGAAAAATTAAGGATAAATAACGGACGTGGGACCCACTAGTGTGAAAAGTTCGGAAAAATTCGGCCAATAAGGTTAATTTTCGGATACTGTGTTAAATTTATCGGGCGTTAAGAGATAAGTAGAGTGTGTGAAATGATTGATGTGGGAGGAAAAGAAAGATAAGATTGCATTTAAGAGGTGACAAGTGTCATCACTACATTGGTTAGGACTTATGACAACTATTCATGCTTTTTGACATTTTGACCAAGTTGTTAAATATCTTCAAAAATCACCAAAATTCACCATTTTCTTTCTCCTCCATGGCCGGCTCTCCCTTGGGCAAAGAAGAAAGAAATACTTCACCATTTTAGCTTCCATTTGGTTCAATCTTCCAAAAACAATTGCCTAGATTAGATTCTACTCCATAAAATCCTACCACTTGGTGCTAGTGAGTGCTTTAGTGAAGTTTTCTTGGAGAGCTAAGGTGGTCTACAACTTCCTCTCTCTTGTTTACTTGGTAAGTGATGCTAAACTTCCTCCTATACCTAATGATGCTTAAGTTATGCTTAGTAGTGGCTAAAGTGATGATATTTGGGATTTATTTTTGATTTGAAGTGATTTGGTGAAGTTTTTATTTTTTTGAAGAATTTTCTGGTTTAATATGAATGTGATGTTGTGGTCATCTATGATGGTTGATAATGAGGGGTAATGACTCATGTGGGTGTGAATTGGTGATAATAGCAACTAATTTTGGGTTTGGAGTGAATTGTGAAAAGTTAGGGTTTGATAACCCTTATTCTGTCTGGTTTTGGATCATAGGGTTAGAGGCCGAATTGGACTTTGCTCAAAACATGAAAGTTGTAGGTATTGATGTGTTTGAGGTGCCTGTAAAATTTCAGGTCATTTGGATTAGTGTAGAGTGAGATATGTCGATTTTACTGTTGCTGTTCTGGGTTGATCAGAATGCGAAAACTGCACTTGTAATTGGCCATTTTGACTGGAATTGCTTTGGATTTAGATGTTGGTGTCTTCTGATGAAATGTATAGGGATGTCTTAGCTACCATATTCCTTTGGAATCAATGCATTTGGACCTGTATAGACCGAGTTATACTGATTACAGTTTTGTGTGATTTGTAAACCTGCAATTACGGTTCAGGTTGTGGTATTCTGCATTTTTGACCTAGTTTTGCTAAGATTTGGACTGAGTGGCCTTCTACATTGTTGTAGCCCTGTTTCATAGCTTCGAAACAGTGGGTCTTGCACCCCCATCCGATAACCGTAGTGAAAGTGGTGTCATTACCGCATTATGAGGTCAAATACGGTTTCTTTGTTAAGGCCTAAGTTAAAGCCATTTCTTAATTTCTGGTTACCTATGATGCTTATTTATGCATATGAAACCCTATTAGGGTTATAATTGGCATGGCTATATGACTCGTTATCGAGTCTCATTGCATTTGTTTGCTTGTTCTAGGAGGAAACGGTGGTGCACGACGTTCGTTTAACGACGGTGCATGAAACATCATGTTGACCTTGGTCGATCAATCCTTGGTTTTGATGATTAACAAACCAAAATGTAGATTTGGGCTAATGTTTTTATGTGAGTAATTTGTTAGAACAGATTCTTGTGGCATAAAAGAAGAAGCAAAAACAGGGCACTCATGTCGGACGCTATCGGACGTCCGAATGGATGAAGAACATCAAGAAGGAAACTCTGTCGGACGCTCGTGAGGAAGCATCGGACGTCCGGAAGGATCGGACGCACGCCTCGGACGCACATCGATCGCATCGGACGTCCGAGAAATTTCGCAAAGATTTGATGACTCTCTGCCTACGTTCGGACGCAGGGTTCGGACGTCCGACAGGTGGTTCGGACGTCCGACAGGCACCTGTCGGACGTCCGACAGGCCAACGGCTAGTTTTGACAGCATTTAATATTTGACCGTTGGAGAGCCTTTTGGAGCCATTTCTCACCTTCTATAAAGACCCCAAAGCACAAGAAGACAAGAGACTTTTGCCAACACAAAATACAAGCTTACAAGTGAGATTTTTGAGTAGAAAGATTCTTTGTTGGTTGTATAAGGGGTTGGGAAAGTTGGGTTGTGAGGTTGCTCAAGTGAAAACCTTGGTGAAGGTGAACCTATCACTTGGAGTGGTAAAACCTTGGTGAAGGTTGCCTCATTTGTATAAAATAGTTCTTAATTGGGTGAGTGATCTTTCAAGTGTAGGTTGTTGAGGGTTAACTAGAATTGTTGTAAAACTCCTTGGCTCAACCAAAGAGTATTTGGGGTGAGGAAGGAGTGAACCTTCACTTGTACATCTTGGTTAGCATCGCCATCAATTGAAGAGGCTATTGGATTGATATTTGGTTTGCATTTCTTATCTTTTCTCTTTAATTAAGTTTTCTTTATTGTGCTTAAATTTGATATATCTTTGTGCATCATTGTGAATTTGTTTGTACTCATTGGGTTGCACCGGGCACTTACAATTGGTATCAGAGCTTGGTCTCTTTTGATCAAGCTTAACCACTTAGACTAAAGATCATGGCAACCATAAAAGTTTCTTTTTTAGAAGGGCAATCTATTGATAGACCACCTATGTTTAATGGTTCTCATTTCAGCATGTGGAAACAAAGAATGATGATTTTCTTACAATCCGTTTATATTGAATTATGGTATGTGGTAGAAGATGGTCCTTATGAAGCTAGAATAGTTGACCCCACCACCAATTTGAGTAGATTAAAGACTAGACAAGAATTGAATGAAAAAGACAAGAGATACCTTTCTTTGAATGCCAAGGCCATGTGTATATTGTACAATGCATTGGATGTAAATGAATCTAGTAGGATTAAAGGTTGTAAATCAGCTAAAGATATTTGGGATAAATTGTGTGTATTTCATGAAGGTAACCAAGATATTAAAGAACAAAAGAAATCTTTGCTTGTTTCTCAATATGAATTTTTCAAAATGCATCCTCTTGAAAATATTGATAAGATGTGTAGTAGATTTTGTGACATTATTGAAGATCTTAAATTGCTTGGAAAAGAATATTCTTTGGGTGAGAAAAATAGAAAGATTTTGAATGCCTTGCCAAAAGAATGGGAAAACAAAATAAATGCTATAGAAGAGGCAAAGGATTTAAATTCTATGTCCATTGAATCTCTTGTGGATACCCTAACCTCTTATGAATTAAAGCTGAAATTCAAAGTGCAAGAGGAAGAAAATGCAAGAATGTATAAGAGAGGCATAGCTTTTAAAGCATCTCAAGTGGGGGATAACCCATCCTTCATGGGTAATGAAATCATGGAAGTGGACAATGATACAACTCCTCACATCAAAAGTTCCAAGAAGACCTTCAACAAGAGATGCTCAAGAGGAGATTGCAAAATTACATGGGATGAATGCAATTTAAAAAGAGAAAAAGAAGAGTTGGCCCAAATGGCACTAATGGCCGTTGGAGAAGATGAGGTAAGTTCTTATCACTCTTCTTGTGATGAAGATAATGAAGATGATGATGTGAAAATTCTTATGATTAAAATGCATAAAAGTTTGAGAAAATCCTATGCTAAAAATAAAGATTTGAAAACAAAAATAAATGATTTGTTGGAAGAAAACTCCAAACTGTTTCAAGAAAACAAATGTTTGAGAATGGAAAATGATGATTTAAAAAATCAAAAAAGTGTTTTTGATTGCAAAAATAATTTGAAAAGGAAGTTAGAAGAGAAAACAAAGTTTTATGGAAAAATGTTGGAGGAACAAAATGTGTTAAAGAAAAGAATTAATGACTTGAACGAGTTTCTCCAAAATGAAAAACAAAAGTTTTCTCAAACAAAAGAAAGCAAATCTTTTCAAGGCACAAATAAGTTTGCTATGATAAGAAGTAAGAAAATTAGTTGCATTAAATCCACCTATGTGCAAAATACTTCTATCATGTGTAACTTTTGTTGTAAATTTGGACATATGCAAAATGATTGCTATGTAAAGAAAAATATGAGAAAAGGCATGAAATTCATGTGGATTGCTAGATCATGTCGTACTAACTCCCAAGGACCCTATAAAGAAAGGGTACCAAATGAAATTTCTCATATTTAGGTACATCATGAAGATTTGATCCAAGTAGTGCTATATGGTTGTAAGTACATTTGAAAATTTTGATATTCAATATGGTCTTGATTTGAAAAATAAAGGGGGAGTTTGTTTTTGATTGATGCCAAAAGGGGGAGTAGGATTTATGGAAATTTCTTTGTATGTTGGCACTTTCTAAGGGGGAGCTTTATTTGAACTTATTTGATAAAAGAAATCTTCATTTTGTTTGTCATCATCAAAAAGGGGGAGATTGTTGACCTTGGTCGATCAATCCTTGGTTTTGATGATTAACAAACCAAAATGTAGATTTGGGCTAATGTTTTTATGTGAGTAATTTGTTAGAACAGATTCTTGTGGCATAAAAGAAGAAGCAAAAACAGGGCACTCATGTCGGACGCTATCGGACGTCCGAAAGGATGAAGAACATCAAGAAGGAAACTCTGTCGGACGCTCGTGAGGAAGCATCGGACGTCCGGAAGGATCGGACGCACGCCTCGGACGCACATCGATCGCATCGGACGTCCGAGAAATTTCGCAAAGATTTGATGACTCTCTGCCTACGTTCGGACGCAGGGTTCGGACGTCCGACAGGTGGTTCGGACGTCCGACAGGCACCTGTCGGACGTCCGACAGGCCAACGGCTAGTTTTGACAGCATTTAATATTTGACCGTTGGAGAGCCTTTTGGAGCCATTTCTCACCTTCTATAAAGACCCCAAAGCACAAGAAGACAAGAGACTTTTGCCAACACAAAATACAAGGTTACAAGTGAGATTTTTGAGTAGAAAGATTCTTTGTTGGTTGTATAAGGGGTTGGGAAAGTTGGGTTGTGAGGTTGCTCAAGTGAAAACCTTGGTGAAGGTGAACCTATCACTTGGAGTGGTAAAACCTTGGTGAAGGTTGCCTCATTTGTATAAAATAGTTCTTAATTGGGTGAGTGATCTTTCAAGTGTAGGTTGTTGAGGGTTAACTAGAATTGTTGTAAAACTCCTTGGCTCAACCAAAGAGTATTTGGGGTGAGGAAGGAGTGAACCTTCACTTGTACATCTTGGTTAGCATCGCCATCAATTGAAGAGGCTATTGGATTGATATTTGGTTTGCATTTCTTATCTTTTCTCTTTAATTAAGTTTTCTTTATTGTGCTTAAATTTGATATATCTTTGTGCATCATTGTGAATTTGTTTGTACTCATTGGGTTGCACCGGGCACTTACACATCATTTTCTTGCTTGGTGAGTATACTACTCACTTAAATGTTATAATGTGGCTTTGCTATATGTGGTTGTGTTGCCTTGAAGGCTTATTTGGATATTGTAATTGATTAAGGTGAGGGTGTACTTGACCGCCCTCACCCCTTTTGATAGTATCACTGATTGTCTACTGTTTCACTGTCTTACTGAACTTGATATATGAGTTATTGCATTCCATTTTATGGAAACTGATTTGGTGTTGTTTGGACGATGTCCAACGACCTTACTGTATCACTGAGTTCAACTCCGTTAGGTAGTCAATTGGATCGAGCCGGCGAGGGCTTGGTCGTGATAATTGACATGCCACTGGGACTGTACTGGGGAATCTTGTAGTAATGAGACTCTTGATTCCGGTAAACTTGAGTATTACCAAAAGCTACTGATTGGAGTGCGGGCCCGGTTGGGGTATGTTGGGTGGAAGGATTGGAAGTAAAGTGATGTCTACGGTTTGGTACTTTTAACATTGACGGAGGGTCAATGAGGTTGGATCAAGAAAATAAGCGAGGAAATGGGCTCTTGAGAGCCGTCCGTATCCTTTCACTGATTTGATTTACTTCTTATTTGCATACTTGAACTGAACGGTTATGCTTTTGTGATCTTAGTTGTTATGGTGGTTGTATTCTCACTGGGCATTTAGCTCACCCCGTTTCTTTTGTTTTCCTTACAGGAATATGACTATTTTGGAATGAATTTTGTTAAATGGTTGCCGAATGAACTAGATGAACGCCTCTTTTGTATTGTATATAAAATAGGACCCTAAATGTAACATTAGGGCCGTTTTCACTTTTGTTTTGGCAACCCACATATGTAGTGACTTTTGTGTCACTTTTAAATGCCTTTGTGGCTTGTAAATGGTTAATGTTATGTTGTATATGTATTTCGATGTTTGGTTGGGATTCGGACGGGTCGGTTACTATTCATGGCCGACCCTGGACTTCATTTCTTTTATTCTGGGTTATTTTGCCCTTTTGCCTTGTTTGCGTTCATTATAAGTTTCCGAACGTGATAGATCGCTTTATACTGCATCGTTAGTCCTGGCGAGAGTTGGGCAGGCAATCCGCTAACCTCTTTGGTTCGCCTTAGGGGAAGGTGGGGCTGTCACAGTGTCAACAGGCGTTCAAGTTCAGGGAATTGAACTGGTTTTGAAGCCACCCGTATCCTACCATTGTGATGTTACCTTTAGATTATTGATATGAATTATCCTGATTTACTTGTTTAATTATGTGAGTTTACATTTTTCCCCCTGATTACTCACTAAGCATATAGCTTACCCCATTCTATTTGTTTTCCTTAGCAGGGGGCTGACACGGGGATCGCTCGGGAAAGGGTTTAGTGTTTTGATTATAGACGAGTTGAACGTGTACTTGTTATAAGTTGACGAGTAAGATGTATATAGTTGTCGTGATGGTTGTAGTTATCAGCTTTTCTAGGGTTTACTTTCTGGTACTCGTGGTATATATGACTTGATGTACTAGTTTATGTAACTTTTGAAGATGTAATCGTTTAAACAGAATTTTCTTTTGGCATGAACTCTATTTTCTAGTTCTAGAGCATCGAGTCCCGGTGAGAGCTGGGCAGGCAACCTGCCGAACCCTGGGGTACGCCCTAGGGGGAGGTGGGGCCGTCACAACTACGAGAGTAGATTTCACATACACGAGAAATTTTGCCATAACTAGCCAAGATAATAACATTCAATTAACCAATAATTTCACTTGCAAGAGTAGTTAGGAATTCCATAGCCGTAGGAGCTTTCTATTATCACTTTTATTACTTTTATTTCATGTTTGTGGTATAGATTTAATTTCTTGCACTTGTGATTATCTAAATAATTAAGGAATTCAAAAACTAATGGTAATTGACAATCTTCCCTATGTGATTGACACCTAATATCTCCTATACTCAATAAACAACTTGTATACTAGCAAAAAAATGGGGTGTTTAGATTTTATTAAAATTTGGTGCATGGTAGAAACTCATCAGTTGTTACACCTGGCTCGGCAGTCAAACCGGTCAACCCAGTGAACCAGTCATTGGACCGGGCTGGATTTCTAATTGAACCATTTAAGCGTTGAATTCATTGATTGGTCAATAACTCGGCAGTTCAACCGAATTAAACTAAGAACTAGGCCAGTTTTGTCAACGAAACGGGTTTTGTGGAAAAACTTTAGTAAGATTTTGCCAAAAATCAAACTTGGGACCTTAAGGATGTTTCTATAGTATACTCACCACCTAACCACTTGCCATATGTTAGTTGAATAGCTTTCTTATAATATATGAATGTTTTGTCAATTCTATCTTTATTCTTTTTTTATTTTTCTAAAACAAATTTATTTGAAATCTTTTAATAAAAACTTATGACCCCAAACTCTATTAGTTATAAAATGGATTTTAAAAATAACATATTACATAATTCATTTTAAAGACAAATATTGTTTTAATAATTTTTTGCACTTAAAATTCATAAAATAAGCTAGATAATTATACTAAATACATATAAAATTTTACACTTGAACTTTGATGGATTACTAAATAAATTTATATTTTGTTGAATCTTATATGAATTAATTATTTTATAGCAAATTAAATTAAATAAGCATTTGCTATGACATTGTTTATTAAAGTTTATATCATATATCTTATATCAAAAATTTTGAAACATAATATTTAAATATATTTAGTGACCTTAACCACTCACTCACTGGTTGAACCAATGACCCATCTCATTTGCCGGGTTCGTTTCCGAGTCGAGTTTAATAACTATGGTATAGTCTCATGCTCATATAGATACAGAAAACTGAACCAGAATTTTCACCAAATACTTGCTGAAATTTCAACTTCGCAGATTCTTAATGATGTACGTATATAAATGTAGCCTCTGTTTTGACGGGCATTAGCGCGCCCGAGTGTGAGGCGGCAGCGAAATGCCCCCGGTAGTAAAGGGGGTGGCGAATGTTTTGTTGGGCATACGCCCAAGAATTTGGGGCAAGTGCCTCAGCATAGCGGTGCATTTTTTTACGCCCCAAGTCATGAGGCGACCGCCCAACAGGTCTTCAATGTTTTTGGTTCTCTATGGATTCGTTTTCTTCTTTGTTAGAATGAAGGAAATGGATGCAACATTCATAATAATGTGAAACACTAAAATTGAGGTAAAAATTCATGAAAAAGACAAGGCTAATAGCCAGAGGTGGAGACATGTGATGGCCAAGGTGGGGAATTGAACCCCCTGAACTTCAAAACATTAGCAATTTGGCTAGGGAAAATTTGTACTTTTTAGTTTCTATTTTATTTGCACCTCCTCAAATTTTTAAAATTTTCTCGCCCTCACTATTTTTTTCTGAAATTCATTTACTTTTATTCTATTGAAAATTTAAAACAAACATTGACAAAGAAACGATATGAAAATCTTTTAACTTCAATGACAACTAAATTATTTGTTTCCTTTCTTTATTTACATGTATTCATCAAATTTCTTGCACTTCCTGACCTCTAGATCTTGGCTCCACCCCTGCTAATAGTGTTTGTCATGGCCTGGGCGCTGACTGCTAGTTGCACTTGCAATTCCAGCGTTAACGGGAAGACATGGGAAGAGCACGAATTCTGGAAATTGCGTTTGATCCATCACATTTTTTGTCAATGCTATTTTGGTACTAATACGTGGGCTCGCTTTTAAGATTTTGCTCTTATGTCACTTCGAGTTTTGATTAATTAACCTCAAAATTTACAACGACCTTCTTTTTTAAATTTATCATTTCACATAGTTATACATACCATAGAAATTTAGATATCTAAATTTCATGGGAATAATTATCCATTGTTGGATCTAACCATGTGTTTGGATAGTAGATTATTTCGGATAATTTTTTGAAAGAAATACTGTACCACTTTTTTTATATAATGCATATAAAATTAAAAAAAAATCATTGAAAAATGCATTAATGATTTAGACAAATAAATCCTAGCAAATAATTCACTAGCCAAACAAACATGCCTACAACTTTTGAATGATGAATTTTAACCAAGTTTTTCAGTATTATTAATGTCATATGTATTTTTTATAAATTTTCTCATTTTAGTTGTATTTTTATGATATTTTTGTATATGATTATTTATTATTAAATGTTTAACAAATCAAAAGGCGGAGCTTGCTCCTGCACCGTGGGTTGTGGCCTTTCAGAATACTAAGGTGTGGTTTAGTTTCCTTTGAAGCTATGAGCTCGGCATTTGCATGCAAGCTCCGGTGGCGTCTGCAGAAGAATGATTCCATATGGGAGGAGTTTATGTATGCAAAGTACATTAAAGGGTGTCATCCTTTTAAAGCACTAGTTTATAGGCCTCCTTTAGCTTGGCGAAGACTAGAAGACATTCGAGATTTTGCATAGGGCAAGATTGGATGGCGCTTGGGCAAAGGTTTTGTTGATTTTTGGTATAATGATTGTTGTTCGATTCGCCTCTAGCAGATATAATTTCTATTGAGGATCCACCTCATGTGTTGTTGGCTGAATTTTATGGAGAGGCTGGTTGGAATGTGGAACGATTGAAGCATTGGTTGCCCATGGATTTAGTTCATAAAATTTATGAGATTCAATTATATCCGGATCAAGATGATTGCATGGTCTGGTTAGAGTCAACCACACGAACTTTCATGTTTAAGTCAGCTTGGGAGGCTCTAAGACAACGGAGGAATAGATCCACAGTGGATAGGCTTATATATAATGACATTGTTCCATTAAAAATTTCTTTCTGTACTTAGAAGGTACTGCAACATCTAGTACCTGCGGATTTGAATCTTAAAAAATGTGGAATTATTTTGGTTTCACGGTGTCCTTGTATGTCGCATGAAGAATCAGTTCTGCAATCGCTTCTTACAGGTCCATTAGCTTCAGAGGTCTGGAGTCATTGCCGACGGAGATTTGGCATTCTTAATATAATGTCTTCGTCGACTTCTGCTATGGTTTTATCTTGGTTTTACTCAGCCTCTTTTGTTTCCACGGATCACATTAGGGCTGCTTTCAAAGCTATTGTTTTATGCTTTTTATGGAAGGCAAGGAATAAAGCTCAATTTGAAGGGGATCAATTGGAAGCGCTAAGAGTCATTGTTACGATTGATAGATTTGTCGAGCAATTGGGAATGGTGAAGATTTTTTTAGTTTCTCACTTTCGAGGTGACCTTAATGATCCATTGGTCAGATTTGCTAAATGTTTCTTGCGTGTTATGTGAAGTGTGACAGTTGCTTGGAGGAGGCCGTTCTGTCCATTTGTTAAACTAAACACGGATGCACGCGTTTTTCAGGGGCGTGCCTATTAGGGGTGGATTGCCTAGGGATCATGAGGGGCATTTGATTTGTTCTTATTTTAAGGAGTTTAGGGAGGTGGATGCTTTGACGAAGAGTTTACATGAGCTACAGCTTTATAAAGATACAGAGGTAGAAAAATTGCTAGTTGATGTGGATTTGGAAATTTTGTTTCGATTGTTGAACTCTGGGATGGTATCGAAGTGGCGTAATGTGTTGCAAAGAATTCGGGTTCTATTAAAAGATTTGTCCTCTTCCATTTCTCATATTTTCGGAAAACCTAATAGCTCTTTGGATAAATTAGCAGGTTTGCGCTTTCCTTCAGAGTTGTTTTGTTCATCTATTCATCAGCTGCCTGGAATTGTTATAGCCTCTATACAATTAGATATTAGGAAATTTTCATTTGTGCATATGTGAGTTGTAAAGGAGTACTACTAAATATCAGATGGGCAGACGGTCCGTCGAACCCTTTGATTCGCCGGAGGTGGGACTGTTACAAACAACCTCTTTTTTATCTTTCTTTACTTACGTTCTTCATCTTCTTCCTCAGTTGTTTCTCTTCTTTAACCAAAAATATCTCATCCATCATCCAGAATCCTCTACCACGCTTCACCAATGTTTTAGAAAATCAAATCCAACCCACTAACGTTCATTCCAGATGATATTCGCTCAAATATTACAAGCTTCAATACTTGAATACTTGGATATTTGATTAAAAAGCAAGAAAATGGCATTATGTAGAAATTTTTCACAGCTACGCTCTCAGGCCTCAAGCCGTCGCCGTGCCACCAATGCGGGTACAAGGACTGTTAATGGGAATACTATCATTACCTGTGGTACCCGTTAATGGGTTCAAAACCCATTTACTAAACAACTAAGTATTACTGTACCATATTACCACTGATATATTTGTACACGTAATTCCCTACCATTCAAAGTCTAAGAACTTGATTAATACGTTTTTTGTATTATTGTAGAAACTAGTTTCTTGCTGTTCTCTTGTGACAAAATTGGCATGTACCTGAATTTACTAATTCTTAATAAGTTTCATGTTTTGTTATTCTTTGTCAATACAACTTGGCAAGCAGCATGAATAACAAATCTGGTAAAAATTTTTTATCTCACTTCTCAAAAATAATTTTTTTAATGGTAACTCTCCTAGCATGGATTGAATCTGCAACACAATCCTTAAGTTCAAGGGTAGTCAGTGTTATTTTTTAAACCACAAGGAAGGTGAGTGCTAGTGTCAGAAATTTCAGAGGAGGTTTATACAATTTTCCCTAGATACTAATATACATTTAGTTCCCTTTATTTAATTCCAACATTTTAAATTCCACCCTTTATCTAATCATAGGCCTTGGTCCAATGGTGAGTGATAGTCTCTTTAAACCAATTTTTTGAAACTCGGACAGTTAATTGAATCGGCGAGTTGTTCAATCAAGATTCAATCGATAGGGCCGGTTCAACTCTAGCTCAATGAATTTTTTAAAAATAATTTATAGAAATATATATGCATAAAATAAAACATGTATTGGACCAATTTAAGACTTTATATGATAAAAAGTTTAATATTTTCAAAGAATTTGTATTTTCACAAATCAAATTATACAAAATCGATGCCTATGGAAATTAGACATTATGAGTTTAAATTTTCATTCATATTTTTTAGGATTTAGAGATTGGAACTTTAAAAAAAAGTTTGAAATTTGGAGGAAATCATGAAAATAAAAAATAGAGGTGTAAACTTGATAAGAGGCAAAAAAATAAGAAAAAAGTGAATGGAGGCAGTATTAAGTAATTAGTTTTTAGGGTTAATCTATTCTTTTTTTTTAATTTTTTTCACTTTAACAGAAAATCGCCCGTTTAAACGGATCGTATGGTTTAAACAATTCTAACCGATTTTTATGTCCAATCAATCTAAAGTATGAATCAGATCGGAGCTATGATTGGTTCGCGGTCCGATTAGTCGAACCGATCGATTTGGTCCGATTTTCAAAACAATGCTTTAAACCTCTCTCATACACTTAGTCGGGAGTTCAAATTCGGCTAATGCATCTCACAAAAAGCATAAAAATTCGACTCCCCTCAATAGAGTAGGAGTAGGGTAGATAGTCGTCACTGCATACCCAAAAAAAAAAAAAAAAACTTACATGCTAATATGCATTCGTAACGATTGTATGCTTCCGTTAGTAAAGATTAATCCACATAGTATGTCATGCAAATCTTTTTTAATAAGTGTATAATTATTTCTGGCTCGAGTAAGTGTGTATAACATATGGAATAATTATTGCATTATTCTTTTTTTTGTAATATAATATATGTGAGATAAAATATAAAAAGTATTGAAAAATGAATTTATGATACAAATAAATAATATTTAAAATAACCTAGGAAAATTATTATCATCAAAATTTTCCTAATCTAATAAAACTAGTCCATTGAACATGGCGTTAGGCTTTATCCC
Organism: Coffea arabica; assembly: GCF_036785885.1. Lineage (NCBI taxonomy): Eukaryota > Viridiplantae > Streptophyta > Magnoliopsida > Gentianales > Rubiaceae > Coffea > Coffea arabica. The sequence goes on from NC_092314.1 coordinate 30,362,709, forward strand.
CTATTGATCTTTAAAAAAAAAAAAATTCCTCACAAGGCACACAAATTTTTATTTGATAAAAAAAGTTACATTCTCCTTATGTTCCTAATGTAAAATTTGGCTTAAAATTGGATGTAAGTTTTGCGAGCCAAATATAACAGTTCTTAATCTCAAGCGTTACAAAGTTATTCAACATGCGCTTTTGTTAAAACAATTAAAAGCTGAATTCCAATACTCAATTGATCGCATCTCGCATTGTCAAGCAAATGATTTACCACCACCCCATAATATATTATACTTTCCAAAATTCATTCTTTAGGATAATGATTTTTGTCCTAACTGTCGAGTATTTATACTTGTTTGCTAGCGTAGTATTTTGAAGAATATTAGTGCCATTTAATTGTTCTCATTTGTATAGGTTTTATAGCTAGCAAGTCCTAGTCCTAGATATGACATCTTTAGAGAAACCCCATTATGCATTACCGCTATGGTGATTACTGATGTAGCGTCTGCTCTGGAGTCTGGCCTGTTGTTCCCTTCGTCCTTAGTGTGATTTTCGTCCATATCCTTGGGAGCAGGAAGCATGAACTGTACCTGCATCTGGCATACATACAGCTGGAACCTAATCTTCACATGGCATTAATTAAGTAGGAGAGCAAAGGGGAATTTGGAATTCATCCCATTAGTGAAGTGAAAATTCTTTGGATTTTGTTTTTTATGTTCGGGCTTGAAGTTAACTAAATACTTACTTTCTATTGCTAAAACAACCAAAAAAAAAAAAAAAAGAAGAGAACTTTACATTGCTAATGCAAGATCAAATGAAAATGAAAAAAATTGCATTATGCAACTACTAGAAAACAACGGAAGATAATCATTATCAAAAGAAATTTCTATTCCAGAGGAGAGGAAAAAACTTTTATGCTAATTGGGGAGTTGCAATGGGGGGCAGAAATATAAGATGTGAGACTTATTTCCTACTCGAACTCCACTATGATTTTAGGATTGCTTACAGAAACGCAAAAACAAAAAAAAAAAAAAAGAAGAAAAAAGAATGTTCATTTACTTTTTTTTTTCAAAGCGTTCAGAGTAAACAAATTATGAATTGAATCTTACCTTTAAAAGCTGATAATAAATATTCTAAAAATACTTATCAACGTTCAAATTGCAGATTGTTTATTTCTGTAGCAAGACACGAATCCAACAATCCTGCTTCGTGGAACATTTACGAATCTTATTAGTATTAGTAAATACTACATTAATCTACTAATTTTCTTAATTTCATTTGTTTTAGTATAGAGATACGCAAACAGAAGAATTAAGCAGTCATTTCAGAATCCCAAATTAATTGGATCAATCAGGAGCAATCTGAATTGTCATTTTATCTTTAGGTTCTCCAAGACTTTGGACTTTTTGACTTTACCCCATGCACTACTTGAGCACTCTATTTACATCTTGAACAAAAATTGCAGCAATTGTGCTGTTTGATTATCTATATACCCCTGCCGTTGCTCTTATATACGGTAATTACTCTTTTTCGCTTTATCCATGTCTAGAATCTAATGCCAGTGATGGTCCAGCTTCTATAAAAATCCCAGTCTCTTCCAGAAGTTGCACCTATTGTTGTGTACTGTACAAATACGCAATGCTAATAATGAAGGAATATCATTTTTACGACTACAGCTGTTTGTGCTCTGTAATGCTTATTGTTTCATAATGCACCGCTAAATTACTATGATGCTCAAATTTGGGTTACTTTTACCGCAAAGATGACCAATATGAGTGTGAATACAAAATTCTTTTGACATTTGTGCACTTTTTGTTTCTGAATATTAAGATGCACAATAGTTGTTTGCAAAAATTTCACCATTGCAGTCATTGTGCGGAGGAGAATTAAGAATTAAACATATTTATACAGGATGGATTATTAATGTCATTTCAACTAACGTAAAAATAAAAAAATTGATACGTAGGGGTGAGAATCAATCGATAATTTAGTTAATTAAAATCAGTTAAAATCGGTTTATAGTCCTTTAACAGTTGCGATTGAAATCGAATTCACTGAATCAAAGTAAAATTGAATTGAGACCAGAATTCAGTTTCGAAATTAGTTAATGAATTTCATCAATTTTAAAATTTTGTTAAAAACAATGATTTTGAATTTGGCATCCAAAAACTTTTTTTTTTTTTATTAAAGAAGGGTAGTAACTGAAGTTAATATCATAGTGTGTAACTATGTATGTTTATGTGCGGTTAACTTGTTCTAATGGATTTAGTATTATATATTCACTAGTTACTTGTATTTAGATTGTATTTAGAGCGTAAAAGGTAATTAAGACTATTTAGCATTCAAAATAACATAGGCCATACGTATATAATATGTAATATCTAAAGGCACAATTAAGTAATTAACAATATAGATGTCTTATAATATATATATATATATATGTATATATAATAGGAAACATGAAATCGTAGTAAGTTTTCAGTTGAGATTGAGATTCAGAAGTGAAAATCACTTTCAAACTAATTAATTGCTTTCAAAAGTTAATTATATACCGAAACCGAATCGAATTCGATTTCGCTGAAATCAATTCACCAATTTTAATTAAATTGGACTAACCAAATTCGTGCTCAAAATTGTTATGTGTATCAAATGCGTGTCTATCTACCTCAAAAAATTAGAAAAAGAAAAAGGCCACGGGAAACCGTAAACTACTATTATTAGTTTCTTTTTTTTTTGGTGCTGTATTTGCAGATGTGTAATGTGTTTCCACAAATAAGGTAATATTTGGTAAAGTAAATAGAAAGAAATTCAGCATTTCTGCAACACTCTTCCGACTTGGTAGATAAACCCAGCAGATTTTCCCCACCAATGACTGACCTCGGAAACCATAAAAGACCTCAAAATCAACAATTGCTGGAAAAACAAAAATTGATGCTAAAAGTTAAGACCATGAGAGTGAATATGGCCGGGGTCGAAAAGCATGGATATAAGGTGCCTTTGGATGAGGATTAAAATGATATTTGCTTTGAAGGGAAAGGAAAAATTAAATGGACCTGTAATAATCTTTATCTAATTCACCAGATTTATAATTTGACTAAGGGACTACCGTAACTCTCTCTCTCTCTCTCTCTCTCTCTCTCTCCAAAAACTAGTGAAGGCTTAGCTAAATCATCAAAATTTAATGAAAATCACTTGTCTACTTGTGCCAAACCATGTATGTCAAGAGGTTTGACTAATGAGGAAAAAAGAAATCACTTCAGGGCAAAAGAGAGGCATTCACTATAGTATCTTCACCTCACTCTATCTCATTTTTCCATCACTTCGTTTTTTCTACACAACTTTCTCTCTATATATTCAGACAAAGTCTTAGTGATTCCAAATTATGTTAAAATTAGTTTATGAATCATTCCTGAATTTGATAATTGAACGGTCGTTACAAAGAGTATTTCATACTTTTTTTTTTTTTTGGCTTGTAACAGAATTGAAAGTTATGTGCCATCAATTTCTTCTGGTGATGTTTCAGAACTAATTAAATGGTGATACAGCAGAAAAATTAAAGTTAGTAGTTGTAATTGTCCCAAAACATTAATATTATTGTCTCTTATGAATGTGAGTCAAAATCTATGAACCGCCAAACTCACCTGAAATTTCAGTCAAACCATATAATTTGGTTGCATTTAAACAATATAAATGCAGAGGCAGTAATCCTGATTAAACAAATGTGTTCTAACCAAACGGGTCAATAAGGATGGGAATGACTAATGAGGAGTAGGTTAGTTTAACTATACACTTTGTAAGTCGACCCTAATCAAACTTAATCAGTAGCCTAGGTGCTACTTACAAATGACTCAAACTACTTATAATTATTTGACAACCAACCAAAAAAAGAAACTCATGAAAAGGTACAATGGCTAATAGCTATAGTTGGAAACAAGCAAAAGTGAGCCATGGGTGGATGTGCTGCGGGCTCAAGTCTGAGAAAATTAATATTTGCTGCAAAAAAGTGGCTTTTTCATGTGGTGTGTCTGGTTCACGTAAATTGTTTTCCAGCTACAGCACAAGACCAGCAAAAGACTCATTTAACAGGCTTTTATGAAGTTCTGCAACTTTGTTGCCATTGCAATTGTAGACTTACCTCTGAAGTCTTTTCATCTTTTATTCTTCATTATCTTCTTCTTCTTTTTCTTTTTTTTGTTGTTTGGGTATAAGACTTACCTTTTACTTCTTTTTTCCCCCCTTCTGTAGAAATATAGAATTACCTCTCCATTGTAATTTTGTCCACCTTTGATTGTCTGTTACTTGCGAATTTTGTGCTCAGAGGATGTGTTGAGTGGATGCTATAACTCTTCTTAGTTTCCTCACATAAATACTCCAGAATTCCTCATACTTAAGAGATCGAAATTGTTCTACCACGATAGGTGATTTAACATGAAACTCTTATGTCAAAGTTGTACGATAATGAGATTCAAAGGTTTAAGTACTTCATAATTTCCTTCTTCTCCCCTCACGCTCACAACTCTCCCCAAAAATGAAGATACCCTTAAAAACCGACTGAAATGGTAATTCCGATTATATACAAATTAATGCTTATGCGTTTCGATTATGCACAAATTAATGTGCATGTGCGTCTTATAAGGGAAATAGCTATTTAACAAGGGATTTCTGTAACATATGCCTGACGCACTCCTTGATACACTTATATTACACTTAATTTTTCATATAAATGCATGCATTCACAGTTAGTGCGTCCCAAGTCCCAACATTTAAAAGTTTTTCTCAAATTAATTTCAACTTTATCAAAAAATTTAAAAATAAAATAACACTAGAGGCCCCAATTAACTTGTTAGCTAAACCCTTTAAAGAATGCATGTGAGTGCGTATTTGCATAATAAGCCAACTATGAATTCCTAGATGTTTTAACGAATGCACAAGAACAGACGGTCGTGTCTTTTAAATAACTGAATCATTTTAGGAGGCATAATGCATGTATTGTACAACTAGGAGGTGATCACCGTGCATGCCCAATATTGCTTTGTGCCCAGGATTGTTTAACAGCAATGTAAATTGTGCTAGAAAATAAATTATACAATACTAAGTAAACTATGATTGCAAATCATCTATGTCAAGAACTTGGTTTTAGGTCGAAATAATAATTAATATAGGAGTTAAAATGGTCTTCCCAAATGTTTATTAAATACCGTGAATTAGGAAACACATTATAGAATATAAATTACATTCAAAGTCTCTTTGTGGTGATTAACCGAAATCCAAATTCCGAAAAATGCAAAAATAAAAAAATTCTGTAATAATAACTTGTCCCCAAATGATTCACACGGGGATTGGGGACTTCTCGGCTTCGGGTCTTAACTGAGCCGAGCCAACGGGGAAACAGCTCACTTTTACCATTAAAAATAAATCCATGACACATTTGTACAATTTGTTAACGTTTTGGTAATTATGAAAAATTTGTCAAAAAATGTGCAGAATTAGCAAAGGAGGAGCAATGTATAAACTGATTTCAACTAACAAAAAGTCACCACAACTTAAGTCTACAGTAAGATTTGAGCTTCATCGCTTTCAATTATTGAATTTTCAAACTCGATCATTAGCACAAAATAATACTGAAGATGCAGTTCATATCGGAGGATCAATCAAATATAATTACGTGACTATTTGATAAATTAACTAGAAAGGATCAAATTCCATAATTAGACATTACATAATGTAATCCATAACGAGTCTTTAACATAACAAGAAACATAGGGTTGAAATAAGTAGCATCTAATATGTAATGGCTAATCATAGCCTTAACATTCAAAGCACGTAAAAGCGAGACCAATTTCATGGAGACGCCAGTCAGCCAGAAGTGTCTCGTCCTTCGCTGCGGCCGGTGCGGTGCCTGAGAAGACAACAGCTCAGAAAACAGAATCATAAATAAGATTTAGACCAGAAAAACGACTAGAACAGATCAACTATAACGAAACGCAAAAGCTTCTTACGAGCTCATATTCCTCCTGGCCCAACCGCTGAAGAAGCCAATAAAATGAAAAAGGAAAGATAATTAGCCCTGAGTTAGAGACAGATTCACTCAAAAAACAAAAACAAAAACAAAAAATCGGAGAAATTTTTTTTTTTTTAAAAAAGCATAATTGAAGTATGCCCTGAAGAAGAAGAAGACGGTGAGGGTGGGGGAGGGGGGGTTGGGGGAAGCAACAAAAATCCTGATTACCGACGTATAGCAGACCCAGCTAAAACAGCGCCACAGCCACAGGCGACACCTATGAGATAATTCACAGTAAACCCCGCCAATTGCCTGTAGGGATGCATCGATCGGCTGCAGAAAAGATCAATACCGTCAATAATAATAAAAGAAGCAAGGTGACATTTGGGAATTAGGGCCAAGAATAATCAAAGGAAGGAAGAAGAATCATGATGGCAGTTCGGTTGGATGGACGGAGGAGAATTACCCTTGAGAGAGAGACCACAGAGATCTAATGCTAAGAGAATTCAAGAGGACTCCGTGGAGAGAGGATGAAGTAGCAAAAGATCTTCTGTCTGGGAATTAGGGCTCCGTCCAATATACCCCAATCCAGAAGAAAAAAAAAGGATTTCGGGTTTCACTGGATTCCAGCTGTCCCTAAAAAAGAATAAGTATTAAGAACTATTAAATTAGATAGTAGGATAATTGCAGAAACCTAGCTAATTAGCTAGCAATTACCATTCCTGTCGTTTCTAAAATACCGCACACCCCCCCTTCCCCAGGGAGGTAATTGGACATATTTCTAATAATAAATTGTAAGAATTTACTTTTATGCCTTAATTAATTGTAGAAACTTAATAACCAAATTTTAGAAAAACAATATTTTTTATCCATAAATTGAGTAACTATTTAAACTAGATTACATGTGAGTTTTAACATCATTAGCCAATGTAAGTGAAGCTAATGGATGGCTCCAATTTCAGGTTGACATCTCTTAAGATGATAGGGGCTGTATTATGCCATCTCTATAGGTGGAATTGGAAAAAAAAAAATACAAGAGAGGCAAGGCCGTACAAGGCTCTAAGTTCCGCTGACTTATGCTTAACTTTTGTAATGACAACATACATGTTTCCATATTATGTTCCTCAAACCAATCAATCTATGTATAATTTTATACAACTGAAGAGAGAAAGGCCAGTAAGCAATTTTCAAACTTCTCCTAGAGCAAGTATAAAGAGAACTTGTACAAATGCATATGCTCAGTTCATTTCTATTTTAAAATCTCATCTAGTTCAGCCTAATGCTGCTTGTCAAGCAGCTACATCTCTTTGCATGAATGCAGTTATAACTCTGTAATTTGGAAATGCAGCAGTAATTTTAGTATGTGGTTCTAATGCACTTAATGCAATTTTTCACTTACTAAATACAGCTTTATCTTATTAGTGTTCACTTCTAATTACTTGTAATTAGACTTATCAACAATTTTAAACGCAGAATGGCTGTTCGAAGAACATGGATGCAGTATGGTCCTGTGAGGTCTGGAACGATTGCAGTTCGTTTTTTTGTTGGTCTGGTAAGTTTTGCAAGTTTTGCTGTTTATGTTTTTGCTTGATTACTTTATTTGTCACTTATGCTTGCATTGGATAATCGCTACTTATCTTGCCCTAGTTATCTACTTAATTACAGGCAATATTATTTCACAAGTACTGCTGCATGTATATCTGCAGCCATTGATGTGAACTATTACTTCTAGAAAGAGGATTAGGACATGCCCAAATCCTGAAACTCTACCAATATTTAGCAATTCATTTGCACACTGTAGTTCTTGAATTTACATGCTTGATTCTAGAATATAGCATCAACAGCACAAGTGAGCCATAATGAAGAGATTAGATTCTTTGATAGGCACTATGAAAGGGAACAACTTTGTCTGTTTTAACTTACAAAAGAATTGTTGCTTCATGGAAGAGCGGTTCAATGTATTAGTTAAACATGTATCATTTTTTTTCAGTCATGTCCCTAGCATTTGACTTCTGAATTTTAACCTGCCATTTGTTGGACAATATGATGAAAGTGTCACCTCTGCTTTGTAGCATAAAAACCAGGTGGTGAATGAGGAGCTATGGAATGAGGCGAAAACTTATGGTGACATCCAACTGATGCCATTTGTTGACTACTATAGCCTTATCACATGGAAGACTCTAGCTATATGTGTATTTGGGGTAATGTCCTGTCTCTTTAAAGCTCATGGAAAGTTTCGAGTGCCTCTTTCACTTAAATCTTTTGAACAGACACAGGTAGTTTCAGCAAAATTTGTCATGAAGACAGACGATGATGCATTTGTTCGGGTGGATGAAATTTTGGGCTCCTTGAATAGGATTAATGTGAGCTGTGGTTTGCTTTATGGGCTCATTAATTCTGATTCACATCCTCATCGAAGTCCTGATAGCAAGTGGTACATTAGTCCTGAAGTAAGTTTGTCCTGAATGCATCTCATTCTGTGGTTAGTTTATTGTTAGGGCCTAATCCTTTTATCTCTGAAAATCTATATCTGAGATTAGATGTGCACATAATACTTGCGGCTAGAAGTGGCAATACGGATAAATGGTTCATAATTGATTTTAACTTAATGGATGGTGGATGAAATTTATCTAATTCATTTAGATCCATTTAATAAATGGATTTAAATGGATGGATCTAAATGGATTAAATAAAAACCAATTATCCATTTATAATCTATTTAAATATTATTTACTCATTGGAGCAATCAGTATCTCTTACTGTGAAACGATATATACATACATGGTAAAACACAAAACAGCATTGAGGGTGGGAAGGTTTGTGCCTTGATTTGTATAATTATGGGAGGCTGCCCATTTTTCTGCTAGGCCCTCTCCTTCAAGCATTCGATCCACATGCGACATCTTAGGCCGGTGGGCGGGGAGGTATTGAGTGCAAAGTAGAGCAACTTGGAGCATCTCACCCACCTCAATCCGGTCACAGTTGATCCCCAATTCTCTATCCACCAAAATTTCAATTTTATTTGGTTTTTAAGTAAATGGATATATATGATTTTTATGGATAATCCATATAAATCCATTTTATTTAATGGTTTTACTTTGGTCAACCATTTAAAACCAATACTATAAATGGATAATCCAAATCCATTTAATTATGGATTATATGGATGGATAAATGGATTTCAGTCCAAATTGCCACCTCTACTTGCGGCCATAAGATACAGGAATAGATGCAAGGATAGCTATATCTTATAGAATATGTGTGTTCATCTATGTTAAGAAGACATTGGGACTTAGAAATGCAATATAACTGAAGTCTTATTCTGGGAAAATTGTGGTTATAGGGTAAAGCTTAACCCTATGCTAACCTAAGAGAGAAAATCCTGTCAATAAAAGGCACAAAATATGGTTTCAACATTTATGAAACACTGAGAGTTCGTAATGACACTTTTAATCTTAGGCTTTATGAGGAAGAGGTGTCAAAGATTAGGCACCTCTGGCACCTCTGTCGTGGCAAATGCAATTAATTAGGTTACAATCCTCTGTCTAAAGAGGCTTTCAGACAATCCTGTTCCCTCTCCTTTCAACTCGACTGTTTATCTGAAGGGAGGCAAAATTCAAGTTCTACCTGGGCATTAGCTCAGTTAGATGGTGCTCCAGTTTTCAAACCTTGCCATGTCCACCGAAAAAAGTTCACAGACTTTCATTTTGCATACATTTCTAGCAGCTTTCTAATAACCCCAGGATGCTGGATTATGGAGTTTTCTCGTGAAATTTTGAACCTCGTGAGGTTTTGGAAGATGCATCTCTAATTTCAACTTGTGATATATATCATGGTTCAAAGTCGCGGTCGCGGCCTGGAACGTTCCACATCGGTCTCGGCATATCGGTCGCGGTTTCGGTGAGACGCAAATTTTAAAGTATTTAATATTCTAAAAATTGTTAATAATATAAAAATAGTATGCTAAACAAAAATAATAAAAAATAGCAAAAGAAATGGCCGAGTCAATCCGTCACGGTGTAACTTGACTGATTTCTCGTTTTGACTTGGGATAACTCGGAGTGATTCGGTGTGACTCGGCCGAGTCAATCCATAGCGGTGACGTCTCGGCCGATTTCTCGGCGAGTCAAGTATCTCGATATCGTTTCGTCACGGTATCATATCGGTAGGGGCCGAGTCGTCTCGGTCTCGGCCGAGACTTCGAACTATGATATATATATTATTTCCTTTCGATTATAACCGTGGTATATGATCAAATCTCATTCTCTTTTGTATTTCAATTCAGGAATGGCCAGATGACTCCTATCCTCCTTGGGCACATGGTCCTGGATATGTTGTATCAAATGATATAGCACAGGCAATCTACAAGAGATACAGAAAAGGCCAACTTAAGGTACAACTTTGCATCAGTCTCTCTACGCCAGTAGTCTTTCAGAAATATTTATTTAGTTGTTTTGCATGTAAATAAGATTGCTTCCATCACCTTGATTAATTCTTGTAAAGTCATTGAAATGCTAAAAATCTTGTGGTTTACTGCTGCAGATGTTCAAGCTAGAGGATGTGGCTATGGGAATTTGGATTTCAGATATGAAGAAGCAAGGTTTGGAAGTAAAATATGAGACAGATGAGAGGATCTTCAATGTGGGATGCAGAGATGGCTATGTAATTGCCCACTATCAAGGTCCTCGAGAAATGCTTTGTCTTTGGCAGAAGCTTCGGGAGGCAAAACGTGCCAACTGCTGTGGCGATTAGAACATTTACTCGAGTAACCTTGGCCGATGGATGATTGATGGAGATCCATTTGACAGACAGAGAAGATTCGATGTGGATGCTCCCATATTGGAGTGGAGCTGGAGAAAAGTTGGACAGTGATAAGGAATTACAAGTACAATTAGTAGTTATGTAGATAGATAATCAGCTTATATACGTATGTTGGTTAGAGAGCTTAATTCGTAGGACATATCGCAACGCTGTTCATTATGAGTAGCTACGGTTAGGTTTTGTATCATATGTTAAGAGGGAACGATCAGGAGATGCGGCTTATGCCATTGCGTAGATGGACAGAAAATATGTGGTATTTTACTCAAAGCCATCATAATAATTCATTTATTTATACCTAATGAGTTATGATTTGCAATTCCAAATCGTCCAAATTCCAAGCTAAACCTTTGGTCCATGCCTTTAGGAACCGGCATTAACCCTCGATTAATGTTTATGGGGCATGGCTGAGAGGGATCTTGGTAACTTCCGCGGACGTTAGATTTACATTCAGACTCTTGGACAGAAAACCCGGCCGTCACTTGTGAACAGTTAGTTTACGGGAAGTGTTTTGGTGAGTTGATCTGAATTTTCAAAATGATAAAAAGTGATGATCCAATCTTAAGCAATAACTATTCTCAATTAGTATAATATAGTCCGTTAAGGGGTGAAAATTTTCTAATTTTGGAGATGGTTTCATTAGGTAACTAGAATAAAATTTCGTAATTGTCATTTCATCCCCAAAGTCAGTCCCTGTAATATTCTTCTCCTGCAGGATTATAACATTGAAGCCATCTTGTATCTCTAAACAATAAACACGAGCAAATAGAAGATCACAGGAAAACAATTAAAATAAGTAAATTAACACAGCAACTGAACAAAAGCACTACTGTCTTCTGACGCTGCCATTAAATCTTTCGAAGCATAACGCAGTCTTTACATCTCTTAGAGAATGCTCAACAGGAGTGAAAAGCAGTCAATTTTATACCAAATCTTGTCATTCTACATATATTGAGATTATTGATTATGAAAAATGGACTATTTCCATTGTAAGACATTTCATTTGTTGTCAATCATGGAGAAATTAAATATTCAATCAGTTACAATTTCACAAAAATAATGCCCGTATTAAACCCTACGGGAGTGCTAACCTATCCGGAGTACTTGATACAAAAATGCAACGAGATACAAACCATTTCCTAGTTCTGCCATTCAATCATAACGCAACATAAATATGAAAATTGTACGAAGAACAGCTTTACTTATAAGACGAGATACCAAAACAGCCACAATCCGAGACTAATAAAGCAAAACCATTCTCCTCGGAACTTCGTGGTGACTACATAGGTACTAGCTGCTAAATATTAAATACGACAGCAGAACGACAACCCAGAAAAAAAAAACATGGAGATTTCTAACATCTAATGGCTAATAGGACGCAAAAGTGTGAGCCATTTTGGTGGAGACAACAGTCAGCGAGTATTTTCCTCGTGGCTTTTTCTGACTGCGCTTTGGTACCTGGGAAGACAACACAGCTCAAAGATTTAATATAATTACAATAAATTAGACCCCAAAACAATGAGGAGAACAGATCAACTAAAAAACCAAAGCCAAAAGCGTCTTACTTTTCCCAAATCACCTCATCATCTATCCTGTCCAGATGGCTAGAGGAAAAGAAGCCAGAAAATAAAAAAAGGAAAAAAAATTAGATGATTAGCCTTGAACTAGACACAGATAAAATTTTGGTTTGTTTATTTATTTTATTTTTGGGGAGAGAGGGAGGGAAGCACTCAAACATGACAAAAGAACAAGAAATCCTGGTTACCGTCTTAGAGACGCAGCTGTTATTACAGTGACAACACCTAACACAGCACCAACACCCATAGCTACCAAATTATGGAAGGTACTCATGGATCTGCAGCAGAAAAGATCAACAGTAACACCGTCAATTAATAATTGACAGGACAAAAAAAGGGTCGATAATTGGGAATTAGGGCCAAGAATGACCAAAGGAAGCAAGAAAAAGAAAAGGAAGAAGAAACACGAGGTATTGAGGGTGGTCGGATGGAGAGGAATCAGAGAAGAGGATACCCTGGCGTTAGAACTCAAAAGTAACAATAACCTGGACGGAGTATCTGGGAATGGAATTAGGGCTCCAACCCACTGAGGCGGACCCATTTATGCATGCCGTGCAAAAATATGTGCACTTTTTATATATTATTATTAGTATTATTTAACTGATTTCTTTATGGACAGCTGTCCCACTAATGAATGGCAGATAAGAACCCAGGACACGGGACAATTGTCCGGAACGATGTGATACTCTGTCTCGATCACTTGTGAATAATCCCTGTAAATTTTAAGTGAATTACTTATAAAAACTTACCGCGACACACGGTTAAGAAGCGGTCACAACTTATTTAAAGAAGTGTCACTGTGTCAACGGGTCGGGCTTGAATTTGAACCGGATCCGAATCTGATAATTTTTTTTGAATTTAGGTTGAAAAATAATTTGGATATCCAGATCCAAATTTGAATCCGTTTACTCTAACAAAAATGGATTGGATACGAAACATAGGATTCGACTCGTAATCGATCCAGATTCGAACAATATATTAATAGTTATAAAATATAAATATTTCTAAATATATTCTTTTACCAAATTAACAATTTAGTAATGACTTTGTAGATTGATTTGTGATTAGTTTTGAATTGACTATTATGAGTTATTTGTGATTTAGTTTTGTAATTTGATTTGTTTAAGTTTGGATATTTGATTTATGATTATTTTTGGATTTGATTTTAAAATATTTAAATTTGAACCTTTTAGACCCGAACCCGACTCGGATCCGTCAGACCCAATTCCAAGACTCTAAGATCAAGACTCATCGGGTATATACGGATTGAGTCCGAGTCTACTACATAAAAATGGGTTCAAATCCAGACATTTTGAATTTCAACCCGAACCCAACCCGTTGACACCTCTACACTGTTCTATTCTGGGCAGTTGTCACAAGTGTCCGTGTCCCATATCCAGTAAATAAAGGCCTTGTTTGGATTGTATTTTTCTAAACTTTTTATAAAAAAATTACTGTAGATATTTGATATATGTAAGGTAAAAAAGTGATTCGAAAATGTGTTCGCGAAAATACGTAGTAATTGCTATCCAAACGAGGCCAAAGCCTATGGGGTTTGGGATGCATTATCATAGCTCTTGTACTTTTACATAATTGTACGCTCCAATACTATAAGAAGAAGAAAAAGAAGAAATAAAAACCCTTCTCTAGTTCAAGGAGAATTTAATTAAAAAAATATCTAATGTATATAATGCTTCCAGTACAAAAATTTTTCTGATTATTTTTCTAGAGGCAGTTTTTACCAATTTCTAGCCCATGACGTTCCCCTTTAATTCGTTTCGTTTTCGTAGAATGAATCATTCTCCCATAATAATGCATGTTGTCAAAGGCGGTAAGGAAGATGACAAGTTAATTATGCTTCAATTCATACTTGTGCAAGATGACGAGTTAATTGGATTCAATAATTATAATTAAGTACCACAATATGATGTACTATAACCCTGATCAATATAAAGAAGGAACGAGGAGCACCTAAAGGAAAAAAAAATATGATGACCAATAGCCCCAATTGCTGATTATGAGGAAGAAGCGGAAAAAAAAAAAGGATTACCGACACAAACACGCACTCTCATGCATACATTTAGAAGAAAAAAAAAAAGAAACAAAACCAGAGAGAAAAAATAATAAAAATTTACCAGTCAATATATTTGTAGTACACCATAAAAAAGAAAAAAAGAGAAAATACTATTCAGAACAAAAAGAAATGAGAAAGAAAAGGAAAAAAGAAGTCCTTGTTACCGTTTTAAGCAGAAAGGAAGATACAAAGGGAAAGTAGCATCCATTTAGTATATAAAGAATCGTTTTAAGCAACTTTAGCAATTAGATTTCTTGGAACGGATCATCCTCGAATTAAAGAAATTGTGTTTGTATTGATGAGAAATTAAACACTAAAAGCAATTAGACTTCTTGGAACGGATCATCCTCGAATTGCATGTTATCGACAGGTGAAATGAACGTGCTTCATTTACTTTTTCTGCACCTTTTCACTTTTCTAGACTCTTTTTTTTCATACTCCCTCCGTCCCACTTTGATAGTCCTGTTTGCTTTTTCACACAGTTTAAGAAAAAGTAGTTAATTTTGTTAGAACAATCAATTTAGGTAACTATTTTCCTAAAATACCCTCACATTAATTAGAGTATAACTTTATGGAAACTTGAATTAATGGTAAAAAAATAATCAACTCTCATTAAATGGGGTAAGTTTATAGTAACAATAACTTACATTGAATAAGGGTATTTTAAAAAAATTAAAATACAACTACATTCTTCAATTGAAGACTGGACTACAATTTGGGACGGATGAAAAAAAAAACAGGACTATCAAAGTGGGACGGAGGGAGTATTATATTACTTTGGTCCGATTCATGGGGACGTAGTGCAAGACAGAAGTAGAACTAGAATATTTATTTGGAGAGGACAAGCATCACACACAGGCAATATAAAATTTTTGTGGGGTGCATTCGATTGCATTTCTGTTTTTTTTTTTCCTTTTTGCATTTTTTAAGAATATTATCTTAAAATAATTATGAATCACATTTTTACTTCACATTTTAAAAAAGTGATACATTATTTTTTTTCTATAAATATTCTTAAAAACACTCAAAAAAATCAATCAAAATTGTGATTTCTAAAGGAGATTTTGAAAATTTTTAGATGTTTAAAGTGAAAAACATGAATTTCTAAGACTTAGATGTAGTATCCTCCTCAACTCTTGACTGGAGGTGTCAATACAATTCAATCATGTTGACCTGTCCAAACTAACTTACCAATCAAATAACAATAAAATATCATCATTCCTTGTCGAACAGCATGCAAAAAAATAAAAATAATAAATAGAATTTTAAATGACTCATAAATAGGTGTGGGTATAAAAATGTAATTGGATATATACTCATACCCATTTATTAAATGGGTATAAATGGATATATATCTATTTATTTATATGAGTATAAATGAATTGACTCGATTATATTCATTATCCAATTATGACCCGCTCAAATCCGCTCGAATCACCCATTTTGAGACATCTACTCCTGATTTCATCCTTGGGGCAGCGAGGCGTGAACATTTCCAAGCAAATCCAGAGCCACATGACTCCATTTTCTAAAGTATATATAGGACAGTGAATTCATATATGAACCTAACACATTTGTTGTGGGTTTGAGTGTTCGACCTAAAATCACGTTTTAATAGTTTGAAAAACAAACCGGTCAACTTGGGGTCAATTTGAAAAACCTCATATCGACCGACTAACCTATTTAACTTATTTATTATGGCATCCATTAATAAGAGGCACGAAAAGAAAAAAAATATAGAATAAAAAATTCCTGCTTAAGTCCCAACGTTTTTTGGTCTTTGTTCTTCGAAGAAAAAGGTCCCAAAAACATGTCCATTCCCAAATTAATATATTCGTGCATGATGAGCCAAAAAGAAATCACTTTAGGACAAAAGAGAGGCAATCGCTAATGATAATTGTATACTGTACACTACGTAAGTGGACCCTAATCAAACTTAACCTATGTACTACTTACAAATGACTCTAGCCAACCTTAATTAGTCTTAGTAGTACTACCTATAATTATTTGACAACCAACCAAAAAAAGAAACTCATGAAAAGGTACAATGGCTAATGGCTGTAGTTGGAAACAAGCAAAAGTGAGCCATGGGTAGATGTGCTGCGGGCTCAAGTCTGAGAAGATTAATATTTGCTGCAAAAAAGTGACTTTTTCATGTGATTTGTCTGGTTTACATAAATTGTTTTCCAGCTACAGCCCAAGATACGATACTTTCTTTTCCCCTCAATTTGTCTCTTCGTGGTAATTAACTGAAATCCAAATCCCTTGTTTTTTTTGGGGGGGGGGGTTGGGGGGTGTTTATAGATATGTGAAATCAGGACTCTCAGACGTACAAAAAAAGAAAAGCAAAAAAAAAAACAAATTCTGTAATAATAACATGTCCCCAAATGATTCACAAGGGGATTGGGGGCTTCTCGGCTTTGGGTCTTAACTGAGCCGAGCCAACGGGGAAGCAGCTCAATTTCACCATTAAAAATAAATCCATGACACATTTGTACAATTTGTTAACTTTTGGTAATTATGAAAATTTTGTCAAAAATGTGCAGAATTAGCAAAGGAGGAGCAGGAGCAATATAAACTGATTTCAACTAACAAAAAGTCACAACAACTTAAGTCTACAGTAAGATTTGATTCACCGAATAATTTAGGACGAAATTGGCATATAATATACATTCCCGAATAATTAACTGGCAGCGCTTGCTGTATTTTTAACCTACTTTGCAGAGTTCATTTTGCGTGCCGATGCCCTGAATGATACTAACGATTTCCTAAGCTGTTTATCATGCTTTGCTTGTGAAGGCATATAAGTAGCTTCAGCAGGCGTCGAGTATCAATATTGAGCTTCGGACTGCTCTAAAGTTTTCTAAATGCAATGGCCACATCTATGCATTTTGCATCGTCTTTTTTCTGCTATACAACTTTTTTAGCTATTTCCCTTATTCTTGTTCCATGTCTTGTTGTTTCGCTAACTCTGCAATCTGATATTCAAGTTCTACGTAACATCAGGGAGGCTGTTGATCCCAACACTATCTCCTCAACTTCATTTCTCAGCACTTGGAACTTTGACACAGATCCATGCGAAAGCTCGGGGCCTCATTTTCTAGGAGTTTTATGTACAACTCCTGAAGATAATTCTAGCAGTCGAATAGCTGTAATTAACCTTGAAGGAGATGGATTGGACGGTTTTCTGACTCCAACAATTGGAAACTTGACAGAGCTCACTACCCTAAACTTAAGGAACAACAACTTCCGGGGACCAATACCAAATACTATAGCCAAGTTGAGAAAGATAACCAAACTTCTTTTGTCGCAAAACTTTTTCTCTGGTGGTCTTCCTGAAGGATTGAGCGAGATGACGAGGCTTGAACATTTTGATTTGTCGCAGAACAGGCTTTCTGGTACCATTCCTCCAAAGATCTCTGCATTAAGGAGCTTGTTACACCTACGACTATCCGGCAACCAATTCTCAGGGAAGTTACCAGACTTTTCTGGTCTATGGCAGCTAACCACATTAGATCTCAGTAGCAACCTATTCTATGGTACACTGCCTCACTTCCCTACAAGTTTAAGAACGCTATTATTAAGTCACAATATGATTTCTGGCAATGTTTCATCCATTGGAAGGCTTCCACATCTCAAGACATTAGATCTCAGTGATAATAGGCTCTCTGGCAAAATAGAGCCGGATATCCTTACATCACCTAAGGTAAGCAGCATCAATGTCTCAGCAAATCTCTTCACTGATATTGAAGTCGTATTCATGAATCAACCCAGCCAGCTTCAGCTATTGGACGCCCACGGTAACCATCTCCGTGGTCATTTGCCATTGCATTTAATCACCTTTCAGAATCTAAGAGCAATCTATCTTGGGCATAATTTATTCTCTGGTTGGATCCCGAAGGAATATGGAGCAAAGCTGTATTCTTGGAAAACTTTGTTTCTCGAGTACAACTTCCTTCAAGGAACTCTGCCACAGGAATTCATGAACAACCTCGAAAGGATTAGGGGCAGCTTAGCACACAATTGCCTTCGTTGTCCAAAAAACGTAAGTTTCTGTCACGGAGGGCAAAGGGCACCTTCAGAATGCACCGGGCAGAAAGGTGAAGGCCCATGGTTGACAAAATTAGGATAAATGATCTGACTTTATTTGATTCTCTTTCAAAGCGTCCTAGTCATAGTAAGAAATTAGCTGAAAAACACCAATCTTATCAAAAAAATAGGATAGAAAATTTTTACTTTTTATTCAAATTCGTACCTTTTCTATTTGTCTTTCTGGGAGTCTCAACCATCATATTTGAATAGGAAAAAATACTTGTTTTCGCATAGCTTGAAAATATATTGAAAGGATATGGCTTGAATGTTCCCCAAAGCAACAATAAGATTGAGCAAAGTCATTAGAACTATCAAAACTTCATATAAATTGGTGAAATATTTCTGACATTCACACTCCACTTTCAAACAGAACTGATTCTTGTGTCCATTCTGAAAAGAATTTTGTACATGGGCCAAAGCAACATTCTAGCGTCCACTAAGTGATATTATTATGTAAAAGATAAAAGATGAAAATCCTCATCTTTTGATAGTCAAGGGACAGTAATGCCTTTCTACTTGTCCTTCTTCTGACTCAAAATAAAAAATTGTTTGCATATGGGGAAACTAGACAGAGATGACGAGCTAATTTGACGCGCAGCCTTCGCTGCTTTAATATCTTGAGTATGGAATTCAGCCATTTCAACGGTGATAAAATGATGGACCTAAAGATGACCATTTCTTCTTTAAGTTTTTCATCTTATCTCTGACTGCAAGGACAAGGAAATCATGCCAATAGGTATAATAATACACTCTGCATGGTATTTTGGACCAATTGAGGGTTAAGTTCCTGAAACAAGTAAACCCAACATTTTGAACCATGTGGTATATTGTAGTCTGGACCGAAAGAAGTATACCTGGGTACAGTTTTATCCTCTGGTTGCTGCTACGAAGGAGACTAAACACTAAATACAGATAAAGAAATGGGGCATTAACCTAAATCCATCCTGAGACTGCATCTCCATTTGTATCAAAATACTGAATAATATCCTGAAGGATGCAGGATTTCTTGCAATTTTCCTCATATGCTCCCAAGTGAATTGCTTCTTCTCTTGGTGATTTCATAGAAACTTCTGCAAATAAAATAGATAAAGTATTATTTTTGGATTTTAAATGTGAATGATCAAAAGAGATTGAAGTTCTCCCGACCTTGTAGTCCCTGGTGGTGAAAATGCTTATCGAGTGCAAAATCATGCACTAGACCTTGCAGTCCCTGGTGGTGAAAATGCTCTTCTTATTCGGGTTGATGAGAAGAACTCTGCATGTTGCACCCATGTACCCAGACAAACTGTGTTTCTTGAAAGGATGAAAGACCTTTTCCTTGTAATATAAATAGATGAACTCTACCAGTGGAAGGGATCATCGAGAATTATCAATAAAAAGTTTGAGAGTGTTTGTAAATCTCATGGCAGCCTAAGTTTTCTTTTATTCCTTTAAACAAGGCAAAGATACATGGCTAGAAGGGTATCCAAAGTCCCTTGATCGTTGAAGGCCAAGAGGAGGGCTATGTTGATCGGGAATACCTTGAAGGATGCTGGCCACTCTGAAAGTTGGTATCAGAGCCAAATGTTTAAAGGAAATAAGTCCCTTATCCATACTCTCATATTCCGATTATATTCTCATGAATATTGTCCATGAATATCTTCAAAATATGCAATGGTTGAATTTATATGGTAATTATAATAATTGTATTGTTGTATTCGTGATCGTCATTTTGCAGGTAATCATTGGTGTGCATATGATCAATATAATGAAGAAGAATGTCTTATGTTTATAGAAATGTATGAAAATGAAAAACAGAGTGCTAGTGAGTATTTACATCCTCTGTCTTATACTATAGTTAGTAGGCAAGTTCATCTAGATCTACTTTATCA
Source organism: Coffea arabica (assembly GCF_036785885.1). Taxonomy (NCBI): domain Eukaryota; kingdom Viridiplantae; phylum Streptophyta; class Magnoliopsida; order Gentianales; family Rubiaceae; genus Coffea; species Coffea arabica. The sequence goes on from NC_092314.1 coordinate 30,383,125, forward strand.
ACGTTTGCATGTCATAAGAACTGAGAAGCTAGATAGTGAAGAAAGAGAAAAGACAAAAAAGAGTCGAGTAGTTATAGATAAGGATCTTAAAGTTCGAAGAATCTAGTATAATTTAGTTATGTCTTCATCTACTTCTTCTGATCTTGTATTAAATAAAACTAATAGTAATAAATTAGATTATTTGTATGAAGTCTCTGTAGAACCAAAGGTGGTTGATCCTACCTCTCATCCTGTTATTAATCCTTATTCTGTATATGGTAAACAATCTTTCTCTCCTGTCCGAACAATCAAGTCTTTGATCAAGCACCATGTGAGAACCCTAAAATTTTTCACATTTTCCCAACATTTTGTTTATGCTCACTTCCTTTTCTAAATTGAAAAGGAAAAAAAGGAAAGCCATTCCCTATCCATTTCTAAGAAGGGTTTCATTTCATATATATGAGCGTGTGATTGTTTGCATTAAGTGTTTTTGTGTGAGATTATAGATATATATATTTGTTGGAAGTACGGACGAACGCGGCGTGTGAGCTTGGAAAAGAAAAATTTTTCGAAAAAGGAAAGGGGCCAAATCCAGCCGAAAATCCAGCCAGTCTTGGCCGGATTGCTGGCCTGATTGTTGAAGGTTTTGCAAAAAAAAATTTGTTTTCTTCTCTGGCCAGTATCCGGCCGGATTCTGACGTGTCACAGCCGATCAGCAGCTTTGACCGGCTGTTTCCTTTATTCTTATCCTACTTTTGGCCAAAATATCTTCATTTCTTCTTCCTCTTGGCCGGTTGTCTAGAGAGAAAAGAGAGAAAAGCTCTTCATTTTCTATCTTCAATTTTGGTTCAAATCTTGAGTTTTAACCGGTGAAATCGTAAACTACTCCGTACAAGTGTTTACCAAGGAGGTGTAAAGCTTTTGGTGGAGTGATTTTTGAAGGGGTAGTTCTAAGCTCTTATCTTTCTTGAGTTAAAAAGGTAACTTACCTAGAAAACTTCCTTTTGTTCCAATAATTGTAAACTAGAGTCTTATAGTAGCTAAATAGGTGATTTTGCGGAAGATTTATGGTGGATAGTAGAGTTTTGCTAAATTTCTGATTTATTGGTGATTTTCCTAATTTTATATGATAACTCTTGTTTAGTCTTGGAATGGTGACATGATGTGGTGTTAATTGAAGCTTACATGTGTTAATTGCGATTGATTGCGGAAAATTTCCGCTTATGGGCATAAATTTCAGAATTAGGGTTTTAATTTGGGGAAATTCTTATGGTTGTTTATTGAGGTCTCAATTGGTTGAATATTAAGGGGGTTTAATGGTCTATGATGTTAAAATGTCTTTGTGGTGGATTATTGTTATTGGGTATGTGATTGTAGGGTGAAAGTGAAGAAGTTAAGGGGAAATGCCGTCTGTTTATTTTCTTGTAATGTGTATAAGTTAAAGGGGTTTTAGAAATGTGTTTTGGGTTGATTTGGGTGTATTTCATTGAAAATTTCATCGGTTCTTTCAAAAGGCGGTCGAGGGCTAAGTTTCTATTTGAACTTGTATACTTTCGTTTGGCAAATACCATGACCGTTTTACCATTTCAAAACATGATACCTCTTCTGTTTGAAACTCAAATAGTTATTTACTCCATACCAAAATATAGAGGTATTAGTTAGGGTTTTCTCGGCCACACGTGAACTACTTTCAAATGAGGTTAAGTGTCCTCCTTTTCCATATGATTTTCATTAAGACCTTTACTTGAATATATATTGACTTTTAGCCACACAAACGATTTAGAAAGAATATTTCCTTAGCCTATCTATTTGGATTTTAATTTGTCCTTGGTCAAATGTTTCCGTTGGAATTTTATAACCCTTTTTAGTTTGGTTTTGCGTTTGGTTTATGAAACCCTAGTTATTCCCGTCCATGAATCCAAATGTCCTCTTTTCACTTTAAATCCATCTTTATACGTTTTACTCGTAATTAGTTGGATTTTCTTCGATTTAACCTAATTGGTTGTGCTATATTCTTTCTCATTTAATCATAGGTTTTCTCGGTGACTAAAGGTAATATCCGGAAGGATATTTTGCTCCTTGTTTTGCGTAAATAGGTGAGTGTTCCTTGTTTGCTATATTTTCTTGATTTCATGACTTGTATTATTGTTTGATAACGTGTTAAGTACTTTTAATGATTTCCAAAATGAGTTTTCTAAGCGAGTGTGTACTTTATCGCACTCGACCTAAATAAATGTGAAATTTTCAAGGATTTAATGATTGAAACGTTAGTTGCGCATGATATAAGTCTTTTGGCTGAACTGGGCCCTGCCGTTCGTTACCGATCGACTCGAGCTAGAAGCGGATTCGGTCGGGCGATATGGTGACCTTGGGTGAATTTGGTATACTCGAGTATTACCTTGTATTCTGGTGGAGCCTGGCCAACGTCCAGGAGGGGGTGAATGAAACGAAAGAAAGAACGAGGGTTTTATTTATAAAAAAATGCATTTTCCAAATGATTGGAGGGATAAGGGGAAATGACAGGAGAACGAACGAACGAACGTATCCTTTTAATGTATGTGTTAATATCGCTTTATATTGTGAATGTTTCATGACTTGTTGTTTGATTTATGGCTTGATTATATATTCGGAACCTCACTGAGCTTTTAGCTTATCCCTTTAGTTTTGTTTTCCTTAACAGGGGAAGGCAAGCCAGGACGAGAGCTTGGTATAGACTAGCCTAGTCTAGTTCTTTGTTTTGTAATGGTTCTCGCCCTAGCTTTGGCACGGGCTGATGATTGAAGAACTGAGAACCTTTGTACATTGAAGTTGTATTTCTTTTGAGATAGCAATGTATATAAGTTTCACTTTAAGTTTGGATCATTGTTATACTCATTCTTGTGGTTTATTCCGATGGTTGCTTGAAGTGATCGACTGAGTCCAGGCGAGAGTTGGGCAAGTGGTCCGACGAACCCTTTGGTTCGCCTTAGGGGGAGGTGGGGCTGTCACACACCAACCCAAAGGAGTCAAAGAATATATTAAAGCTTCAAAGGTTGATCAACACCCTATTCTTGCTACAAAGAAGGAACAGTTATTACTCTTCATATTCCAACTGATTTTCCTTCCCCATGGAAAGAACAGGGATACACTCATATTCATTTTGGAGCCATCAGAATATCACTCTCCTTCCATGGAAGAAAAGGCTTCCAATAGTGGCTCGAGTAGCTTTACTCGACATAAGATTTACAAAGTATCAGTATGCTTGCATAGCAACTGTTGAAACAACTTTAAATGCTAGAACTATCTTTGTGATCCTTTTCCCTAATTTTAACATGTCTTTAGCAGATCCTCATTTGCTAGACACGTTAAAAGTACAGGTACAAATTGTTGGAGCAGATCAGGTTTCTGATGCAATTGCAGCAACACTTCACTACCAAATGGTTTATCGAGTGCAAAATCATGCACTAGACCTTGTAGTCCCTGGTGGTGAAAATGCTCTTCTTATTCGGGTTGATGAGAAGAACTCTGCATGTTGCACCCATGTACCTAGACAAATCTCAAAGTCAGATCCAATCACACTCTTGCTTGATAGTTGGATCACTGATTATGAGTCTTTGCACACACAATCAAATGAACCTTTAGAGTTTTCACTCTCAAGGATCTCACAGACAAAAGAAGGGAGAACTTCAATCGCTTTCGATCATTCACATTAAAAATCAAAAAATAATACTTTATCTATTTTATTTGCAGAAGTTTCTATGAAATCACCAAGAGAATAAGCAATTCACTTGGGAGCATATGAGGAAAATTGCAAGAAATCCTGCATCCTTCAGGATATAATTCAGTATTTTGATACAAATAGAGATGCAGTCTATTACTTCCAAGATCCTATTTCTGGGCATATCTATTTTGATACATGCACAAATTGTGAAGAATGCTTGTTGGCAGAACAATTGGAATGTGATGTTTTAGATCTCTATTCTAAAAAGAACAGATCTAAAAGGTCTAAGCCAATAGACCTAGTACCATTTGAGCCAAGACCATGCAAGCCAGATCCAGAACCAAGACAACTAGATGCCGATGATTTTACATCATTCAGAAGTAGCTTTGATGGGTATGAAATTCCTACATCATGGGTTTATCAAACCCCAAAACCCAGTAAGGTACTTCATTCTTATTATCAGAAATGTCTTGAAATCTTGGAAAAGGAAGCAAGGGAACAAAGCAAGAAGAAACAGACCCAAGAATGGAAACCTGTTCAAACCGTTCAAACCCAAAAATTTTGAATCCCTACGTTTGAACCCATGGCTTCAGCCCAACCAACCGAATGTTTCATGTTTCAAGAAGCTGATTTTCCTCCTTTAGAATCATTTGTAAAAAATGATTTTAAACATACCCCAAAGATTCAAACTCCAGCACCTGTCATCCTTCCAACTGGAGAAACCCAGAGAACCAATCTTGCTGATGAGGTTCTTAACTGGCAGATAGAAAATTCCTTGGTCCAAAATATTGCTCTCACCACAATTCATCATAATGTTTCTGAGGTACACAAAAAGGTGAATCATATTGATACTACTGTTAATCATATTGATACTACAGTTCAGTCTCAAAAAGATCAAGTATCACATATGATTAATGTTCTTGAAAAAAGACTTGAAAGTCTTAAATATAATATGCCTACTACCTCATCATCTTTAGCAAATTTTGTTTTGAGCAGAGAAAAAGAAACTAAATTCTTCAAAACCAAATTGCTAATTTGAAAGCAACGGGAGAAGTTCCAAAATATGATATTGGACCATTTGAACTTACTCCCTAGGTAAGTTCAGGTTTTGGTACCATTCCTCTTAGGAATTGGCCAACCCCCTTTTATTTTGGTAATATTACAACACCTAATCCTTCAGTTTTCTTTCCAGATCAACCACAACCAGCTTCTAAACCTTTTGACATAGCTGCAGTTCTACGAGAATATCGTAGAAATAAAAAAGAACAAGAAAGACAAGAAAATGAGCAATGAAAGATTGAAGCTGAACAAAGAAAAGCAGAAGAAGACAAAAAACGCAAGGCTAAAGTAATTGCTGATCAACCAGTAGCTTCGTTAATGTATACAGTACATACTAATCCGATTTTTTCTATTGAATAGGAACAGAAGGCAAATGAAGCTACAAAGGTATATGATAATCCTCTTTCATCTATGTTAGAGGATCTCCAACAAGATTCAGTCCCTTATATTACTACATATACAAAGACATCAGATCCAGTATCCCCAGAATCAGAATCTTCAGAAGATAGTTCAGATGACACAAATTCTGATTCAGAAAGCAGCCAAGAACAAACTTCAGAATCCTCTGAATCTTTTGATCAGTCAATAACTGTTCATAATGAAGAGGAAGAAATTCCTTTTATCAATATGAACACCAAAGCTGAAGTTGTTGAACCAAATGATGAAGCAGAAGGAGAAACTTCCCCATTAAGGCCTCAAAGGACAGACTTTCCACAAGCAAAGGGAGTCCAACTTTTTACTATTGATGATATTCCTTCTGAAAAATGGGAAGCAAGATTCTAAGATTTTCATGCTTGGATGATTGCACAAAACTTGCATGAAGAATCTCATTTTGAAAATTTATCTGTCTTTACTGGACATTTTTCAAGAATCCTGAAAGAATGGTGGATAAGTCTGGGAGACACAGACAAGATGACTTTCTTAACCAGGCAAGATTTTTCAGAAAATATAAACATCCTTCACTTGATGTTATAGGAGATGTCAAAGAAAGCAGAGAAACCAAGAGAAAAAAGTTTTTTCAAATGAAGTGTTTATCTTATGATTGAAAAGATCTCAATAAACATTTTAAGAAAATGACTAAGCTTTTTTATATTCTTGGTGCAGATATAAATCTGAAACAAACTTTTATCAGTTCACTCCCCAAATCTCTTGCTGATGGTGCTGAGATGTACATCCATAACAAATATGGATCCATTTTGGCATCACCTTTCATTGATAATGATGATTTGGAATGCAAAAGCCAGTTTTGTGCCTATCATCTAGGTGAATTCCCAATTGTCAAAATCTAGATTTCAAGTCAAATTTTGAAAACCATTTTGCTTTAGAAATCTGAGAAAAAAATGTAAACCTATTGGGAATTGGAAATTGATCATCAAGAAGAAAAAGATTAAGAGGCTGATAATTGATTACCAGTCTCATCTTTCCTCTTACCTGTTCTGATCTTTTGTTGACATAAAAAGCTTGGCACGCCCATTGAGAATCAGATATCTCAATTAATCCAAATTTCAAGAGTTCTTGGCATTCTTGTTTAGCAAGCTAAGTCTCATCAGGATTCATTTCTAAATGACTAGCTTTGTAGGATTTATATCCTCATTCCTTTTGAAAGGAAGACGGATGTAAAAGTCAGAATTTTTTCACAATGGATGGTCACATTTCTATAAAAACTCTTGATGATTGGAAGCACATGACTCTTGAATAATTATATTATGAAATTCTTTGAGTCTTTCTTCCAAAGAAGGATTTGTATCATCTAGTAAATAAAGCTTTGGGATATCAATGAAAGATTTAAAAAATGTTTTTGATCTTATCCCTTTAGCTGTGATGAAAAACTTGTTTTCCTTATAGATATCAAATCCAAGTAAAAGGTCTTTCCCAGACATCAAATTGGCTCCCAAAAACTGAGTTGTTATGTAACAATTAGGGAGAAGTTTGAGAGTAATGGTATATTTTGTAATTGAAGTAGTGTAAAAAGAATTCCCATCAGCTCCTTTAAACTCATGAGTGTAAGTAGTCCAATATTTGTCTGATAAAACATCTTTTTTCATAATGGAAAGGGCTGCACCAGTGTTAAAAAATGCAATTAAGGGAATAGGTGTTGAATACTTATCCATAAGGATATGAACGAGTGATTGAGGATAAGTAACCCTTTCTTGTGGATGAGTTGTCCTTATTGTAAGGATATCAGGAACCTGTAAAGCCAAAAGAGTGTTATCAGTTATTTCTTCCTGTTCAGAGAATTCAGATTCTATATCAGAGAATTGTAAATTAAATTCATTCTGAATTTCTGAAATAAGGTTTACTCCCTTTTGGTTTCGAGGACGGTTTTTTGCAAAATGTCCTGGCTTTCCACAAATAAAACATTTGTTTCCTTTCCTGCCTCTGAATGGTTTGCCTTTCCTTTTGAAGTAGCTCCACTTCTTTCTAAAAGGTCTCCTTGAGAATTGCTTATAGCTTTTGCTGAAACTTTTGAATCTTTTGAACTTTTTCCTCTTTTTGTATGGAACACAAGCTTGACACTTTCCTTTAATAATCAATTCAGGCTTCTTGCAAGCTTGATCGAGACAAGCATCTCCTTTAAGATATTCACGAATAACCTTCCTCTTGTTGCAAAGATTATCCAATGCTAATAAGACTACTTCCAAGATCCTATTTCTAGACATATCTATTTTGATACATGCACAAACTGTGAAGAATGCTGGTTGGCAGAACAATTGGAATGTGATGTTTTAGATCTCTGTTCTAAAAAGAACAGATCTAAAAGGTCTAAGCCAGTAGACCCATATCATTTGAGCCAAGACCATGCAAGCCAGATCCAGAACCAAGACAACCAGATGCCGATGATTTTACATCATCCAGAAGTAGCTTTGATGGGTATAAAATTCCTACATCATGTGTTTATCAAACCCCAAAACCCAGTAAGGTACTTCATCCTTATTATCAGAAATGTCTTGAAATCCTGGAAAAGGAAGCAAGGGAACAAAACAAGAAGAAACTCTCCTTTCATTGAAGAAAAGGGCTTCCAATAGTGGCTTGAGTAGCTTTACTCGACACTAGATTTACAAAATATCAGCATGCTTGCATAGCAACTGTTGAAACAACTTTAAATGTTGGAACTATCTTTGTGACCCTTTTCCCTAATTTTAACATGTCTTTAGCAGATCCTCATTTGCTAGACACTTTAAGGGGCAGATCAGTGAATCATTGAACTAGAACGGCATATGAATTTTGTGACGGCCCCACCTTCCCCTAAGGCGAACCAAAGGGTTCGGCGGACCGCCTACCCAACTCTCGCCAGGACTCACTCATGCACTCACTCATAGCTCAAGCAAAATAACGTGCATCCATAGAAAATGAATAACATATCCACTTCAACTTAATATATACATTGATGCTCAAATCCAGATACAAAGTTTCTACACACAAAAAAAAAAACTTCAAACTTACATTTCGAGTGTACATTCAACCCTATTTGGGTACTAGCGTGAGTACAAAAGCAAAACTCAAAACAACTAGACTCCGCTAGTCTATACATGTCTTATGCCTCGCTCGTACCCCCTGTAAGGAAAACAAATGGCGTGGAATGAGCTAAAAACCCAGTGAGGTCCCAAATAACAAATTGACCATTTTAAAAGTATGAATATCAACGTAGTAAGTTAATGGGCATCAAAAGTTCATAAGAGTGAACAATAACACTTCAAGTAGTAAATTTCAAAGTGAGCGAGTGTAAAAGTTTTCCAGAAGAATCAATAATCCAATAAGCAATAAACATTCCAAGGTATAAGGATACGGAAGGCTCTCAGGAGCCAAATTCCCAGTGCATCACCAAATCTCGATCAAGGAATAGTTGACAATCTGTCAACCTTCAAGTAAGTAACCAATCCAGTAGAGCACCACTTACACTACTCTCCGTCCACCATTCACACCCCCTACTAGGCCCAAAATTCTCAATAAACACGGGTGGTAATACTCGAGTATACCGATTAGTCGAGGAGATATCACTCCACTCGACAAAACAAGAGACCTAGGGTTCGTTGCCCAGTCGACCAAGCCCTTGCCGGCTCGACTTGAGTAACTCGCCACAGGGTTTCTGGAATTCCAGGAAGTGCGCACCTCATAAACAAGTATATCAAATCAATTGCAACAATAAACAAGTATATATCACGTAAGGGCAAGTGCGATAAAGTACACTCTCGCCCTAACAATTCACGTATATAACATGTAATCATATTGGTCACGTATCAAATACAAGTATCAAGTTCACTTTGGTATTTGAAAACACTCACCAAAAGATATAGTGCTTTTATTGGTCACTTTCAGGTTGTACTCTGGGTTCGGAGTCCAAATCTGCGATAAAACTCAGTTTGAAAACTTTGAAACATGACTAAGATTTGAAACTTAGACGTTTCGTTCAATAAGAATCAAGAAATAGAAATTCACTTAGAGAATATTTGTGAAACACTCTGTGACGACCCCATCTTCCCCTAGGGCGAACCGGAGGGGTTGACGGACCGCCTGCCCAGCTCTCGCCGGGTCTACGGGTCGCAAAACAATCAAGTCGGATTTAATTCATAAAAGAAAACTCGACAAAATGAACAATTTTCCCCCTTAAGGTGTTATTAGAACAATAATATCATTGTACAAGAAAGTACAGTGCTCGAGCACTTCCATCGGACCAGAAAACGGAAAACGAAAATTTTGCCGCGGATGAACAGTGACCGGCCACGTCACTATTCTGGCCGGATATCCGGCCGGATTCTCGGCCGGATAGGAGGCCGAGGCTAAACCAAAAATTTCGAAATGTCCCCTGCCAATCCGGCCAACAATCCGGCCGGAAGTTGGCCGGATTGCTCTGGCCGGATTCTGGGCAGTAGCCAGAGTCCAATTTTTTTCTTTTTTTTTTTCCTTTCCCCTGCCTATCCGGCCTTATATCCGGCCAGAAACTGGCCGGATTCTAGGCCGGATTCCAGGCAGTGGTTTTCCAAAATTTCCTGCTTTCATTTTTAAAAACCGGCGATTGCGCACATACACCAAATAACGAATCCAAGACTTGGTGAACCATACATACATGTCATCTATACATAAGAAAGTGTCCTTATACAATTCAAACACAAATACTTGAGTTCAAATACATCAAAGTTTCAAATGCTCGAGGAGCTTCCAAAACTAACTATGTCACTAGCTCAACTCATATCAAAATGTGGTTCAACATCGCTCCTGTAAGGAAAACAAAACAACGGGGGTGAGCTTACGCTCGTGAGGTACCAAATGCACAATTTCATGATACAACTATTAACACATATACATAAACACCTTCATACAACATACACATATAAAAGGATACATGCGACCCTCAAGGGCCGGTTTCCGATTGCCATACTTGATCTCACACGTTGACACTCCGTCAACCATTTAAACAAACCAAAATCCGTAGACACCACTTCGCACCATTTCCTTCCACCATTCACCCCCTATTCGGGCCCGCCGACTCATAGTTCCAAAAGGGTAATACTCGAGTATACCACAAGGTTGAGGAGTTAACACTCCACTCGCCTATCAAGAACCCAAAGGCTCATTAACGAATCGCCCAAGCCCTTGCCGGCTCGACTCGAATAACGGTCTAAGGGCATGAGCTCAATTTCACATTAATATTAAGGCATTGCCCCATCAAATGTCAAGCATGTATATATACCATTTCACATCCAAACAATAACGGTAAATGCAAGTAAGTGGTCAAGAGCGATCAAGTACACTCTCGACCCAAATCAAGACATTTAGAAACCACATAACAAGTATGTTCATCATATACTGGTACACTCACCAAATAAACAAGCAAATCACACGTTCGAGTCAGGAGTAGGTCCCGGTCCACCGGTACGACCTAAAACAAGCAAGTAACCATATTTAAGACTCAAACACGAGTCAAAGTATAACTTTAACTACTAATACAAGTTACACAAAACAAATAAAATGGAGTAACAACAGTGTGGAATGTGAACAAACTCCCCAATTCATCCATTCTATTCAAATCCTTCTCAATTCAAGACCTCCCATATCTACAACCAATTGGGCGGCATTTCCCCTTAATTTCTTCACATTTCCAACCTAATGAACAACACCCAACTTGTACCATTACACTTATGGTTCTTATACTAGTCCATTCACCCCATTTGAATCACAATACAACCATATACACATCAATTGATAGCATGACAACCATACATGGAAAAGCCCCAATTTCATCAAACCCTAAAACCGAAATTTTCTCACAAATGCTGAAATTTTCCACAATTAACCACCATTAACACATATAAGCTCTAAATCATGCCATATAAAGCCATCACACCCAACTCAACCATGATATATCATATAAAACAGAAAATTCCTAAATAAATAGAAAATTGCCACATCTCAAGTATAAGTCATGAAATACTCCATAAAATAGCCTCTTGAACTACTATCACCCATAACTTTCATCTTACAACCAACAAGGAAACAATTCCATATTTACTCACCTTACAATTCTTGATACAAGGTAGATGAGAGCCTTTCCTTTCAAACAAAAACCACCAAGCACTTCAAACACTCCTAGCAAGAAGGTTTTATGGAGGATTTTGAGAGATTAGTGGTTGGATTCCATGATTTGGCAAAGAAATGAAGCAAGAGTTGAAGAGCTTTCTTCCTTCTTTTCTCTCTAGTTGGCCGGCCAAGAGGTAAGAAATAATGAGGAATTTTGGTCAAAATTTTAATTTAGTAAAGGTGTAGACAAGTCAAAAGTCCAAGGTCCAATAGGATTGCAACATGTGTTTTTTCCAAGCTTATCTCATTCTTGTCTTACAACACTTAATTAAACCAACTAACCTCCAATTAACTCATAACACAAGATGGTAAAACTTCCGTATATAAAATTTCCCAAAGCTACATTTAACTGTACCGATCGTCTTAGTGGGTCCCGCAACCGCTGTACACCCTTAACAACACAGAATTTGACCTAAACCCAGAAAATGATGCAAAATTCATATTTTCTCATAAAATTCCCCAGAAAACCCACGGATAGAAGAAAACCCTAAAATTAGGCCCAAACGCCCAAAATAAATGCCTGAAAAATATGAAAATTTTCGGGGTCTCACACGCTCGCTCGCTTTTCAAACTATATAACTTTGTATCATTTATATTTGGAAATGCCATTTGAGTCGAAAGTACAAGGAAAACGTATTCCTAGTAGTCATGATTGTAATTCTCAAGGGTACAAGTTTGGCCAAATCCTCACTGATATACCTCGATAAAAGAAGATGTAAATATTCTAGATAGTTCAAGTAGTAATCGCTCTTAACCCTTACTCAAGTCGCAAGTATATTTCTCTAGTCCTCGAGCGGAAATTTGGGCAGCATGCCCTTTGTATTTTCCTATTTCCCAGCCATTTATAGCTTCATTATTTCCTCAATCAAACCCAAAGTTACACACAACACAAATCCATTTCAATAGCCGTTCAATAGGCTCAAGACAATACAAGGACAAAATCAAACTAACAACAAATGCGGATATGAAGTTTACAAAGGACAGATTTGACGGGTTTTTGCGAAAAGAACACATCCGAGGCTACACTTATCGGATTGAGGTAAAAATTATACCGTTTCGAAGCTAAGAAAAAGGCCTACAACTTTCATGAAGATCACTTAGTCAAATGTCCAGTGTAACCCAGTCAAATTCCCAATTTACAGAATCAAAATCCAACTAATTGGCTATTTAACCGTACTGCCTTCAAATGGTCATATCTCAGGCTACCCAAGTCCGTTTAAGGCGTTCTTGGAGGCATTAAAAGCTAAGTCAGAGTACTAAAACTTTCATGTTTTGGCAAATGGCTAAATCAGCACGGATCATAGTGAATAAACACAGCCAAATGGATGAACTGTCTAACGGATCACTGGAAAGCATCCTAGGGCAGTGAGAATATTTTGGTCTTTTCACAGGCTACATTACTCTGATTGCCCTGAAATTTTGTAGGAAACTATAACATATCATTCTCTACAACTTTCATGTTTTATACTAAGCTTAATTCGGCCTCTAGGATCACGAAATGGAACCGGACAGAACAGGGCTACAATTTTCCAGAAATCTGGAATTTTCGGTTTCAAAGGAAACTTTCTTCATTTTTTGCTTCAATCACTACCAAAGCCCCTTATATAATCTTAGATACAACATATATTAACCATACAGCAAGTATAGGCAGCAATCCTTCAAACCCTAACTCATATAACTAAAAAAAAACATACACTATCTACCCAAATCATGATAATAGATATCATTCACCACAATTTTAAGGTGCTAAGCCAATTTAAACAAGATCAAGAGTAAGAAATGGGGAAATCAGCATCATTACCTTGCTAAAGTGACTACCAAGAGCAACCCTAGCTTTTCCTCTCAAAATTTCACCAACACACCACTAGCTAAACACTCAAGGAAGGTTTTAATCGGTTTAGTTTTTTGTTTCCTCACTTGGATGATTCAATTTCAAGATGAAATGGTGAAGCTCTCCCTTGGGTTTTTCTCTCTCTCTCTCTCGGCCAAACAGCAGAAAAAATGAGGAAGAAAGGTAGCCCAAGGTGATAAGCAGGCAAGACAAGTTGTCTTGGTCAAGGCCCTTAGATGGCCGACAAGTGTCCTCACCACCCTCTACTCATTTTTTTGTTTCTTTTCCTTGCCATTTTGGTCCAAATTTTTGGTCAAAGCCAGCTAGAATTGAGGAGATATTTTGCTCAAAATTTTAATGAGCTCATATGGTAAGAAAGTGGTGGTCAAATGGTGCGTTCAATCGATAGTGCACGGTACCCGTCGGTGTGAACCGGTTTTTTTTTTAAATCGAGTATACTAGGGTTTTTAACTTCTAATCACTAACTTATTATTATCACTCTAATCATATAATATTTCCTCATCCAAAAGTCACTCTTACCTACCAAATTTGATTCTCACTCAGTACCGAATAATCATACTACGGAAAAATGTGAAAACCCTAATTCGCTCTAACTTGAAATCAAAAAGTGAAACCCTACTTTCTAGGTTCATTTGCACTTATTGTGGGGTAATTGAGTAGTAAGGCTATTATAAATGAATAATTTCCAAATAAAAGGGGATTTTTAAGAAAAACGTGAGGGTTTTACAATTCCATAAATTGAATTTAGGGTTTCGGTTAAAATATGAGATATTTGAGAAAACGGTCAGTCACAAGTGAAACTAGGGTTTTGATTAGACTTTTAGGGTTTCTAGTCTTTTAAAACAAAACAAGGTTTTAAATCAAACCTAAAGAAATAACTTTAGTATCTTCTTTAAATCAAAATAATGTTTTAAAATAAAATAAACTAAAGAAACCGTAATATCCTTTTTGAGACTAAACAAAGATGATCCTAAAAGTTGGGGCATCACAAATTTCCAGCCTAACACCAAGTTTGCAGTTGAACCTTTGGTGTTGGCATTTGCAGTTACAGTTTTAGGTTGTTGGCATTTAGAAATGCTACTCTATTCCAGAAAAAAAATGTTTCTGCATCAAAAATAGTAACTACTATGATTGAAGATGGCTGGTTGTCTAAGCTTGGGAAGGCGTCAAGCTGGTCAATGAGAACCGGATGCAGGAAATTGAATCGAGACTACTCGCTAGCCTTTACTTTTCTCCATTTTTTATTAGGAGGTGTGGAGCTGTTTTTTTTTTTAATTTCTGTTGGTCAGTGTTGTACATAGGCATGTCAATGAGTCGGATCTTACCCAGACCCAATATATTTGGGTAGGGTTTGGATTTAATTTTTCAAATCCAGACCCTACCCAGACCCTATGAGAGAGTCATGGGTCTGGGTAGGGTCTGGTTTTCTTGAATTCATATCCCAATCCAGATCCATACCAGACCTTACCCAGACCCATATATATTTAATTAAATAATATATATTAGTAAATTTATAAAATAATATAATATTTTATGGCTATTGGATCGAACACAGTAAGATTTTATGGCATCAGAATCTGCATTTAGTGTTGGTGGTTAGGTGATTGATGAAACTCGTGCCAAATTGCTTCTAGATATGGTTGAAACATTAGTGATTACTGATGATTGAATTGAATAAAAAAATTGAGGAAGTGTTTATAAATTTTTTTATTCTATTATTTATTTGCCATCGATCTTTAGTTAAATGACTTTTATCTCATTTACCATTTTAGTGCTGGATTGCGAGACATTTACCAACATTGAAGTTTAAATAAGAAAAAAGGTAAAAAATTACATTTCTTTAATAAGACTAAATCTTTATATAGTTATGGTTGTTTTCTTTTTTAAAAACTAATCTTAGTTATCATTGTAATTGGTACAAACTTTTTCAAGAAAAGGAGAAAAGATAAAGGCAAACAAATAAAATATTGGATGTGGATGCGGTTGAATTTTTGAAAATATATAGAAGTAGTCAATAATAATTCTTTCTTTGAGTTCACAATATTGCATTCAACTTGTTGAATGTTAATTTTATTATTAGAAACAAAAATTGGATGGTATTTGTATTATTTATGAAGTCTATATATTTTAAATACATTTTTACTTTAGTATGTTCAGAAAATATCCATGGATACCCATTGGATACCCAGATCCATAAGGGTTTGGGTATGGAGTTACTTTTTCAGACTCAAAGGGGTTAGGATCTGGGTCTGGGTCTAACTAAATTAAATGGGCTTGGATATGGATAAAAGGGATCCAACTCAGACCCTACCCATTGACATGCCTAGTTGTACATTAGGTGTATTACGGGGAAGTTTAGTTCCCTTGTCATTTGAAAATTTTTTCTTTATACTAATTAAAGTATAATTATGCCTTGCAAAAAAGAGACTTTACGAGAAATCGTATTTACCGGCTTAATTATCGCCCAAGACAGAATTAAGATAGACAGTGATTTCAAAGTTCTATCAAATTTAAATTGAGCACTTAACCAGCTTTTGCAAATCAATTGTGAATATAAAGAAAAAGATAATTACATTAAAACAAAAAGATAAAGTACTTTGGCTAGGTGAGGCTTCTAGCTGCTATTTCAAGTTCCAAACAAGATGATTGTACCCGTTATTTGAAATCCCAAATGATGGAGAATAAATCAATGCTTGAGCAAGTTCATGATTTGCAAATAATGTAAAACAGGTCATTGCTTGTAGCTATTATTTCAAATTCCAAATGATAGAGAAAAAGCTAGTGCATGAATTTGAAGGAATCCATGTAAATCATCAGATGTAGGCTTCCCCCTATCGTTAATAAACCAGTTCATCACACTTAGCGTTGGTCGTCCCTTACCCCCTTTAAACTATACTAGGAGGCATAAAACATGCATTGCGCATTGGGATAAACATAAAACATGCCTCCTTAAACATATGGATTCATGGAACAAAATGTTTGTTGATTAATAATTTGTATACACAGCTAAGCATAAATATACATGAATAAGTAGAAGGCAAAATCGTTTCACGAAGATAGACTACAAGAAATTTGATCATCAATGACAACAAAAAAGTTGTCACAGAATGAGATCCTCTATCCACAACTTTGAAAGTCATCACAAATGCCTCATGGAGCTAACTAATTAGTAACGACTTGTGATTTGTCATTACAAATATATTCCCACCAACTGGATCCAAGAGAACGGGAGTTATTGGGGAATACCTTAGTGACGACTTGGTGAATGTCATCACTATTATTATCTCTGTTTCTTTGACAACTTTGCAATGTTGTCACTGAAGCTTGTGTACTTTCTTTACTGACAACTATCTGTTGTCACTATAATAATGGATAGCTTTAGTGATAATTTTATGTTGTCACTAAATTGTCATAGAATTTTTACAACTTTGGCCACATATTAATATTAATATTGATTTTTTTCTAATGAAACCATTTGACTATCATACAATTTCAAGCCTCTTGATTTTCATATAAATTGGCGATTTGACTAGTTTAGTCAAATTGGTCATATTAATTTGTCAAAGAATGACTTGTTAAAGAAAAAAAAAAACTAAAGAAATTTGTAGTTAACTTCCCAATACCTAAAAATCGTCAAGCTGTAAGAGTTTGTAAATTGAACTAGTTATTAAAGCAAATAACTCCTAAACCCTTTAGTTAATTAATTAAATCAAATTATTTTATTGCTTTAATTGTGTATTTTTTATTCCAAGGTAGTAAATTAAATGTGAAGTTTTTTGTTTGACTAATAGTAAATTAATTATTTATGAAAAAAATATTTTTCCCATCTAATTGATCCTTTTTTTAAAATTTTTTCTAAAAAGAAGGAGTAAAATTTAAGAATCACAGTACTTACAAAAATGGTACTTTTTATGACAAGATAATTTTTGACAAAAGTCTAATTCACCACAAAAAGTCATTTTTTATGACAAGTTTCAGGCTATCATCATAATAAGCTAAACTTTCTATGACTAAAGCCACAACGGATCTTTTGTCCCACTCCCTGTGCCATTTTTTATCTCTTTTTTTATTATATTGCTATTTCTCCTTCATAAATATCATGTTTTAGTTCATTTTATTTTTTTAAAATTCAATAACTATTAATTGAGTAAATACAATAGTTTCAAAAAGCAATATAATAGAAAATTAAAAAATACAGCAACAAATTCATAAAAAATCTTATTTTTATGCATTTTAATTTTTTGAGTTTGTTAAGACATGCTGCTCTTAGGAAGCAGTGTTAGAGGATCTCAATTTGAGTCCGAGTGGTGGCATGCCACCTTCTAAAAAGGCAATATAATAGTAAATTTAAAATACAGCAGAAAATTGATAAAAAAAATCTCATTTTTTATGCATTTTGATTTTTTGAGTTTGTTAAATTTTGTGTATTATTTAGTTAATAGTTATTGGATTTTAAGAAAAATAAAAAAGAACTAAACATGATGTTTATGAAGAAGAAATATCAATATAATAAAAAATGGGACAGAGAATAACATAGAAAGTGGAACAGAAGATTAGTCGTCCTCTCTGTGTGGGCAAAAGTTTATTTTGGATGTTCTCTGAAGCACACAAGTGAGAAGGTAAAGGGCAAAAATGATTTTATCATCTTATCTAGATTTTCTACGACTTTCATTGACGATCTTCTGTCACAATTCCTATGCTATTATCTATCCCATTTTTTATTATAGGATAAAAGACCAAAAAACTTCCTATGATTTGATAAATATTCAATTTAACTCTCTCTAATTTGGAAACCTACACTATAACTCCCTATGGTATTGACTAAATTGAAAATTGGACAGAAAGTGTAACGCCCCCACTTCTCCCTAAGGCGAACCAAAGGGTATCCGCGGGACGCCTGCCCAGCTCTCGCCAGGACTCACTACAATCCATCATTCAAAAGCTCGAAATACTTTAAGTAACTTCAATACATAATTAAAGTACTCCAAATATCTCACACTTACAATTATGCAGCTTCCAAGCTTAAATACAACCCAACGGAAAAGGGTACAATAGCCATCCGTTATAATATAACTTAAAGTTTTCAAAAGAAAACAATCTAGTACTACTCACGAGCACCCTTGGTCTCGAACCCTGTAAAAGAAAACCACAACGTGGGATGAGCTACACAGCCCAGTGAGGTTCCAAGACACTCTAACAGTTCAAATAAATCAAGTAAGTTGGGCATATCATATGCATGGTTCAATGTTACACAATGGCGTGTTATCATGAGGTGATAATCATTGTACGAGTAATTTGAGACATTTATCATGGTATGAGACATTTATCATGAGACAGGTATCATGATATAAGTACATTGGTCAGGTAACAGGTATGGAGCGTATCACAGGCATAGTTCAGGATTTCATGTTGACATTTTAGCATGAAACAATTATCATGATACAAGGTAAACATATACGGTAGGATACGGTGTTCCAGTGGAATTCTGTCGGTCATCTGCACCTTATGACTTCTGATCCCCACGGTATGGTCTGGCCATCGCCTTATCCCTCCAGTGGTAATACTCGAGTATACCGAAACGGTGGCCCAGGGTTCCAACCTACCCGACCGAGCCCAGTCCTGGCTCGAGTAGGTCAGTAACCAAGGGCAGGGCCCAAGTTCAGCTTAGAGCTTACAACATGCACAGGTAACCAAGTAATTCGACAAAAGGTAAAATTCATCATTTGAGTAGGTCGAGTGAGGTAAAGTACACACTCGCCTAATAATGATGGACAGCTTCATATAACATGTGATTCATGATAATGAAGTAATCAGGTGGTCAAGTAACCAAGTAAGTTGGTGATCACGTAAGCAGATAACCAAGTAAGCAAGTAACCAAATAGATTAGAAAACGGTAAGTAAACACGGTTAACGGTAAACGGTAAACGGTTAACGGTAGTAATTACGGTTAATTGGTAGACATATGTCATTTCAATAGGCCGCCATTGGCCGTTTTTCACTTTCACCACGTAAGAGTCGAGGAGATTTACTCCAACCGACTTATGCTGTCATAGCATAATTAATCATTTAAACACATCATGAAAATATGCTCTCCAAACATTTCATATCTAGTATTTCAAGTAATCACATAAGTATGCTCTTTAAGCATTTCATATCGAATAGTTCAAATATACCTACTTCAGGTGTTTCATGTCGAGTAATTCAAGTATACATTATTCAAATGTGCATGAGTGTGGTAAATACTTAATGACCATGGGTTAAGCATGTCATAGACTTATTCCAATTACGTATTCCTATATGGAACACTCACCTAGTCAAAACAAGCGAGTAGTTCTTAAACAAGCGTCTTAGGTGTCCGCTCCGAGTTCCTCTGGGAGATTCCCTCGAGTGCCTGAGCAAACAATAATCAACTACCACTCAAAATCATTCTAATTATCGAGGAAAATTGTACACTAGTACAATCTAAGAAATTAACGCAGAGACGAGTCTAAGAGTTCGTGTAACTCGAGGTTCAAAAGTGGGTTTTAAAATACAAGACAAATCTGATTTCCATCTTTGAAATCAAATGTAAAACGATCAAATGATATTGAAGGAAAATGGAGGGTTTGAAACCCTTAGTTTCCTTTAAGTTAGAAAATTCCAGATTTAACAAGCAATATTTGAAAAATCATATTTCACTCTCCACAAGTCCAAAATTGGAAAACTTGGTACTGTTGGAATCCTCTTTCAAAGTACTAAAAGTTCTTAGAAGACACTTTTTCACGAATGTAAGTGAAAGGCACTCAAATTTTGGCTCAAAGTTGGTAACTTGAATTACCAAGACAGATTTAAGTTGGTTTTTGGCCAACTTTAGAAATTCGGCAAAATTCACTTGTTTTGAACTAACCTTTGAAATTTGGAAATCAATTAGTGTTGCAATCCAAGAGTATAACAAAACAAGCGGAACGAGAAATGGAGTTTCGAGCACCAAGATATAGTACCTCCAAGTTGCTGAAAAAGTTAAGACTGTTGGGCTATTTTCCAGGTTTAAAACTAGATTCGAAATATCATTTGGTCATCAAGTTGGCATTAGAAATACATCAAACTTGGTACACTAAATCTTCCATGTGTGAACAACATTTCTACTAAGTTTCGTACAAAAACTCTCACGGTAAGGTAGTCATTAAAACAACCAAAGTTTATGAAGAGTTTCAAGGCTAAACTACCTTCTCACTTTTCTTTCGTTTACAAACTTTTTGTACCATGAAATCAGTTCCAAATCTCTCCATTATTGAAACCAAGAGTTCATAAACATCCACTGAGCAATTTAAAGACCATTGACATCCAAATTCTAGAAATAAAACTCTCCAAATCAGATTTGACCATTTGGCTAAGAGAAAACGAAAAGTTTTCCAGATTCGATGAGCGAATTTTGTGACATCATTTGCATATCAAAATGGTCTTAGAATATTACCAAATTTTGTACAATTAAACCTCCATATGAGGATTACTCTTCTATCAAATTTCATTTGAAAATTCACACGGGAAGGTAGTTAACTAAACCATCAAAGTTCAGGAAATTTCCCAAGGTAAAACTGTCTTCTAGCTCTTCTTTCCTTTTTAAACATTTTGTCCAAAGCAACCAACCCAAATCTGGTTTATTTGTGAAACAAAGTCCAAGGAACATCTAATCTAAAGTTTGGTAGATGTCGGACATCAAAGTTTCCAAAACAACAAGTCCCAAATCATTGTTAGTTACAAATCTGTCCAAGTGGAAAATTCTATCACTGTAGCAGTTTCAAACTTTGGCCACAACTCACTCCATTCAACTTGGAATTGGGCGTGGTTGATGGCGTTGGAAAGCTCTCTTCTAAAGCTGAATTTTCTCAGAAGAAACCATTTTCAAATTCCATTCACAAATAGCTCGTTTTTGAGCATCAAGTAGCAATTTCTGTCCTGTCTCCTGGAGAGCAATGAAACAGGACAGTGATATTCAATCGAATGGTGTGGCTCACTCAAGTGGAACCAGAATGTGAAATTGGTACCGATAGAAAGCTAGGAATGTCTAGTTTCCAATGCCGCAAACGGCACTTGATTTCGACATCGGAACAAAGAGTTATGGCCGTTACAAAATGACTGCCTGGGCAATACGGGATTCATTTTCCAGTTTTGCTAACTTTGGAAATCAACTCATTTGACCAACCAAATCATGTTATTTTTCAATGAAATTTTGTACACACTTACAATAATAGATAAACAACATAATCAATTCATTAGAATCTCAAAATCTGGCACGAAAATGGTCGGACAAGGCAGGGGTAAAACGGTCACTTTTGCTCCAAGCACCTCCTTTGATTTTCTACCAACAATAAAACATTAATCTACTAATATAAGCACTAAACCACCATTAATTTCATCATCCAACATCAAATCAGCAACAACCCAAGAGTGGGAGTTCATAGAGCCCACTTTCACATTTTATACCATAAACAAGGCTACCCACATGATTATATAACCTTATATGTGCAATAAATCTTACAAAAACTAAGATCTATGGGTTGGATGATTTGCTACCTTCTTGGATGATTAGATCAGAAATTTTGGTCACTCTTTGCTCCAGAAAACCGTGGCTTTTCAGCTCCCTTTTGCAGCTCAAAATACTCCTCAAGTGTTAAGCTAAGTGTAGTTCGAATTTGGAGTGAATTGGAAGAGGTTTGGTGAAGATTTGATGGAGGAATTGGAAGAACTCTTGAGCTGTTTTTCTTGCTTTGTTGTTCGGCCAGATGAGGGAGCAAGAGAGAGAAATTGTGGTCTGAAATGAGGCTTCCAAAGGAAGCTTAATGACTAAGGATTGGGTGCACAAAAGTCAACCGCAAAAAGTGCGCGCACGCGCGCGTTTTGTGCTCGATTCCTCTCGCGTTTGTTTCACTAGTGTACTAAACTTCTAATGCATTTATATTCATATAAATATTATTCACTCTTAATTGTCCCAAAATAAGGGTCTAAAGTTCCTCAATTTAAATTGCGCGTGTGAAAACGCGTATCTCCAATTTAAGCGCAATAACGCGAAACTTCCGAGAAATTCTTATAACGATAGTACTAATAACTATCACTTGAGTATTTAAACATTAAAATGCCTAATTTAGGTCCATTGTACATGTCTCCAATATTTCAAACCTATTGTACTCTCAATCGATCAAGATTTCCAAAGACGTGTTCACTATTTTTACAAAATGAGCTTCCGAAAATTAATTTTTGAAACAAGTCATTTTAAAAATATAATGAAACTATATTTCCATGTAATTAGGTCTCAAGAGCTTAGAAAATAATATTCGGAGTAAAAGACCAAATAAATAATTAAATAAGCTAGAAATAGGAGATTAAATAAGTAAATTTTGTGAGTCCTCACAGAAAGCATCCAACTAACAGTTGTGTGTGAAATATCAATATTGCCCCTAATATATGTAAGATGCTGTCCATTCAATTTTCAATTTAGTCGAAATCATAGGGAGTTATAGTGTAATTTTTTCAAACTAGAGGCGATTAAATTGAATATTTGACAAACCATAGGGAGTTCATTTGTATAGAGGCAATATTGACATTTCACGTATTATTGTTCGATTGGATGTTTTTCGTCCAATTTTCAAAGTAGTTGAAACCACAAGGGGTTATAGTTAGGTTTCTAAACCAGAGAGAGTTAATTAAACATTTAGTAAATCACAAGAAGTTTTTTGGTATTTTACCCTTTTATTATATTATTATTTCTCCTTTATAAATATCATGTTTTAGTTCTTTTTTGTTTCCTTAAAATTCAATAACAATTAACTGAATAAGACACAAAATTTAAAAAAATCAAAAAATCAAAATGCATAAGAATAAGACTTTTTATGAATTTATTGTTGTATTTTTTAATTTTCTATTATATTGCTTTTTTTAGAAGGTAGCATGCCGCCACTCAGACTCGAACCAAGATGCTCTAGCACTGCTTCCTAAGAGCAGTATGTTTTCCATCCCCAAATTAGTCTCTGTTCCCTCTGTCCCTTCTTTGTACAGCCACCACATTGCTTCTAATTTTTTAATAATGCAAACTCAAACAAACTGATAATAATCGGTTGACAAGTTTACTCCCTCGTTAATTCATCCGATAACTCAAAACTATTTTTTTCTTTAGATAAATCAAGCGGTTAGAAAATAAAGAAGAGTTTTAGTTAATTTCTATGTTTATGACCAACAAAACTCTTTCTTGTTAAAAAAAGAAAATAAAAAATAAGTTTTGAGCTATCCATTTTAAGCAGTTAGAAAATAAAGAAGAGTTTTAGTTAATTTCTATGTTTATGGTCAACAAAACTCTTTCTTGTTAAAAAAGAAAATAAAAAATAGGTTTTGAGTTATCTGTTTAAGTAGTTTAAAAATAAAGAAGAGTTTTAGTTAATTTCTATGTTTATGACCAATAAAACTCTTTCTTGTTAAAAAAGAAAATAAAAAATAAGTTTTGATTTATCCTTTTTAATTGGTTTTGAATAAACCTGTCAATTGATTATTATCAATTTGTTTGAGTTTTGGTTATCAAAAAATTAGAGGCGACATAGCAGCTGTACAAAGAAGGGATAGAGGGGACAGAAGATTCGAAACACACACAGAGCAGCCTTCCGTCTCTCTTCTCTCATCTAGATCTCATTTTGCACTTCTGCAGTTGTAGATCTGCCACTTCTCTTGATGGGTTGTCTTCCAAAACATCTCCATTTTGACTCCCATACCTCTAAGGTATTGCTTCTTTCAGAAAATCTCCCCACAGGCCGTTCCAACGTGCATCGTCATCATCTTTGATCTGTAAATCAAGCACCCATCCATACGAACAAGTTGCATCTCCTAGACCTGTTTTATTTTTCCATTCCAATTCTAGTCAGAATTTCCCTCACTCTGGCTATGTCTCTCTCATGAGGTCTCCTCAAATCCTAGTCCCTTCAAGCCCTAACTTGTACCTGAATTTCCCCCCTCCTAAAGTCTTTCAATGGAGTTGATTTTTTGATTCCCTATACTAGTGATGATCCAGTTCCAGCCCTAATTCAAACCCCTCTATCATTCATTCCCATTCAATGAATTTATTTGGTGCATATTAAAGTTGTTTTTTTATTTTATTTAGAGATTACTAACATTTTAATGAAGGAAAGAATTTTTCATGAGTTCATTTGAGAAAGTTTCTGGTCTATTTTTCTTCTTGGTTTTGTAAAAATTGGTCATGCTTTCTTTGTTTTTTAATTTAGTGTAAAAAAAGTTCTTACGGGTCAACCACACAGTGCTGGGATGTTTTGGACGAATAGTGGAAATGTTGGTGAGGGAAAAAAAACTACCTACCAAAGCAAGTGAGAGCAGTGTCAGTAGACCAAGTTCCTAATGCCAAAGTCTAGTAAATACCAGCAAAGTATTTATGGTTGAAGGACAAATTTGCTAGCAAAGTATTTATGGTTGAAGGACAATTATGAAGTTCAGTTGTAGGTTGTTGTGCATTAGGCTTCTTGGGTGGTGTAAAGGAAAGTGAAAAAAAAGAGAATATTTATATTTCTCAAATAATTGAAACTACAACTTGTTCTAAGTTGTATTTGTTTGGAAATCAACATTTTAGAGTTTCTATTTGTTAAGCAACTTTGTGTATTTTATATGTCGAATGTTCAAGAGCCTTTCTTACTTAAACTACTTGTTGATTGGTTAGCAATAGCAATGGGTAATTGTGACGACTTGGAAATTTGCTTATATTTTCTTAAAATTTCCTTTTCTTTTGAACAAATTACTTTATAATATCTTTACTACTAATTTACTCCCTCAATAATTGCAATATATAATAGAATCGAGAGTTTTACGTTTACTTTTATACTTAGGATAAACTAGGGTTTCTGCGTATTTTGGTAGTGTGATTAATTGGTGAGGTGTGTGTACTAACTTTGGTGGTTAAGAGTGAGTTTTAGATAAGAGAAACTGTGTGATTAGAAGTGCTAAGAATAAGTTAGTGAATCATAAGTTAAAACACTAGTACACGCGAGTTAAGGAAAATCGGTTTGAACCAACGTGCACCGTTTGCTACCGATTAAGTGCACCACTTGAATATTACTTTATTACCTTAATCTCCTTGCTTTTATTTCAGCTAATCACCCCTAAAATATCTTCTTAAGTGGCTGAAATTGTTGACCAAAAGAAGAGGGGGAAAAGAAAAAAAATAAGGAACCATCTTGTAGTGACACTTGGCGGAAATCAAACCAACTTTGACCAACCAATTTCCTTCCTTCTTATCCTTCATTTTTGGTTCATTTTCTCCATTTCTTCACCTTGGTGCCCGAAACTAGGAGGGGGAAAAAGAGAGAAAACCAACTTCATTTCCAACCTTGAATCAAGCCTTGTTTGAGTGAAATCAACAAAACCAAACCGATTAAACTTACCTCTTGGTGCTTGGAAGGCTTGGTGTGCTGAAATTTTGGGAAGATAGTGGTTTGTTTCTCACTTGCAAGAAACTTTTGGAAGGTATAAGGCTTGAACTTGCTTTTTTGTGGTTTAATCTTGCTAAAGTTGGTATAGAAGCTTTTAATCTTGGCTTATTATGGTTGAATGTTTAGTTTTGATGGTGTAGTGGCATGTTTAGCTAGGGTTTGCAATTTTTCAGCTTTGATTATTGTTGTTTACCTATTAAGTGATGTTATTGAGCTAGAATATGGATTTGGTGAAGTGATTAATGGTTTGGTTGTGACTTTTTAGAGTTAAAGTTGAATTTCCAGCATTTGTAGTGATTCTGCCCTGTTTTTGGAACCAACTTGAACTGCATATTCGTCTATGATAAAGACCAAAACAGTTCTTGCTCAAAACATAAAAGTTGTAGGGATTTGAGTTATTTTTCTACCCAGAAAATTTCAGCTCAATCGGACCCCTGACTACCCAAATGCCCTGTTTAACCGAGAGCTTTCTGTTTTCTCTGAGATTTCAATTTTTTACTCTGAAAATGCGAGAACTGTGTGTCAATGTCGTCATAAGAAATGTAGACCTATGTCTTAGCTTCGAAATGCCATAAGATGTACCTCAATCCGATATACTTAGCTGCAGTTATGACCAAAACACCGAAGGATGACAAATCTGCCACTTAGACATTCTTCTTTAAAACTAGTTTCCAGCTTTGATTTTGATGGTTGCATTGCTAGAATTGACTTGTATTTCAATGATATTGAGCCTAGTGGAATAGCTATCTTGTTAAGTTTGCTTATATGTGAATTTGGGCTGAGTTGAGGAAAGAAATGAAGCCCTAAGTGGCTGGAAAATAGCTAAATACAAAGGGCACGCTGCCCAAATTTTCACTCGAGGGTTAGGCGTATGTACTCGCGACTTGAGCGAAGATTTGTGGTCGAATTGGACTTGGATCATCTATGGTATTCAAGTTTTCTTTAATAGAGGTATATAAGCTGAAATTTTACCGGAACTCGTACCCTTGGAAAAATGAAAGTAGTGACCCTTAAAAATATGATTTTCCCGGTCTTTGATACCAAATGCAACTTCCAAAGTCTAAATCACTTCTTCATTAAAACTAAACGAGCGAGTTTGAATTTTTTAGAGTTTGATAAGTACCTTGAATACTACTTAAACGCGTTTCATTTACTTGATTTTTTTAAAAAGCGAAACTCCTGTGTTTCGAATCCTAGTTGATTTTAAACTCTTGCATAATATTTTACCGCAAATTTGGACTCCATCCAAGGAGTTGCACCTGAGTGTGACCTTGAAAAGTACTAGATTTTTGGTGAGTGCTTCCAAGTGCATATTTATACTTGATACTTGCTTTTACATGTTTTACTAATGTGCTTAGACAATATTTGCTTGTTTGAACGGATAAGGGTATACTTTATCGCACTTGTCCTAAACATGACTTGTTGTTGTGCCTTAAGTGCACATGACTTGATATACTTGTCTATGCATGAACACTATAGAATTCCAGAAACCCTGAGGTTAGTTAATCGAGTCGAGTCGGTAAGGGCCTGGTCGATTTGATAACGAACCCTGGGTCTCTTGTTTTGTCGAGTAGAGTGATACCTCCTCGACTGATCGGTATACACGAGTATTACCACGCGTGTTTCTCGTGGTGTTCGGGCCCGGTAAGGGGGTTTAATGGTGGACAGATTGACGTGAAACGGGGCACTACTGGATTGGTTACTTTACTTGAAAGTTGACGGAGAGTCAACTACTACTTGTATCAAGCTATGGTGGAGCTATTTTGAAATAGCGTGTGACGCCCCCACTTCTCTCTAAGGCGAACCAAAGGGTATTCGTGGAACACCTGCCCAACTCTCGCCAGGACTCGATACAGGTCAAGTTTAAACTTAAAGGATAACGACCAAAATAATAAAAGTCGAAATGAAGAAAAGTCGTTTCTTTAAACAAATTTTCAAATCTTACATCACAAGTTCTCCAAAGTACATCAACTTTCCAAAAAAACAACCACTACAAGCCAACTAGTCAAATACATCTCAACGCCTTAATCAAAAGTACTCAAATCGGCTCCCCAAAATTCTTCCCAATCCGATCTCCTGTTAAAAAAAAACAAACTAATGGGGTGAGCGAACGCTCGGTGAGGCCAAGAAACACACATGCAACCACATAGTCCAAGTAACAACAACATTTATACAGTAAGTAAAACTGTAAAGTTCGAGTAATTAACATTTCAAGTAGGAAAAGTAAGCAGAAACAATTCAAAGATACCGTAGCTCTCAGGAGCTAAATTCCACGTAGTAGGGTCAAGGTCTTGATCCAATTCCATATTGACACTCCGTCAATCAAATAAGTATCAAATCTGTAGGAACTCCACTTTCCCTAGATCCTGTTCACCGTTACACCCCCTTACCGGGCCCGCTCGTCAAGGTTTTGATATTACTCGAGTATATCATGGCAATACTACGCAAGTATGCCAAGCAAGATCTCTCCAATAGATCAATCGTCGTGTTTGCTCATGGTTTACTAAGTCTCTTGACCAAACCCATGCTGGCTCGATTCGTAAAGTTAGCCAATGAGGTTAGGCGTCCACCATAAGTAAGAATGGTCGACGAGACAACGCTCCAGTCGACAATTAGAAGTATAAGTCGATGAGATTCACTCCAATCGACAAAAGTCAAACATAAGCATACTTTCAAGTATGAGCAAGTCAAGTATAAAATCAAGTAAAAGAGAACGAGTGCGATAAAGTACACACTCGACTCAATAAAACCAATTCATATATTCAACTAGAAGTAATTCAGGTATTATGCAACAAGCCATGCACTTGACACTCATCAATTCAAATAAGTGAGTAAGTGCAAAAAGATCTTTAGTGGTCGGCTCCGAGATTCTCTTCAAGATCCTCTTGAGTGCGTGAAGAAATAACAATTAACTATCACCCAAAAATACTTACAAACTCCTTGCCAAACAAGGAAGAATGTACACTTGTTTAATACTAAGACAATGTCTTAAAAAAGCTTTAATATCTCGAAAATCGAGATTCAAAAGTGAGGATTTAAGGTCACAAGAGAAACTTGCATCCTCCATGAAATTGAGTTTAAAACGGACAATCAATATCGAAAGACAATGAAAAATTCTCAAAAACTCATTTCCCAAGAAATCATGAAATTTCAGCTTTGCGCGACAAATTTAGTAAAATCAGATTTTGAGTTTGGTATGTTCAAAAATGGAAAACTATATACCATTGGAATGTAGATTCAAAGTACTAAAAGTTCCTAGAAGACACTCTTCCAAGATTCCAAACAGAAATCATTCATTTTTTAGCTCAAAGTTCCTGATTCAAGAAGGTGAGACAGAATCAGTTTTTGGTTTTCGGTGAAATTTGGAAATTCGGCAAAATTCACAGAAAGTGAATCAGCCTTTTAAATTTGTAACACAATAAGAGTTCCATACAAAATTTCAAACACAACAAGCAAAACTAAATTCGGAGTTTTGAGCAACAAGATATAACAGTTGGAAGTCAGTTGGTTTTTGTAATCTGATCAGTGAATTTCCAGATTTGAAGAGCAATCTTTGGGGCATTATTTGAGTATCAAAATGGTATTGAAATCACACCAAATTTGGTACACTTAAAATTTCATATAGGGACTACTTATCTACAAATTTCAGGTAAAAAATCGCCCAGAAAGGCAGTTAACGAAACGACTTTCAAAGCTAATCTGCCAACCGTAGTTCTCTTCCTTTCTCAAACGTTTTGTCCAACACAATCAGCCCCAATTCGCTCCAATTTTGAAACCAAAGTTCTAGAAACATTTAATAAGTAATTAATGGTTAAATGACACTAAAAGTTTCAAAATATAACATCCCAAAACAGAATTGACCATTCGGTCAACAAGAAAGGGAAAAGTTTCCAATTTCCAGCATTGTCGCATTTTCGAAACCAAACCATATCTAACTCTATACAACTCTAAATTGAGATTGGTTTACAGTGTTCGAAACTAGCTTCCAAATGTTACAATTCATCAGAAGACATCATTTTGAAAATCCATTTACAAATGGGACAAAATCGAGCCACAAGATGCAGCTTCCAGTTTTATTTGCATAAACAGTCGAAACAGAACAGCCAACTTTGCCGACTCGCTACGGTTCACTCAAAACGAACCAGTAGGGGATTTTTATACCGTTAAAAAGTTATGAATGTCTATTTTTGAATACCACAAATGGCACTCTATTTTGACTTTTGTACAAAGAGTTACATTCGAACAAAGAAGCACTGTCTGAGTGCACTGTTATACGTTTTCTAGATTCGAACCTCTACCAAAAACTCAAGTTTTCCACAACCATCCGATACAATTTTTTAAAGACACTTTGTACACACAATATACAACATATATCCATCAATTTCACAGTCAACCAAGCATCAAAATTTCGAAACAAAAACAGAGCAACATGACCAGAAATTTCAGCCAGCTTGTATTCTCATTTTTTCCTTCGATTTCTCTCCACTTTCTAACCATAATCATCTCATTCATCACATAAACAACCATAATCAAACAATCAAGCCTCAATTCAGCTACCTAGAGGCCTCATCAAGACAGCTAGCCTATGATTTAAAGCGAGATAAATGGTTCCTCAAGTCCGCTAGCCTACAATGCGGTTAGGGTTTTAAACCCATGAAGATTAACCGCTAAACTTTGAAGAAATGAAAGGATTAAAGAGGTTGAGTGCTTACCCTTGAAACCCTTGATAGATATCAGATTTTTCCACCGAAAATTCTCCAAGAAAATCCACAAGATTGCTTCTTGCTCCTAGCTAGAGTGGTACTCCAAGTTGTGAGTAATTTGGTGGAGGATTTGTGAGTGAAATGGAGGCTAGAATATTGAAGTTTTCTTCCCCTTTTTCTTTCTTCTTGGTCGGCTGAATGAAGGAGAGAGAGCTGAGGGTTTTTGTGTGATGAAAACTTGGAGAGAAAGAATGGAAAAGCTACTTTAAGATGGTGTACAAAAGTCAACTCTTAATAATACGAAATAGGGTTTTGTACTACCAATTTCTCTCGGGTTTGATACACTCATGCACTAATCTTCCAATGTAATTCCTTGAATACTGTAATTACTCACTCTTACTAGTCTAGTATTAATTTCTCAAATCTCCAATTAATCGGAACGGCATGACTTACGAGAAACTTTCGACGCGCGCGCGATAAAAGCAAAAATTTGAACTCACTCACCTCTAATTCCTCAAATAACTTTTCTTAGTCTACTATTAATCATTCTTAATTCTCCAAAATTATTGCACTCTCGAATCGAATATTGTCTTGAAAAACGTGTACTCGTTATTCCTTACTAAACGAGTAGCAGAAAAATTAAATTTGCTCACGGGACATTTTAAAAATATAAGTAAGGCATTATTCCATGTAAATGGATTTAACATGGTTGAAATAAATTATTCGGAGAAAATAGTTGAATAAATAATTAAAGCCAGTAAAATAAGGTAAAAGTAAGTAAATTTTCGGGTCCTCACATAGCGGCTGTATCCTTTTACTTGACATGTTAAATATTCATTGCTTGGCTCATTTTCTTGATTTTCATATGCTCGCTATTTTGATACTTGTGATTTTAAATCATGGTCAACTTGTTATTTGGGTCTGCATGAAGTTTTGGAACCTCACTGAGTTTTAACTCATTCTATGAGATTTGTTTTCCTTACAGGGGATACAAGCAAGGGCGTGGGGACCGGTACAGGCTAGCAAAGTCTAGTTTCTTTTATTTTGGCGATTGTACTCGCGCTAGTGCTCGTTTAGGGTTGAATGTATCTGAAACTCAAATCTTTTGTTATATTTGGGATCGTATGAATGTTTGAGATGGGAATGAATGTAATTGTACATTCTAAGTTTGGGAACTGTTATTTCATTTACTCTTGAGGTCGTAACTTATTTCCATCGAAGTGAGTGAGTGAGTCCTGGCGAAAGTTGGGCAGGTGGTCCGCTAAACCCTGGGGTAAGCCCTAGGGGGAGATGGGGTCGTCACAGTAATGCTAGTGTTATTGCCAAGCTTAATACTGCTAATTCAACTAATTTTGGCACTTTTATGAGCTCAACTACTGTTTTGGTAGGTTATGCTATAGCATTGGCTACGCCATATGTTTTTAGAGGTACTTTGCTATGTTGTAATTGCTTATCCTCGGCTTCATACCTATGAATAAGAGTTTTGGATTGTCTTTTTCTTTTATTGAACTTTTACCATAACTCGGTGTTGACACTAGAATTTGAGATCTTATTTTCCTGCTGCCGTGATTTTTTTCTCACGAATTGCGAACTGCAATTTTCTCGAAGGTAGCAATACGAAGCATTCATTCTGTTTCCAAGAGAGTAATCACTTCTATTTCTTCTTCCTTTCTCTTTTGTGCTTTGCCAGGAGAGATAGCTATGGAACTGTTATTGGTTAATTGAAGGGAATTTTTTCTTTTCATTTTTTATTGTAGTTTGGATTTACTTTTCTTCTTTGTTTAGTATGTCGTTAAAAAGGTGCATGTCACAATGAATCTATTCAACTTTGAGCATCTTAACTCAATCTGTTTTTATGTAACTCCATCTCATAGCATTCTTAATTATTTGCAAATGCTTAAAGTAATGTTCACTAATTGTCTGTGTTAATAAAATGGAGTTCTTTCTTGCGTTCATACATACTTGCTTGGTGTTTCTGGTGGAGTAATGAATTGTGAGAAAAGTTGCCTTTTCTAATCCGGGTATAGATTGTGCATTCTAGATGTTATGTGTACATCAAGTTGTCTCATACAATAACACTAAAATACTCAGATTTGGATACTTTCTTAACATGGCTAGTTGGAATAGTCTTTGTGCTTAAACCTGAAGTATGTAATTGCCTTGCTGTAAAAGTGTGTAATAATCTTTCGTGCTGGATATAAGTTGAACTCAGTGATAAGTAGGAAATAAACATGGACATCATCTCAAAAGTTTGTAATATGATCTATGAACTCTGTTTGATCTGTGGGTTTTGTTGCATGAGTTTTAGTTACACAAGCAATGTAATCATGTGACTTTCTAGACTTTATTCTTATGAAATTTCAAAGTGGTTGTCGCATGGGTGAAAACAAATTTTGCATAAAAGGATGCCATAAAATGACCGGTCTGTATCCTTCTAATTGGATGTCATGGCTGATTACTTGTGTAGGGGAATTTTCTATACGTTTTGCATGGTGTGCTGAATACTTTTTTCCATCAAGACTGAATTAGAGGTTCAGTGTAGTTGATTATCATGCTCTTTTCATTTCTATGTGCATTTATTTCTGAGATTTAAAATATTATGAACTTATTTACTATACTTGCTATGTTACTCATTATGAGTACTACACCGGTACTTGGATATGGTAATAGTCATTCATGCATAAACGTTGTTTTGACATTTGATTGTTCTCACTTGATAATACATTTTCATTTTAGTAATGCTTGTACTCCAAGCATGTGTGGCCAGCCTTTGAAATTAGTGAGTTTTTGAAGCCAATCAGAATATTTCTAATATTATAGTTGTTGGAGTTTGCTGCCAATACTTGCTTTTATCTTTACTAAGTTTTTTTATTAGACTCCAGTTTCGTGGTAGGTATGATAAGCAAAGTTATTTTGTTCTTTTAAAATTTTGATTTTCTCCTACTTATTGTACTATTTTACTGCAGATAAATGTTGTTCATTCAAACTTTGTAAGAGATCAGTAGCTATTACAGGAGTGAAGAACATGAGAGATAAGGTTTTGACTAAAGGATGTTGAATAAAGCCCTTTTTTGCTAATGCAGTGGTTCGGCTACCGTTTTCATTTTTGCTAATGCAGTAGTTCGCTTAAATGTTCTTCGGTTTCTTGAACTCAAATTCCTTTTGTAAAAGTACCTTACGTAGATGTGATATTTGGGCACAGTGTTACTTTCGTAGATATTTGTTGGTTAATGTACACTTAAATATGACATTTGAGTACTTCTACGTTATCAATTGTCTAGGTTTACTTCTTTTTATTTATTTTAAATAAGTAATTTACTGGCTAAAATTGTGAGTTTATTAAAATAGTGACAAAGTTGAGATCTCTATTGACAAAAATGAGTTGCACAGAATAGAAAACAGAAACTCCTCAATGACAATGGAGCTTGTCACTAACTTCAAATTCTAATTGTGATGAGAAATGTTGTCTGTAAATTGACTGTGTAAGTGAAAACTGTCGATTTTTTTTAGTCATGACTTTGACCAGGAAATCTCTGACAATAGGTAAGTCATCAATAAAAGTCTTTCAGATTGTCGTCGCTAGAGACCACCATTCACTGACGACATGTTATGTCGTCATTGTATACTTTTACCGACAGGCATATAGTGACAACTCTGTGAAAACACAAAAGTTGTCAATAAATGTCATCTATGACGACATTTTGGTATTCTATGATAACATGGTGTTGTCACTGATGACCAATTTTCTTGTAGTATATGAACATTTATTTAGATTTATAGTTAATGCTTTTTTAGCTAGAAATTGGAGAATTCTTCCCCTATCTTATTCTATTGCTCGTTTAGCATGAGAATAAAGTTTAGCATCTTTCATGAAGTGTAGAAGCATAGGATGTGATGATTCGAATATATCATATGTCATAGGAGAGAAAAAGTATTGCTGAAATATAGAGCTACTTTAGTTGGAACTTGGGTAATTCTTCTTTTATCTCACTCCATTTCTTGTTTAACATGAGATTCAAGTTCACTATTTTTCATGAAGTGTAGAAAAATAGAGTATGACCACAAGTATATATTATGCTTCACAGGACAAAAAAGGAAAATAGTGAGCTAAATATGGAGGCATCTTCATTGTAAACAACAACATTGATCCAATTGTGATTATAGAAGCTTGAAAAAAAAAAGTGATTGGATTCTCATATTTAGTTGACCATGAGTTAACTGAGCTAAATAGTGAAATTAATATGCCAGAGGTACAATCTTTGAATTCCTCTTCGGTTGAATCGGATAACAACACAAGAGTTCTAAGATTGTCGAATATAAAGGAATATCTCACTGGCGCAAAGAGTATGGTCAACAATCAGGCTGTATCAATTCTAGTGAAAAGTCCTTTAGCTCATACCAATGGTATAGGTTATATACCCACTTGTAAGAATTATTGTTAGTGTCTTCTCATTAAGTCTAGACAAGCTGGCCTGCTCATGCATGTCTACAGATATTTAAAAAAGTCATAAAAATAAGTGATTATCAGTATAGTAACCAAGGAAGGCATGTTCCAAGTCGAAGCTCTTACCATGAGGCTTGAGCAACCAGCTTAGTGCTTGTTAGCATAGTCAAAGAGAGTATCCATGTAATCAAAATATTTGATTGTTAATAAGGTATTTTACTGCACTACAAATTTTAAAACCTTATTACCCTATTTCAGCAAGTGCATGGTTCATTTATTGAGTATAAGAATAATAGATATCGATCCCACAAGAATTTAGAATTTGGCAATCACTTTAGTGTATCACTTGCTTTATTATCTAGACAATCAAAGTTTAAGGAGGTAAAAATAAAGAAAGTTAATTAGGCAGTAAAATCGGCCATGAATGATATTAGTTTAAGCAGTACAACCGGCCATAAAAATTAGAAGTTAGTTAGGCGGTACAACCAGCCATATAGCATAAGCAATAAATATAAAACTGGGCATTAAGTGGTAGAACCAACCATCTAGGTCATATATTGCAAGAAAATAAATGAAAGTAAAGGCAACTTAGAGTAGAATTGCTTAAAAATGAGATGAGAGGATCCTAAGAATTAGAATCCCTTGTTATGTCAAGATTAGAAGTTAGTTAAGGTGATTATGCTTATGCTTCCATGAATTGTTAAGGAATAATTTCCAAATGTATGTTCTTACTTTCGTCAATGGACATTCTTAAGAGAAACCGTCTTGGCTAATTCCTCTACAAATTGTTTTCACCAATTTCTTTAACTCCTTGAATCATCCTTCACCTATTTTCATAGAGAAAAGGTAAGAAACAAGTTAAATGGACTCAATAAAGTTATTATATGAATTCAACCAACCGTTAGTCACTACTATCGTGAGAATAAGGCTAATGTGTCGCCCCCCATTTTTAAATGAAAAATAAACGAAGTTTACAAAAATGAATTTTTGATTAAATATTGAGTGAAAAAGAGGAATTTTGGTTTTTAGAAAAATGAATAAATAAATGAATTTTGATTAAAAAATGATTTTTGATTTTTGGAAAATAAATAAAGAAAATGGGTCTAAATGGGACTTAAAGTGCGACGATTTTGACCCAAAAATAATAGTTTAAAAAGGGTTTTTAATGAAAAAATAGGAGTCGCCACTTGGTATTGAGTTAAGGTGTACCAAGTCATCTAAAATGAATTTTTTAAAGAAAAAAATAGAGAAAACCTTTTTTAAACGACTCAAAGTCTTCGAAAATCAAAGAAAAAGGATCGGGAGTCAAAGTTGAAGAAAGGGAAGGCAAGGATAAAATCCAAAGCACCCTTTCAACCTAGCCAAAGCTAGTGTCGTGATTTAGTCAAAAGTTTTCTTAATTTAGCGTAAAAATTTATCACATTTGGATGTCACTATATGGATGCAAACCTAACCAAGTGGTGGATCGAGTTGGGCAAAATATCTCTTTGGGGTTTGATCGGCATCGAGCACATTAATTGTGATGGCCAAAATTGACTTCTCGTAGAGATCACAAATATGCAAAAATATAAGACTCGAAGGGAAGAATTATACGAATATACATGACCTAAAGAAATGCATCATAACGGGTGCGGGGGCAACTAAAATTCGTGACTTTAATTTTTTCTTTAATAGAGAGAATACAAGCGTGCTAAAGATAGAAAACTGTACTCGTCTATATCCCATATTTGAGGGGTAATTTCGCTAATCTAATCAAGCAAAATGTACTAACCTAGTTCTAATTCTCAAATGGAATGCAAGTCTAATGTCATGTTTTTACATACAGGGGTAAGGAATGTACATATAGATAAAATATGGGATAAGAGATATACATATAAGGAAAATGTTATGCAAAATGATAAAAAAAACCCTAAAAAGTAGGAAAAATATGCATGAAAATGTAGTGATTGTCACACAAACATGATCTAGCGCGTGGATGGCCCCTAAGGGTCTAGCATTGGACTAGCCCATGTCTATAAGTTCTCACTAGCATTGAACTAGTGAGAAATCGGAAAGGAGGGCCACAACTAGCGTTGGACTAGTGTGGTGATGACATGCATTTATTACAATCAAATAAATCATGTAAAACATAAAAAAACAAATGAACACATAAATCACATATAGCACATAAGCATGACATCTAGATGCAAGACCCTAAGAAAGCGAATAACACGTAAACACATAAGCGTGCAAGACATACAAAGCAAATAAAGCGAATGAAGACCTAACTATTACATTTGGGCCCTAACTACAATCCAAAAAGGGAGAGAATGCAATGAAATAAAATAATAACCTAACTATTATAATTTGGCATTTAAATGCCTCTCAAATAACTAAAAATGAAATTAAAATAAATATACAAAATTAAAACAAATGAAATGAATAAATAAATAGAGGAAATAAAAACATTCAAAAAAAGTATGCAATTACACATATAAAGTCACATAGGAGCACGTAGGATCAAACAAAATCAAAATAAAGGAGTAGAGTGTATCTCCCTTGAATTGGTGACCTAATGAAATGAAATTTTCTTATATACCCTCCAAAACAAAGAAAAAGGTCAAGGCATAATTTTAATTAACAAATAATCACAAGAAGTGGAAATAAACACGAAATTGAATCAATCAAAGCATTCCAAGGAAAGTAAACTACTCATATTTAACAAATTAAGACAAACAAAGACCCAATTGGAAGGATTAAAGAAATTTGAGGGGTCAAATTATTATTATTACAAATATTAAGGATCTAAGTGAAAATAATAGAATTAAGGCTTGAGATGAATCCTATCAAAACTAAATGCTAAAATTCACCAAAAAATGAACGAAAACCCATTTGCTATAGTCAAACAACAAAATTACCCAAAATTCTACTAAAATTCAAATCAAGACTATAAATCTATCAAAAATCATTAAACCATCAAAGTTCATTCTAAAATTTACTAAAAATCTATCCAAAAACCACATTAAATCATATCAAAGAAAATTAACATTTTTAAAGGGATAAAATTGATTAATTTTCCAATTTTCTGGGCTGTTAGACCCGAAGACAACCTCTTTCCTAGGCGACCACACAATGGAGCAATTGATGAGAAAGCACAAGTGCTTGTGAGTAGAAGAGATAAACAATTTAAAGATCACAAATGTAGCAATAAGTAAAGATCACAAATGTAGCAGAAGGGTGACAATTTTTTTCGCTTCTTTCACGGCTCCTTTTTTTTTTTTTCCTTTTCTTGAAGCTTTTTTTCTTTCTTTTTTTTTTCTTCCTTTTTTGTGTGATTTGTGAGAAAGGAAGAGAGAGAGCCTAGAGTTAGGTGAGTTTTGTGTGTGTTAGTGTATGTAGAGTGAATAGAGAGAGTTTGTCTATGTATGCTAATGGTATGTGTTGTGTCTTTTTGAAAGAAAAGAAAGAGATCGAGAGCGAGAAAGGAATTGGTGGAGTGGGTGTATGTAGTTGTTGTGTGATGATGAATTTTGTACAAAATAGAGAAAAAAGAGGGATGATAGGTGGAATGTAATGTTAGGCTAATAGTATATTGGTTGAAAGAGAAATGATTAGGGTGTGTAAGTTTTGTTATGGATTTTCTTTTCTTTCTTTTTTCTTTTTTTTTCTAAAATTCCTCAAAAATAAGAAAAATCACATTAGCATATATGAAAATAATCAATAAGCAAATAAATATCTTAGCAAAAAAATTGAGCAACAACAAAAATTAAAAATTTGATGTCCACAACATTCGTCAGCGGACATTTGATGACACGACAGCAAGAGCCACTCATCGATATCCATAAAGAGTTCAGAGACTATTTTGCTTGGGACTACAGTGAAATGCTCAGACTGGATTGTAGCCTGGTAGAGCATAAGATCCCTCTAAAATTAGGGTATTGGCCTTAGAAGCAACCCCAAACAAATTCGCTGAAGACATAGTATTGAAAGTCAAAGAAGAAATCAAATGGCCGCTCCTTGCCAATTTTATCGAAGTTTCTATCTACACAGAATAGTTGTCCAACATGATGCCTGTTATAAAGAAGAATGGCAAAACTAGGGTATGTATCAACTTCAGGAATTTTAACCTAGCATTGCTAAGTGATGAATATCTAATGCCAATTGCCGATCTTCGCATCGGTGCATCGGTTGGTAACAAGATGATGACTTTTATTGATGGCAACATGGGGTGCAACCAAATATATATAGCGAAAGAAGATGTCCCTAAAATGGTCGGGGTTTATCAGTGGAATGTGATGCCATTCGGTCTCAAGAATGTAGGGACAACATATCAGCGAGTCATGAATTATATGTTCCATGACTACATTGGTGAGTTTATAGAAGTAGACATAGATAACATAGTGATCAAATCGCATAGTCTTGAGGAACACCTCGGGCACTTGCAAAGATCCTTCGAACAAATGCGGTGCCATCAACTAAAGCTTAATCCATTAAAGTGCGTGTTTGAAGTACCAACAGGGAACTTCTTAGGGTTCTTTGTGCACAAGAAAGGAATCGAAATCTATGAAAACAAAGCTAAAGCCAATGTCGAGGCATGGCTACCAAGAAGCAAAAAGGAGTTGCAACAATTCATGGGAAAGGTCAACTTTCTAGGAAAGTTTATCTCTAATTTGGTTGGCAAAGTCAAAGCATTCTCCTGATTTTTTTTGTCAATCGTCATCCCTATTCTTACTCTTACTCTATCTTATTCTAATTACGAGGAGACTCAACTGGGCCTATGAGAGACTGATGGGGACAGATCCACCACCGGACCAGACGGGTGCACCACACACCCATATTGTGGCAAATTGGTGAGAGGCAAGGTTCGAACCCTTGCCTCCCACCCCACCAAAGCCTTAAAGGCTTGGTGGTGGCCACCAGCCTAAGGCTGATGGTTAAAGCATTCTCCTAATTGCTGAAACTGAAGCAGTATGATGAACATGTGTGGGGACTTGAACACAAAGCAGCATTTGACTCTACCAAACAATAGTTGATTAACCCACTCATGATGGCACCACTAGATAGGGCCAAGTCTCTAAAGCTGTATTTATCAGCCACCAAAGATACTATTGGTTGTTTTCTGGCCCAAGATGACCCAACAGGGAAGGAAAGAATTGTGTACTATTTAATGTAAATGTTAATGCCAATTACACACAAATATTGGCCTATCAAGAAACTTTGTTTGGCTTTGTATTATGCTTCCCACAAACTGAGACATTACATGCTTCCCGTATTGGCGTATGTAATTTCTAAAGTCAATCTAGTTAAATATATGATTTATCAGCCCATGTAAAGTGGTCGATTAGGAAAGTGGACATTGTATTTGATGGAGTATCTATTCCAACATACACCCCAAACTGCAGTAAAAGGTTTGAAAAATCATACCCATAAATGAGGCCCTCGTAATTGGATTAGAGATACTATCAAAGTTGAATGCCGATAACTTGGAGATCTACGGAGATTTGATGTTAATTATTGGGTAGGTTACTGGCAAATTCCAATGTCGAAATCCTATCATGGCTCATATGTGAGTGCGACTCGCAAATTAATTTAAGAATTTGAGAGCGAAGACTTTCATCATGTTCGAAGAAGAAGCAAATCAAGAGGTTAACGGATTAGCCCAGCTAGCTTCAAGAGTCTCAATGGCCATGGGCCAAGGCATGATCGATTTTTGGATTCTCAAAAAAGCAATACCAGCATATCAGGATAGAATAGTTGCAATCGATATCAATGAAGTGACCATCGATGGCTCAGTAGATCTCAGAGATTGGAGAAACTCGATTATTGAATACTTGAAAGACCCGTCCTCATCAGTCCCCAGGAATATATGGATGAAGGCAGTGCATTATCAGCTATTATATGGATGTTTGTATAAGAAGGATCAGTCGAAATTGTACCTGAAGTGCTTGGGGAAGTCTGAAGCATACTTAACGATGCTAGAAGTCCACGAAGGCATATGCAGAGGGCATCAAAGTGGAAGGAAGATGATGAAGACACTAAGTAGGCATGGATTCTATTCGCTAACAATGATGAAAGACTGCATAGAGTTCGCAAAGAGGTTCTTTAAAAGCCAAATACACATGCCAATCCAGAGAGCCCCTACTAGAGACATGGAGATCATAATGAAACCTTGGCCATTCCGATGTTGGGGGATTGATATGATCGGTAAAATAATGCCTTCTTCTTCTAAATAGCATTCATACATTATTATGGCAATGAATTATTTTATGAAATAGGTGGAGGCTGTACCACCAAAGAAAGCCAACCAAAGATCGATAATAAATTTTGTTAAGGAAAACTTCATAGCTTCGAGATTCCAAAATTGATAGTCATCGATCAAGCCTTGCATTTCTCAAGTGGGGAGTTTAAGAGTTTTGCAGAGAGTTACAAGTTTTGGATTATCCATTTGTTGCCAACAAACTGAATCCATGAATAAAGTACTTAAGAACATTATTTGCAAAATGGTCATTGAAAACTCCAAGAGATGGCACAAACACCTATCCGAAACACTGTAGGCATATTGAATGTCTTTTAAGACGAGTATCGGTGTTGGTGTATGACTAAAATGCAGTCATCCCATCAAAAGTTGTAATAGGGGCCTCAAGGCTAGCCCAACAACACGGTCTACTAACCGATGAACATCACTATGTGATGCTATTGGAATTGGTAAGCTTGGATGAGAATAGATTGTCGGCTTTTGACTACATTGAAGCCAACAAAAGAAGGGTTGCTGCTCTATGTAATAAGAATGTTCAACACAAGATTTTCAAGTAGGCGAACAAGTAATGAAAGTGATCCTTTCCATCGGTCAAAAGGAAGATTGGTACAAAAAATGGAGTCCAAATTGGGAAGGTCCTTAATCATACATAAGGTACTGGTTAAATGGGCATATAGGTTGTCAGATTAGGATGGTCGAGTACACCTAACTCTATCAACGGGGCTTATCAATAGAGTCCAAATTGGGAAGGGCCCTTAATTATACATAAGGTACTGGCTAAAGGGGCTTATAGGTTGTCGGATTTGGATGACCGAGTACACCTTATGCCTATCAACGACATGTGCTTGAAATCTTTTCATTCATCTACATGGGATAAGATGTCAGTAAGTAAAAGACAAGCCATTTATTGCAAGGTAGGGATGGATATCGAGATGGATTAATCGGCACAGAGCTGATAGCCGAATTAGTAGGCTGTACAAATACAAAAAATATGGACACAAACTAATAAGTAAAAGCATCTAGATCAAACTAGTTGCACAATTGGTAAAGTTATTACAAGACATGAAAATTGTTTGAAGGTTGAAACAAATTGGCTACCATTACTTTAAAAGCAAGACAAGAAAAATATAGGATTGATCAGGCCAAAGGAGAACCTTTGGATGTTTCAAGGGAGAACTGTAGGGAGGAGGAATCATCACTGACTTTGCTATAGCTTGTCAGTGGATTGGGATCAGTTGAAGTGCCAGCTGCGATTTCTTTGGAAGTGCTTAGTTTAATAGCCCGACTAATTTTGACAATAGGAGCGGATTTCAACATCGGCAAGATGGATTATAGGATTGGCTTGAGATTAACAAAGGCATTTTCCAAAGAGCCTTATCAATACTAGCCATTTTCTGTTTCAAATCCATGGAATCAACCAGGGTGTTAAGGTCCTTCAGTTCTTCAAGGACCTTCTAAGAAATGGCAAGGCATGTCTATTAGCAGCCTGTTCACTTGATCTGCACAGAATATCCTTTAGAACCTTACGAGCGGCAGCTTTCATCAGGAAGGTTTCCCAAATGCTCATTAGTCGTTTGGAGTCCTACAACTGACTGATTGCATTCCTTAGCCTTGCTATCCTTGTCGGTTATGTATTTTTTGAAGTCCTAGAAGTCCGTCTGAATTTGAGACAAGGCATCTATTCAGTGAGAGAGACCAGCAAGGAAGTGTTAGATATTTTCCTTCATTGCAAGGGTGGGCTCAGGATGGTTAGCTTGGAGGAGTGATTCCAACAATGATTTACAGTGATCGGCTTGAAAGTCAAAGAGTTGATCAAAAATGCCTACCAAGATGGTACTAAGGACATGCTTGTTGCCGGCTACATCAACCGATCCTGGGAAAGGCGTTGAGGTGGAAGCTGAACTAGCAGTCAAGACTACTTTCAGAATTCAACTCACAAGCATATCAACAGTTTCTGTTGTCGACGAAGGGGTTCCACTCCTAAGCACCTAAAAATTAGGAATCAGTCAATCAAAAGCATGTAGCAAAAAAAGGTAATCGATGAATCTTACCTTTTTAGTAGTTTACTCCCAAGGGTCATAGGATGGGCTACAATAGCAGGAGATTCCTAGGGTTAAAGGAATCCACAGTTGTGACATTTAGTGGCGAGCTGCTGGCTTGAGAGCAAGAAGCCGATTTCTTGGAAGTTCTAGTACTTTTCAAAGTTTCAACTTTAGCAACTTTGGATTGACTCCTCTTTTGTTTATGTTTCTTGGCTTACTGATGAAGTGAAGCTTGAGTTTTTACACCCAGAGAGGCAATGGCATCTTTTTTAAGTTTCCTTTTGGGAATTTTTGAAGGTTGTTCCTAGAACTCAGCAGCTCTATCATCACTCGAACCGATCTCCTCTAAGGAAACTGCAGCTATTGTTTCTGCAGAAGGATACAGTAAGTCAATATTTAGTATATTAATAAGAACTAAAATCAATGGTCTCATACAAGGACTTGGAATGCCATTAACAACCTTAACGGCCCCTAGTAAAAGCGTCGATCAACAAGAGTAGTGGAGTAAGGGATCCTAGTTACCAGATCCGTTTGTAAGACTGAGGTTCATGGTTCAGTCAAATTGACTAGTGCAATCACTGTTCAAAGGTTCAATCATTTTTTATTTATTTTTGGATTAAAAATTTTGAATAAAACTAAAACATTTGTTTTAAAAATTAAAAAATTAGTGAAATTCGGTTGAACCTCTCGATTTTATCAGTTCAACCGATTCTTGACTGAATTTGATCAGTTCAACTGAAGTTTTTTGAGGCATGGTTGATTAGCAGTTTAACTAGTCGAAATGACTGGTCTGGTTCGATTTTTAAAACATTGCTTTTAGTAATCCCAAAGTAAAAATTTTTTTTTGCTTTTATAAAATTAAAAGAATTCACAATAATGAGAGTAATACAATCAACAAATTATTCCACAACTGGTTCAAAGGTGAAATTTAATCAACTGGCTCAAAGAAATCCTATCAGTGAAAATGGGCTAAAATTATTTTTAATTGTTTGGCTAGAGGCGTGTTTGATTTGTTGGCAGTAAAGAACGCCACCAATGACTATTCAATGTATACAATTAAAATTTAAAACAGAGCTTTTTTTTTAAAAAAAGAAAAACAGAGCTTTGATTGGCTCCGTTACACACATTCAAATATCATGGTATTATTGATATAGACTAAACTAGAGATACACACTGTTTCACTATAGCTAGAACAATAATTTTACAATGTACAACTCATAAGTAAGAAATTTCACAATCCAACAGTATATAGCTCTCTCTGTTTTTTTTTTTTTTCTAAAGATAAATAACGTCACAATTGTTGGCAGTTCCGACCATCTTCCATTCATTAAATATATATGTCCAGAAGTAGAAAGCGGCTTTGCTATTTTACTAATTTCTACTTAAAAGAGCCCAATATTCATTAGATGTGATGTGTAATCCGTTGCCATGAAGGTAAAGAATGACCATTGGATGTGATGTGTAAAGCTCCTTCAATTACTTTCAGAATTCAAA
Source organism: Coffea arabica (assembly GCF_036785885.1). Taxonomy (NCBI): domain Eukaryota; kingdom Viridiplantae; phylum Streptophyta; class Magnoliopsida; order Gentianales; family Rubiaceae; genus Coffea; species Coffea arabica. Next base: position 30,427,667 of record NC_092314.1, read on the forward strand.
TAAAAAATTAGTTGTGAAATTCATTAATCAGGCACGAACCCAAGTGCCCTTATTAGGAGGAGATTTAAGTACCTTATTGAGGATCAAACTCCTACAATTCGTAACATATTTCATAAAAGAAAAGGAAGGAAAAAAAAATCAACCAGTAACACATAAAATTCCGGCTTTCCCCTTGGATTCTTTCTATGAGATTTATGTCTTGGAATAAATACCTCATATTTTCAACTACAAATTGAAAAGGTCTAGATTCATTGTATAACGGTAAAAATTCACTAAATGAATTCATAAACCTAATCATTGCATAGATTACACAATTAAAGACAAAAATCTCATTTTAAAGACATAAGTTACGCTTTTGAATGATTTAATTTGTAGCTGAAAATTTATTGAAGAATTTGTAATTTAATGTGTTTGAATTCAAAATAAACTTGTGAAACTTTTTTATTAAAATATCCAAAAATCCCACACTTATTTTAATAAAAAATATTAGCACTCAATTCTCAATGTTTAATATGGCAAGGATTAAAAGTTCATGCATAATTAAGGTGGCAATGTCTTTAAATCTTTATTTAATGTTCAACAATTGTTCTACTAGAATCAAAGTGAACTTAGCCTTAAACGATGACTACTTGAGGGTACGTGAAATTGTATCACACACATGAACCTTAGTGCTCTAAAACAAGTTTCATAAGTCAGCACATTTATGACATTGTACTTTATTCCAATTTTCATGAGTGTTCTAGAGAATCTGCTCAAAATTTTCATTGGAAATGGCCCCACTTGCACACTCATAGAGGTGAGTCTATCAAGAATGCTCCCATGATTAGACATCCCATGCCCATAAGAGCTATAGAGCTCATTAATGGATTAACTATCCCAACCTCACTTCTCGTCTTAGGATCACAAATGCACTTACACCATAAGGATAGACAATATAATTAAAGTAGTGCATATTAATCAATTAAATTACTCTATGGTTTGTTTGTTTCCAACCTAGTTCTTGGAATCTCTAGTCCCTAGGCAATTGTATCCTCATAGGTGATTTTTAACATATATTGGGCTTTTATCTTATTCCCCTCGATGTATATCATATTCTTGACTCAACATTGAGATTTATCTTTTATACAAATAAAATAGCAAAAATATGATGTTCTTGAATTTTTTTCAAATAATCTCTCTAAGTGGTCCAAATATATATAAACCAATATTTGGCGAGAAAATTTCTTATCCATTTATATTTGCTAAATAGTATAGGCATATATTTGCTCATATTCAATTTTTTCAATCTGTCTCGATGGCCAATGTCTAATAGCACACTAGAAGCCATTCTCAAAAAAAAAAAAAAAAACAAAAAAAAAAACTCCATGGTTATTTTTGGTTTTGCAAAAATATCAAGAAGATATTTCAAATACCCTCACATTAGATCATGCTTTCAGTGAGTGCTAGTTTGGACAACTCAAAATAAGAGTCAAAATAAATCCAAAAACAATAATAATATTATACTCATAGATTGAGAAAATAAAATGATATCTCACTATGTTTTCACTACCACAGTGATTTATTTCAGAACACATTTATCAAGAGTTGCCCATGAGACATCCAAATTGTAGCAAATTTTAAAATGTATTAAAATCCTTCACCTTCCAAGATAGAGGTGTAGTAATGCATAATATCACTTCATAATGCTCCAGTTCCAACTTTTCCTTTTCATCCGCACATGCCAACAAGGAATAATAATTCAAGGAAGGCATTAATGAATACAGAAAAAATAACTTGAGATAGTCGCTTAACAAAACTACTGCTTACAGTATCTAAGAACAAATTTCATACTAGCCATAGGGATTTATTTACCCCCACTATTTATCATACTTATATGATAATCTATTTTCGCCTACTACCAAATTTGGGGATTCAAAAAAATTGGACTCGCATATGCCTTCCGTGATGTCATACTAATAGTTATTATTGATCTAACAATATTAGACAAAATGCAATTCAGAAATGAATGCATCAAAATGTTGAAACATTTCTCGGAGGCTAGAGATAAACCAACCGCAATGCAATTTAATACTATCTTAGCTAATCATATGATACACATACCATTTCTATTAAGATTATGAATCTACTGATAATTGAGATTTGTATCCCTAAATCATAAAAATTAAACATACAATATTATTAGTGGCCAATTAACTAAAGCAAGTGTGAATCAATTAATTATGTTGAAGAAAAGCTCCTGTCCACTTCATATGCCTTATGTACGCTTGACATAGGCTATCTACAGCCATTACGTTAAAGTCGTCACTATCATTCTTTTGGTGACGACATTTAGTGACAACTATTTAGTGACGACATTTTAGGTCGTCACTGTTTACTTTTACCGACGGGGATTTAGTGACGACTTTGTGACGATCAAAAAGTCGTCAATATAAGGTATTTGTGACGATATTTATATGTTCTGTGATGACTTTGTGTTGTCACTGATGAACAATTTTCTTGTAGTGGTTGTTGGAATTCTGAATAACACTTGGAGTGGCGCCCGCCTCGTATAGGGGTTAGCCGAAAAAAAAAAAAAAAAAGCTCCTGTCCACTTTTGTCACAAGTTCATATAAATAAACTAAGATAAATCACACCATACAAATCAATGAATTTTGTTCCAGATTTACCACCCCTCAAATGTGATATTAATCTTCATAAATATTTGGCGTCATGAAGTTAGTGGGACACCTTGGCCTTCTGGCATGTTGTCAGAAGATAATGGACATAAAAGTCTCATGCTAGCTTTGTATGCCTTTCATACAAATTCAAAACTCTCAAGCATGAAGTTTCAGTACTTCAAATAATCAAAGATCCATGCACTTTTTCTTTAACCTCTTTATAAGTTGGATATGCCATATAGTATTGACAGGGTTCCTTCACTATCATTCTTTTGGTTTACGGGTAATTCTGTAAAAGGCCACAGTCCAAGTATCAACCAATAAACAGTAATGTATTAAAGAGTGGACAAATTGCACATGCTAGCATAAACAAGAAATTTCATACTAAAAGTCAACCATCCAATTAGTTTAAACTATGGTTAGAATATTGACACAAGCCAGTCTTACACTATAGCAAATTTTGTATCTTCAGATTCATACAATATGATAGACGGTAATATATTTCCTTTTTCTTAACAATAGGCTAATCGTCTTAACATTGTTGGTTCTAAGCTAAAATAATCATATAAGTAACAATAACTTTTCTAATCAAATTTAATAAAGAAATTAACAAAAATCTCTTACCTCAAAGAAATAATTTGTACCATAAAGTTAGTTTGGCAATAGTTGAGGTACAAACTAGGTCACTCTCTTTAAAATGATTCAGGTCCCTATGGAGTATCCATTGGTGTAGTAGGTTTTAGCACTTCACCTCCAGGGTACAACAGGCCAACCTATTTCATTGTAATTTACTCCAATCTACACTATTAAATGAGATAATAATTTCACTCAATATTATTCTTTGACCTATAAACTCTTATAGTAGTGAAAGAAAAATTGAAAATAGTCTAGAGATATCAAAGTATATGTCAGACTTGGTTGATAGAAACCTCTATTTATAGGCTAAGAAATTCAGAGTATTAAAATACCAACATTAAGTGGAATAAATATCTCATATTTTCAACTACAAATTAAAAAGGTCTAGATTTATTGTATAATGGTAAAAATTCACTAAATGAATTCATAAACCTAATCATTGCATAGGTTACACAATTCAAGACATAAATCTCACTTTATAGATGTAAGTTACACTTTTGAATGATTGAAATTGTAGCTAAAAATTTATGAAGAATTTGTAATTTAATGTGTCTAAATTGAAAATAAACATGTGACATTTTTTTATTAAAATATCCAACACATCTCATCAGAACAATGAAACGTCTTTCAAAATATCTCCATCAAACAAACTATTTAGTGAATTGTAGAGCAACAAGTATAGCATTCTACAAAAATTTCTGCAGTCATACAAGCTAGTAAAACATCATACTATAGTTTTTTTTAATAATAATTCAATATTTTTATTTAGACGATTGTAGTGCTATTGTTGTTAGTTTTATAGTACTTTGCAAATTCTACTGTTATAGCTTTAAATTTATGTATTGACTCATTTTTTATCTTTAATGAGGAAAACATATTTTATTTACGTATAACTTGTAATATTCTATCAAATAGTACATCAATTATATTTTTATGATATATATGAGACTAATTTTCATACATTGAGAACGATATTTTCAACAATATTGACACCGAGTCAATCATTCAAGGGTTTCATAAAATGAGTATTTGTTAACAACAATTATGAATTTTTATCAATTAATGCTGAAGTACTAGTTCTATTGTTATTGTCATAATTAGATAAAAACAGATGTTAAGCCCGGTAACTTTGAAGTTTTTATGCCTATTAATATTCCCTGCTCTCTTGGCATTCTCAAGGCATCTAGCTCTCAAAGGTGTGAACCAGCGGTATTCTTTTCGACAGATGAAATTTAGTAGCTCCTATCTCTTCTTAAGTATTCTCTAATTGGAAAATTTTCAAAAGGCCACACAGCCGTGGAAGCACTACGAAAAGATTTCTTAGTAGTCAGTTTCAAAAGCTCCTTCAATATAGGTCTTGTAGATTATCGGTATGTGTTAATATGTTTTGAATTGGACGAGGATTTTGTTCATTGTTGGTTGCAAGGAATTTGGTCGTTCCAAGGCTTTGTTACGAGGGTTTCTGATATGAGCCCGTTGGCGAATGAAATTCATGATCAATCTAACTCCGGACCGATAGTGATTGATGCGAGTTTGATAGAGGAAAATCCTGTTCAGACCCCTCTGATCCCTGTGGTTGCGAATGACTTGACCCAGAACCAAACAAACTATCGAATCCAAGGACGGTAGAAAGCACCACAATCAAGGATAATGAACTTGATTGATAAGCCAATGAACAGAAGAAGATTCTAGATATTCAAGGAAAGCTCATAGAGGTCTCTCAAGAAAATTTTGAAATGTGTCTTCTGTTATTCATGAAAAGAAACAATGATGTTTTTATCGTTTCTTGATACAAAACTCCTAATGAAACTAGGACAAACAAGACACTACTAATTGGACCTTTTAACCCTGCCCATTTTCCTACTAATAAAGGCGGATCCAAGCACTAAAGTTGGTCTAATTGATAACTTAAAATCCGACCCAAATAAATAGCTAAACTAAAGAAAACAATGCTGAGCATTTAAGCTGGAAATTGTCGGAATTCAAGGCACTTCTTCACCCACAATATTAAGACAATTAACGAAGCTCGAATTTCCTTCTTGGACCAGGCTAGGTACTCCAATTGACTCTTGTACAACTTGAATTATGGCTTGTAATGTTTCATTAAGTCTCTTGGCTCGAGCTCGTGTTATTGGATCCACCAGCACCACTACGGGTTCGACTTGACCAGTTTGTATAGCTTGAGTAACTCCATCAGTCCTCTTCTCTTGAGAAGAATTTGCCCTCAAATCAGCAGTTTGAGCAGCTTGAGAAACTCCATCAATCCCCTCCTCTTGAGAAGAATTTGCCTTCAAATCGACCTCATCGCCTGCAAGAAACAAACTTAAGTCAGACACATTAAATGTGGTACTAACTTTGTACTCACTTTGTAGCTCAAGTAGGCATTATTGTTGACGCACTCGAGTATTTAGAATGGTCCATTTCCACGTGGTCACAACCTGTTATGATGTTGGACCGGAAAATGTTCCTTTTTGAGGTAAAGCCAAACCCAGTCACCTAGTTCAAACACCACGCGCTTACACCCCTTGTTCGCCTACATAGCATACTGCATTGTCTGCTTCTCAATGTTAGCTCGTACCTTCTCATGAAGCTGTCGGACAAAGTCTGTCTTTTCTTACCATCTAAGTTCACTTGCTCAGAAACAGGTAAAGACATCAAATCTAAAGGCATTAGTGGGTTAAAACCATATACAACCTCAAATGGTGAATATTGTGTAGAAGAATATATAGTGTGATTATATGCAAATTCGACATGAGATAAACTCTCTTTCCACACCCTAAGATTTTTACAAATCTGGCTCGCAACAAGGTAGAGAGAGTTCGATTAACTACCTCTGTTTGACCATCAGTTTATGGGTGACTAGTTATTGAAAATAACAACTTAGTTCCTCACTTAGACTATAAGGTTAGATGACTAAGGAACTTAACATCTCTATCAGACACTACGGATCTAGGAACACCATACAATTTCACTATTTTCATAAAGAACAAGTCAGCTATGTGAGATGCATCATTAGTTTCATGACAAGCAATGAAATGCGCCATATTTGAAAATCTATCTACGACTACATAGATGGAATCATTACCCCTCCTAAATCTAGGTAGCCCCAGTATAAAATCCATGGAAAGGTTCCTTAGGTATAGGCAACAGAGTGTATAGACCAGGCGAACGTACCTTAGAGTTGGCTTGCCGAGATGTGATATATTTGTCAACGAAGCACTCCACATCTCGCTTCATCTATGGCCAGTAGAAGTGTTTCTGCAAAATGACATATATCTTAGATACCCCGAAATGTCCCGTTAAGCACATTGGAATACATAGCTTGCCGACATAGTAAAGGCATCCATAACTTACCCTTATGAGGTGCTTTGCAAGATTCATGAATCATTCCAAAGTTAGTGGCATTTGATACAAGCCCTTAATAAAGTCAAACCCTAGAATTTTTGCATCTAAAGTAGAGAATAGGGTGTACCTACGCAACAGTGCATCGGTGATGACATTTGTCTTATCAAATATGTATTTGATGACGTACGGAAATGATTCAACAAAGGCGAGTCATCTAGCATGTTTCTTGTTCAGCTTGTGTTGCACCTTCAAATACTTCAAAGACTCGTGGTCCGTGTGAATCACAAACTCCTTAACCCGCAAATAATATTGCTATGTCTCTAATGCTCGAACTAGGGCATATAACTCCTTATCGTACATTGAGTAGTTTGATGTTGCCCCGCCAAGCTTCTCGCTAAAATAAGCGATTGGCTCCAGATTTTAGTCATTTATGGGCATTATTTGGAGAAGCAAATCTTATGACACTTAAATCAATGTGGAAGAAAATGTTGAAGTTTGTTCGTTCAAATCTTGCTTCAATCTTCAGCATTCACGAACAAGTTTCGAGGGGGTATTTGTAGACATTGGAATTTTAATTAATTTTAAAAATTACCATTGGCCTATAAATTATTTCTCTAGCTTATTTTTTTAAATTGGATATTGTCACATGTCATACACACTTAGAAGCTTGATTATTCAGCAACCAATTATGTCTCTCCATATGTCAAGTTGAGGTGTCCCGACCAACTAAAAATACTGTGGTATCTCTACTAATCAAATTATGTCATGTTATATGTCTATATGACTTAGTAAAATTATGGATAAATATCAAAATAATTATTTTTTATTAAAGAGATAATATTTAGAGTTATTTAATCCATGTATATGTCTTATACACTGCAATGTTTCGTCGAATTAAATTGTGCCACATCATATGTCCCTACAAGTCTGGCTAATCAAGGAAATATTCATTAATATTATCTCTTTATTAATAAATATAAAATGAAGAGATAATATTTCAAGTAGTACAATCCTAATATGGCTGCATGTCTTACAAGATAAGCAAAGTGGCATACATGTTTTCAGTTTCTACCATATTCTGTAGCTAATAAATTGGGGGTCTCTCCACCAAAACTCAAACATCACATATCTCATATTCTCATATTTTCTTGAAGGTCCAAAGCTATGAAGGCTATGCATCTTCAAGTTATTTAAGTCTTCCTCATATCAAAACTTGAATCTTCAAGCATTCAAATTCTTCAAATCTTCTATATCAAGATTTGAAGGAATCAACGATCGATCCAAGAACAAGTTGTGAAACCCTTGGATGAATGTTTAAGGAGAAGAATTGAAGGAAGCACTCTACAAATTAGAGAAAATATTGAAGATTGTAACTCCTATATTTTCTAAAAATTCATATAATTCATATTTGTTATATATTTTTCTTGCCTTGTAATTTTCTTGCAAACTTGAATTTTATCGCGAGTTTCACAGTTTTTACCAATGTCATCTACTCCAATTATTCTTGCCTATATCTCATGTCCAAAGGTGACTTTCCCATTTCTTCATGAAAAGTGAATCATCACCAGTCATGTGCCTTGAGCATCCCTTATCAATGAACCACTTTGATTCATTTGTGGTGCTCTTAGCATATCTACACACAAGATCAAGTAATACTATTTGGTACCCTTTCATTCTTGGGTTCATAAGAGTCAGTGGAAGTCGATCCTAACCATCCACATAGCCTTCATACCAAATCTCAAATTTCTTCTCGTATAACATTCATTTTTCATATGAACAAATTGACAACAATAATTACATATAATATTATAATCTTTCACAATAGTAGGCTTAATGAAGCTTATTCCTCTTTTTCGATGTATACTGAATTCGTTATTACCAAGAATTTTCTTACCATCTTTCTTTTGCAAAATATTTGTTTTCAATTCTGAAGAAAATCACTTAAGGTATCCATTCTTTTCTCAACAAATTTTGATCTTCTTTGATTTTTTTCATAAAACTTTATTTTCTCATTCAACTTCTTTCTTGAATCATCCTTGTTGCAAATGATATTGACTTTGGCTTTCTTCAAATTATCATTTTTCTTTTCTCAATCTCTTATTTTCTTGAAAAAGGTTGAGTTCCTCACTTAACAAGTCATTTTGTTTTGATCTTCAACTTCTTATTTTTTGCATATGATTCTTTCAAACTATCATGCAATCTCATCACAAAAGCTTCTACATCATTATCATCATAATTAACTTTGTCTTTTTCAAGTGAGGAGTAGTTAAAAGATACCTCATCATCACCCATGGCCATAAATGCCACTCAATTGTTTTCATTTTTTTTTTCAATTTCTCCATCTAAGTTGCTATCATTCCATGATATTTGCAAATTGTTGAAGTTTTGTTTTCTATCTTCTCTAGCTTCTTTTTTCTTCTTCATTGGACACTCATTCCAGTAATGTCCCATTTGGCTACATTCATAGCATTTTTCACTTTATTTCTTGGCCATGTCCTATTCTCCCTTGCCTTTTGGAGGATTGGAGAATTGATTGCTACTATATATTGTTGCTTGACTCTCCTCTTCTAAATCTCATTTTGTTGATAAAGATTTTCTTGAAACTCTTGGTAAGGAAGGTGAGGTTGTTCTCATCCATCTCCACAACTTCACCATCCATGGAGAGTAAATCATCCTCTTCTTGAGAAGCCTTGAGACTTCTCTTGGCTCTTGCATTTTCCTCCTTTTGCACTTAATATTTAAGTTTCAACTTAGGAGGTTAGAGAGTTTATAAGAGAGCTGTCGCGCCCCATTTTTGAAAAATAAAGTTACGAGTTTATAAAAAATGAATTTTTGATTAATTTTGATTGAAAATGAGTTTTTTTCCTTTTTTTTTGGAAAAATAAAATTACAGGTTTATAAAAAATGAATTTTTGATTAATTTTGATTGAAAATGAGTTTTTTTTCATTTGTAGAGAATAAATAAAGCAAAAGGGCCTAAAATGGGACTTAAAGTGCGACGATTTTGGCCCAAATAATAGTTTAAAAAGGGTTTTAAATGTAAAAATAGGAGTCGTCACTTGATATTGAGTTAAGGTGTACCAAGTCACCTAAAATGAATTTTAAATAAATAAAAAAGTAGAGAAAACCCATTTTAAACGACTCCAAGTCTTCGAAAATCAGAGAAAAAAGTTCGGGAGTCACGGTTGAAAAAAGGGAAGGCAAGGATAAAATTCAAGGCACCTTTTCAACCTAGCCAGAGCCAGTTACGTGATTTAGTTGGAAAATTTTCTTAATTTAACCTAAGAACTTATCACACTTGGATGTTACTATATGGATGCAAACCTAGACCAAATGGCTATCGGAATGGTCAATATGTCTTTTCGAAGTTTAATTGGCGCAAATCGCATTAATTGCGATGTCCAAAAGTGACTCTTTGAAGAGGTCACGAAATTTGCAAAAAATGAGACTTGAAGAAAAGAAAGAAAATAATAATATACAAATATACATGAGCTAAGGGAATGCATCATAATGGGTGCGGGGAACTAATATTCATGACTTTAATTTTCCCTTTAATAGAGGGAATACGGGCGTGCTAATGCTAGAGAGTCATACTCGTCCATATCCCATATTCAAGGGGTATTTCCTATCTAATCAAGCAAATGATCTAACCTAATTCTAATTTTCTTAAATGAAATGCAAGTCTAAAATGTCATGTTTTACACATAGGGATAAGAGATATACATATAGAGGAAATATCATGCAAAAATGGTAAACATCCTAAAAAGTAGAAAATATGCATGAAATGTAGTGATTATCACATAAATATGATCTAACGCGTAGACGGTTCCTAAAGGTCTAGCATTGAACTAGCTCATGTCTATAAGTTCTCACTAGCGTTGGACTAGTGAGAAATCGAAACAAAGGGCCACAACTAGCGTTGGACTAGTGTGGTGGCGTCATGCATTTATTATAATTAAATAAACCATATAAACATAATAAATCAAGTAAACACATAAATCACTTACATAGAGCACATAGCACACAAGTATGATATCTAGATGCAAAGACCCTAAAAAAGCGAGTAAACACGTAAACATACAAGCATGTAAGCACACAAAGCAACTAAGAGCAAATGAGACCTAATTACATTTGAGGGACCTAACTACAATCTAAGGGGGAAAAGAATAAAAGAATAAAATATCTACCTAACTATTATATATTCTATCTATATACATGTCTTGAATCCCCTAACTATTACAATTTGGCATTTAAATGTCTCTCAAATAATCAAAAATGAAATTAAAATAAATATACAAAATTAAAAACAAATAAAGTGAATAAATAAATAAATTAATTAAAAAAATCATGCAATTACACACATAAAATCACATAGGAGGATTTAAAATAACACAAGAAAATACCTCCCTTGATGCAGTAGCTAATTGGGGTGTGGATTTACCCTTTAACTCCAAAATTAACAAAAATCATCAAGGTACCAATTTAATTAAAAAAAACATGTAAAGAAATGGAAATAATCATGAATTTTATCAATTAGAGTATTTAAATAAAGTATAATTACTAATTAAGGAAGATAATCAACATATATTTAAGAAATTAAAATAAATAAGGACCTAATTGAAAAATTAAGAAAAGTTTTAGGGGTCAAAATGGAAGAAGAAAAGTTTAGGGACCTATTTACAATTAAATTAGGGACGTAATGGAAAGACAATTAAAGTTGTTAGGGCCACAGTATGATTACTTAAAAAGTGAGGGACTGAATTGCCATTTAGGGCCACAGTACGATTTTCTTATTTTTCACGCGAAAAACCCTCGTAACCCAACCGAAACCCAAAGCAAAAGGAGCGGCCTAGTCCACCATTCTGATCCCAAAATTATCCAACCAACTGATGGGCTCTAACATCCCAAGCCCAAGCTAAAGTTCAACAAAATTAAACCAAGCCCATTTACAAAACCCAACCAAATCCTCTACATTAATCTGCCCAAAAGCCTTAAAAAAACATTAACCCAAGTCTTAATCTATTTTTACTAATCCAACAAGCTATTAAATCTACCAAAAAATTAATTAAGTCCTAATTATCTCCTAAGATCCAGAATTAACTTGCTTAAAAGCCACTTAAAATATGAAAAAGAGGATTAAAGTTAAAAATGGGGGTAAAATTGATTGGTTTTCCTAGATTTTGGACCATGGTGATATTAAGCATGTTTATCTCAACTCATATCTTTTGATGATTACAAAACAAATGGATATTTCTAATATCTCTTGTAGAAATCCTTTTCAGAAATAAACCAAACAGGTCTGAGGTTTTAAAGCAGAAAAAGAAGATCAAAAAGAATGAAGACTGCTGAGGATGATGTCGGACGCACAAAAGGAAAGTATCAGACGTCCGATATCCTTTGAGTATCTTCAGACGAGTAAAGAACTCAGACTCGGACGTCCGAAGAAGACAAGCCAGAGGTTCCATGACTACTAATCATGATCGGACGCTCAACACCTGTGTATCGGACGTCCGACAAGTGTTGCTGCTCTTCGGACACAACACTCTGAACTCATCGGCCGTCCGAAGGATTTCAAGAAAACTTCCAGAACTCATTGATCTCGTTCGGACGCATAAAATCTAACCATCGGACGTCCGACAGCACCAACGGCTAGTTGACTCTTCAGCTGCCTTCTACCCATTGACAGCATTAATTGAGGAATTCTCTGGTCTCCTATAAAAAGAACAAAGTCAACCACCTCAAGACAACTTTGTACATCAAGCCTACATCAGATTGTGAGTGATTCGTGTGCTAGAATACTCAAAAGGAACATTTGTACTCCTTGCTTGTACAATCTTCTGTAGTTTTTCAAGTGTGACATAGCTTCTTCAATAGTGTAGCATAGTGAGGGTTTTCGAGTATTTGTAAAACTTCCTTGCTTGACCAAGTGTGGTTTGGGGCAAGAAAGAAGTGATCCCTTCCTTGTACACAATAGATTGGTTGCAAGTCTGTTCAACTTGAAGTAACTTGGTATATAAAAGTGGTGTTCAAACCTCAGTTGTGTTTGGAGTCTGGTTTGCTTCTTTACTTTCATTTACTGCTTTTCTATATAAACTGTTCTTCTATTTATCACACGAATACTTGTGCTCTTGTGTTATCTTGTTCATTGGGAGGTATTTGAGAAAAGAAACGTTGTCTGTGAAAAAAGGTAGAATATATCTTAGCAGATTTTTGAAAGCCTAATTCACCCCCCTCTTAGGTTATCTTCGATCCTTACAATTGGTATCAGAGTTTGGTCTCCTAGAGATTAAACTCAAGCGGCTTGGAGTAAGATGACAACCAGTCATGCTATGTTTGTTGAGGGGCAATCTGTTACTAGGCATCCCATGTTTACTGGTTCCAATTATGTTAGTTGGAAAGAAAGAATGATTATCTTCCTGCAATCCATTGATATTGAGCTGTGGTTTATTGTGAATGAAGGACCGCATGATGCTAACTTCCTTGATGCAGAAACAGGTTTGTTGCGGCAAAAAACGAGAGCTGAGATGAATGCTCAAGACAGAACCAATCTCACATTGAATGCCAAAGTCATGAATGTTCTTTATAGTGCTTTAGACTCAAATGAGTCAATCAGAGTAAAAGGGTGTAAATCTGCCAAAAAAAATGTGGGATAAGCTAAGAGAAATTCATGAGGACAGTGACAACGTAAGAGAACAGAAAAAGTCCATTCTAGTCACCAAGTATGAATCTTTTAAGATGGAGCCTCATGAGAACATCGACAAAATGTATTGTAGATTTAATGATCTGATTAAGGATTTAGAGGTGCTTGAGAAGGAGTACTTTCTAGGTGAAAAGAACAGAAAAATTCTGAATGCTCTATCAAAGGATTGGGAAAGCAAAGTGACTGCCATAGAGGAAGCCAAGGATCTAAATTCCTTATCCATTGAATCTCTGATTAACTCTCTAACCTCTTACGAACTGAAACTTAAATCTAAGTTGCAGGAAGATGAAGACACAAAAGGAAGGAAGAGTATTGCTCTGAAAGCTTCACAAGATGAAGATGAAACAGCCTCACTGGATGAAAATGACTTGGAAGGTGATGACAGTGATATTGCACTCATCACAAGAGGCTTTAAAAGATTTCTCAATAAGAGAAGATTCAGGAAAGGCGGATCCAGCAATTCCTTCCAGAATCAGACTAATGACTTCAGGAATAGAGGGAAACTGGAATTCAACAAGAAGCAGAACGATAAATGTTTTGAATGTGGCCAACCTGGACATTATGCAAATGAGTGTCCAATGAAGAAAAAGAAGGAAAACAAGATTGAACGAAAACCAAAGTTCAACAATTTTCAGATCACCTGGAATGATTGCAATTCAGAAGGCGAAATTGAAGAAGAAGAGGAGTCTGCTCAAGTGGCTTTCATGGCTATTGGAGATGAAGAGGTAACACAATGCAATTCTCAAACCAATAGTGATAGTGAATCTGATGATGATGTTAATTCTTTTCTAGAAAAAATGCATAACAGCTTGAAAGAATCCTATGTTAAAAACAAAGAACTGAAGCAAAAAATCAGCTTTCTAATACAAGACAATGCAAATCTTTTTCGACAAAACAAATGTCTTAAGCATGAAAATGATAATCTGAAAAGGATTGAAACTGATATGCTTGCTGAACTTTACAAAAAGAAAAATTACTGTGACATACTCAAAAGTGAGCAATGCAGCTTAAGAAAAAGGATGGATGATTTATGTAAATTGTTACATCATGTGAAACAGAATCATCTTCAAAAGAATGACACTGTACCTTATGCTAATACTCATCGAATAAGACTGAACCAAAATACAAATGAGTTTGCTATTCACAGAAGAAGGCAAGTCAGATTCATTAAACCTGTTCATTTGATTGATTCAATGTCAGTATGCAACTTTTGTTGTCAATCTGGTCACAGGTATAGCAACTGTCATGTTAAGAAAAACATGAGATGCATGTGGATAGTTAAACATAAGACTAACTCTCAAGGACCCAACATGTAAAGGGTACCAAATATTATCTTGTGGGTTTGTGTGTAGGTGAACCAGGATTACATTGCTAAAGAATCAAAATGGTTCATTGATAGTGGATGTTCAAGACATATGACTGGTGATGCATCACAATTCATTAAACTCAAGCAAAAAGCAAGTGGAAAGGTAACATTTGGAGATGATAACAAAGCCAAGACTGTTGGCATTGGCGATGTTGGTAAGAATGATCAAACTTTTATCCACAATGTTCTTCTTGTTGACAATTTGAGCTACAATCTGTTAAGTGTTAGCCAATTGTGTGATAGGAATCTGTTTGTATTGTTCAAAAAACTTGAATGTCTTATATTTGACTCAAAGTTCAACATTATTTTCAAAGGAAAAAGAGTTAATGATGTCTATGTAGTGTATCTTGAAAAAATTGATTCCTCATATCTCAAATGTCTCAAAGTAGCAAATGAGGACCCATGGTTATGGCATAGAAGGTTGTGTCACTTCAATATGGACTTGCTGAAAGAAATTTCTAAAAAGGAACTTGTTAGAGGTCTTCCAAAAATCAGATTTGAAAAAGACAGAATCTGTGATGCTTGCCAATTTGGAAAACAAGTCAAGGTCTCTTTTAAACCTAAGAAATGTGTTTCTACTTCAAAATCACTTGAACTTCTGCACCTTGATCTGTTTGGCCCTACACAGACTGCAAGCCTTGGTGGTAAGAGATATTGTTTTGTAATTGTTGATGACTACTCTCGATATACTTGGGTAATATTCCTTGCTCATAAAGATGATGCCTTTAAGAATTTTACCTCATTATTTGCTAAAGTACAAAATCTGCTTGGCTTGAAAATTGTTAGGATTAGAAGTGATAATGGGACAGAATTCAAGTTCTGTGGTTTTCCAGAGTTCTGTGATCATAATGGTATTACTCATGAATTCTCTATTGCTAGAGTCCCTCAACAAAATGGTGTTGTAGAAAGAAAAAATAGAACTCTTCAAGAGGCTGCTAGAACCATGCTTAGTGAATGCAATTTACCAAAATATTTTTGGGCTGAAGCCATAAACACAACCTGTTATACCATGAATAGAGTTCTTCTAAGACCAATTTTGAACAAAACTTCCTATGAGCTCATGTATGACAAAAAGCCTGTTGTCAGCTCGTAAAATTTATTATTTTAAATTCTTATTTCAACCTTATTTGAATATTTAATTTGCCCATTTATTCCGAATATTATTTTCTAACCTCTTTAGACCTAATTACATGGGTCTATAGTTTCGTTATATTTTTAAAATGACTTGTGTCAAAATTTAATTTTAGGAAGCTCATTAAGTGAAATAGCGAATACGCGATTGGGGATTTTAGCAGATTTGGAAATACAATAAGCTTGGAAAATTAGAAACTTGTAGGATAGACTTAAAATAGGTAATTTTATGTTTAAGTATTTAAGTGATAGTTATTAGTACTATCGTTATAAGAAATTCTTTGAAGTTTCGTTTTATCGCGCTTAATTTGGAGATACGCGTTTTTACACGCGCGATTTAATTGAGGGACTTTAGACCCTTATTTTGGGACAATTAAGAGTGGATAATATTTATATGGTTATGAGTACATTAAAGATTTAGTGCACTAGTGAAATAAACTCGAGCGGAATCGAGCACAAAACGCGGGCGTATACGCGCGAGAGAGAGTTGACATTTGCACCAATTCTAGCCACACAAATAAAGCTTCCTTAGGAAGCCAAATTTAGACCAAAAACACTCTTTCCTCCTCACAAAGCAGCCGGCCATCAAGCAGCAAAAATAACCCATTTGGTCTTCAACTTTCTACTCCAAATTCTTGCACCAAATCTCAACCAAATCAAACCAAAATTGAACCACACAGCCTAACGCTTGGAGATTGTATCTAGCTAAAAAGGGGGAGCTTTTCACGGTTTATTTTGAAGCAAGGAGGGGCCAAAATTTCTGCTCTTGTGCACCAAGTGGAGCAGGTAACGATCAACTCTCAAATTCTTGTTTTATGGAAGTAGTAATGCACATCTAGGCTCTTGTATGCATGTGGGTAGCCTTGTTTATGGTGGATTCTTGTTGTGTGGGCTCTATGAACTCCCACTTTTGATGGAAATACTGATTTGATGATTGATGAAGAAATTAATGATGGTTTAGTGCTTAAATTAGTGGATTAATGGTGTATTGTTGGTAGAAAATCAAAAGAGGTGCTTGGAGCAAAAGTGACCGTTTTACCCTTGCCTTGTCCGACCACTTTTGTGTAAAATTTTGAGATTCTAATGGCTTGTTTATATTGTTTACATGTTATATTGGTTGTGTAAAAAGTTTCATTGAAAAATAACTTGATTTGGTCACCCAAATGTTGGATTTACGAAAGCTTAGAAATCTGGAAATTTATCCCATATTCACCCAGGCAGTGTCTTTGTTTCGGCTATATCTTTTTAATCCGATGTCGGAATCGAGTGCCATTTGTGGCACTGGAAACTAAACATTCCCAGATTTCCAACAGTATAAAATGCACATTCTAGTTCCATTTGATTGAGCCAAACCATTCATTTGAAATCCACTGTCCTGTTTCGTTGCTTCTTGGAAGGCAGCACATGAGCTGCAAATTGATGCTCACGAATGAGCTGTTTATGGACAGATTTTGAAAATGGTTTCTTCTGAGAAAATATAGCCTTGTGAGTCTATTTTCTAACGCCACCAACCACTCTCAATTCTGAGTTGAATTGAGTGATTTAGGATTGAAATTCAAAACTGACTTTGTGAACAAAAACAGTGTTTTGGACAGATTTGAACTAACTATGGTTTGGGACTTGTTATCCGAAGCTTCTTAGTGTAAATCATCTATTGAATGTACCTTGAACATATTTTGGACATTTTCTACTGGAATGAACCATGTTTGAGATGTTCCTTGACCAAACGTTTGGAAACGGCCACACGGAGGTTCAAAGGCAGTTTAGCCTTAGAATTTCTTGAAATTTCAACGATTTTGTTAACCCACTAATTGTACTTATTTCTCCATGAAATTTGGTAGAGGGACAACCCTTATATGGTTGTATTATACTACTAAGTTTAGTGTTATTCCGAGGCCATTTCATCGTTCAAATAAATTTTCAAAGTTCATGACTTGATGTTGGAAAACCTTTGTTTCACAAGGAAATTTGGGTAATTTTGAGTTACCCTATCTTGGTGCTCGAAATTTCAATTCTCAATCTGCTTTTTTTGTTTTAAACCTAGGTTACAACTCTAATAGGGTTCCAAATTTCAAAGGCTAGTTCAAATTGAGTGAATTTTGCCGAATTTCCAAAGTTGGCCAAAAACCAACCTCGAAAGCTGTCTTTATGTTCAAAACAGCAACTTTGAGCCAATTTTTAAATACTTTCCGTCTGGACTCATGGGAAAGTGTATTCTATGAACTTTTAGTACCTTGGAAGAGGTTTCCAGCGGCACCAAGTTTTCCAATTTTTGACTTGTAAAGTGTGAGATACGATTTTTCTAATGTATCGTATCAAAACTGAAATTTTCCGAATTCCAAGGAAATGGAGTTTTTCAAGTACTCCTTATTCCTTCGATATTACTTGAACGTTTTATACTTGATTTCCAAGATGGAAACTAAATTTCTCTTGTATTTTGAAACCCCACTTGATAGCCTTGATTTAGGATAAATAAGGTTCGTTTCACGAGATTTTCTAAGATTGTACTATGGTACGATCTTCTTTAATAGTAGGGGTTTGTAAATGATAGTCTATTGTTAATTGCTCTGGCATATAAGAGGACCTTCAAGAGGATCCCACAGTGAACGTCTAAAGTTTCGAGGGACATTTTTTCCTCATTACTTATATTGGTGACTGTCAAGTGTATGAATACTTGATACAACTTAATTGTTATCATTGTTTGGAGATTTTGAAAATGGAGGCGAGTGTGTACTTTTCCGCACTCGCTCTTATTTGAAATGAATGACTTATGATTCAAATAAACCAAATGAATTATCAATGACTTAATTGATTGAAATGAGATGATTGAATAATTGAATGAAAAATAATGGTATGCTATGGCTGCATACGTCGTTGGAGTGAATCTTCTCGACTCTCAATTGTAAATGGGGGCGTCCAAACTCATAGACCGATCTTGGACTCGAGCCGACATGGGTTTGGTCGGAAACCTTGGTGAGCCATGAGATAATGAAACTCGACCTAATGAGAGGTCTTGCTTGGTATACTTGAGAAGTATCGCCTTACAAATGTCTTGCGGGCTCGGGAGGTGTACGGTGGACGGAGGGAAGTAAGTGGTGATCTACGGAATGAAAATACTGACCCGGTTGATGGAGTGTCATCGCGGGAAGGTATACGAATAACATTGACAAACTAAGTGGAAATTAGCTCCTGAGAGCTCCGATATTCTTGAATTGTTTCTGTTTACTTTTCCGCTCAAATTGTTATTTATTGCAATATTGTTGCTTACTTGTTAAATTGGGATTGTTACTTGAACAATGTGCTTGCATGTGTGTTCTTGGCCTCACGAGCGTTTTGCTTACCCTGTAGATTTGTTTTCCTTAACAGGTTTTGGGTTTGAAATGAGATTCGGAGGAATTTCTCTTTTGTGTACTCTTGTAATAGGGTTCCAACTCTTTTGTCTAGACTTTTGGATATTGTAGATTTTGGGCTGTATTATGAGCAACCCGATGTAAGGATTGGATGGTTGTTATATTTCATTAAGCTTGAATGCTTCCGCAATAATTGTATTTATCTTTTCTGTTTATTGATTCCTAGCATCGCTATAAGCTTGAATGGAAATTACTTGAATCCTTGCGAGAGTTGGGCAGGCATCCTGCGGATGCCCTTTGGTTCGCCTTAAGGAGAAGTGGGGGCGTCACAGTTGGTATCAGAGTTTAGGTTTTAGATTTTTGTAGTGTATCCTAGGTTTAATAGTTTAGGATGCCGGACTGTGGAACAGGTTGGGAAGTTAAGTGATAGCTTGTGAAAATGAAAACTAGAACCTAGGTTTGAATTAATGGATGACAAGGAGTCTTGATCTTGAGTGATACATGTGGGATAGTATGAGATGATCAAATCCAGTTTCTTAAGTATATTTGGTTCCATTTAAGTTTTTAATTTTAATTGTAAGTTACAGAAGGTAACGGTGGCTTTGAACCGTTTTGGGGACGCATTATGGTGACCATGGCTGTGAAAGGTCTAGGGGAAGGCTCGTTGAAGGTGTGATCCAACTCGCCGAACTAGTACTTTATGTGATTTCCAAAGGACTTACTCGTGCCCAAGTAATGGAGTGTTTATAGTGACCAATCATCGGAAATGGTTATCTGAGGAAAATAGGGTGATTCGAGGGGATAATCGAGATTTGAGGGCAATTGCGGATGCCTAAACTATTAGAAATTTCTGAAGTGGAGATTGAGATACTTAAGGAGCGAGGAAGACAAAAGTTCCTTGTGAGAAGTTTAAAAAAAAAAAACTAAGAATCGACTTGTTGGGGTAGTGTCCGAAATTAAAGAGAGAAGGGATAAGTCGATGGTTAGGTGTGTTACCTTGGTTGAACAAGTGGAGAATAACAAGATATTCGATAAAGGACATGAGATTTAAAACTCTTAGTGCTGGAAATGAAAATGATCTTACGGAGGTAATTAAGACTTTTGGCTCCGCCAACCACTAAGTTAGTGATTTAAACTATTTTAATAGTTTGTGCCAAAGATAGACGGCGTGGCACTCGTTTAAAGGCCATTGCATTTTGTATCTTATTTCACTATGTTTCCTACCTTTTAAGGCAATTAAACGTTACTCATGGCATGCTTGACTTTACTGCTTCATGATTTCAAATCCATGATTGGGTTGTACCTATTTGTGGTTATTTTGGTGTCTTCCCTTTTGTTCTTGTATTTATTTGGCATGATAAAGGTATCACTTTTCAAACTCCGTTTATGTGCATTCATTTTATGTCATGCCTTTAAATATGTTAAATTTATGGGGTGACCAAAAGAGTGAAAAGGATCGAGGGCGAGGGGTTAAACAACCCCAAGTTCAAGGGGACGATTATAGTACGAATGTTGGACTGAATCAAAACCCTAGAAATGAATGAAAATAATCGCATAGTTATTGCCATTCACCAGACGATTGATGCCCTAGCATGATTAGTGGAGCACCAAAGCTCTAAACCAATCAACCAACCTAAGAACCAAGAAAGGTGTGAGGAGTTGAGCAATTCTTGAAGTTTGTCCATCTAAGCACATGGAAAATCTAACCTCGAAATAGTGAGATTGATTTGAGAAGATACAATAAGGCACTAGTGAGAACAAGAAATTATGATTTCTTCTTGAATGATTTCGTAGATAAGAATTGAAGAGTGAACTAGGACATGGAATCTTTATATTAATGAATAAGGTCTCCTTACCTTGATGAGATTGTAATTACTGATAGTAATCTCATGGAGACTTAAGAGCTCGCCCGTGTTAAGCAGAGAATGGTTAACATTTGTATTCCGGGGTAACCTATAAGCAAAAGAATGAAAGAGTATTATGACTTGGACTTCCATTATGAATAGCTACTTATTTGATCCTTCGATTTACCTGGCAGGCTAGCATTTGACTTGAACCAACCGGTAAGATGACAAATTTGGAAGAAATGCATAAGGAAGTGGACCTCCTTCAAAAGGACGTAAAGTTTCAAAAGAAGTTGGCTGACTACTGGGAAAGGCGGTGGAAACAAAAATATGTTGAGAAAATTGAGTTGCTATATAAGAACGTAGAACTGGAAATAAAATACAAAGAAACTTCTCAAGCTGGTCAGGCCATGACTTCTCGTGCGCCTTGTGGATACTGTGGTAAGTCCAACCACATTGAGAATGAATATTGAAAGAAATCAGGAAAGTGCTTGTGTTGTGGTAGCATCGAACATCAGATTTCAAGTTACCCCAGTGCCCCTAACAAAAGGAAGAAATACTCAGCAGCCAATTAGATTCGCCCAAAGCAATCGAATGCCAAATAAAAGTAATTAGTACTAATGGTTATGTAGGGGGTTCTAGTAGTGAAAGTTTTACGAGTGAGGATATTTTGACTACACTCGAGGGATAGGGGTTGTAGTTTACCCTAAACTAGACTAGCACTTTTGGAAATTTAATCTTGTGAAAAGGGGAAAAATCTTTTGTTGTTTTGTATCTTGGTAATTTGGCACGTTTTGTTACGATCTTGTTGTTTCCCTTTTCCTTTTGAAATGATTTGATAAATCTATTCCAACTTGATGTACCTATTATGATGCTTATGACATATGAAACTTTACTCTACTTTTGATTGGTTTTACGACTTACATATATGTTCAAATCTTGCCCCATACTCTTAGATTTATAATAAGACACGAACAGTGTTAGACGTAGTCGAGATTGTGCTTGAGAATATAGACTATCCTGAGGTCTTGGAGGCGACCAGGGATCGTGACCAAATCGAGAGATTGGTGTTAAAGTTGGAATCCAATGTTTGGTTACCAATTGATATATTAATATTGCGAGACTTGGATTAGTGAAAGAAAATCTTTGGTAGATTTAATGAGCATAATGATTGAGGGACCGGATATCACATTTGGAATGGAAGCTTGAGGGTATACATATATATATATATATATATATATATAGATTATCGAGACTTGAACGATGTGACTATTAAAAACAAATACTCCATTGTCTCACATAGCCAGAAATTTTGACCAATGGCAAGGAGCCGTGATATTATTCAAGTTGAATTTAAAGTAGAGCTATTACCAGTTGAGAATCCTAGAAACTGATGTGTTTAAAATCACTTCCAATTCAAGATAAGGACACTTTGAACTTTCAATTACGCCGTTGGGTTGACCAATGCACTAGTAGCAATTATAACCTGAATGCATTGGGGTTTTAAATTGTAATTAGATTAATCTGTGGTGGCATTTATTGATGATATATCGGTATATTCTAAGGTTTGAGAAGATCATGAAAGATACTTGGTGATGTTTTACAAATCTCAAGAATGCACCAACTTTCGTTAAGTTCGATAAATGTGAGTTTTGACTGGAAGGAAATAGCCTTTCTAGGTTATACAATATCTAAGGAAGGAATTGTTGTTGACTCAACTACAGTGGAAGTTGTTTAAAAGGAAACGACTAGAAAATCCTACCGAAATTTGGAGTTCTTGGAGGTAGTTGAACCTTTCCTTTGATCTGATCAAGAAATTTTCTAAGAGTGCAAGACTTGGCAAGTTATTTGGGATTTTAAAGGTGAGGAAAAATTTTAAAAGTGAAAGGTGTTTAACTGATGCACTTGTATTAGCCCTACCGAGCGGAGGAGGTAGAGTTTTGATTTATCCAGATGCTTTAAAGGGTAGATTAGAACGTATACTAATGATACAAGATGAAGCGATTGTATATGTCTCTAGAAAGTTAATATATCACGAGAGGAAATAACCAACTCATGATTTGGGATTAGTGGCGGTAATAGTAGCATTAAGAGTGAAGACGTTACCTATGTGAGGTAGACATAAGGCCGATTATGTTGCCCTATGACCTGGAAATTAAAATATCTAATGAGGAAAAATCAATGCTTGATTGCTAGTTGAATGAATAGAAATTGTGCAGCAA
The DNA here is from genome assembly GCF_036785885.1 of Coffea arabica. NCBI lineage: Eukaryota > Viridiplantae > Streptophyta > Magnoliopsida > Gentianales > Rubiaceae > Coffea > Coffea arabica. The sequence goes on from NC_092314.1 coordinate 30,450,918, forward strand.
GGGTTGGAAAACGTAAGTTAGTGATTGATCTGGTAGATTTAACCATTACGAGAATGATATTGTCCTAGGTGTGAATTTCGAGGACGAAATTCTTTTTCAGGAGGGAAGGATGTGAGGATCCGAAAATTTTCTTATTTATCGAATATTACAAGCTTACTTAAGTATTTATTTACTCATTTTCTCCGAATTATTTATTTTGACCATTTAAAAATCCAGTTATATGGAATAACGCCTCTTTTATATTTTAAAACGTTTTGTTGGAAAATTCATTTTTCAAAAATTCGTTTAGTTCGGAATAACGAGTACACATTTTTCGAGGCTATACTTGAATCGGGAGTGTATTAATATTGGAGAATTAAAAATGATCAATAGTAGATTAAAAAAAGTTAATCGAGGAATTAAACTAAACTCCTGTGAGGACTCGCAAAATTTATTATTTTAAATTCTTATTTCAACCTTATTTGAATATTTAATTGCCCATTTATTCCGAATATTATTTTCTAATCTCTTTAGACCTAATTACATGGGTCTATAGTTTCGTTATATTTTTAAAATGACTTGTGTCAAAATTTAATTTTAGGAAGCTCATTAAGTGAAATAGCGAATACGCGATTGGGAATTTTAGCAGATTTGGAAATACAATAAATTTGGAAAATTAGAGAATTGTAGGATAGACTTAAAATAGGTAATTTTATGTTTAAGTACTCAAGTGATAGTTATTAGTACTATCGTTATAAGAAATTCTTGGAAGTCGCTTTATCGCGCTTAATTTGGAGATACGCGTTTTTACAAGTGCGATTTAATTGAGGGACTTTAGACCCTTATTTTGGGACAATTAAGAGTAGATAATATTTATATGGTTATGAGTACATTAAAGATTTAGTGCACTAGTGAAATAAACTCGAGCGGAATCGAGCATAAAACACGCGCGTATACGCGCGAGAGAGAGTTGACTTTTGCACCAATTCTAGCCACACAAATAAAGCTTCCTTAGGAAGCCAAATTTAGACCAAAAACACTCTTTCCTCCTCACAAAGCAGCCGGCCATCAAGCAAAAAAAATAACCCATTTGCTCTTCAACTTTCTACTCCAAATTCTTGCACCAAATCTCAACCAAATCAAACCAAAATTGAACCACACTTAGCCTAATACTTGGAGATTGTATCTAGCTAAAAAGGGGGAGCTTTTCACGGTTTATTTTGAAGCAAGGAGGCGCCGAAATTTCTGCTCTTGTGCACCAAGTGGAGCAGGTAACGATCAACTCTCAAATTCTTGTTTTATGGAAGTAATAATGCACATCTAAGCTCTTGTATGCATGTGGATAGCCTTGTTTATGGTGGATTCTTGTTGTGTGGGCTCTATGAACTCCCACTTTTGATGGAAAGACTGATTTGATGATTGATAGTGAAATTAATGATGGTTTAGTGCTTAAATTAGTGGATTAATGGTGTATTGTTGGTAGAAAATCAAAAGAGGTGCTTGGAGCAAAAGTGACCGTTTCACCCTTGCCTTGTCCGACCACTTTTGTGTAAAATTTTGAGATTCTAATGGCTTGTTTATATTGTTTACATGTTATATTGGTTGTGTAAAAAGTTTCATTGAAAAATAACTTGATTTGGTCACCCAAATGTTGGATTTACGAAAGCTTAGAAATCTGGAAATTTATCCCATATTCACCCAGGCAGTGTCTTTGTTTCGGCTATATCTTTTTAATCCGATGTCGGAATCGAGTGCCATTTGTGGCACTGGAAACTAAACATTCCCAGATTTCCAACAGTATAAAATGCACATTCTAGTTCCATTTGATTGAGCCAAACCATTCATTTGAAATCCACTGTCCTGTTTCGTTGCTTCTTGGAAGGCAGCACATGAGCTGCAAATTGATGCTCACGAATGAGCTGTTTATGGACAGATTTTGAAAATGGTTTCTTCTGAGAAAATATAGCCTTGTGAGTCTATTTTCTAACGCCACCAACCACTCTCAATTCTGAGTTGAATTGAGTGATTTATGATTGAAATTCAAAACTGACTTTGTGAACGAAAACAGTGTTTTGGACAGATTTGAACTAACTATGGTTTGGGACTTGTTATCCGAAGCTTCTTAGTGTAAATCATCTATTGAATGTACCTTGAACATATTTTAGACATTTTCTACTGGAATGAACCATGTTTGAGATGTTCCTTGACCAAACGTTTGGAAACGGCAACACGGAGGTTCAAAGGCAGTTTAGCCTTAGAATTTCTTGAAATTTCAACGATTTTGTTAACCCACTTTTTGTGCTTATTTCTCCATGAAATTTGGTAGAGGGACAACCCTTATATGGTAGTATTATACTGCTAATTTTGGTATTATTCCGAGGCCATTTCATCGTTCAAATAAATTTTCAAAGTTCATGACTTGATGTTGGAAAACTCTTGTTTAACAAGGAAATTTGGGTAATTTTGAACTACCATATCTTGGTGCTCGAAACTTCAATTCTTATTCCACTTATTTTTTTTTAAACCTGGATTACAACTCTAATAGGGTTCCAAATTTCAAAGGCTAGTTCAAATTGAGTGAATTTTGCCGAATTTCCAAAGTTGGCCAAAAACCAACCCCGAAAGCTGTCTTTATGTTCAAAACAGCAACTTTGAGCCAATTTTTGAATACTTTTCGTCTGGAATCATGGGAAAGTGTATTCTATGAACTTTTAGTACCTTGGAAGAGGTTTCCAACGGTACCAAGTTTTCCAATTTTCGACTTGTAAAGTGTGAGATACGATTTTTCTAATGTATTGTATCAAAACTGAAAATTTCCGAATTCCAAGGAAATGGAGTTTTACAAGTACTCCTTATTCCTTCGATATTACTTGAACGTTTTATACTTGATTTTCAAGATGGAAACTAATTTTCTCTTGTACTTTGAAACCCCACTTGAGAGCCTTGATTTAAGATAAATAAGGCTCGTTTCACGAGATTTTCTAAGATTGTACTATGGTACGATCTTCTTTAACAGTAGGGGTTTGTAAATGATAGTCTATTGTTAATTGCTCAGGCACACAAGAGAACCTTCAAGAGGATCCCACAGTGAACGCCTAAAGCTCCGAGGGACATTTCTTCCTCATTACTTATATTGGTGAGTGTCAAGTGTATGAATACTTGATACAACTTAATTGTTATCCTTGTTTGGAGATTTTGAAAATGGAGGCGAGTGTGTACTTTACCGCACTCGCTCTTATTTGAAATGAATGACTTATGATTCAAATGAACCAAATGAATTATGAATGACTTAATTGAATGAAATGAGATGATTGAATAATTGAATGAAAAATAATAGTATGCTATGGCTGCATATGTCGTTGGAGTGAATCTCCTCGACTCTCAATTGTAAATGGGGGCGCCCAAACTCATAGACCGACCTTGGACTCGAGCCGGCATGGGTTTGGTCGGGAACTTTGGCGAACCATGAGATAATGAATCTCGACCTAATGAGAGGTCTTGCTTGGCATACTCGAGCAGTATCACCTTATAAATGTCTTGCGGGCCCGGGAGGTGTACGGTGGATGGAGGGAAGTAAGTGGTGATCTACGGAATGGAAATACAGACCCGGTTGACGGAGTGTCATCGCGGGAAGGTATACGAATGACATTGGCAAAACAAGTGGAAATTAGCTCCTGAGAGCTCCAATATCCTTGAATTGTTTCTGTTTACTTTTTCGCTCAAATTGTTATTTATTGCAATATTGTTGCTTACTTGTTAAATTGGAATTGTTACTCGAACAATGTGTTTGCATGTGTGTTCTTGATCTCACGAGCATTTTAGTCACCCTGTAGATTTGCTTTCCTTAACAGGTTTTGGGCTTGGAATGAGATTCTGTGAGGACCCGAAAATTTTCTTATTTTATTTTATTTTACTGGCTTAGTTAATTAATTAATTCGACTATTTAAAATTCATTTATATAGAAAAACGCCTCTCTTATGTTTTTAAAGCGTTTTGTTAGAAAATTACTTTTCAAAAACTCATTTAGTTCGGAACAATGAGTACACGTTTTTCGAGACTATATTTGAATTGAGAGTGTATTAATTTTGAAAAAAGTAAGAATGATCAATAGTAAATTAAGAAAAAGTCATGAGGACTCGCAAAAATTTATTTATTTTTAAACTTTTGTTACGAGTTTATTAAAATATTTAATTATCTGTTTGCTCCGAATATTATTTTCTAGTCTCTTGAGATGTAATTACATTGATCTATGACTTAATTATATTTTTAGAGTGGCTCGTTTCAAAAATTAATTTTTCGAAACCCGTTAAGTGAAAATAGTGAATATGCAATTGGAGTAAATAATTGATTCGAGAATACAATAAGTTTAGAATATTGGAAACTTGTACATTAGTCTCAAAATTAGGTATTTTTATGTTTAAGTGCTCAAGTATTAGTTAGTAATACAATCGTTATAAGAATTTCTTGAAAGTTAAGTGTTATCGCGCAAAATTGGAAGTACGCGTTTTTACGCGCGCGATCAATTAAGGGACTTAAGGCCTTTATTTTTTTTTACCATTAAGAGTGAATAATAATAGTATGAATATAAGTGCATTAGAGGTTTAGTGCACAAGTGAAACAAACCTGAGAGAAAACGAGCACAAAACGCGCGCGTACGCGCACTATGCCTAGTTGACTTTTGAAGCAACTTTTGGCCAAATTCTAAAGCTTCTCACGGAAGCTTATCATCAGCACATCTCTTCTTTTCCTTGCTCCAAAAACAGCCGGCCATCAAGCTTCACAAAACAACACCAAAGCTCTCCAAATTCTACTTCATTTCTTGCACCAAATCTCAACCATTTCACACCAAAATTGAACACCACTTAGCCTAACACTTGGAGAGTTCATCTAGCTAAGAAAAGGAGCCACTTTCCACGGTTTTTCTTGTACAAGAGAGGGCTGAAAATTCTGCTTTGGAACATCAAACCAAGTAAGTAAAGATCAAGCTTTCTAATTTCGATTTTTGGAAGTTCTAGTATACCTTTAAGCTTTTATTTTCATATGGGTTGATGTTGTTGTTGGAAAAAGTAGAATGTGGGCTCTATGAACTCCCACCCTTGTCTTGGAGGCTGATTTCATGCTTGATGATGTTTATAATGTTTGATTAGTGCTTAAACTAGTGGATTATTGGTAGAAAATTGATGGAAACTCATGTTGGGTGCAAAGACCAAATCTGACCATTTTGCCCCTGCTTTGTTCGGCCACTTTAATACAAAAATTTGAGGATTTAATGGCTTGATTGTGTTGTTTACATGTTTTAGTAGTTGTATAAAAATTTTCATTGAAAAATACTGAGTTTTGGTTGGTCAAATGAATTTACTTCCCAAAGCTAGTAATCTGGAAACTGTTCCCGTAATGCTCAGACCAGTGTTCGTATTTCGTCCATAACTCCGTGCTCCGACATCAAAATCAAGTGCCGTCAGCTGCATTTGAAACTAGACATTCCCACCTTTCCAACGGTATAAAATTCACGTTCTGATTCCATGTGTGTGAGCCGCACCACTCTTTTGAACTCAGCTGTTCTGTTTCTCTGTTCTGCTGGAATGAAATACAGAAGCTGTGATTTGAAACTCGATTTCGAGCTAGTTGTGTACTGAATTTTAAAATGATTTCTTCTGAGAAATTATAGCCCTATAAATGTATTTTCCAACACTATCAACCATGCTCAATTCCGAGTTAAATTGTGTGAGTCATGATCAAAATACGGTGACTGCCTTGTTCTTGAAAACCCTTGGATTTGGACAGATTTGATGTGAGACTTGTTGTGGTCTTACTAAATGAATTTCTTGGTGCTAAACACCTACCAAATGTACCATGTATGTTCCTTAGACTTTTCTTGCACAGATGAACCATGTTTGGAAGTTTTCCTTAGCCGAATGTTTGGAAACGGAGAGAAATGGAGCTAAAGGCAGTTTTGCCTTAGTAATTTCAAAACTTTGGTTGATTGGGTAACCACCTTCCCGAAGGTATTTTTCCACGAAATTTGATAGAGAGATATCCTTCATATAGGACTACTATACTACAAAATTTGGCACCAATCCAAGTTCGTTTCGACACTTAACTAAAGATCCAAAGTCGGAAACCCAAATCTGGAATTTCTTCAACAGTCTCGAATTTTCCCCAACTTTGAGCTACCGTATCTCGGTGCTCGAAACTCCGATTCTCAATCCGCTTTTTCTGTCCTAAACCTTACTTGTGCCTATAATTGATTTATAAATTTCAAGGGCTGGTTTGCAACGAGTGAATTCTGCCGAATTTCCAAAGTTAGCGAAAAACCAACCCCAGCTCAATCCTGAACATTCTGGAACAGTGATTTCAAGCTCATTTTTGAGTACTTTTCACTTAGATTCGTGGAAAATTGTCCTCTAAGAACTTTTAGTACTTCGAAAGATGTTTCCAACGGTACCAATTTTTCCAATTTTGGACCTATAGAGAGTGAGATACGATTTTTCAAAATAATTGCACCAAATCTGAAAATTCATAACTTAAAGGAAGTGGAGTTTTTCCAAACTCTCTCTTTTCCTTTAATATCAGTTGATCGTTTTACACTCGATTTCAAAGATGGAAATCAGATTTCGCTTGTGTTTTAAAACCCACTTTTTAGCCTCAATTTATGAATAATTAAGGTTCATTTTCGTGAAATTTTCTGAGATCGCACAAGTGTGCAATCTTTCGTAATAATTGGGGTTTATAAGTGATTATTCATTATTAATTACTCAAGCTCTTACGAGGACTCTCAAGAGAATCCCACGGTGGACGCTTGAACTTCAAGTTCCTTTTCTTTCTCATTACTTATAGTGGTGAGTGTCAAGTGTATGTTAAATGCTTATGTGATTGAAATATTAATTGTACGAATGTTATACATGATACGTAAACTTGTCGAGATAAGGGTGTACTTTACCTCCCTCGTCCTTTTTCCCGTGTAACTACGTGATACTTATTACTTGAATGAATAGGATTGGTAATTGTACATGGATATTACGTGCAGGAATAATTGAAATCCTAAGAACTTGATACGTGCTTACTTGTTATCAATGACTTGAGATTTGAAAATAGAGTCGAGTGCGTAATTTATCGCACTCGTTCTCATTTGAAATAAATGACTCGTGCTTGAATTACATGACTTGATGGAAATGAAATGAATGCTTGAATGTATCAAATGCTTGAATGACGTGAAATGATTAATTATGCTATGGCTGCATAAGTCGATTGGAGCGATGTCTCATCGACCTCTGAACGATAGTAAGTACCACACCAACTGGGTGGGAGGTACCTCTCGAATCGTCTCAGATCTATAAACTGAACGATAGTAAGTACCACACCGGTTCGGGTGAGAGGTATCTCTCGAATCGTCTCAGAACCCTAAAGCATTCGAAGTCGATTGGAGCGATGTCTCATCGACCTCTGAACGATAGTAAGTACCACACCAATTGGGTGGGAGGTACCTCTCGAATCGTCTCAAATCTATAAACTGAACGATAGTAAGTACCACACTGGTTCGGGTGGGAGGTATCTCTCGAATCGTCTCAGTACCCTAAACCCCTGAACGATAGCAAGTACCACACCGGTTTGGTGGGAGGTACCTCTCGAGTCGTCTCAGAAACATAAATGGAATAAGTGAAGTGCTACGAATTTAATTACTTACCCGGGTGACGAGGTGTCGTCACAAGAATGCATTGAATTGAACCTGGGGCAAATCAATTGAAAAATTAACTCCTGAGAGCTCCTGCACCGTACTCAAGTGTGTTTATTATAAATTATGAACTACTTGAATGCTATAACTTTCATTATTGTGTAAGAGTTATTCTTATTGAACTACGTGTCTTGCATGTTTTCTTGGCCTCACGAGCATCCGCTCACCCCGTTAGATTTGTTTTCCTTAACAGGAGCTGAAATGGAAGGAATTATGAAGAAGCTTACTTGATGGCTCATTTGATTAGAATTTTGAATGTAATTATTTAGGCAACTTTTAGAAGTTGCATATTTTGAGAAAACTAATTGTAAGTTTGAATATTTACGTATGGAAATGACTTCGTACTTTTTTTCCAATTTTTATTGTTAGCATTAGATTTTAAGTTTAAATTAAATTTGTACCGAGTCCTGGCGAGAGTTGGGCAGGCGTCCCACGGATACCCTTGGATTCGCCCTTGGGAGAAGTGGGGCGTCACAGATTCGGAGGAATTTCTCTTTTGTGTACTCTTGTAATAGGGTTCCAACTCTTTTGTCTAGACTTTTGGATATTGTAGATTTTTGGCTGTATTATGGGCAACCCGATGTAAGGATTGGATGATTGTTATATTTCGTTAAGCTTGAACGCTTCCGCATTAATTGTATTTATCTTTTCCGGTTGTTGATTCCTAGCACCGCTATAAGCTTGAATAGAAATTGCTTGAGTCCTGACGAGAGTTAGGCAGGCGTTCCGCGGATACCCTTTGGTTCGCCTTAGGGAGAAGTGGGGGCGTCACACTCTCTACGTAAAATTTACATTGTGCTACTGCATTTTTCTGTGCCTTTTTTCCACAACGTTTATTTTGCTGATTGAACGTTATTTCTCTCATCTCTCTCTGAAAGATAAATTGGATCTTCTCCATCTTCATCTTCTTCATTTGAATAGGTGACTTTTTCGCTCAGTATGTTTTTTTATTTTTTTTTTTTGTGAAATTTATCTTCATGGTTAGTTTTTTTGCTTAGTAAGTATTGATACTTTTTTTTGCTGCAAGAAAATAGACAAAAAAAAAAAAAAAGAAAGCCACATGGAAAGAAGCAGGCAAGTGAAAAACTGGATCTTTATTAGAACAAGTGATTTTTTTGGCTCAGTAAGTATTTTAACCTTTTTTTTTTGTGAAATTTAAAAAATCGCATGTTCTAAGAAAAAATTTTTTATGTGTATTGTTAGTCTTTTTCCCCTTGTTTAGATCCCATAAGAGAGATTAAGAAAGCAAATAAGGATGGATTTGGATATGGAGGCCTGTGTTGACAAGATCAAACAGGAATATCCGTTTATTTTTATGTATATTTGTTAGCTTTTTTCTTCCTTTATTGGATCATATTAGAGAGATTAAGAAAGCAGATAAGGATGTGTTTGGATATGGAGGCTGTGCTACTCATCTACCCATAAGACTCAAACGTGACTTCATTTTCTCATCCACCAATGCCCTTACCTCCCGTACCTCCCTCTCAAACTCTCTTTTCAACAGGTCTCTGTTGCCACAGAAGGAAGAAGTCAATTGATATGACATCGAGGTACCCTAACATGCTCAATTCTTAATCTTAGATTTTATTTTTTTTAACCTTTTTCATATCTCATCATTTGCTCAATTGTTTTGTGGTTTTTTTTATTTAGGTTGGACAAATCATCAAAAGGTAAGCTTTTTGTGCCCTAATTTCTTATTTTCTTGCTTTATGTTTTACCTTTTCCCCCCTTAATTTCTTCGCTTAAAGCCTCTTAGATCATTATTGGGTTTCTGCACTATTCTAATAATAGAATGAAGTTTGAAAGTCATTTTTGCATTTAAAACAGTAGCATTTTCTCAGCCAAAAATAACAAAAGATGTAGATATTTAACTGCTGACCACCTATTTTCTTAACAAAAGACAAGAATTGGTGGTTTCATGTTATCTTAGTGTTTCTGTCACATTTTTAGAAAAGTTTTTTTTAATGATTCTACTATATCTGCTAGCTTGGTTAGGGTTGATGTGCAATTATCATATCAGATTGTTTGGAAAGTTTGTTATGTTGTTATAGGGAGTACAAAAACTTTACAAAAATGCTAATTTATTCTTTGTAATTTTTCCCCTTCTAATTTCTTGTGTATTAGTGGAAATCTTATGTGATTATGTGTGTCCTTTCTTGTGGTGCCATTGCATTGTTGTCCACTTGCTTAGGGTGGTTCAAAATTCTTTCATGAATACCTATGGTGCAACAAAAGTAACTTTAAAAGTTTCTAAGTTTTAACCGTTTGCTATTTTAGGTTTTAGGTTTTTTGTTATCTGTTTAAATTACAGACTATTTGTTTTCTTCATTTTGTTTTCTTCATTTTGTTATAGGCGTCTTTGTTTTCTATTGGATTTTAAATGTTTGTTACAAGTTGAGCTATTAAAATTTGCAGTATGATACAAAAGGATTAGGGGAATTTTTTTCTCAAGGTGAGTTTTACTGGGGTGTTTTTCCTGAACCAACAGAAAAAAAAGAAGGGAAATGGTCTGTTTAGTGCAGATCTAAGGTTTTGTCTTCCTATTTTTTTCCTTGTGTTAACGGATTTTTTCCCCAGCACTTTATTGTAAGTTTTTGCTGTCTTTATGCTATTATTGGTCTTTAGAAAGATGCAGGATAAAGATTAATAATAATGACCTATTTTGTCACTTTGTATGCTGTCGAAAGAGGCAACCAAAATTTTAATGATGTTTGCATTCTGTTAGAATATAACATCAGTGTATTGTTTCGTCATATTGTATGCTGCCACAACATAGAACAGAGAAATGATAGCAGTAAATTCGGACTTTGGTAATAAGCTTGACGTAGAAACAACATTTTTAAAGTGTGATTGCTTTTCATTCTATTTATTAATTTATAATATTTTGTCAAGATTGCCTTTTCATTCAGTATGTGCTGCGGCTGCTTCTTTTTATTATACCAACTAGTTGGCTAAAAATTTTGTTGGGAATCTTAGGTTGTGTTTCTATATTTTCGCCCCTTGTTAATTTGTTTTGATTTAGCTTACCTTTCTTAAGATCCATTGTTTTGTGCCTTGTGGTATTGTCAATGTAAATCAATGCTTGAGAAAAACAAGAATTCGTGACTTCGTGTTATATAGATTTATAATCAGTAGTCTTTTTTTCTTTGCCTCCGCAGCATGAAGCCAATGGTTTAAACCATATGTAATCAATTTGAGGAAGCTCATGATGATGCTATTGCAACTGAGCATGATCCCTTCATAGTTATCATTGCCATTAGAATCAAAGTAACAACAACCTAATAGTATCAAACATAATTTTTCCCTGCGTACTTTAACATTTTAAATTGAACATGTTAATAGTATCAAACATAATTTTTCCCTCATTCATTTTAGATCTCAGCCTCTCAACTTAGTCATTATCAGTGATTCTTATAATTCCACGTTTTCGAGAAGTTGTGAATCTACATGATTGTTATAATTTTTAAATTGTCGGGTGCACTGATCTCATGATCATTATTGATTTTTTTTTTTTATACTTCAAATTAGGTTTCAAAAGAGTGAAAACTAGAGAAGTAACATAGATATTACTACTGGAATATAGATGTTTGCTATCCAGAGAAGTGATGATGTTACTAAGAGTTTTTTTTTTTTTTTTTTTTATAATACTGCATGTCATAAGCATCTGCTATGTCCTATGAAGGAATTATGTCATTGCATGTGTTAGAGTTTGCTGGGTTTTCACAAGTAGAAGAATCAAAATTTTACATAAATTTAATTGTAGTACTTGTTACTTACATAGAACGGTAATTTTTGTCATACTATAAAAAATACTGTTCTGAGAGTGTATGACCTTTTTAGAAAGTTGGAAGGAGAGAACTGCAATTGGAGTTTTGGTGTTTAAATTTGATTTAAATATGAATTGCAAACTACTCTCACTGCTAAACACTATCTATTGTCTGTGTGCAGTTTCTTTCTCTAAGACCAATAGTCCTTCGCAGAAGAGTGAAAAGCTTTACCTTCTAGCTGTTGGTTGTTATAGAAGTGGTGACTATTCAAGACGCCCGCAACTTGTATAGAAATGTTTGGAGGTTAGTTCTCTGCTCCCACTAGTGAAATTGCTCATAGTTTAACATTCTTAACCAATATTACTTGTCAAAAGAAATAAACTGTAGAACATTTTGGTTGTATTCAAGAGTGGTGTTTTTATCCCATTGCTTTTGTCTATGTTTGCTAGATTAAACCTGATTGGAGGCGGGCTTTATACCTTGAGAAGATAGTAAAAGAACAAATTACAAAAGGTGATAACTATATTGCTTTGAATCCTCGGGATTTTTTTTTGTTCGAGTATGGCAATACATGAAATAAAAGCTTAACTTTATGGTGCAGATGGTGTCATTGGAATTGGCATTTCAGTTACTGCTGTGGTACTCATAGCTGGTGGAATTATAACTGCATTAGCTTGCAGAAAATCATGACGACAGATTGTTATTTTAAGAGTAATTTCCTTGATATACAGTTTCCAATCTTGGAAGATGATGCATTTTAACCCTGCTAATTATGAACTGATGTCCTTTCTATTACTTTTAGTTGAAGTTAAGACTTTGTAAATATATATTTCAATGGATTTCATATGGTACCTCCGGACCGAAGCATATTATCTCAACTAAAATGTCTGAGCATTCTGGGCAAGCTGAAAATCACCTTGTAGTCCAATAGAAGTGTTCGACAGAGACAGAGAATTCTAAGTTTTGCTCTTTGTTTGTCGGACATTCTATGCTTCAACTGAGCAACTGTTCCATCGTCCGATTGTCATGAACGATTTGTCCTTTACCCTTTGGATATCCGAATCTTTAATCAATGTCCGAAGTTTTGTCCTATACTCAGCGATACTTCAACTTGAGATGCTTCAGACATCTGGTCCACCTGGTGATTGTACGCAGCTGCGTCCGAAGCTCAACGAAGAACTTAGTCGCTTTCTTGTTTTGCATTCTTTGTTTTGCCAAGTGCTTGATTACCTATACTAATAAAAGAAGAACTAGCTAAAAAATATTGGTCCAAATCATCGTTTTGATTTGCCAATCATTGAAACTAAAGATTGCGCAACCCATGGTTTTCATTTTTTTTTTTAAATGACAAATGAAAACTATTTCCCACACCTCCGTTGGGTTAATACTTATTTTTCCTTTCCTCATTAATCAAATAAATTGTCATTTTTTATTTCGATATTTTTCCTTATGCTATTGGGTATAGTGATTTTAATTTGTTCTACTGCAGTGACTGAAAAAAGCTAAAAGCAAGATTTTAGACTAGATACTAAGTATCGATAATAAGTAACTTGTCTGTGGAATAGACTTTTGTAATCAAAATTAAATATGTATACTTATTTTAGTTAAAAGAAAAAGCTAATGAGATTTTTCAACCTATGACTTTTAATTAATTATGCTGGTGGTTTTTTAAGTCATTTAGGAACTTGTTGAGATTTGAGATATTTGTGACAATGATGAACCAGAAAATTGATTTATATTTTTAAGAAAGGACTGGTAACTTGAAGTTACTATGTCTATTAATGTCCAGATTGCCCAAATATTTTTGCATGGTTGACATTTGGATAAGAATTTATTTGGATGATTTATTTGATCCAGTTACTGTAGCATATTGTGTGATGTGATGTATATGAGATAAAAAGGTGATTAGGAATTGTGTGTATGATGCAAGCAAAATAAAATCTGAAATTTTTACCTCAAATTCTTGTTGTCCAAACAATCATTCCGTATTGGGGTATCTTTTACTATTTAAATTCGCTACTTCCAAAATTGCCAATTAATTATTTGGAATAAGCATTTTTTTTTTTGGAATAAGCATCTTATAAGGAATTCTGGATGATAATTTTGCTGCTTTAAAAATTGCCAATTTTTTGGCAATAAAAATCATGTGAAAAGAGCAATATTTTTGACAATTTTTTAATGTTTATCTTTTGCAATGTAATGAAAGTAATTTCTGTGGTTAAAAAAATCCCCCCTTCAAAATACAAGTTACCTGTCTGCTACCAAATTAAAATTTTTGGTGACAATCCTAATTTTGATATAAATTTAACAATTGGTCCACTTTAAGGAATTTCACAATATAAATTGATTCATGTATCAACATCTAAATTATTTTAAATATGATAGAGAGAAGCATGCCGGAGCTACATATAGGTTGCCAGTTTCCCAGGTACAAATCAGGTGCAAACGTTTTATCAACTAAAAGCTACAACAAATGAAATCTTGCCTAAATGTTTCTTTCAATCAAATGTTACAACTAATGAAGTCCTACTACGTACTTTAAATTTTCTTGAAACATCCAGTGGCTAGTTCACATTCCCTCTTTAGTTATGAGAAAATCCTAGAAAGTAGAATCATAAACGAGGACAACAGTGGATTTCAATAATTGGGAACACAAGATTATATATATATATATATATATTTATATTTATATATATATAGGTCATGGCCCTTTCGGGGATTTAATTAGTTACTTCTGGAACATTGAAATGCTAGATTACTCCACATTAACTGGCAATTGGAGATTTAAGTTGACTTACAAGATCCACGCACCGGCGTATGTAATTACCCTTTCACTTACTAAACAAAATTTAAATTTACGAAAGATTTCCAATTTTTTACTCATACTGATTCATAAGTTCATCTTCCTAATGCTCTAAGATTCAGTGCAGTCATTATGGACTTTTTTTTTGTGATGAAAGATGGAACTATTACATTTTGGTGGTTATATTTTTCCGTATATTTTCTCCTAATGTTGTAACTTTAATTTTGTATTTTTTATCTGTTTAATTTATGCAAATTTGGATTTTATTGGGTTTTTTTTAGATGACAAATGAAAATTATTTCCCTTATCTCTGATGGGATAATAGTTATTTTTTCTTTCCTCGTTAATCAAAAAAATTGTCATTTTTGATGACAAATTCACAATGCTCTCTTCTGTTTTTCACCTTAGATTAATTTCAGCATTTTTCCTTGTGTTATTGGATATAGTGAATTTAATTTGTTCTACTGTGGTGACTGGAGAAAAACTGAAACTAGGATTTTCGACAAGATAATAAGTATGGATAATAAACAACTTGTCTGTTGAATAATCTTTTGAAAATCAAAATTTAAATTTGTATACTTATTTTGGTTAAAAAGGTATTGAAAATTTTCAGCCTATAACTTTTAATTAATTATGCTAGTGATTTTTTCAATTATTTAGTAACTTGACATGATTTGAGAATTCTTTGGCAATGATGACCAAGAAAATGTATTTTTTTTTCAAGAAAGGACTATTAAAATAGATGTTAAGCCCAATAACTTTGAAGTTTCCATGTCTTTTAATGTCCAGATTCCTACAGGGTATGGTTATTTTAAATAGTCAACATGCTCAAATATTTTTTTCTCTCTTGAAAATCAATCTAAGAAAAACTCGTAAAGCTAAAAGTCAATCAAAATATTATCACTAAAATTTATTTGAACGTTTTAAATTTTATCTGCATATTTAATCTTGAACTTTTTGACGTTTAAAATAATGTTTATATGCATGCTTAGCTTGCCCCCTCAATCAAATTCTTGGCTCCGCAACTAGTTGCATGGATGACTTGTCATTCCTTATTGGAGTGTCTTCTACTATTTAAATGTGCTACTTCCAAAATTGCTAATTATTTATTAGGAATAAACATGTTATAAGGAATTACTCCTCATCGCGTAAAAAGGTTCGACCGCCGTCATCACTTTGTTTTTTTCGCTTTGGTGATTACTATTTTTTTTTTCGGTTTATTTGATGCCTGATTTCATAAGTAACTAAAGAAGTTTTTTTTGGCAAAATATTATTTGAAATAAAAGTGCTATCCAAATATTGTTATATGGACCCTGCTGGCAAGATTTGGGATGTTAATTTCATGGACAGCAGGGTCTAGATAGCACTTTTATTTTAAATAATATTTCGCTTGTATCATAAAAATATTTTTCAAATCAATTTTGTATATTTTGAACTATTTTTTATCTCATATACATCACATCATAAAATGTGCTACAGTAATTATTTTAAATAATACTTTAAATAATATTCTATCCAAACACATTTACTATTGTAAAAATAATTAAGTTACAGTGCGATGTCAATTTCATGGACCCTGATGGCAAGATTTGGGATGTCAATTTCGTGGACAGCAGAAGGTTACAGTGCGTTTTCCTGTTAAGAAAGCTTATTAAGATTGCTATCTTGTTACTATGTGATGATTTTCCACGTTTCTTCACTATTTTGTTCGTTTGTTTTTGTGTCGGGTTGCGGCTGTAAGCATCCAACAGCTGGTGCTCTCCAAGAGCAATTGTTAGTCAAAGTGGACTTTGAAGTGAGCAATAATGACACGTGTTTGACTTGCGGGACATGAAATATGTTTACTTTTATTTACAGATATAAATATTAAATGGCTTGAAAAAAATTTTTAATGAATTGATATCCCATAGAAGATTTTTCAAACTAACCCATAATTTAAGAAAACGTCAAGATTTTTTTTCCCCTTTCTTTTCTAGTGCAAGTAGGAGAGTTCAAATTCTGAACTTCTCACTTATACTTCTTGCTCCAACCCAAACCATCCATCTTATCCTTCCTCCAAAAAATATCAAGATAATAAATTGTTGGATCAATTAATTGGAATTAGATTTTGAAATTGTCAGCTGCATGCATTTTTAGGATTAATTGATTAAACGTTGCATGTTTTTGACTTTAGATGGTACATGACCATACCCACCCTTGGCAGGATAACCTCCTAGTTAAAGCTTTGTATCCAAATCATTTGCTCCCGTTAACTGTGTCACTTTTTTTATTAAGCGGTATTAAAGAATTTTCAGTTGAAATAGTATTTAGCCTCATCACATTTACCTACACACACCGCTCATCTTGACGGAGCTTTGGGGTTTTTTTTTTTTTTTTTTAAGTTTAACTCCTTTTCCTAAATTCAAAAACTTATATTCCATTCAAACGGAACTCAAACACCACTTTTTTTATTGAATAAGATACAATAGTTCTTTTTTTAATACGTTGAGCTACTGGGAAATTTTTATTTTCCTTTTGGCAAAAGTTTGATGTTTTTTTCTCTTTTCTGAATCCTGGGTAGAACATCTAAGCAAAAATGATGAAGGAAGATAATTTTCACAGGTTTCCAAGACATAACAAAAGCAAATACACAGTGTGAAAAACGACGTTAAACTTAACATGATTCAAAATGGGTACTATCAAATTATGGAATGGGCAAGTGCTTTTCATGTAATGAAACAATCAGATATTTATATAAACATATCGAAAACAATAAAAGTGCACTAGGAAGGTTTGAAGCTAAGAATAGTTTTACAGGAAAAATGTTTGTGCATTCTACATTTTATTTTTAATAGATCTTGCTTTTTCATTTTCTAACATCTTACAAAATAATCCAAAAAAATGGTTTTAAGTTGTTTAGTGATACAGTTTGAGGCACCCTTGGTCCTTCAATCCATTATTCCATATCAATAGGGCTGCATAGAAAGTTGATCAGGTTGAATAACTGGGTATTCGTAATATTTTTAGCAGTAGTTTTGGTAGTGTTTTTATTAGTTTTCCTATTAATTTTATGAATAAGGGTTGTAATTATATGGTGAAAGAAGAAACGTCACAAATAAAGCTGAATCAAACCCTATCGAGCACTCGACATAGGACCCATCATAAGACCCATCATATTTTGGTTCCTATTTAATTTGTAGAGCCCCTAGATGGGGTGATAATCATTGTGTTGGGAAAGGGGTACCAATACAGACACACAATATCAGAGTTAGCCCAAGATAAATTTCTCTTTCCCCAAGTACCAGTTAAAATAGGAATAAACCAAACACCAAATAATAATACCAACAGTGATAATAAAATGCAAGGAAAAATAAAGGGCACAGGACATCAAGATTTTTACGTGGAAAACCCAAATTGAGAAAAATCACGGGATCTAGTCCAGTCAAAAATCTCCACTATCACAATAATGGGAATACACAGGTCTACCCGAAATATTCGGATGACAATAATATCACCAATATCAACCAAGCTAATCTGCTACAAAATCATCCCCCAAAAACTATAACTGTCAAAGAAGTGGGTTTGGAAAGGTGTTACCAAACGAAGAGGAAATCCGAAATCTGAATCGGTAGATGAGTAGAGCTCGATGAGAGAATCCCGTGTGTAAAGTTTCGTCTCAATCGGATTTGGAATCGCCCTCCAATCAAGACCTTGAAGTCTCTCTCTCTAGCCCTTTCTCTCTCTTCGTCTCACTCAAAAAATAAGTGGCGGCTGCTGCTTGTCCTTTTTAAACTTGAGAAACCCTCAAGTGTTGTATTAGTGGGTTGGCCCACAAATGGGCTGGCCCACCCAACAATCTCCCCCTCCAGCTCATTTGGGGGGCTCCATCAGACCTGCTTCTTGTCTACAAAATAAAAGCTTCTCCTTAGGCAATGCCTTGGTAAACATGTCAGCACCATTATCATCTGTATGCACTTTCTCAAGTGTCAACAATTTGGAGTCCAGTACTTCTCGAATCCAATGATACCTCACATCAATATGTTTGGATCGAGAGTGAAATGTAGAGTTCTTACACAAATGAATAGCGCTCTGACTATCACAGTAAAGGCTATACTTCTCTTGTTTCATACCCAATTCCTGAAGGAATTTCTGCAACCAAAGAGTCTCCTTGCATGCTTCAGTGGTTGCAATATACTCTGCCTCCGTACTAGAAAGGGCGATGCACTTCTGTAACTTACTTTGCCATGACACTGCTCCCCCTGCAAAAATCATCAAGCACCCAGATGTGGACTTCCTATTATCAAGATCACCTGCCATATCTGCATTAGTGTATCCATCTAGCATAGTTTTACCATTGCCGAAACATAGACACAATCTAGGAGTTCCCTTGAGATACCTGAGAATCCATTTGACAGCATTCCAATGCTCCTTACCGGGATTAGAGAGATACCGACTGACCACTCCAACTGCATGAGCAATATCTGGCCTGGTGCAAACCATAGCGTACATCAAGCTACCAACGGCCGAAGCATAAGGAACCTTTTTCATGTCTTCTTTATTTTTCTCACTTATAGGACACTGCTTGATATTCAATTTAAAGTGCCCTGCAAGTGGAGTTGAGACTTCCTTAGCCTTGCTCATGTTAAACCTGTTGAGTACTTTCTCAATGTATTTTTCTTGAGACAACCAGAGCTTCCCATTTTGCCTGTCACGTGAGATTTTCATCCCCAATATCTGTCTAGCCGGACCCAAATCCTTCATTGCAAAGGATTTACTTAACTCCTTTTTCAACCTGTCAATCTTTACAGTATCATGACCAACAATCAACATATCATCAACATATAGCAAGAGAATAACAAAATCACCATCTGAAAAATTTTTCACATAAACACAGTGATCAGATGTAGTCCTGTGGTACCCATGGTCTGTCATGAAGGAGTCAAACTTCTTATACCACTGTCTCGGTGCCTGTTTCAACCCATACAGGCTCTTCTTGAGACGGCATACAAGGTTTTCCTTGCCACTTTCTTTGAACCCCTCCGGTTGCTCCATGTAGATCTCCTCTTCCAAGTCGCCATGCAGGAAGGCTGTCTTCACATCAAGTTGTTCAATCTCCAAATTCAAACTGGCTGCAATACCAAGAACAACTCGAATTGATGACATTTTTATTACAGGAGAGAAAATTTCTTCAAAATCTATACCTTTCTTTTGACTAAATCCCTTCACAACCAATCTTGCTTTATACTTTGGTTGTGATGTGTGCTCCTGAGTTTTCAACCTAAAAACCCATTTGTTCTTCAGAGCTCTCTTACCCTTAGGCAATTTCACTAAGTCATAAGTATGATTCTCATGCAGGGACACCATCTCCTCTTGCATGGCTCGCAACCAGTCTTCTTTATTCTCATGCTCTAGAGCCTCACTGTAGGACTCTGGCTCTCCTCCATCTGTCAACAACAAATATTCATGAGAATTATACCTGCTAGAAGGTCTCCTCTCTCTGGTAGATCTTCTAGGCTCTTCTTGTTGTGGCGGTGGTGGTGTAGGTGGCTCCTCATGTTCAGGTTCATCAGCAGTAGGATTATTACCATCATCAATATCCTCTCTCTGCTCTGTCTCAGCTCCCCCTTGATTAAAATCAACAGGTACTGGAATTGGATTTGGATCTGAATTTGAGCTAGCAGGAATGTCATCCGAGGATTTTGAGTTATCACCTTTATCAATGTCTTCAATGGTTTGATCTTCAAAGAAGACAACATCTCTGCTCCTGATCACCTTCTTTTCAATAGGATCATACAGCCTATAACCGAAATCTTCATGTCCATAACCCAAGAAAATGCACTGCTTTGATTTTACATCAAGTTTTGACCTTTCATCTTTGGGAATATGAACAAATGCCCGGCAACCAAAAACTCTCAAGTGCTTAAAAGATATATCTTTTCCCGTCCATACTCTCTCTGGGATGTCACCATCTAGAGGAACTGATGGAGAAAGATTAATTAAATCGACCGCAGTCCTCATTGCCTCACCCCAAAAGGATTTTGGCAATTTAGCATTAGAGAGCATACATCTTACCCGTTCAGTGATGGATCTGTTCATTCTCTCTGCTACTCCATTTTCTTGAGGAGTTTTTGGCACAGTCTTTTCCAATCTGATCCCACGGGACTTGCAATAGATTTCAAATGGTCCTCTATACTCACCACCATTATCAGCACGTACACACTTTAACTGCTTACCAGTTTCTCTTTCAACTTTGCTATGGAAGTCTTTAAACACATCCAAAACCTGATCTTTTGATTTCAAACCAAAACACCAAACCTTTCTAGCAAAGTCATCAATAAAGGTTACAAAATAAACAGCACCACCAAGAGACTTATCTTTCATATAGCAGACATCAGTGTGCACCAATTCTAAATGATTCAATTTTCTAGATGGAAGAAAATTTTGAAATGCAACTCTGTGTTGTTTCCCATAAATGCAGTCAACACAAGGTTTAAGTGCATTACCTCTAATTTCAGGTAGGAGTTGTTTGCGAACAAGTGTTTGAATCCCTTTTTCACCCATGTGTCCAAGTCGCCTATGCCAAAGGTCAATCGAGGAATCACGAACTGCATTCACTTCTCCCTTCCTCAACTTGGCTTGCATCACGTAGAGGGTGCTGTGCTTCTTTCCTCTGACAACAACGAGATTTTCTTTGCTAAGTTTCCATTTGCCTTCACCTTGCGAGCTATAATAGCCCTCATCGTCAAGTTTTCCTGTAGAAATAAGGTTAAGTCGAATATCAGGAACATGTCGAACATTTCTCAATATCAGCTGACACCCGGTATCTGTGTCCAAGTATATGTCTCCCATGTCAACAACTTTGCATGAGACCTCATTTCCCATCCTAACACATCCAAAATCTCCTTCGGTGTAGGTTAAGAAAAAATGCCTGTGAGGAGTAACATGGTAGGATGCACCTGAATCAACTACCCAGTCACTGTCATAGTGAATAATATTCACCTGACCATCATCACAGAACACAAACATGTCATCATGGGCTGCTACAACTGCTGTAGTGTCCTCATCATCTTTTTCCTTCGCCTTACCATTTTTCTCAGCATGATCCCGTTTTAGAATTCTACACTCCTTCATATAATGTCCATTCTTTTTACAATAATAGCATGCAACATTTTTTCGCGACTCAGACCTGCCTCTGGATTTGTCATTCCTGTTGTGGGGTCCTCTACTTTTACTTCTCCCTCTTCTTTCTTTCTTTTCTGTCACCAGGGCCTGGAACTCATAGACAATTCCTTGTTCCTTCCTCCTGAACTCTTCATTCATCACGGCCTCTTTTGCAATAGCCATGGTCAACACACCATTCGGAGCTGAATTACTGATGGAGACCACCATGGTTTCCCAACTGTCCGGTAGTGAACTGAACAATAATAAAGCCTGCACTTCATCATCCAGATTCAAATTTAATGTAGTTGTCTGGTTTATCAATCCCTAAAAATTACTCAAGTGTTCAGTCATATCTTCCCCATCCTTATATCTCATTCGAGTAATCTGCTTCAGACAACTAGCCTTATTCAAACCTGTCTTTCTTTCATACATACTCTCAAGCCTTTTCCATAATATATCAGCTCTGGTGTCATTAGCAAAATGTTGAAAAATACTTTGACCAATCCATTTTCTAATATTACCAACAGTTTTCCTGTGCATATTAGCCCATTTTTCATCACTCATATCACTTGGTTTGCATTTATCCCCTAGAACAGGTTCAAACAAATCTCTACAATACAAGTAGTCTTCCATTCTAGGCTTCCAAATTGAATAATTAGTGGCATTTAATTTTATCATGCAACCACTATCTGAATCATCCATTTTAACAGGTACAATTGAGCAGCCTAACCTGACTGCTCTGATACCACTTGTTGGGAAAGGGGTACCAATACAGACACACAATATCAGAGTTAGCCCAGGATAAATTTCTCTTTCCCCAAGTACCAGTTAAAATAGGAATAAACCAAATCACCAAATAATAATACCAACAGTGATAATAAAATGCAAGGAAAAATAAAGGGCACAGGACACCAAAATTTTTACGTGGAAAACCCAAATTGGGAAAAATCACGGGACCTAGTCCAGTCAAAAATCTCCACTATCACAATAATGGGAATACACAGGTCTACCCGAAATATTCGGATGACAATAATATCACCAATATCAACCAAGCTAATCTGCTACAAAATCATCCCCCAAAAACTACAACTGTCAAAGAAGTGGGTTTGGAAAGGTGTTACCAAACGAAGAGGAAATCCGAAATCTGAATCGGTAGATGGGTAGAGCTCGATGAGAGAATCCCGTGTGTAAAGTTTCGTCTCAATCGGGTTTGGAATCGCCCTCCAATCAAGACCTTGAAGTCTCTCTCTCTAGCCCTTTCTCTCTCTTCGTCTCACTCAAAAAATAAGTGGCGGCTGCTGCTTGTCCTTTTTAAACTTGAGAAACCCTCAAGTGTTGTATTAGTGGGTTGGCCCACAAATGGGCTAGCCCACCCAACACATTGAGCCTGACATAAAACCAAATATTACTAGACATCATCCCAACCAAACAACACAGTTTTTTTGTTTAAGGTTTTACGTATGATATTTTTCTTTTTTAGAGTAGGACGCATTGTAGGCTATAAATAGGCATAGTTAGGCCTTTTGTTATCGATTCTTCTTTTTCAAATATCAATGAAACTTTGATTGGTTATTCCAATTGTTGAGATTTTCTCTCATTATCATCAAATCTTTGATTCGTGTTCAAGGATTTAAACGTAATTCGACCCTTTGTTCTTCTATGGATTTCGTTCGTGGAATGAATACAAAATTTAGTCTTCGGCTACTGCACCAAGTGGTATCAGAGCATGTTTCTCCTATGGCGACCACTAGTGTATCCATGATTATACGAGATCTCCACCATCATTTTGATCATATAGATGGTGCCCTTGATGAGATTTTAGGGATGGTGCAAAAGCTGGTCTCACAACACAAGAAATCTACATGTCATAGGTGTGTAACTGGGAAATTCGCTGCTGATGACCCTAATGTTCATGCAGTTTCTCACTTAAGTTTTCATAGTTGTCTAGTCTATGAGAATCGAGATTGGATCACTCAACAGCAACATCAGATCCATCCAACCACAATAGCACCCTTTGTAGTAAAACCTGAATCAAAAGTATTGCAGGCCATGTTTGAGGAGGATGCGTTCGTATGTTTACCCTAATGGTGAAGAGGCCATGTTTGTTCCATCTTTCCCCACTGATAAGCCCCAAGTTGAGATCGATGCAGCAATCATAGACCATGTGATATTGGAAGAATTTGCAAACATGGAAGAGGAAGGAATTTTCGCAGATGAGGCACCAACACCTCTATCCCCGATAGATTTGTTGTCCAATAATTCAATGGATGGTTTCTCGAGTCAAGAAATTATTATTCCTACTGAAAAAATTACTGTTGGTAAATCTTCTCCTGTCGAGATTTCTTCTATCCAGGCCAGACATGTACAGCTCCTTATTGATTGGGAAAAATTGATGAAATTAAATTTGTCTTGGCGATGGAAGATGGGGAAATTGTTGGGTTCGAGGTTTCCTTGGGATTGTATGCAACTTCTTTTGTTTGTGAACAGGCATTCGAGTTCATATTGTTGTTCGAGCCTTACAAGATTCGTGAGAAGATCATCGGTTTATTATCCTGTGCTTGTGTTGGAATTCTCTATAGAACTCAAGAGCGAGTTCTTGTTAAGTGAGAGAGTCTGATACGGTTCAAGGAATCTTTGATTCTTTAATCCATCATTCCGTATCAATGGGGCTGCCTAGAAAGTTGATTAGCTAGATTGAATAATTGGGTAGTCTTAATATCTTTAATAGTAGTTTTTATTAGTTTCTTATTAATTTTATGAATAAAGATTGTAATTGTGTGACGAAAAAAAAAATATCATGAATAAAATTGATTTAAGCCGAGTCGAGTACCCAACATAGAACCCCTCATAAGGCCTGACATAGAGCCAAACATTGCCAAACATCATCCTAGGCAAACAACGTAGTTTTGTTTGTTTAGGGTTTTACATATGTTTTTGTATTCTTTTAGAGTTGGACTCATTATAGCCTATGGATATCAATGAAACTTTGATTAGTTATTCCAATTATTGAAACTTTTCTCTGGTTATCATTGGATATCTTATTCGTGTTTAGAGGTTTGAACATGATTCAACCATTTGTTCTTCTATGGATTTAGTTCATGAAACGAATCCAAAATTTACGCTTTCACTACTGCATCATTTAGATTGTAATTGAATTAAATTGGCTCTAAAGTTTTACTTCTAATGTTTGAAATACATGCAACCTCGTGCTTCTGCAAGGCGTTACAAACTGTTAGGAAATTGGCTTAATTTCTTTTAGGTAAAAATTCCTGTTTTTGTGGAAGTAACTAGTTTCCTAATTGGATTTAGTTACTTGAAGTAGTAGTCAAGTAAATTCCTATTTAGCGAGATACTATTTTCTACTGTATATGAGTTTAGGAAATAGTATTAGTTTCCAACTGTTATTTGGTCTTTTTTGGCAGTAATATCCCCTATAAATAGGTGGGTTGGCATACTACAAAGATACACAAGAAAGGAGTGAGAGAGTTCTTAGTGGGTGAGAGGCTTATACAAGAGTTGGGGTTTGGGAATCAAGTTGTAATCTTATGGTGTTTTTCTCTCATAGTAAGAACAAGTTTTTCTCTCCGTGGATGTAGGCTTGGTGATTAAGCCGAACCACGTTAATTCTTGTGTGTTGTTCATCGTTCGTGTTAGATATTGTTTTCTATTAAATTGTTGGTCTTTTCTTTTTCAAATAATTGGCCTGATATCCCAACACAAACTAAGTTTATAACAATAGTGAAATACTGTTCCAAATATGATAAGAACAACTGTGTGGGTTTTGCAAGTGTAGGAAAACTCATGTCCGAATCACTGGCTTTGCGCCAGTGGCCCGTTCTTGCACTAAATGGGGAACCATAGCGCTTCTCTGTGTGCAAAAAATCTTGAAGTGTACACTGCACAGAAGTGCATTAAACTGATCTGGACGTGGATTTTCTCTTTCCGGCCTCCACGTGACTTAGTTGGGCTTTTCCTTCGCTTTTAGCATAGATGTGTTCTGTCTTGTTTCACAAACAACAAAAAGGGGAAAAATAAAAACAGGAAATGCCATGTTTGAATAATTTTGGTAAATTCATATGAATCCATATTAGCAATTCCTATCACACTGTAATAAGCCCCACAGGTTGATGTAGAATTATACGTAGTAAGGAGTTTAAGTTATGAATAACCAAGGGAGAGAGATTGTTGGATGGTACAGAAACGGAGTATAAGTGAGAAGTCTCAAATTCGAGTCTTACCACTTACACTAAAAAAACAAGTTATGAATAACCAAAAAATAGTGAATTAGGGAAAATTTTTTAAAGTAGAATTATACGTAGTAAGGAGATTTAAGTTATGAATAACCAAGGGAGAGATATGGTTGGATGGTTTGGGGGACAGAGTGTGAGTGAGAGATCTCAGATTCGAGTCCTTCCATTTACACTAAAAAAAAATTTATGAATAACAAAAAAATAGTGAATTAGGGAATTTTTTTTAAACATATATGTGGTATAAATTTGGTATAATTGTTTCAAAAAAAATTATGGTACATAATTGACTAACTACTAATAAAAATTCAAAAAAATTATAATTCTCCAATATAGCACAATTTTATTCTACATAAATTGACACATTGCATGATTTTAAATATAAATTTGGAATGGAAAGGCTTTTGAGCATGAGTTAGGTGATTATGATGGTTGAGTGCATAAAGAGTAAGTATAGACTTTAGAAATTGGAAATCTTGAGTTCAATTCTCCTTCTCCGGCCCCTACTTCTTCAATTTTATCCTTCATGTACTAAATTTAAGCAACAAAAAAAAAAAAATGCATAAGAGGTTCGTGAAATGTTGAATTATTCATTAGTAAGTTAAAGTACCCTTTGGTCTATTTGGGGTTGCCTCCCCACGTTTTGTTGAATGTTTTCATTGGTAGGTTAAAGTACCTTTTGGTCTACTTGGGGTTGCTCCCCACGTTTTTGTTGGAGGTTAAAAGGGTCCGATCCATTCCCCTTTATACCAGAAAGAAGAAGAAGAAAAAAATAGAGTACCTTTTGGTCTCACCTATCCACAACAAATAGATCTTTTGCGGTCAGTCCTAAGTGTTTCTTTTAGGATGAAGGATGGATCTTTAGTCTCTTTTGTCCTACGTCATGCATAAGAATAACCTGGTATAGGTAGGCTTTGTTTATTTGCTAAATGGATGGAGACTTTAGACGTATACAGCCAATTCGGAAATGGGTTTCTTCAGTTTTAGTTCTATACAATTGTATAAACTGATATAAATATGAATTATAATTGAATTGATGTAAAACTCGCTATTATATAAAAAATATGGGATAATTTCAGAAACCTCCCCTGAGATTTCTGAAAATTTCACGGAGCTCCTCTAAGATTTGAAAAATTACACTTACCTCCCTCGATTTGATAATTTTAGTAACAAAATCTTAAAATAATATTGACTTGGATAATTTTTAAATGAATACCCAAAAATGCCCTTGTGGAATGAGTTTTAATTTATTTTCCTATACAATTATAAGATTATTTAGTATAATTATAAGGAAGAGGTGCCAATTTTTTCATGTCCATGTCTACTATTTGATAAACAACCATAATAATAATTTTATTACTATGATATGATATTTTTGATGGTATTTATTATGGATTTAGATTTATAAGATAGAAAAGAAAATGTTGAAATAATTCATTTAGAGTTTATAAATTTTTGGAGTGGTAGGATTATTATAATTTAGTAGTGCTTTTGGGCCATTTCTTTTTTATTTATTATTAATTTTAATACCAAAAAATAGAAAACAAAGATAAGCAAAAATATTGGATTACATATAAAATTAACTTGTCAACAAAATCACTAGTTCGACATTTAGTTATAATAGAAACCTAAAGGCAATAGTGGTAGTTTTACAGTTTTATTGGTGAAAAATTTTAAAAAAGGAATAAGAAGGATAAAGAATGAAAAAATAATTTTAAAACTCGTTCTAAATATAAGCATACCAAATAAGAGATTTCATTAAAATATTTAAGGTTAAAATAATTATTTTAAATGATAAGGGAGGTATGTGTAATTTTTCAAACCTTAGGAGAGTTCAGTGAAATTGTCAGAAACCTCCTCTGAGGTTTCTGAAATTATCCCAAAAAGGTAAATTAATTTATATCAAAATTGTGCCATTTTCACAACCAGACGAAATTGTACAAAATCTCAAATGGAAAAGGCCTAGATCCTACCAACTTCCTACCCTTCCTAGAAAGTCACTGCAGGATCGCAATACAGGGTTGGCGGTCGGGTTGGCGGTCAATATCGACGTGCACAATAAGAAAAAACTTGGAAGACATATTTCTGTATTAGTGGGGAAAGGGCACCCGGCGTTGTGGATACAGTGGACAATCTTTCATACGTTGGTGGCCATAATTTCCTACCAATACAAGTATTAGAAAGTCATAGAATTTCGGTCCAACTCCAGAATAATGGTAATGAAGACTTCTTTCCTCCCGTTTAAAGTGTCCTACTTTCTATTTTAAAATATTCTAAAATATTTGTTCTGTTAAAAAAATTAAAATATTTTCTAGTTTCTTTTTTCAATATAATCCATCATTCTAATCATAAGTATGTTACTATTTAAATTCAAATTTTGAATTTGTGGAGGTAAAAGTGAAAAAAGAAGCACAAATATTATAGTAAGTCACTATTCTTAAAAAGTTGAATTCCTGAAATATGACCAAATAATTGGGACAGAGGAAGTATTATATTTCTGTTACAAATTTTAAACAGTTACTTAATATGTTATATCCCTATTACAAAATTTTTACACGTTCATAAAGAGTGGCTTATTAGTAATTCAATCGATATATAGCTTTTTTTCAAAGCTCGACCCATTTCTTAGATAACTCAAGACAGAAAAGTAACTGATGAAGACAAGGTAAATTGTCTTTGAGTTCAAGATTGATGTTGTGCAGAATATTCTATTCGAAGTTTTTTCATCCAAAACTTTCAAGAATTACCAGCGGAGGAGACAAATTTGTCAACAAGATCATAAAGATCGTCTTATTTAACTATCCTATAGAAGTTTAGCAACTAAAAGTTAAAGTCCAACAAATTCATTTTCTTTTTTCCCCTAATAACAATATGCATACGTATGGCCAACAAATTCACCGGAGTGTCTAGAAATGCCCCCATCTGCAGCCTATCTTTTTGTAATTTTCCCTTTTATATGGTAAGAATTTAGTCAAAAAAGTCTACCTCCGCAATTTCTTTTGATTATTTTCATTGCCTATCAAGGAAGCTTTGGTTAAGTCATCAAAATCGCCTGCTAACTCAAGTTCTGGTTCTTCCTAAAGGACAAAGATTAAACCGGATGTCATCTTTCTACCTTGCTTCCGGCATAGAATTAGGTTGTAATGGATTTAAAAAAAAGTTTTTGGCATCTGAGATTGCTGACAAATCCCAACAGGCATAATCAAATAATTCCACCAACCATATCCAGTGCCAAGGCATCGGCACACCAGAATGGTATGAGGTTAATTAGTTTTGACTGCTTCGGTCAACGTATATGAACCAGAATGGATGACCATGACACAAAGATGGAATATGACTAAACATTATAATACCGGTTTTCACCGGGAGACCTTGAAAGTTTCACTCTATTAATACAGCCCCCAACTTCTCAAACCATCGTCCATCAAAGCATCTTTGTACGCAACAATCAGGCTTAAATTAATCTCTTCTTTTTCTGGTCAATTTTTCCCTTCAAATTCTCTAAGATATCATGGGTGTTATCACTTACGATCATGAGGTTATCACCTCAATCCCACCAGCAAAGCTTTTCAAGACTTTCATCGTTGATTTTGACAACCTCATTCCTAATATCTTGCCTCAGGCCTTCAAGAGTGTCGAAATCCTCCAGGGTGATGGTGGAGCTGGAACCATCAAACTCACCCATTTTGGCGAAGGTCAGTACCTTCCTGGTCTAGCCATCATTATCTAAATGCACGCGTCTTACTAATATGAATAGTATCAATTTTTAATGCATTATCATATATATTTAGATCCAGGAAATTCTTAAGTGCCAAAAAAGTTGAATCTCGAATATGTTCAAAGCCAATGAGAGACGCCGAATAATTACCCAAAGCGGAAGATGGGGAAATTTTGCAAATTTTGAAGTAGAAGAAATAAGGGGGGATGGATGGTGGGGCTAGTTACGGGATGGGGGAGTAGTGAGATGCAGGGAAGTTGGCGATTTGTGGGAATGAATTGAGCTGTTTGTTTGATCATCTGAGTCCCCTAGGCATGTTGAATGGATGGGGAGAGAAGAAAGAAATGGCTTTTTTAAAGCTGTGGAGTTATAGAAAATATGGTGACTTATACAGAGTGGAAATGGGAAGGAGGCAGCTGCGGCGGAGAGGCCTTGGCAAGGGATGACAGAGGACAAAATAAGAGGGAGAGAAACTAACAGCAGGGGATGGTTGTGGCAGAGAGTCGGGAAGGAGGTGGAGGTTGGAGGACATGGCAAAATATTATGGGTCTTTTTTGTAATTAACATAATTAATAAATTTCTTTTGAAATATTAGAAAACGGGGATGACTGTTGTTTGTGAGTTGAACATCTGCCGCCCTGCTATGACCTTATTTTTTTTGTAATTTTCTTTTAGTATGGATGTAAGAATAGAAAGGAAGTAGGGTGATTAGAACATGGTAACTCTAGGAACAGAATTAGAGTTTTAATTTGAGAAAATGAAATACATGTACATATAAACTTTGGAATCAAAATTAAATTTTTTAGAAAGTTTTTGGAGAGAGAGGCAAATAATTTAAAATACATAGAAAATTTTTTATATACTTAAAATTTTAGAGGGAGAAAATATAAATATCTAGAACTTAAGGGGGGCCGGGGCCGCCGGGCCCGCTGTGCTCCGTTAGTTCTGGGATTCCTAAAACCTATAATTTTTGTCCCCTTTCCTTTTGGCCTAGCATTGCAAAAAGATGCAATTGGTAACAAAATTTTATATATGCAGGTAGCCAGTACAAGAGCATGAAGACCCATGTTGATGAGCTTGACGAGGAGAATTTTGTCGTCAAATTTACCATTATTGAAGGAGATGTTTTGGAGGATGTGATTGAGAAAATTACTTTCGTGATTAAAATCCTACCCTCTGCTGACGGAGGATCCATTACCATAACCAGCAGCACATACTACACCAAGGGTGACGCCAAGATAAACGAAGAGGATATCATGTCTCGTAAAGACAAGGCTGCTGGAGTCTTCAAGGCTCTTGAGGCTTACTTCGATGACAACCCTGATGATTACTAAGTCTTTTTCATCAATTTCTGCACAAAGAAGAATAAGTCTAGTATGTGCGTCTTTAACGTGCCTGATTTTGAAACTTCAAAAATGCGATTTTTTGCTATGTCTTTTCTCTCTGGGGTATGCATCTTTCCAAGGCAATTAAATTAGTGCCTTCGGTTTCTTAGTAAATGCTACTTAAGTTTTGACTATCATGTTGCCTATTTTGTACCGTTTGGATTTGCAAAACAATACAGCAATATTTTTCAGCACCGCATTGAGTTATGTGCCAGGCGTATGATCAGTTCAACATTCTTTGCTGGCGGCAATGTCAGTACTTCCCCAAAAAGGCGGGCAGTGAGGTATCAACTTGATCAATCCCAAGTAATTCGAGAAGCTCCCTCGTGGATTAATTCAAGTCCAAAAATGAAATTCAATTATTTGACAACCTCAAATACAAAAAAGGTCCATCCAACTAACAAGAAAGGCATTCCTAAATTCTTCACTTGGATAGGGATATACAGTCAATGGATAATGATAGAATGAAAATAGAGGCTCTCTCAACGAAATTAACGTTGATCTATTCAAATCCAGATAACGCGTATGCTATGAAACAAGTCTGACTTTCGTTCCTGTTGGCTATAGGATTATCCTACTTATGTTGTTGAACATGAAATCTAGCGTGTTCCGTTTCTCGTGTCCCTTAATATTGATAAACAAATAAATATGGTAGTAATTTGAGCAAATATTTAAGAAACATATGTAAATAAATAGTAAGTATGATACTAATTCACATGCATCTTTCATAGTATGACGTGCAAGTTAGAATAGACTTTTAAAACTATTAAGGTTTTGAAACCCAGCTTGCTCATGGATCTAAAAAAGTTATTAAGTTTAGGGTCAGTGGTTCAATTGTTGAGGCAATCGTTATTGACTTGTGATATAACAATTATTTAAAAATATTAAATATATAAAATACATATCCAAACTATGAAAAAGATAAAAAAAAAAAAAGAATTTCCAAAGAGAAGAATATGCTAACAATTCAAAATGCACCGTATAAGTAACTTGTTGAAAAGAAAGAGTAGAAAAGGAAACTATATGTGAGGAATCAATGCATGCTTTATTGAGCGAATTTGAGATCGTAATTGGTTGTCGTTTAATGCTAATTATCGCTTGATGACGAGATTTGACTAAATTTGAAGTTGTTGGCCTTAATTGTTACATTAAGAGTAATAAACCGGCTGGTTCATCTAAAATCATTTTAATTCAACAATTTAATGGTTGAACCGGCGGGTTGAGCTAGGATAGGGTGGTTTTCTTTCATTTTAGGTTTGAGGACTTGACTGGACCACACGACAGGTCAGTCAACCATTTAACTAGCTCGACCCTCAGTCTGATCCATGCTTAAAGTCATGTTTAGTACAATACGGCTTCTATCATGTCTTGAAATTTCAAAGCATATTTTTTCTACCAGTTCATGTTATATTATAAGAACTAGTTATGATGGCCTACTTAGCGAAGTGTTAAGCATGTTAATAGGTAAGGAATAGATTGACTCAGTAAGATATATCAATACTAATCTCAGATTCAAACCCTCGTGAGTTTGAAAAATAAATGAGCATCCCGATAACCAAAGGGTACGGTATAATTAATATTCCACTAAAATCAAATTAAAAAACAATAGAAACATATGGAATTCAGAGATAACAATATACAATCCAATTACCATTTTTAAATTTAAAAAAATCAACATTAAAAAAAATATTGCGTACAAGAATTATGAATCACAAGCATAAAATATTATGAAGTAAATTTTATTTACTTCATGATTTTTGTCCATATTCAACACTCAGATTGCATGTGTGTGTTTGTGTGTGTATGTATGTGTGTCTATATATATATATATATATATATCCACACACATATGCATATAAATTTGTGTATGTGAATGTGTGGATGTACACATATATGTGTGTGTGTAACTGCTAATGGATAAATTGGTTTTCTCAACGGAAATTTAAAATCAAGCATATTAAAGGAAAAGACAATTTTCTCAATTTTCTCTTCTGGTTGCCATCTCATCCACGTGCCCTTCCCTAGGTAAAGGCATTTGGTTAGTCATCACATTCCAACCACTCTCAGCATGATGATTTGGCGGAAAGAATAATGCTTCTCCCTGAAGCACACCAAGTAGTCGTGATGGAAAAGCGTCTAGCCCTTAGAAGTTATTATCACGTGCAAAGATTTTTGGAAGCACCTATTTTCAAGAAGGGAATAGTCTCTCAATTTCATTATAATCCAGGTTATTTCTTCCTTTCTCTTATCCGCATTCCCTCAAAACTCTTTCTATTGCCTACCCAAAGAACTCCTTCACCTTTTTCGACAGCTTTTCAGAAAATATCACATTATCCTATCCTTTAATTTTTCAAGACTATTTGCATATCTATTTTAGTGTGACATTAACTCACAATGGAGGCGAACTAGACCAACAGTCAGAATTTACAACAGATCTTACAATGATTTGGCAATTCCCCTGATTATATTAATCAAAGTAATGTCCAGGGTAGAGCTGGCAATTTGTCCCAAATCCCAATGGGCTACCCATGCCCAAAGGAACTTTGGGCGGGATGGGTATTATAATTTGGTATTGGGTTTAAGTTGGGACACATCCCAACTATACCCATTAATGAATGGGAAAGGATGGAAAATACTTGGGTACCCATTGGGCTCAAATGGCAAGGGCTCCGTTTGGATTAACTGTTTTTGGTAGGTGTTTTTGAAATATTTTATTGTAGCCGTGTATATGAAAAATTTTTACTATAAAATTTTTTTGAAATATTTGATATACTAATATGGATGGGATGTTTCTTGAGTTATTGTATATTACTGTAACATTGTATTTGAAAAACTTATTTTTTGAAAAAATAGTCAATCCAAACGGAGTCTTAGATTCAAAAATTATCTTTAACAATTTTTATAGTCATACCAGCGAATCTAATCTAGTAGTCTTCCTAGTCATTATCCACAAGAATTTCCAGCATTTCAGTTAGTTTAGACCTGTCATCCTTGGACAATGATGAGGATAAATATTCAACATCCTAAGGACCTTGGCCATCTTGATATATGTTGGAATATGGCTGTATATCTATCTTTTCCTTTATTTGTTAATCCAATTTTTGGTGGGAATCTTGAGTATAAAGCACTTGCATGTTTATTTAATAAAACTAAAAGAAATTTAATAAATCAAAAATATTAAAATTATATAAAAAATAAAAAATGAATTAAAGGAAAAAAATATGTAGAAAATGAATTTGGGTATTGGGCGGGATGAATCTAAACCCATCCCAAAATGATCCCGCCCAAGTTAGTCCCAAAACACATATGGGTAAGGTTGGACCCAAACCCATATGACTCGGTTCCATCTCAAACCCAAGCAAATCCCGCCCATCCCGCCCATTTTGCCACCTCTAGTCCAGGGTGATATAGGGAACAATGCATTTGTCCCACATTCGTGACATTCATGACATGTCACTATACATGATCGGTCACAGACAAACATTGTGGAAAATCTGTTCGCATACCAAGCGAAATGGATGCAATTTGGACTAGATATGTTCAAAACTATGGGAATTGACATTCCCATGGAAACAATTCCAATGGCAGTACTCATGGGAACCAAAAAAAGGTGAACCTTCTCATCCATTATCTGCAAAATTGTTGGAACATCTGTTTAATTATAACTAGAGAGAAGATTGCAGCTCATATAAGTCCTACCTCCTACCAAGTCCATATATGTTTGAAGACATTGGACCTTATCTAGAACCAGAAGATTATGATTCTGGTGAACAAGATTTTGATGATTCATTTCTACACACTTATAAATATCATTAGTTCATTCATCATTGATTTTTTCATCATCAAAGCAAAGGATTTTACAATAAATCGGTTAACATTCTCCCCCTTTTTGTCAATGACAAACCAATGATGAAACAAAATAGCAAGGATGGAGAGTAATCAAAATTTCTCCCTCTTTTGTCATCAGCAAAACAATAACAATAGCTCTCCCTGAGAAAGTGCACCTACCCAGGAAATATGTGACATAAGACTAAGAATAGAATACAAAAAGATAAACTGAAGTAAAAATGCATTTAAAATTTAAAGGATATTCAGCAATTGTAGTCAAACAAAGTAAAAGTGCGGTGTCCTATTCAGTTTTAAGATTGAGAAATCCAAGTCTCAGGAATTCCTAAAAACTAGAGAATTAGAGGATTGATCATGCTTTTTCTCGGCTTGTATTTCTCCAGTTCTTTTTCTCTTCTTGGTCTTCACTTTCCTAGTGGCAGATGAGTCACCCAAAGTCTCAACATCTCGAGGAACTTCTTGAACAATGATACTTGGACCTTTAATGGCTTCATGGAAAACATCTTGATCTGCTCTCGTATCCAATTTGTCAACAACTTGTGTGGCTAAGTCGATAGATGAATCTTTTTGAATTTCTTCTGGTTGACCTTGTTCATTGTTAGCAAGATCTTCTTGAGTCTCTTCAACTATCAACTGAGTCTTAGTGTGAATAGTTTCTTGCTCAGTGGTAACATGAACTTCAACTTCTTTTTGTGCAATCTTAGTTTGTTCTTCCACATTTTGATGTTCAAGTGCAGGTTCCTCGCGTGTAGTTTGCTCCTCCATAATGTGGGCTTCAGTTGTTGTACGTTCTTTAGCGCCATCTAAGTTTGCAATGTTCTCATCTATATCACCTTCCTTCTCACTATCTGAGTCCAATTGGAATTGAGCCTTGTACTTAGCACACAGAGATTGAGCTGAGTAAGGCATCCCAAGTAAAATGGCAAGTTCCAAACATTGTGTTGCCTCGAAGAAATTCTATGAACCTTCTTGTGAGTCTATTCAGAGCTCTTATCCAAAATGCCAAGTCTGGCATTGATGCTGTGAAGCACACTCGTCAAAGAGGATGTGGCTTGTAAAGAAGGAAATTTATGGATGGATTGGGAGGTAAAGGGAACGGATAAGGGTGATATAATAGGTTGTGAAGGTGGATTTCAACCAGCAGCAAGAGCATCAAATTTGGCTTTGTCAATTAAAACTCGTGCTTTCTAAACCATTTTTCTTTGTAAAATTTCAACCCCTTCTTTTCAAGATAGAGAAAATGGCCAATTTAGTCTCTGAACATTTTTTTTCCTTCAATTTCATCCTTATATATTATTTATAGTTAATTTGATCCTTAAACTTATATTTCGGTTCCAATCAAGGAACTCCGCAGCGGCGCTACCACATAATTTCCTTCAAGTTCCTAATTGAGCAACCTAGAAGGGGTAATTTAGGGACTTGACGTTGGAACTGTAACAAAAATTAACCGATAGATAAGTCTTGTGAGAAATACCCAAAACAAAAACAAAAAATCTTCCAAAGCTGCCAAGTGGTGCTGGTGGGGTTATGCAGTTTTTGTTTTTGGGAGGAAATGATTTCCAAGGTGTTTTGCCGCCTTATCTCTCTGATTTGTGTCCAAACTTGGTGGAGTTGGTGTTGTCCTACAATAATTTGTCAGATAATGTCCTGAGAGCTTTGGTGCATGCTCTGTTTTGGAACGATTTGATATCTCAAACTATAAATTTTCTGGTGAATTACCTGTCGATACCCTTGGGAAGATGAGTAACTTGAAGAATTTGTCCTTATCATTCAATAATTTCCTTGGTTCTTTGCGTGAATCTTTGTCCAAGATGGTCAGTTTGGAGACTTTGGATGTCAGTTGTAATAATCTCTCTGGGGTGATTTCATCTGGGATTTGTCAGGACCCAGGAACAATTTGAAAGTGTTGTATCTTCAGAATAATTTGCTCACTGGTTCAATACCAGAGAGTCTGAGTAATTGTTCCAAGTTGGAATCCCATGATCTCAGTTTTAACTACTTGACTTTGGACACTCCCATCTAGCTTGGGATGATTATCTCTTGGTTAAATCAGCTTTATGGAGAAATCCCACAAGAGCTGATTAGAGAATCTGATTCTTGATTTCAGTGATCTGAATGGATCAATCCCTGCTAGTCTCAGCAATTGTACGAAATTAATTGGATTTCACTCTCAAACAACCAGTTGAGTGGTCAAATCTTGCGATTTTAAAGCTCAGAAACAATTCGTTATCTGGGAATATTCCTGCAGAATTAGGGGATTGCCGTAGCTTGCTTCGGTTGGATCTTAATACCAATTTTCTTAATGGGACTATCCCTCTTGGTCTATCCAAACAAGCTGGCAATATTGCTGCTACACCGCTTACAGGGAAGTGGTATGTGTACATCAAGAATGACGAAAGCAAGTAGTGCCATGAAGCAGGGATTTTGCTAGAATTTGCAAGCAGTGCCATGGAGCATGGAAGCAACCCCACCAGCACCACTTGGCAGCCTTGGAAAATTTTTTGTTTTTGTTTTGGATTTTGGTTATTTCTCACAAGACTTATCTGTTGGTTAATTTTTGTTATAACTCTAGCATCAAAGTCCCTAAAATATCCCTTTTGGATTGCTTAATTAGGAGCCTAAAGGAAATTATGCTATGGCGCTGCCGCTGATTTCCTAGATTGAAACCAATATATAAGTTTAAAGATTAAATTGACTACAAATAATATATATGGATGAAATCGATGAAAATTTTTTTTTAAGGACTAAATTGGTCATTTTCCCTTCAAGATATTCTTGAGTAACATAAGAAGGATAAATGTGAGAACTAGTAATGGAAACAAGAAAGTATTTGAACACTTTAGTTAAAAACTTTGCAAAAGGGAGATTTTTCTCCTGGTATTAGTTTCCTTAGAACCTTAAAAGCAACAAAATAGATGTCCACAATAGAAGGCATAAAGTAGCACTCTACTCGGGTTAGTCCTGTGGCCATGGGTTGGAAACAATAAATTTGTAGCTAAGACGTATAAAATCTGCAATTTGGGACTCAACAAGGTGGCTTTAGCCCTCTGTAGCCTTTTTAAACTTAGCATTGAAAATATCAAGACCATCATTTGTACCAGGCCATTGATCAAAAGAGAACTAGGAAAATTTACCAGGGTTTTTAATCGTGCAATAAAAAAAATTTGTTTATCAAAACAGAGTCAATTTCATGTCTATTCCGTTCACTCTAGAAACAATGTACTCACAGTCCTCAGGCTTTCCCACGTTTGCAGTCAATTGGACTACCATCTCCTGATAAAATGGTTCATCAAGACAAAATAAATGACCCCAATTTTATTTTGCAAGAAGAGATTGTTCAATAAATTGTAAATTCAGCTGTTCAGATCGCCTTTCTGCATAGTCTTTGTGGAATAAAGGTTTCAGTAAGGAAAATGGAATGCCTATCAGAGGCTTCAGGATTAATGAATTCAGGAAGAGAGTTCAGTTGAAATGGGGTTCAACTAGGAGCTCTTCCACCCTCAGCCCCTGAAGAACCTCTCCCTTTCAATGAATTTTGTATCCGGTAGGAATAGTTGTTCCCTTTCCTTTATCAGATTGCCTTTCTTGACCTATTCCTCTTCCTCTTTCAATTCCTAGCCCAGTAGAAATAGATGCAGAAATGGTAGGCCTTTTTACCCGAATCATGATTATGAATCCGAATTCAGATGCTTGAAGAAGACCCACTAAAAGAATCCAGCAATCGAATGACCGTGAGACCATTGAGAAATAGGAGTGGAGAAATGCCTGGGATTTGGTTTAGAGAGAGAAAATCAGATTAAGAAGGGATTTTGAATATTTTGATTTTGTTGGTGTATTTTAGTAAAATCTTAATTTTTTCCTTGACCAAATCTTTACAAGGAGTTATAATAATTTATTTGGAATTTATTTGAATTATAATTGTGGGAGTTTCATTACAAGGAGTTATAATAATTTATTTGGGAGTTATGGGAATTATAATTGTGGGAGTTACAATGCTTTTTAAATGGCGTTATTATACAATTATTTGAATTAGAGTTACAAATGAATTATTTGTTCAAATGAGGATTTAATTGAGTCTTTATAACCCATTCAAATGTGGATTAATTTTTTAGGTTACAAATTCTACCAATTAACTACAATTTAATATGGAAAAACCGTTACACATTTTCAACCCCTTTTTCGCAAGGTTTTGTAGCCTATAAATACTGAAATTCTTTGGAGAATTTGGGACATACACTTCTCTCAACAAAAAATCATTCTAAATACTATTTTCTTCACACTCATTTCTTTCTCCCTCATTCTATTTTCTTTGGGCAAAGTAAGATATTGGGAAGCTTCTGCTTCTCTTGGTTGTGTAGATCAAAGGGAAGCAACAACTATAGAGTTGGGCTGTTGTATCCTGGAGGCGGCGCGCTAGACCTTCTGTATCGGTTTAAAAAATACCGTAGGGGCGCGTATCGTTTTAAAGAGAGCGTTTAACGTGCCTCAGCCCTACCGAACTTTTTAGTAGCTGTCAATTCAAGGTGGTCGGATTGAAGATCAGAAGCTGTTCATCCAATAATTTTAAGATCTAGTTCGCGCATCAACCCATGCCAAAATAACTTTGATGGTACAAATTATTTGCATTTATTAATGCAATATTGAGGTATGAGATTTTGTGAATTTCTTTGTTAAATTTTTACCAAAGAAATTACTATTACTTATATGATTAATTTGGTCTAGAACCAACAATTTTAAGACGATAAGCCTCTCGTTGCATGTTTTGCTTCTAAATAATCAAATCATAAAACTAACATAATCCCGACAATGAGAATTTTACATGGTGCATAACATAATCGGGACAAGCTTTAATAAACAAGATATTTCATGTGAATGGTCATAATTATAGACTCAGACTAGAAAGGATAATATCCATTGATTTTATGTACTTTGGAGTCTGGTATCAATATTGTGTATGTGCCTATAAATAATTCGAAATATATGCCCATTCTACTTGCTCCTATTTTAAAAAAAAAAAACTTTATATTCAAAGTTTTTAAACTGGTTGTGAAATTGCTAAGTAATTTTAGATGTGTGCTGTTTATCTATGCACATGAAATCTAGTGATGAGGTTTTAAGAATAAGTAATTGACTAAAGAATGCAATGCATTTTATTATTGCCTAATCGCATTCAAATTTAAAAGTTTATTACTTTAATGTGTACGATCTCATAGTTTTGAAGTATGCCTAAAAGACTTGGTTTCGGTTTTCAACGTGATTGCAAAAGAAAACATTGCTATACAAAAGTACAAGTCTTATGACATTATAGTTCAAACAATTGTAAACCTGTTGACTGTCAACTTGAATTCAACTGCAGTCGAGATACACTAAACACGATGCATGTATAACTTGGAGTCAAGTTCAATTTCCAAGTCTGTAGACAGCCTCATTTTAAATAATGATGATCTCAAAATATATGAATGACTTAGCAGTTATTTAGTTGCTGAATGTGTGTGATTTAAAAAAAAAAAAAAGTCAAGTTTCTGGTTGATGTTAATGTGTGATTTGTACCCAAAAAGATGGCTCTTATGCTTATGTACTACTTTGAGTGTATATCATTTTGAGTACCTAGAACACTATTTCTGCACTATCTTAACAAATGAACTCCATGAGTAGTCTTGAATAAATAATTGTTAGAAATAACGGGGGTATGTAATTACATGATAATATTGCATTCTTCAATTGGGTGCATGACTATGACATGTTGAAGAACAACTGTGTAATTTGAAATACTATGCAGATAAATATCTAAATAGTATCTGCAGAATTGAATGAATCATTTGCTAATGCTTTACCACTATGTGTTTATAAAAAAAAAATGTCAAATGTATTCTATATGCTAATATACGGTGCTTTATTAGTTATCAATATAAATTTCATCTTTTATTAGATTGTTTTGTGGCATACACTCCCCATGATTTTGCACAAGGTAATGTTGCCTAAAATTGTAATTGTTACCTCTGTTTTTCAGTCTTAAATTAGTGAGTACTATTTTACAATTTCTTCTAGTTTGTTGAAAAAGTTTAAACTTGGGAGGTTGTTAATTTTGGTGATAGTTAAAAGCTACTGAACAGTACTCCAGGCACTTGATATGGATTGGTTATGATAAATAGTGGGGGTGTCTAAATCCAATGGCTAATATAGAACGTGACTTTTAAATACTATATACATTTACTTTACCATCTTGGTACAGAATTTGAAATTTGATTGTGAGATTATCTTGAGAATATATTATAAGTTTCTTATTCCTTGGTTTGAGTGTGCAGATTAGTGGTGACCAATAAATGATGCGTAATGCCAAGGTGTTAGAAACACGATGGTAATAGAAGTGGTGAAAAAAAAAATAAAGGTGATATCATTTTATTACTCAATTTATGAGTATAACTTTTGGATTTATTTTGACTCTTATTTTGAGCTGTGCAGACTAGCACTCACTAAAAAGTATGATCTGATGTGAAAGTATTCAAAATATTTTCTTGGTATTTTTTGCAAAAGCAAAATTAACCATGAAGATTTTGAGAATGGTTTCTAGTGCACTACTAGATTACTGCCCATTGAGAAAATGAATATGAGCAAATATATGCCTCTATTATTTGGCAAATATAAATGGATGAGAAATTTTCTCACCAAAGATTGGTTCAATATAGTTGAACCATTAAGAGAGATTATTTTAAAATAAATTCGGGGATATCATATCTTTGCTATTTTATTGTGTAAAATCTCAAGCTTGAGTCAAAGATATGATACACATCAAGGGGATTGGGACTTGAGGCCAAAATTTTAAATTGGAACCATCTATGAGGCTACAACTGCCTAGGGACTGGAGATCCCAAGAACTAGGTCAGAGACAAACGAAACATAGAATGGTTTGGGTGAAAAGCATGCATATATTATAAAATTGTTAAATCCCTTCCCATGGTGTAGAGCATGCTCGTGATTCTATGACGAAGGAAAGGTTAAGATTTGATATAAATCTTTTAATGAGTTCTATAGCCCTTTATGGGTAGAATGCCTTAATCATAGGGGTATTCTTGATAGACTCACCTATATGAGTGTGGAAGTAAAGGCCGCTTCCTATGAGAATTTGGCTAATTCTCTAAAGCACTCATGAATTTGGGATAAAGCACAAGGCCGTAATGTGCTGGCTTAAGAAGCTTGTTAATTAATATCTTGAATATCATGTGTGTGACATAATCTTACATATCTTAAAGTAGTCTTAGTTTCAAGGCTATAGTCCACTTTGACTCTAATATGAAGATTATGGAAACACTAAATGGAGGTTTCAAGGCAATGCCACTTTCATTATGCATGATGTTCTCACTTTGTC
The DNA here is from genome assembly GCF_036785885.1 of Coffea arabica. NCBI lineage: Eukaryota > Viridiplantae > Streptophyta > Magnoliopsida > Gentianales > Rubiaceae > Coffea > Coffea arabica. The sequence goes on from NC_092314.1 coordinate 30,492,901, forward strand.
CAAATCTTTATTCTTCTCAAATTTTATTAAAATAAGTGGGGGAATGTTGGTGTATTTTAATAAAATCTTAATTTTTTCCTTGACCAAATCTTTACAAGGAGTTATAATAATTTATTTGGAAGTTATTTGAATTATAATTGTGGGAGTTTCATTACAAGGAGTTATAATAATTTATTTGGGAGTTACGGGAATTATAATTGTGGGAGTTACAATGCTTTTTAAATGGAGTTATTATACAATTATTTGAATTAGAGTTACAAATGAATTATTTGTTCAAATGAGGATTTAATTGAGTCTTTATAACCCATTCAAATGCGGATTAATTTTTTAGGTTATAAATTCTACCAATTAACTACAATTTAATATGGAAAAACCGTTACACATTTTCAACCCCTTTTTCTCAAGGTTTTGTAGCCTATAAATACTGAAATTCTTTGGAGAATTTGGGACATACACTTCTCTCAACAAAAAATCATTCTAAATACTATTTTCTTCACACTCATTTCTTTCTCCCTCATTCTATTTTCTTTGGGCAAAGTAAGATATTGGGAAGCTTCTACTTCTGTTGGTTGTGCAAATCAAAGGGAAGCAACAACTATAGAGTTGGGCTGTTGTATCCTGGAGGCGGCGCGCTAGACCTTCTGCATCGGTTTAAAAAATACCGTAGGGGCGCGTATCGTCTTAAAGAGAGCGTTTAACGCGCCTCAGCCCTACCGAACTTTTTAGTAGCTGTCAATTCAAGGTGGTCGGATTGAAGATCAGAAGCTGTTCATCCAATAATTTTAAGATCTAGTTCGCGCATCAACCCATGCCAAAATAACTTTGATGGTACAAATTATTTGCATTTATTAATGCAATATTGAGGTATGAGATTTTGTGAATTTCTTTGTTAAATTTTTACCAAAGAAATTACTATTACTTATATGATTAATTTGGTCTAGAACCAACAGATTTGAAAAAGAAACTAACGGTTAGAGAATTTAAGAACCGAAATGGGCCTCACAAGTTCCATTTCATATAAGTTGGTGAAAATTAACAATTTACACTCAATTTACACAAAATTGTTTTCAGTTTATTAAAGGATAATAATTAACTTATATCAAATTGTACTTGATTTATATCAAATAGTAACAAATCAAGATACATAGATCTGCGCTTGATTCACATCAAATAAGACCTGATTTGTACCCAAATTCTATTAATTTACATCAAAGGTCAATTTGTGCGAAATTATACGAATCACAAATTGTTAGGCATTGGATCCTTTTAGGAATTGTAAGTATGAGGGTTCAGCTGGCCGATAGAGATTTGACCATTTGATCTATTATCCTAAAAGTGAAATTTCTAAGTAAAGATGGGACATATTGTCAAATTGAGAAAAGAAATGATCGTCCAAAAACTGCAAAAAAAAAAAACTAGTTATTTTGAGAAAACTTTACGAGTCAAGTGGAGAAATAGGTTCGGACGGTATTTCATTTTTTTTTTATATAAAATATCATAATTTCATTAAAATCTGCAATAATGATAGAAATTACATCTTCAAACATATACAAATATCAAAAAATAGATTTGAAGAACAATAAAAATTACATTAGAACTTTCTTTAGTGAAAATATCAACTAAATGATCATTTGTACACACATAATCAACACAAATATCACCTTTTTAAACAAGATCTCTAATGAAATGATGCATTGTATCTACGTGCTTTGTCCTAGAATGTTGTATTGGATTCTTGGTGAGATTAATAGTATTGGTATTGTCACACTTAATGAACACAGTCTTGAATGCGAAACAAAAATCTAACAAAGTGTTTCTGATCCAACTTACTTGAGCACAGCATGCACCTGTAGTAATATGTTCAACTCCCACCATAGATAAAGAAATGAAATCTTGTTTTTTGCTAAACCAAGATACTAGACATTTTTCTAAGAAATGACAAGTTCCACTAGTACTTTCCTGTCTAACTTACAACCAGAAAACTCAGCATCCAAGAATTCAACTAAGTCAAAACTATGTGAGTTAAGTACCATAAACCATATTCTAATGTACCTTTAAGATATCTAAGAATTCTTTTCATAGTAATCAAATACGATTCATTAGGACAAGATTGAAAATGAGAATTTAAACAAATGGCAAAGATAATGTCCAGCCTATTTGTGGTTAAGTAAAGTAAACTATCAACATAGCTTGATATTATTTTTCATCAAATGTTGCACCTTTTTCATGTTTGTCAAGTTTGATTGATGCTTAAGTCAGAGTGCCTACTTGGTTTGATTTTTGCATTCCAAATCTTTTGAACAACTCCTTCGTATAGTTGACCAAATGTATGAATGTTCCTTCCTTAGTTCGATGGAATCGCAATCCAAGAAACAAATTCATCTCTTGCATTATGCTCATTCAAAATCCTTTTGCATAACATTGGAAAAATCCTTGTACAAATACTTACTAGTAGCACCAAAATAAAATTGATATCATCCACATAGATTTGTATAAATAAGAGATCATTATCACATGCTTTTGTAAGCACTATAGTATCAATAAAAATTCTTTTGAAACCATTTTCATTTAAAAATCTAGTTAGTCTTTCATTCCAAACTCTAGGTGCTTGTTTTAAATCATATAAACCTTTTGAGAGTTTAAACACATGATATGGAAATTTTTCATACTCAAATCCTAGGGGTTGTTCAACAGACACTTCTTGATTAATGCAACAATTTAAAAAAGCACTTTTCAATAAACAAAATAAAGAAACATTGTAATAGATTCCAATCTAGTTGCTTGAGTAAAAGTTTCATCATAATCTATCCATTCCTCTTGTACATAACCATTAGCTACTTGTCTAGCCTTATTCCTAATGATTTCACCTTTGTCATTTAATTTGTTTCTAGAAGCCTATTTAGTACCAATTACCAAGTGATTTAGTGGCCATTCAACTAAAATCCATACTTTGTTTTTGTCAGATTGAGCTAATTCATTTTTCATAGCTGCTATCATCCAAATATGATCCTTTGAATCCTCATTTACACTCTTAGGCTCAAGTTGAGATAGTAATGCAAAATTATCAATCAAAGATTTATGAGAAGATTGAGATTTTACCCTCTCTGATGGATTACCTGTAATCAACTCTTTTGGATGGTTTTGAACAAACTTCCAATCTTTTGAAAGGTCTTTTAGTGATGCATCCTCTTGGTCATCACCTACGCTAAGTGGGTGACAGGCGGACAGCCTCTCGGAATGCTGAATCCCCTAAATCCAGGCTGCGTAGTCAAGTTATTAAGGCCTCGTGACAGGACCTCAGCCCCAATTACAAACAGTGAAGGAGAAAGGGGATCCCCCTGCCGCAAACTTCTACTAGATTTAAAAAATCCATGTGGCGATCCATTAATAAGAACTGAAAACCAGATGTTCGACACTAGGTGCCACACCATGTCAATAAAATGTTCCCCAAAACCAAACTTACGCAGGACAGTGACAAGAAAAATCTAGTCAACCCGGTCATAGGCCTTTGACATATCCAGTTTGAGTGCAACATTGCCTCCTCTAGTCTTTTTTCCAATACCCGTGATAATCTCTTGGGCCAACAAGAAATCTTCTGTGATATTTCGACCCTTAATAAATCCAGTTTGTTGGGGGGACGCGATTCTGGGAAGAAAAATTGCCACTCTATCCGCCAGGATGCGAGATAGAACTTTATTGAAAAAATTACACAAACTAATCGGACGGAACTGGGAAAAGTCCTGAGGGTTCGAGACCTTTGGAATGAGGATGATGGATGTAGAGGTCATAAAACGGGGTATCTTGGCCCCACAAAAGAAACTCAGTACCCGATTGTAAACATCCTGAGCCAAAATGTCCCATGCGAAAGTAAAGAACTTACCAGTAAAACCATCTCTGGACCAGCCGCACTGTCCCTGTCCATCCCGAAAACCGCTCGTTTTACCTCCTCCATTGAAGGATACCTCTCCAGGGCCACATTATCCTCCCATGTGATGAGACTCGAAATAAGATGCAGCATCCCCGACTCTGCTCTACCGGAAGCTGAGAACAAATCTGAGAAGTAACTAATAGCTGTAGTTGCAATGCCCTTGTCATCCTCCACCCAGTCCCCGTTCATATTCCTTACACGATGAATCGCCCCTTGCACCCTCTGCTGCTTGACCGTTGTATGGAAAAACTTCGAGTTGCTATCCCCGGTCCGTAGCCATTTTACCCGAGCCTTCTAGCTCCAAAACTACTCTTCAATCAAAAGAGCATGACGTAGCTCTGCTTGAGATTTGTTCAGCTCTATCTGCGTCTCCTCCGAGTCCTCATGCTCTACTCGTGATTCCGCACGGAGTACATTCTCCTCTGCTGCGCGAATAGCATCAAACACATTCCCAAATGAGTTTTTGTTCCACTCTTGAATCGCTCGTTTGGTCGCCAATAGCTTGTAACATAAGATCCGCAATGGGGGTCCACTCACATCTTGCTTCCACACATTTTGAATCACTTCCAATAAAGACCGGGTGGAAGTCCAGACATTTAAAAACCAAAACTGTCGTGGCTTATCATCCAAGTGGGACTTATATGAAATTTTTAGTGGAGCATGATCCGAAGGGTAGGGTGCCTCGCCAGATGAGTTCCTGAAATGGACGATGACAACGTCGCACATTCTTCATTGATCAAGAGTCTATCCAATCTCTTCCAAATTCTTGCTCGACCCCTTCTATTGTTAGTCCATGTGAAGCTTGATCCTGAGAAACCCGCATCAAATACTACGGCCTCCTCCATAACTGACAAAAGCTCTTGTACCTCAGTGTTGCCAAATGGGTGCCCTCCTCTCTTCTCCTGTGGCTCCATAATCACATTAAATTCTCCACACATGCACCAAGGTATCAAAGTTGGCTTGTCAGCCAACAAAGCATGCCATAGTATCCGTCTCTCCTCCCTCGAGCAGCTCGCATAGGCAAATGAGACAACTAAATTTCCTGGTAGCCAAGAGTGATGAACTAGAAGGGAAATATGTTTGGAAGATCGACCTAACGCGGAGCACATAAATGGTAAACTGTAGAAAACCCATATATCGCCTGACGTGTTAACCTCTACAGCGTCAAACGAAAGCCGTAATCTAATGGACTCAATCTGTGAGACATCTGCCTTTGGTTCACATATTGCAGCAAATTTTACATCATGCATTCGTAATAGTTTCACTAACCTCTTGAGGTTGGGGGGGTCTTGCAACCTCTCTAATGTTCCAAAAAAGGCTGTAATCATGAGATAACAATTGGTAAGCATTGTGAGAATATGTTGATGATGAGCGAAGTTGCCTGTCCGATAGGAAGGTCGCCCTTAATCCTCTTACTTTCCTGTGCTTAGTGGCAAACCCATCAGCCCTTGGCTGCTCGATGTTTAGAGCTTCCAAAGTATAGTCGATCTGAGCTATGTACACACTCCTTGCCCTCGATGATAGGTTACCAGTGCTAGATTGCAGCTCAAACAAACTCCTTCCAGTGTCATCAGCCCCCCTCTTCATTAACCCGCAAGCTGTCTAGAATATGTGTGGGGTAGGGAACCAACTCCGTCTCCAAACTCCCCACCACAACCTTACATCATTGCCCTTTTTCACTGCCAGAAGCCTCCTCAACCTTTTCTCCCTCTCTCCTTGCTGGAACCTCTTCCATGATGTTTGGGACTGTCGTCTCTACGCTACGTGTAGGCACCACTGGGAGCAACCTATCCTGAGAACACTTAGCATGCCTTAGCAAGATAGATTGCCCGTCCCCAGTCTCTTTCACTTTAGCCATGCTGGAGTCTCCGACCGAGACTGCGGACCTCTCGCGGATCCAGGTTGGGTACAAGTTACACTAGGATTAGCATTGCACTCGCCAAGATGCACATTAGAGTCTTGGCACTGCTGTTTTGACGTTTCACTATCCGTGTTCATCTTCGTGCTCTCCTCCGCCAAACAGCCCAGCTTTGTGATGTGTCGACCCTGAGCTGCAGTAGTAGTCTTCGTTTGTGGCTTGGCCATCTCTATCTCGTTGTCGTTTCGCCTACACTCACCCTCCGATGACCCAGCCTCCAGCAGGACGAACAGTACCTCGACACATCGTCCATTACAACCTTCTGCCAGAACCCAGCTTCTCCCTCCACCACCACCCACACCCTTACACATTGTGTTTTCAGCAAGTCTATTTCCACACATGCCCTGGCCACATTTGGCCTTGTTCCTGCCGTAGTCGCTGTATCTAAAAATAGGGGCTTTCTTATGGGAGGCAGAATTGAGAACAGAGAGTGCTTATCATGGAAGTGGATTGGTAGTGCTGGCAATGATACCCAAACCGGAACCAAAGAAGACTCCCTATAAACATGGAAGTCCCTGGTCTAGTAGAACATGCGTATGGGATTGTTGCCCAGCTGCCAAACTCCTCTCGTCCAGATTCGGTTAAAATCAGCCTCTGAAGTGCATCGTAGGAGGATGTGTTTGTAGTCCAAAAGACCGACAGTGATTTGATTTGGTCACGCAGGTTAAGGGAAGCGAAGAATTTTCTGATCTTCCCCAATGGCGGACGACCATGGGAAAACTTTCCCACGAGAGCTAGGCGATAGGGGCTGCCAATCTGTCGGCATCTTTCTTTGAGAACACAACAGTAGCCTTCCCTTTGTATGTGGATGTTGGTCGAATCTGAATTTGTGGAATTGCCTGCTGTGTAAACAGTTGGGAAAACGATTTCTTACTAGTCGGAGATACCGCTTGCCCCTCAACCAAAGGTTGAAGGGCAGCCATGCCCGTGGAGCAGCCTGGAAGTTCCTAGTAACCCTAGAGTTGGTGACGGCAGCCCTAGGCGGCAACCCTAGCCATGCACGTGAAAAAACTTTGGTGACATTCTTTGAAAAAGCATAACTTAATTGTCAAACTTACCAAGATGTTCCTTGATGTTCAAAATGAGACAGTTGTAGCAAAAAATTTTGAAATAACCAACAATTGGCTTCTTAACAAATAAAGTTCATAAGATATTTTGTTCAACAAAGATCTCAAAAGAACTTTATTTATCACGTAGCATGCTATAATTATAGCTTCAACTTAGAAATACTTTGGCAAGTCACATTTATTAATCATAATTCTGGCCATTTTTTGAAAAGTCTGATTTTTCCTTTTAACAATTTCATTTTGCTATGGCACTTTTATAACAGAAAATTTATGTGACATACAATTGTGATCACAAAATTCAAGAAAGGCACAAAATTTAAATTCCAAACTATTGTCACTTCTAATCTTAACAATATTGAGATTCAACAAATTTCGAACTTTAGAAAACAATGAAACATAATTTTTGAAGGTTTCATCCTTGTTAGCAAGAAAAAATATCCATGTATACCTAAAGTAATCATCAACAATCACAAATGCGTATATTTTTTTATCCAAACTAGCAACTTTAGTTGGTCCAAACATGTTTATGCGTAAGAATTCTAAAGATCTTGAGGTAGACATATAGTTTTTTGATTTAAAAGTTGTTTTGGTGCGTTTTTCAAATTGATATTTATCACAAATTCTATCCTTTTCAAACTTGATTCTAGGCATATCTTTAACCAGTTCTTTCTTAAATAATTCATTGAGCAAATTCATATTAAAATGACAAAGTTTTCTATGCCAAAATCAAGGATCATCTTTTGTAATACTCAAGCATCTAACATTGTTGTGATCAAGTTTTTCATGATATATATTTCCTCTAAACACAATATTAAAGTTAGTATTAAGTATCAACATTCATGCTTTTTAAGGAAAGATACTGTTCCTTGTCACATAGTTGAATAACACTCAACAAATTATAGTTTAAGCCATCAATCAAAAGCACATTTTAAATAAAAGTTTTACCATTCTTACCAACATCACCTATACCGATTGATTTTGCCTTCATATCACCACCAAATGTAACTTTGCCACTACTTTTTGGTTTTAGCTTGATAAACAGTGATGCGTCTCCAGTTGTTTGTCTATCAATGAATCATTTGGATGCTTTGTTAGTGATATTTAACCAAACTTGCACAAAAAATTTGAAAATAACTTTCAATATCCATGCTTTTTTGTGTCCAAGAGGATTAGTAGGAGTTTTCAACACTGAATATTTCTTCTAACATACCATTCCTTCTTGACATGGCCATTTTGACAACAAAAGTTGTATATTACATTTGAATTTCTAACATGAGATCTAATGTAGCATATTCCATCTTTTTTAAAAGTAGTAAAATTTTTGTTAACAAGTGAATTTTTCTACTATCTTTTTATCAAAACAGTTTGTTTCTTATCTTGTAAAAACATATTTAAATCATCCATCTTTCTCTTCAACTCATTCTATCCCTTTTTTTTTTTTTATCTTTCATAAAACATTTCCTTTGATTTAGCTTTCTATTCAATTCATCCATTTGATTCAACTTTCTATTCATATCTTTCATGAAACATCTCTTTTTGAGACTCATTTTCTAAACAGTTTAGAGTACTCATTCATTTAAATAGTAATCTTGAGTTTTAACTCCACCTTTCTAGCATGTGATTCTTCCAGGTTGTCATGCATTTTCAACATTAGTGATTCAACATCATCAATATCATTCTCATCCAAATCATCACAAGCATTGTAACTTGTTGTTAGCTCATTTTCCACCACTAGCCATAAAAAGCTATTTGTACAGTTTCATTTTTCTCTTCAGCTTCACCTTCAAAGTTGTAATCATGGCAAGAATTTTGATAGTTGATGAAATGTTATTTTCTTTCTCCTTTGCGTTCTCTTTTCTTCTTGTTTGGGCATTCATTTGTGTAATGCCTTGACTTACTACATTCAAAGTAGTTATCATTTTGCTTCTTTGTCCTTTCTTGATCGTCCTTTCCCTTGAATAAAGTTGAGACTCGGTTGTTGTTTGAGTTATCAGGACCTGCTGTTCTCACTCTTCTTCTATTGACAAAGAATTTTTTTCTGCCCTAAGTGATAAGAGCTAGGTCTCCCTCTTCAAGATCTTCTTCATCAAAATCAATTAAGAAAACATCTTTGAGTGGAATTTTTGCTCCTTGCTCTTGCTTCTTCTTCATCATGAGTCTTAGGTTTCAATTTCAATTCATGATAAAATGTTAGAGAGTGGACAAGAGACTCAATAGGTATGGAATTTGAATCCTTAGCCTCTTCAATTGTAATTGCTTTTGTTTTTCACTCTTTTGAGAGTGCATTCAAAATCTGATGTAAGCACTGAGACTATCAAAGTGTGGAGTTACTTTTTCACTATGGTTCAAATTGTCCAAGTTGCCATTGGTGTTTCAAAAGCATTTAAAGGGGCTAAAGAGATGGATCAAGTTTAGTTTGGAATCATTTGTTTACATTTATTTTTAGTCATTGTTTTAGCTATTTTAGTTGGTTATTTTGTAAGTCAAATTTGGCCAACAAAATAAGTATGTTTGTGGGCCACTTGCTTAGTTAATTAGTCATTTATTGAAGTCCTTTAGTTGTTAGGAAAAATTGTTATTCACTTGGATTGAGTCTTGTAAGTCTTATAGAAGGACCTTATTTCTTTTGTCGCGCCCCATTTTTTGATAAATAAAATAAATGGTTTGAGAAAGATGTTTTTTTGATTCAATTTTGATTGGAAAATGATTTTTGTGAGTTGAAAAAGATATGGGTCTAATATGGGACAGAAAAAACAACGATTTGACCCAAAAAATAGTTTTTAAAAGGGTTTTTGAATGAGAAATTGGAGTCGCCACTTGGTAATGATTAAGGTGTACCAAGTCACCTAAAAAATAAATTTTTAAAGACAAAGTAGTAAAACCCTTTTAAAAACGACTCCTAATCCACGTAAGCCAAAGAAAAAGGTTCGGGAGTCACGTTTGACAAAGGGGAAGGCAAGGATAGAATCCAAGGCACCCCTTTGACCTAGCCAAGGCTAGTTGCGCGACTTAACCTTACCTTTCCTAATTTTCTACCCAATGTATGTATCGCACGTTGGATATGACTATATGAATGCAAAACGGAAAGGAAAATGCAATCCTAAATTCTACGATGTCTCTTGTGAGGCTTTTGGTCCCAAACCCCATGAATTGTGGCGGCCAACAAAGGAAAACCTCATAGAGGTCGATTAATGCAAATGAGAGTTCAAATTCAAGTGTGCAAGTGTGAAAGTGTATGAAAGATGCAAGAAATGTAAGTGCAAGTGTGTGAATGTATAAAAACGTGCATGTGTGAAATTGAATAAAATTCAAGTGTTTTTTGTGTGCAAATGTGTGAAAATAGAATAATAGATATATAAGGTAAAGTGGAATTCCATTTGTGAGGTGAAAATGAGCACGTGATAGGAAAAATGTAGTGAGAAAGTATGGTTTGAGAAATGTGGAAAATTGTGGTTAAAAGTGTATGGATGTGATAAAATGAAAGTATGACCCTAGAGGAATGCAACAAGTCGGGTACGGGGGTTGACTCCTAACTTTTCGACTTCTATTTTCCCTTTGATTAGAAGGCAAAACTAGCATGCTAAGGCTATCGAGTAGCCACACTCGCTCGTTTCCCTTATCGGAAGGGGACACTCAAACAAAATGAACCCTATAGCTAGCATGAGATGCAAAACCTAAAGTGAGGGGAAAAGGGGTTCGAGGCTCATGCCAAATGATAAAACTAAGGAAAATGCGTGATATGTGGTGAACAAGCAAATGATGTACTAACAAGGGAAAAACCCTAAGGGTCTAGCGTTGGACTAGCCCATTCTATGAATTCCGACTAGCGTTGGACTAGTGGAAACGATAAAAGAAGCCACAACTAGCGTTGGACTAGTGTGGTGACGTACATTCATCCATTCCATTCATCCACACTATAAAAAGCGAGTAGACATGCGAATCACTTATAAACACGTAGCACATAACACTTAGCATGCTCGACTAGATGCAAGGCCCTAACAAAGCAAATTAACACTTAACACGTAGGCATGCAACCAAGCTAATGAACCTATTACATTCACTAACTAAAACAAAAGGGGAAAGGGAAAATGGACCAAATTGCTCGCCACAGCCCTATCTATTACAAGCCAAGAGGTGTACACATACCCCATTAAAAGAATAACTTAATGAAAACAAAAAGTAAATGACATAAGTAAAAGTAATTAAAGAAAAGCTAGGAAAGCAAAGTAGACATGCAATTCACTTAGCACGTTGAGTCACATAAGAGAAACAAAAAAAGATAAAAGGAATTATACCGCTCCCTTTTGTAGTGTTAAATGGCCGAGACTTAAACTGGGCTAAGTCACCAACTAACGGGATAACATATGCTAAAACCATTCAAAGCAAAGGATTAACGCACCAATTTAGTTATAAGATATAAACAAAACAATTGGAATCCACCAAATCATCAAATTTTCCCCCAATGGCAACTTAATGAAGTAAAAAGCTAATTAAAGACCAAGCAAAGGCATGATCATCCAACCTCCAAGCATAACATCTACTAAAGACCCAAATGCAAGCACTACTCAAATCATTTGAACCTAATTGAAGCATTTAAAAACTCAAAGGTCCCCAAGTAAAAAAAATAAAGTCCAAGCAAACATTATATCTCAAGAATCCAAGAGTGAATGAAGGTCCATGAATGGTTTAAACTTGCATTTCTAGGACCCAATAATGACCACTAATCAATCACAATCAACGTCAAAATGAATCATCAAAGAGCTTCAAAGTTCCCCAAAATAATAAAGATCAATTAATGATTCAAATGCAAACACCTTAGGACCTAATTGCAAGAACATGGAATGTAATTGGGCCATAATGCATTGCTGCAAAAATATCAGGGACCCAATTGATTAGTTTCTCTCAATTTTGGGTCATAGTAGAACAAGGGGAAGCTTGGGGGTCAAAGTCTAATTTTAAAGAATATTTTCATGCAGAAACATACAACCTACGTAAAAAACTCTCTGCAAATATTTCACAGGCTTTGAAGCTTAGACAACCTCACATGACAGATTTTTAAGAAAAGAAAACAAAGCAAACTCTCAACCGAAACTCAAAACTTAAGTTCCTACCAAACTCATCGTGCATGCAAGAGCCCAAAACGAAGAAGATTTTATGCGAATTTGATACTACAAACTGAAAAAAAACATTCCAGCAACAAAAGGAAATCAGCAACCAAGCTCTTCCTATGCAACTTTCATCCGCAAGCTGGTACAACTTGCGGCATTTTCTGTTTTCAAATGCATCAAATTTAATCAAGACCTCCTAACCAAACATCTGAAAACTTAGCTTAGCTACATAACACGATTTCAACAATCCAAACAAACCAAAATATAAAAGGAAAAACATGCAAACATTGGAACATTTTATGCAAAAAAGGTTCAGCAATCATAACATGAATTGAATGTCCTTTAAACCCAAGTGCCCAAACTCAACACTAGACCTTCCATTTCTTTATCAAACACAAGATTACACATGAAAACTGAAGTGCAAAAACTCAACTAAAAGGATCAAACACAATATAAAAATGCGGCAGATTTTTTCGTTACACTTTTGAAGGGAACCAATGTTAAATGACCTGGCAAATTCAACAATGTCATATCATGAGCTTCCAACAAACTTTCAGATTCAAAATACATCAGAAATGATCCATATTCATGCTAAAATCTGTCCCAAATAAACCAGAAACCAAGCAAATGAACCAGAGACAGCAAACAATGACAAAATATCCAACAATTACTAACTTTAAAACTGCTGCATTTTTTTTGTGCTATCGCAGCCTACTGTTGCAATTCTGGATTTCTAAATGCAATCTTTTTGTTCGGACAAGATTAATGACTTAACTCACAAGTGCTTGGCCTGAAGTAACAAGGTTACCTAATATTTTCCATTTTTCCTTCAATGTAAGATGAGACAGCAAGCACGCACAACCTGGACTGAACATTTTCTCATGCAAGCATTCGAACTATTTCTGCAATTTCATTTGCTGCTACGAACCATAACAGCAGAAATTCTACCCTAAAGGTCAACATCAAGAATTCAAACTCACTTCTCAACGAAATCTAATGACCGAACACTTCACAGGCAAGATTAAATCAATACAGGCAAACAAGAAAACACATAAATCAGCAAGCAACTACAAGCATTAGCAGCGACAAAACCACAAAACACAAAAACAACTCAAGAACCCAACTCAACCGTTATCCCCCTCTCTTGTCTTCTCTCCTCCCTCACCTTCACCAGATTTCTAGCCGTCACTCTCCAGATTCTCTTCCCTTTTTCCTTCAGCCCAGCCGCCAACTCCACTTCCAATTTTCTTCTTCCGCCGTTCCTCCTGCCTCAAAGCTCTTTTCTTTCTCCTCTGCCGAAGCTCCAAGCTCTCTCCTTGTTGAAATTCTTTCTTTTTGATCCTCAGCCGTCACTCTTTACCTTATCCTCTCCTTCAGATTTTTTTTTAGCCGTTCCCATCCTCTCTGCCGAAACCTTCTTTTTCCACAGCTTTTATATCCGCAACTCCTTCCTGAACCCTAGCATCTAAGGCCCGGAAAAACTCCAGCTTTTCTTGCATTTTTTACAACCTTAAATTTTCATGTTTTTTCTAATAAACCTTGGATCAAGCCAAGTGTTTTCTGTTAAGATCATCAGACGGAGGAGGAAAAACTGAATAAAACAACCAAGCTGGAATTTGTTTTTCGCATCTGCGTTTTGTAAAAATGAAAATGAAGAGGAAGGGTTTGGATCGTATGCTTCTCAGGGTCTATGAGCTTGCCTTTTTTTTTTTTTGACTATTAATACAAACAATTAATAAAATATAAATAATAATAATAACAAAAATAACAAAATTGACAAAAACCAGGTAATAATAATAATAGTAATGAACACAATTTAAAATAACTAAACAAAGTGGCCATTTTCAATTTTTTTTCTACACTTTTCTTTTTTTCTCTTTTTTTTCATGATTTTCCTTTTTCCATCATTTTTCTTTTTTTCTTTTCTTTCTTTTTTTTTTCTTTCTTTCTTTTCTTCTTTCTTTTTTTTTTTCAAGAAATTCTATGCTAAAGACTTAAAAATAAAAATAAAACTATAAGCTAAAAAATAAAAATCGAATAAAACTAACACGACAAATAAAAAACTAAAAATAAACAGTAAATGAAATTACACCAAAAATTTGGTGTCTACAGTTTGCCCCTTTTTGTCTGAGTTTTGAAAAAACTTGAGACAAAGAAGTAGACACCAAATACTTACCTGCATTATTCGGCTGCAAAGTGATTCCAACGAACAAGAATTCTAGAACGGGACTGACCCGACCAGAAAACGGGACTGGCCCGAACAGAAAATTAAAACGGGACTGACCCGAACAGGAAATTTAAAACGGGATAGACCCGACTAAAATGAAAATCAAGGGACTGGCCCGAATAAAACGAAAATCATGGGACTGACCCGAATAAAATGAAAATCATGGGACTGGCCCGAATAGAAATTTAAAATGGGACTGACCCGAACAAGAAATTTAAAACGGGATAGACCCGAACAGGAATTTAAAACGGGACTGACCCGAACAGAAATTTAAACGGGACTGATCCGAACAGAAATTTAAACGGGACTGACCCGAACAAGAATTTAAAACGGGAAGTGCTCACTAGTGGGACTAACCCACGGCTAGTGGCGGAATAAAAGGAAATGCTCACTAGTGGGACTAACCCACGGCTAGTGGCAAAGAAAATGAAAATGCTCACTGGCGGGACAAACCCAGCTCCAGTAGTTGTGAAAATGAAATGCTTACTGGCGGGAGAAACCCAACTCCAGTAGTTGTGAAAATGAAATGCTTACTGGTGGGACAAACCCAGCTCCAGTAGCAATGAAAATGAAATGTCTTGACAATCGGACAGTGGGATCAAACCCGAGCCTGCCGTGATGAACTTGATTTGATTTTTGACTTTGATTTTTGATTTTTTGATTTTTTTTTGATTTTTTGATTTTTTGATTTTTGATTTCTCCTGACTGAGAGAGACTTGTCGAAATAATTTGCCCCAGTGTGATGAATTGGTCAGTGGGATTAAACCCAAGCCTGCCCAATGGGAAGTTGTGATGTTGGCGGCACGAAATCCAGGCCCAACTTGATCTTTGGAATGTTGGCGGCACGAAACTCAGGCCCAACTTGATTTTTGGAATGTTGGCGGCACGAAATCCAGGCCCAACATGATTTTTGGAATGTTGGCGGCACAAAATCCAGACCCAACTTGATCTTTGGAATGTTGGCGGCACGAAATCCAGGCCCAACGTAATGTTTGTAATGTTGGCGGCATGAAATCCAGGCCCAACGTGATTTTTGGAATGTTGGCGGCACAAAGTCCAGGCCCAACGTGATCTTGTGAAGTTGGCGGCACGAAGTCCAGGCCCAACGGGATCTTGTGAATGTTGGCGGCACGAAATCCAAGCCCAACTTGATCTTTGGAATGTTGGCGGCACGAAATCCAGGCCCAACGTAATTTTTGTAATGTTGGCGACACAAAATCCAGGCCCAACGTGATCTTTGGAATGTTGGCGACACGAAATTCAGGCCCAACGTGATTTTTGTAATGTTGGCGGCACAAAATCCAGGCCCAACGACATTTTTGTGATGCTGGCGGCACGAAATCCAGGCCCAACTTGATATTGGAATGTTGGCGGCACAAAGTTCAGGCCCAACGGGATATTTGGAATGCTGGCGGCATGAAATCCAGGCCCAACGTGATTTTTGGATTGTTGGCGGCACAAAGTCCAGGCCCAACGACATTTTTGTGATGCTGGCGGCACGAAATCCAGGCCCAACTTGATATTGAAATGTTGGCGGCACAAATTGCAGGCCCAACGTGATTTTTGGAATGTTGGCGGCACAAAATCCAGGCCCAACGACATTTTTGTGATGCTGGCGGCACGAAATCCAGGCCCAACTTGATATTGGAATGTTGGCGGCACAAAATCCAGGCCCAACGTGATTTTTGGAATGTTGGCGGCACAAAGTTCAGGCCCAACGGGATATTTGGAATGCTGGCGGCACGAAATCCAGGCCCAACGTGATTTTTGGAATGTTGGCGGCACAAAGTCCAGGCCCAACGTGATCTTGTGAAGTTGGCGGCACGAAATCCAGGCCCAACGGGATCTTGTGAATGTTGGCGGCACGAAATCCAGGCCCAACGTAATTTTTGTAATGTTGGCGGCACAAATTCCAGGCCGTGATCTTTGGAATGTTGGCGGCACGAAATCTAGGCCCAACGTAATTTTTGTAATGTTGGCGGCATAAAGTCCAGGCCCAACGGGATATTTCGAATGCTGGCGGCATGAAATCCAGGCCCAACGTGATTTTTGGAATGTTGGCGGCACAAAGTCCAGACCCAACGACATTTTTGTGATGCTGGCGGCACGAAATCCAGGCCCAACTTGATATTGGAATGTTGGCGGCACAAAGTCCAGGCCCAACGTGATTTTTGGAATGTTGGCGGCATAAAGTCCAGGCCCAACGGGATATTTGGAATGCTGGCGGCACGAAATCCAGGCCCAACGTGATTTTTGGAATGTTGGCGGCACAAAGTCCAGGCCCAACGACATTTTTGTGATGCTGGCGGCACGAAATCCAGGCCCAACTTGATATTGGAATGTTGGCGGCACAAAATTCAGGCCCAACGGGATATTTGGAATGCTGGCGGCACGAAATCCAGGCCCAACTTGATATTTGGAATGTTGGCGGCACAAAGTCCAGGCCCAACGTGATTTTTGGAATGTTGGCGGCACGAAATCCAGGCCCAACTTGATTTTTGGGGTAAAACCCAATCCTGCCATTCAATTGGTCAAGAAATTGAGTGTGATTGTCACGAAAGTGAGGGATAGGAGGGTGTGTGGCAGATGCTGAAATTTTGCCAAAAAAGACAACAAGAATTTAAAAGGTTGAGATTTGAAATTGATTTCTTCAAGAAATAAGAAGTTAAACCTAATTTTGATTGATTGATTTTTTTTTTTTTAACGAAAAACTTTTCAAGAAATAATTTTGCCCCAGTCTCCACCAATTATTGTGCAACCAATCACTTGATTTGCATTATGGCAGGGTTGCTCCTCCTTAAAACTTTGATTCACCTTTTCCTCGGTCCGAACCCCTCAGTCACATAAAAATTCTTGGGCGACATTTCTCAATTCAAAAAGTTGCCCCAGTTTCGTCCTTTGAAACGCGTATGAATCTGCAAAAGAAAGAACAAATAATGCCACCACCATTCGATCAATTCCTTCTTCAAGAAATGTGTAAACATGAGTACATTGATGTTTTCCCCCTTGATACTTCGAAAACTCAACTTTGCTCTGTGATCTGATTAAATTCCATTGACTTCTAATGTTAATAAGGCCCTTGGTATCCAGGGATTTTCGATAAATCAGGGGGATTGCCAACCGATGAGACTAAAGAGATAAATAAGATCATGAATCTGATGAAAGAATAGTCTACTTACACAACAAAATGACAAATTTTTGTAACATGAAAACAATCATTTATTGAAAGAAAATTAATTTTAAAGAAATGAATATATAATTTGACAATTTACGCTTGAAAAACCAAAGTATTCCGACTTCAAACAAAATGCCACGCTTGACCCTTTAGATATCATCTGCCCTGAGTTCAATGTCGGCAACAGAAAAATCATAATGCGAGGAGGAATCCCAAATGAATCAAATCCCCAGCTTTCTAATTTCAACCTCACTTTTCTCATGAAACTCTACCTTAGCGCCCTTCTAGGTTTTCACTAAGGCTATTCCCACTTCTTTTTTTTCTTTTTTCTTTCTTTTCCTTTTCTTTTCAAAGGTCCCCTTTTCGGATTTTCACCTGATGAACAAATCTTGTCAATAGCCTTTATCAACTCAAAAAATGTATTTTAAGAAATAATGGCATCAGTGCGACAACCCCTTCCCTTACAACATGAGTGAAGGCGTATTGACATCATTTGCCATGTGACTTAGAAAATTTCCTTAAAAGAGGTAATGCCAAGAACGGAAGCCAGGACTTTTTGGCTTTTGTAATGGGGTCTGGTGAGGTGCTAGGAAAGGTTAAAGCTTGAAGGCAGACTTCAAAAAGTAGTTCAAATGATCTGAGATCGCATTTTCATGTTAACCCTATTTTAGGGTTAAACCAAAACTTTTCCCAGTCTATTTTCAACTGAGATTCTTTGTTCTTTCATTTTCTCCCTTTTTCATCCATCTTTTGAAAATTTGCCCCAGTTTATGCTCAATGGATGCTTTTCTCTTTCATTTTCTTTCTTCTTTTGATTTTTCGACCTTCTGCCTTTCTTTTGAATTTTTCACAAAATTTGCCCCAGTTTATGCTCAACTGAGGTTCTTTTTCTTCTTTTGATTTTGTTGCTGTATCGCTTTTCACTTCTTGGGACTTTTCTTTCTTTTTCAAATCAACTTTGCCCCGATGTGGGGTTTGCGATTCTCAGGGGTTGCCAAATGAAGTATTTTATTCTGAAGGCTCAAAAGGGATAACTAGGGATATAATGTCTTAATGGGAAAAGAAGAGGGCCTGACTTTCATTCCGTTCTTCGCATTAACTCTAAAAGAAAACTTTCGTTTATCAGATGAAAATTTCTTACACATCTCCAAATTGATTGGCTAAGGGAACAAGTGCTCCACCAGGCGATACCTTTTTGATGATAAGAGCACCTCAACAATTTGCGGCAAACTCTCCTTTTGGCTTCATTTTGTACTGATAAAAATCACCTTAATGCTTTGCCTTCTCGTCTGAATGGTCATGATTTGACCCTTTAGTGGTAATCACAGACCAATCCTCTTGATCATATTGACCACGATGGACTGTGTTCAATTGCTTCTTATTCCTAATCTTGATCCCGATTCGGCTTGGACTTCTTTTATTCCATTCGGGCCTCTTTGAAACATTTTCAGATGCCTCTTTCCCACTCATCTCATTTTTGAAATTCACATTCACATTTATGAGATCGCTGCCATCAAATTTCTGAACAGTGATATCCAAAGGATCAGACGGTTTTATTCTGGGCCATCTGAAAAGAATGTGTAAGTCACAATATATAAGACTGTACATTTTATTGAAAAACCATACTTAATATCATGGAACGTGTCTTTAGCAGTCACTTGATTGAAAACTATTTACAAAAAATATATTTAAACAAAAGACACATGTATGAACGATTTTCATTTGTTTTAACAAAAACAACTCCCCAAATTTATCAAAACTTCCCTTCAAAAGGAACCTCACTAATTCAGCCATTTCCAGGATTTTCAGATTTCTTCATTGGGGTTGGATGCCTCAAAGACGTCCTTGTGTTCGGGAAAGGGATTTGTATTTATGCTCGGTCCTTGTTCACCCTTTTTCCTTAGCACTATTTCTCCGACTTCGATCATATCCTGGATTTTATGTTTCAATGCCCGACAATCGTTGGTGGAATGCCCGGGAGCTCCAGAATGATAAGCGCAGACTGCTTGAGGGTCATAGTCAGGAGGAAAGCGCTTAGAATAGATCTTAGGAGGTATAACACCAATTTTCCCGACAGCTTTCAATTGCTCATATAATTGGTCAACAGGCCGACCTAGATTGGTGAAGGTTCGGTGTGACGTTGAATTTTGAGTGTCACTGGTTCGTTGGTAATTTGGGCTAGGGGGTGGAATAGGTCTTGGGTTAAAAGGAGGGCGAGGTCTAGTTTGGAAATTTGGTTGAGGATTTTGAAAGGGTGGTATGAGTACATTTGGATAATTTGGTCGAGGTCGAGAATGGTTAATGGTAGTATGGTGGATAGGACGGGAGTTTGGGTAGTATGGATAGGGTGACGAATAAGCAAGGCGGTTTGAAAATCTAGGTCTGGCCGAGGGGCCCTGATCCCCAACAAAAGCAGTTTCCTCTTCTTTTCCTTTAAATTGGGATTTCTTCCCACTGTTATTCTGGCCTTGCAGAGCCTCTAGTTGCATCTTCAATGTTGACACATTAACAATTTTTCCGGCCTTCACAAACTCATCAAATTCTTCCAATTTATTGACAATTTCGGCAAAGGAACACCCGGTCATTCGAAAAATTTCCTCAAAGTAAGGCGGGTCATGAGCTTTGATGAACGTGCGAACAATCTCATTTTCGGTCATAGGAGGCTCCACCTTGGCGGCCAATTTCCTCCATCTCTTCGCGTACGTCTTGTGGTCCTCAGATGGTTTTCTTTTAGTCCCCTCAAGTGTGGCCCTCGTTGGAGCGAGCTCGCAATTGTATTCGTACTGCCTCATAAAAGCATTTGATAAATCCATCCAAGATCTCATATCCTCAGGCTTCAAATTGGAATACCAATCCAACGCGTCGCCTTCTAGGCTCTCGGGAAATAAACGTACAGGTAAATTCTCATCATCTATCGGCTTTCCAAGTTTGTTTGCGAACATCCGAAGGTGTGTTTTGGGATTGCCAGTTCCATTGTACTTGCTAAATTTGGGCGCTTTGAAACCCATTGGCAATTGCATATCCGGAAATAGGCACAGATCGTTGTAGTCTAGACCTCCTTGTTTGCTCAGACCTTGGTTTTTCCTTATGAACTCCTCAAACCGATCCAATCTTTTTAGCAAATTCTTATCAACCGGTGCGGATGACTCCCCAGCTTCAGCCTTTCCTTGGGCGGCGGTATCTAAGGTGAATGGCTCAGCGGTGGAGTAATAATGTAGTCCTTGAGGTTCAAATGGCATGCTCATAGTGATTGGCGGATAATTCTGGGGAATTTGGGCATGAGAAGGGTTAATTTGGATGTGAGATACGTAAGTAGGCTGTGGGCCATGAGTGGGATAAGTAAAGGCTTCCTCAGGGGGGTTTATGAATGGTGAAGGAACAGAGGTTTGAGTATAAGGTAAAAATATGGGTTGAGGTTTAGATTGGCCAGGAGGTAAGGGCTCATGTTGTTCACCGCTAGCACCACCAGCTACCAATTGATCAATTACGCGCCGTTGGGCCATCATTTCAACGCTCAGCTCATTAAATTGGTTTAGAACTTCACTCAGTTGAGCTCCCAGATTTGCCGAGTCAGTCGGCGATGTGGTTGCGGGCCTATCAAATGATTCTAGACGGGTACTCATGTTTACACTATCTCTTGAAGCTCGACTACGTGATCGGGTGATAATGGGGCTTTTCCTAATAGCTATATACTACCTGAGAATGTAAGACAACCCTTATTAGATACCCTTCTTGATTGACTGCTGTCAAAAAGAAAAGAAAAAAAGAAAAGGAAAAGACAGGAGTTAGTAACAATTAAAGTAATTCGGATGCATGTCCTATGGGGGAACCCTTTTTGTGCCAAGGGTAGGCCTAGCATGAAAATGCAATCCGCTAGAGTAGGCACTATACAATACCTGATGGATCCGATCAACTCATGGAGTGAAAAATAATTTCGAAAAATTTGGTCAATTGGAGTGACAAGAGACATTCGTCAAAATGAGGTCAACGTTCGAATGGATTGATCATTTGTGATCGATACAAGAATTTGCAAAAACGCACGGGTTTGACCTTGACGAATTTCCTATCGAAGAGATTTGAATTCGTTGACCAAGTTTTCTCAGTGAAGCACGGGTCAAAACTCCAACTGATCAAATGGCTGGATGTAATGGATGTTTTTCTCAAAATCGACTAGGTTTCCCTATTTGAAATTCGACATTGAGACCCAAATTGGTCAAATGGGTTGAATGAAGTTGACCGTTTATTTAAATCGACCGAATTACCCTAATCAAGGGAAATGGGTCAAATGAATTGAGTGAAATTTAAAAAAAATCACTTAAAAATTGGCCGGATCATCCTAAAAAAGGAATTTGATCGCATGAAATTGAGAATCTTATTCAAAATGAACTGGTTCATCCTAAAAACTGAAATTGGTCAAATGAATTGAATGAAATCGAAGATTTATTCAAAATTGACCAGATCACCCTAAAAGGGTAAACTGGTCAAATGAATCGGACGAAATTGATGATTTATCGAAAATCGACAAAATTGCCCTAACTAATCAAATGAATTGAATGAAATTGGTGATTTATTCAAAGATCAACTAGATTGTCCTAAAAAAAATGAGTGAATTGGCCAAATGAAATGAAGATTTATTCAAAAATCAATCGGATGACCCTAAAAAGGATAAATTGGTCGAAAAATCGACCAGGTGACCCTAAAAAGGGTAAATTGGTCAAATGAATTGATGATTTTTCAAAATTGACCAGGTGACCCTAAAAAAGGGTAAATTGGTCAAACGACCCTAAAAAGGGTAAATTGGTCAAATGACCCTAAAAAAGGTAGATTGGTCAAATGAATTGACGATTTATTCAAAATCGACCAGGTGACCCTAAAAAGGGTAAATTGGTCAAATGAATTGATGATTTTTCAAAATCGACCAGGTGACCCTAAAAAAGGGTAAATTGGTCAAATGACCCTAAAAAGGGTAGATTGGTCAAATGAATTGACGATTTATTGAATGAATCGGCAAAATGGATTGGTTGAATTGTCCGGCCATTGGTTATTTCAAAATCATTGAAGTGCATTAGTCTATGACCTTCTAAAAATCAAATTTTGGCCTTAATTTATTTATTGTCTCAAAAGGAGGAATCATTTGTGAATTTCTTCAAATTAATGTCCTTCACGCAAGGGATTTTTACCAATTTTTGATAAAATGGCCAAAAAGTGATTATTAGGTGCTCATATTCCAAAGATCACTCTATGAAAATGATCGGATCCTACCTTACCTTGTGCACTACCCCTTTGGATGGTACAAAATGTAAACGTGCAAGTCTCTTTGGATTAAGTATCCGAGACACAAGGTGGTTTTATTCCTAACACGGGATCCCCTAAGTGGCATTCCCTTTCTAGGGTTTAATGCATGATGCCAGTTATTAAAGCAGGAAAAAAAATGCAATTCGAAATGAAATGTGACCTAAGGAACCCTTTATCTGCCAGGGTAGGCTTAGAATGATATGCAATCATTAATCTATGAATGCAATATACCAAAATCTTTAAACGTGCAATAGCCTGTCTACAAAGGTAGGTTCTAAAAGAAAGTCATGCCAGACCTCTTATTTCCTAATGTTTGTGAATGCAAAAGACAAGAGACAAGGAAACGTGAGTTCAACACGTAATCACATAACACATAGGACAATTAAGCAACAAAGACAGAAAAGGAAAGAGGGGTGGGACCCCTCCCCTCGTGAAATAGTGTTTCCTAATTTAGGGTACGGTTGACTCTACCCTAGGCAATTCTAGTATGGATGCATGAGGTTGGGGTTCGCTAATGCATCTAGACTCGATAAGCTCAGGTCCCCGAGCCTTCAGACTTAGAAACCAAGGGTCATCAATCCCAAGGTTCTTTGTCGGTGGCTCGAGCGATTCCCCAAACACCGCTACGCACACATCGTGTCACGGCTACGTGTTTGAGTGAATCTATCAAAGTCCTCAACCTTCGACTAAAAGCTACAGGCTATCAACCCATAGTTTAAAGTGGAAGATTGAGTGACCCATTGGATCATGCTACACACACATCGTGTCGTGATCACATGTCCAAATGGGTCACCTAATCCTAATAGGGTGGAGTGGCGTGACAAGCCACTAAAGAAAAATAAAAGGGATAAAAGAAGTAAAGCGTATGCTCGTATGCTAGTGCTCGTTTGGAGGGGAAGGGTCAAGAACCAACGCGAGGCTCTAGGGTGACCCATACCTCCCAAAATGCAATGCAAGCGCGAGATAACAAGTAAACATTCATTCAAACATACATTCGTGAGTCGAGGGATTAGTTTGATTATGTATATAAGACAAAAGGTCCTAAAAAATGAGAGATGCAATCCTAATATCCACATGCCATGCATAGAAAGGGTAGAAAAAGGAAACGAATGGTTAAGTCAAAATGCTTGGACCCACTTAGGAAGTCCCCAGTGGAGTCGCCAACTATCGCGCCCCATTTTTTGATAAATAAAATAAATGGTTTGAGAAAGATGTTTTTTTGATTCAATTTTGATTGGAAAATGATTTTTGTGAGTTGAAAAAGATATGGGTCTAATATGGGACTGAAAAAGCGACGATTTGACCCAAAAATAGTTTTTAAAAGGGTTTTTGAATGAGAAATTGGAGTCGCCACTTGGTAATGATTAAGGTGTACCAAGTCACCTAAAAAATAAATTTTTAAAGACAAAGTAGTAAAACCCTTTTAAAAACGACTCCTAGTCTACGTAAGCCAAAGAAAAAGGTTCGGGAGTCACGTTTGACAAAGGGGAAGGCAAGGATAGAATCCAAGGCACCCCTTTGACCTAGCCAAGGCTAGTTGCACGACTTAACCTTACCTTTCCTAATTTTCTACCCAATGTATGTATCGCACGTTGGATATGACTATATGAATGCAAAACGGAAAGGAAAATGCAATCCTAAATTCTACGATGTCTCTTGTGAGGCTTTTGGTCCCAAACCCCATGAATTGTGGCGGCCAACAAAGGAAAACCTCATAGAGGTCGATTAATGCAAATGAGAGTTCAAATTCAAGTGTGCAAGTGTGAAAGTGTATGAAAGATGCAAGAAATGTAAGTGCAAGTGTGTGAATGTATAAAAAGGTGCATGTGTGAAATTGTATAAAATTCAAGTGTTTTTTGTGTGCAAATGTGTGAAAATAGAATAATAGATATATAAGGTAAAGTGGAATTCCATTTGTGAGGTGAAAATGAGCATGTGATAGGAAAAATGTAGTGAGAAAGTATGGTTTGAGAAATGTGGAAAATTGTGGTTAAAAGTGTATGGATATGATAAAATGAAAGTATGACCCTAGAGGAATGCAACAAGTCGGGTACGGGGGTTGACTCCTAACTTTTCGACTTCTATTTTCCCTTTGATTAGAAGGCAAAACTAGCGTGCTAAGGCTATCGAGTAGCCACACTCGCTCGTTTCCCTTATCGGAAGGGGACACTCAAACAAAATGAACCCTATAGCTAGCATGAGATGCAAAACCTAAAGTGAGGGGAAAAGGGGTTCGAGGCTCATGCCAAATGATAAAACTAAGGAAAATGCGTGATATGTGGTGAACAAGCAAATGATGTACTAACAAGGGAAAAACCCTAAGGGTCTAGCGTTGGACTAGCCCATTCTATGAATTCCGACTAGCGTTGGACTAGTGGAAACGATAAAAGAAGCCACAACTAGCGTTGGACTAGTGTGGTGACGTACATTCATCCATTCCATTCATCCACACTATAAAAAGCGAGTAGACATGCGAATCACTTATAAACATGTAGCACATAACACTTAGCATGCTCGACTAGATGCAAGGCCCTAACAAACCAAATTAACACTTAACACGTAGGCATGCAACCAAGCTAATGAACCTATTACATTCACTAACTAAAACAAAAGGGGAAAGGGAAAATGGACCAAATTGCTCGCCACAGCCCTATCTATTACAAGCCAAGAGGTGTACACATACCCCATTAAAAGAATAACTTAATGAAAACAAAAAGTAAATGACATAAGTAAAAGTAATTAAAGAAAAGCTAGGAAAGCAAAGTAGACATGCAATTCACTTAGCACGTTGAGTCACATAAGAGAAACAAAAAAAGATAAAAGGAATTATACCGCTCCCTTTTGTAGTGTTAAATGGCCGAGACTTAAACTGGGCTAAGTCACCAACTAACGGGATAACATATGCTAAAACCATTCAAAGCAAAGGATTAACACACCAATTTAGTTATAAGATATAAACAAAACAATTGGAATCCACCAAATCATCAAATTTTCCCCCAATGGCAACTTAATGAAGTAAAAAGCTAATTAAAGACCAAGCAAAGGCATGATCATCCAACCTCCAAGCATAACATCTACTAAAGACCCAAATGCAAGCACTACTCAAATCATTTGAACCTAATTGAAGCATTTAAAAACTCAAAGGTCCCCAAGTAAAAAAATAAAGTCCAAGCAAACATTATATCTCAAGAATCCAAGAGTGAATGAAGGTCCATGAATGGTTTAAACTTGCATTTCTAGGACCCAATAATGACCACTAATCAATCACAATCAACGTCAAAATGAATCATCAAAGAGCTTCAAAGTTCCCCAAAATAATAAAGATCAATTAATGATTCAAATGCAAACACCTTAGGACCTAATTGCAAGAACATGGAATGTAATTGGGCCATAATGCATTGCTGCAAAAATATCAGGGACCCAATTGATTAGTTTCTCTCAATTTTGGGTCATAGTAGAATAAGGGGAAGCTTGGGGGGTCAAAGTCTAATTTTAAAGAATATTTTCATGCAGAAACATACAACCTACGTAAAAAACTCTCTGCAAATATTTCACAGGATTTGAAGCTTAGACAACCTCACATGACAGATTTTTAAGAAAAGAAAACAAAGCAAACTCTCAACCGAAACTCAAAACTTAAGTTCCTACCAAACTCATCGTGCATGCAAGAGCCCAAAACGAAGAAGATTTTATGCGAATTTGATACTACAAACTGAAAAAAAACATTCCAGCAACAAAAGGAAATCAGCAACCAAGCTCTTCCTATGCAACTTTCATCCGCAAGCTGGTACAACTTGCGGCATTTTCTGTTTTCAAATGCATCAAATTTAATCAAGACCTCCTAACCAAACATCTGAAAACTTAGCTTAGCTACATAACACACGATTTCAACAATCCAAACAAACCAAAATATAAAAGGAAAAACATGCAAACATTGGAACATTTTATGCAAAAAAGGTTCAGCAATCATAACATGAATTGAATGTCCTTTAAACCCAAGTGCCCAAACTCAACACTAGACCTTCCATTTCTTTATCAAACACAAGATTACACATGAAAACTGAAGTGCAAAAACTCAACTAAAAGGATCAAACACAATATAAAAATGCGGCAGATTTTTTCGTTACACTTTTGAAGGGAACCAATGTTAAATGACCTGGCAAATTCAACAATGTCATATCATGAGCTTCCAACAAACTTTCAGATTCAAAATACATCAGAAATGATCCATATTCATGCCAAAATCTGTCCCAAATAAACCAGAAACCAAGCAAATAAACCAGAGACAGCAAACAATGACAAAATATCCAACAATTACTAACTTTAAAACTGCTGCATTTTTTTTGTGCTATCGCAGCCTACTGTTTCAATTCTGGATTTCTAAATGCAATCTTTTTGTTCGGACAAGATTAATGACTTAACTCACAAGTGCTTGGCCTGAAGTAACAAGGTTACCTAACATTTTCCATTTTTCCTTCAATGTAAGATGAGACAGCAAGCACGCACAACCTGGACTGAACATTTTCTCATGCAAGCATTCGAACTATTTCTGCAATTTCATTTGCTGCTACGAACCATAACAGCAGAAATTCTACCCTAAAGGTCAACATCAAGAATTCAAACTCACTTCTCAACGAAATCTAATGACCGAACACTTCACAGGCAAGATTAAATCAATACAGGCAAACAAGGAAACACATAAATCAGCAAGCAACTACAAGCATTAGCAGCGACAAAACCACAAAACACAAAAACAACTCAAGAACCCAACTCAACCTCGAAGGAATATGATAGAGCCTAGAAATTAGTTTAAGAAGATACCTGAGGAAGCTTTTGGATCGAAAACAGAGCAGAAAAAGCCGTGAACGAGGCGCTAGGGTTGCTCCGTCGCAGCTTCGAACCCGTACCAGCGAAGCCAGGCAGCGGTCTTTGGGGGCAGATTCGAAGACTTTATCAATGTTTTCTCTCAGAGATTTCTGAACAAGAATTGCCCCTCTGATGTTGGAGAGTGTGCAGAAACCAAAATCCAATCGAATTGAGCAACCAGAAAAGAGATAATCATGCTGCAAAGTGTGCCGAAAATCAGCCCGTTCTGCTGAAAACTTTTACAGAAATTTCGTCTTCCCCTTCTTGTTTTCTGTCCGCCGCTCCCAACTCTATTCCATTTTCGTTGCCCTCTAAAACCCAGCCGCCACTTTTTCTCTTGCTGTTTCAAAAACTCCTCTGATGTAGCCGCCAACCTTCACTCTATTTCTGTCCAGCCCTCGGTTTTCCTTTGCTCAACCTTTCCAGCCGACAACTCCTCAGATGAAGCCCCTCAAGCTTTCTCTGTTTCCTTTCTGGTTCTCTTTTTGCTCTCAAAATCCTTTCTTTCTAGCCCGTCCGAAGCTCTCTCTCGCTTTGCTCACCCTCCAAACCTTCTCCTCGGTTGTGTCTTTCTTTTCCCAAACTCAGCCGTTATCCCCCTCTCTTGTCTTCTCTCCTCCCTCACCTTCACCAGATTTCTAGCCGTCACTCTCCAGATTCTCTTCCCTTTTTCCTTCAGCCCAGCCGCCAACTCCACTTCCAGTTTTCTTCTTCCACCGTTCCTCCTGCCTCAAAGCTCTTTTCTTTCTCCTCTGCCGAAGCTCCAAGCTCTCTCCTTGTTGAAGTTCTTTCTTTTTGATCCTCAGCCGTCACTCTTTACCTTATCCTCTCCTTCAGATTTTTTTTAGCCGTTCCCATCCTCTCTGCCGAAACCTTCTTTTTCCACAGCTTTTATATCCGCAACTCCTTCCTGAACCCTAGCATCTAAGGCCCGGAAAAACTCCAGCTTTTCTTGCATTTTTTACAACCTTAAATTTTCATGTTTTTTCTGATAAACCTTGGATCAAGCCAAGTGTTTTCTGTTAAGATCATCAGACGAAGGAGGAAAAACTGAATAAAACAACCAAGCTGGAATTTGTTTTTCGCATCTGCGTTTTGTAAAAATGAAAATGAAGAGGAAGGGTTTGGATCGTATGCTTCTCAGGGTCTATGAGCTTGCCTTTTTTTTTTTTGACTATTAATACAAACAATTAATAAAATATAAATAATAATAATAACAAAAATAACAAAATTGACAAAAACCAGGTAATAATAATAATAGTAATGAACACAATTTAAAATAACTAAACAAAGTGGCCATTTTCAATTTTTTTTCTACACTTTTCTTTTTTTCTCTTTTTTTTCATGATTTTCCTTTTTCCATCATTTTTCTTTTTTTCTTTTCTTTCTTTCTTTTTTTTTCTTTCTTTCTTTTCTTCTTTCTTTTTTTTTTTCAAGAAATTCTATGCTAAAGACTTAAAAATAAAAATAAAACTATAAGCTAAAAAGTAAAAATCGAATAAAACTAACACGACAAATAAAAAACTAAAAATAAACAGTAAATGAAATTACACCAAAAATTTGGTGTCTACATCTTTCATTAATAATAGAAGACAAAAATTTCTAGCATTTACACAAGTGAGAAAACTCTCTCTTGGTCTTTGAACACCTTTGAATACATTAGAGGTTATCTCTTTAATGTTCGGCTTTAGTATATCAATTAAAAACCGCATTTGATTGTGGCGCTTTCTACCATCTTAGGGTTCACTAATTCACAACTATGAGGATTAGATAGGTCTATGTAGGAATTTCCGCAGCCTAAACCTACTTCGATCATCAAAGATCTAGGACTTGTTGATGCGAGTTTCATCATATCATGGGATTCGTATCAATTGGTATCAAAGCTAGTTGATGATTTCCAAGTTATATCCCTTTTAGTTTTCTTGTTTGTGTCTTCCTTCTTATTTTAGAGTTTCTAGGGTTTTGTGCTTTGAGTCCAAAAAAAAAGTTATTATTCATCGATACTACTGTTCATTGTCATTATTGTTCATCTGTGGGTAATGTTCATCTAAAGTTACTGTTCATAAAAAAATTTCTATTTGTGTGTTATCTTTCTTGTGTGTTTTTGTGTCTTGTTCAATAAAAAAAAAATCAGTCCATTTGTGTCTTGAAGAAATCTGACATCAATGTTAGAGTTTCTTGGCGAATTGTGTCATGTGTCTAGGAAAAGTGTGCTGCTCATTCCTTTTTCTTGAAATTCTTGAATCAAACTTTGATATCTTGAAGTTCTTCATTGGTTGAAGAAACAATCTTGAAGTTCTTGAAACCCTAAAACTCGATTCTTGAAGTTCTTGAAAAAAAACCCTAGAAGTGTTCTTGAAACTCTTGAAACATTGGACTGTTTTGGCAAATTTTCTTGAAACCCTCCTCCAATTCTTGAATCCTTGAGCTAACATGTTGAAAATCATGGGAATTCTTGAAGGTTTTCTGGGGTTTTTGGACCATTATTTCAAACAACATCAACTTTCTAAAGCTATCCAAAAGAAAACCCTAGTTGTATGCAACAAGTTCTTGGCTGTTAATTGAAAAAAATTCCAACCATGAATTTGATCTTCAAAGCAACCTTAAATAGGTGCTGGCTGTGTTTTTGGAAGTTTAAAAATCTGCTGGACAAGAAAAAAATATTGCCACCAGTTATCCTTCCAAATCACAATTGGATTCCTCCAGCTTTCGAATCCGATTTGTTTTTGGCCAAAATTCTTTTGGAAACTGCCAATTACAATTTATTTAGTCCTTGTTTCACTGGGAAAAGGGGTTAATTTCCAGAAATTATCCAGATTTCCAGCCCGTTGTCAATTTTCTAGTCGCTAAGTCCTAAACTAGTGTCGGGTATTTCCTTTCATTTCTTTCTTGCACTGTTTTCTTTTTGTTTATTCAAGTCGTTAATTTTAGCCTATTTCCAGTAGTTTTCTAAAATATTTTTGTGCTTAAATTCCAGTTATTTACTTCTAAAAACTCCAGTTTAGTATTGTTCCTTGTGCCGTCCTATAAATCCTCAATTGCTGCACTCAAGCAACTCGATTGTTGAGCTTAGTTGATAACCTTTGAGGAAACTCTAATTTCTTCGAGGGAGGCAATCAAGGCCTTGAGAATATACTTGGAGAGATTATTTGAGTGATAGAAGCACTTGAGTGTAGACATGAGAGTGAGTGGATACACGTGGGCTTGTGTACTATGAGGAATTCTTTCGTTTTGTTTCACTAACCATTCTTGCAAGTCAAAATGTCATGTGATGCTCAACAATTTGACCCTATTCTTACGATGTAGTCCATGTTTTTTTTGACGTAACCCCCTTTTATGGGGCTCGGTTGCCAGACCCTAATTTATTCATAAACTTGGAAACTTTACAAAAGCTGAAGGGGACCAAACCTAACCTCAGCCAAAATTACCCAAGAGATACTATCGTGAGCACACATGGCAGGCCTTGTGAATCAAGAACTACAGTGGCTTGAACTAAAGAAGGCAATTGCTACATATGATCATATACAATCTCACTAGATGCCCCAATAGCCGCTAACCAATCCGCTAAAGAATTTGCTTCTCGAAAAATATGCAGTAGAGATGCCGAAAAATCCTGTAATAACCTTCTAATTTTTCTTAAAACATTACACAAAGGCCATTTAGCAAGTGCCTCAAAGCATGTCAATCTAACCAAAACCTGAGAATCCATTTCAACAAGCAACGAACAAACACCTTTTCACTGATAGAGCTGAAGACCAAATAATAAAGACAAGCTTTCCGCCATCAATACATCACATTCCCCAAACTCCTTATAATATGTGAAAAACAACCTCCCATGGTAATCCCACACCAAACCTCTACCCGATGCCTTAACTTGTCTAACGCTAGCATCAAAATTAAGCTTCTATCCTCCTTGAAGAGGTTTTTCCCAAGCCACCACACTACATGAGAAATTCTTGGGAGAGAATTTAACAAATTTTAGCAAACAACAATCCAAATCACCTCTAAAGTGTGATCTACGAAACATGTGCGAAACTCCAAGCTGCTCGAAAAAACAATCAACCTACAAGATCACCCTGCCCGCGCCCTAGGAAACATTCTAAAATTAGGCCCGATTCCAGGCTAACCAGAGAAACCAGCAAACCACTACTGGCAAGAAAACATGAATATGGCTCATTGAAGTATTTGGTGTCGAATAATACCAGTAGACAAACAATGATGCCAAATTTGAGCATCTTTGCAAAGAAAACCCAAATTTACTTGAGAACATGTTCCGAACTTCCCTTGGAACTTGCCAGTCTAAAAACACATGCAAAGCTATTTCCTCTGCACGACGACAACAATCACACCTTGAAGGAATGTTCAACCCCCATGAATGTAAACTAACATCTAAAGGAAGAAAATTATGCACTAGCAGCCAAGCAAAAAAAGGACATTTTCAATGGTAAAAGTGAGCTCCAAAGCAAAGAATCCATAAGTGACAAATTCCTCTTTTTGCACAACAACTTCCAAGCAGATGTAAATGAAAAAGAACCAGTCTGCAAAGGAAACCATACCATCTTGTCGTTCTAATCTATTTGAAAGCAAACATTCTTGATAGCATGAACCATATGAACCGGGACCCATTGCGTAAGTCGTTGTTCATTCCAAACATCCCCTGCAAAAAACTCGGACACCAAGAAATGAGGCACATCTAGCCGACCCAAAATAGTACACAATGGCTCGTCATATAACCACCTATCTTTCCAAAAATCCACTAATCCCTCTCCCAGTGACTGTCGAATATTTGGCTCAACCAACGGCCGAACCTCCTCAAGGCTTCTCCATCATGCTGTGGGTCAGGAAAAGGAAACTGCTGCTAGATGAAGACCTTTAATGTATTTTTCATGCATAAACTCTGCCCATGTAGAATCATTAAGCCGAAGCTTCCACCAAAACTTGGATGAAAATGCCCTAGACATGTCCACGAACAATCGAAAACCAAGGCCACCCTCCTCCACCGGGAAACAAACCTTATCCCAAGAAGACCAATGAATACGCCTATTTTCTAAACCTTAATCCCATAAAAACACATTACAGATCCTTCCCAACCAACCCAACACAGCTTTGGTGGGTTTAGCACTTGAAGTAAGTACATTGGTAAGGATGATAAGACATGGTGAATTAAAACTAAATTATCCCCAGCAAAAAGCAATTTTGTACTCTAGTGCATCAACCTCGACCTCATCTTAGCAACAATACCATCAAACAATACGTATCCCAACTGTACCTTATAAATTGGAGCCCGAAAATACGTAAAAGGGAATTCTTGTTTTTGAAATCCCAAAACAAAGGACACCAACTGCACATGATCAGTGTTTGCCCATGAGGAAGTAAAGAATGAACTCTTATTTACATTTACTCGTTGACTAGAAACTGTCTGATACTCCGATAAGAAATCCTTAATAGCATTCAAGCAATCCTGTAAGCATATAGGAAAAATCAATATGTCATATGCAAAGGTAAGGTGTGAGAACTCGAAAATCATTTTATATTTTCTCTTAATTTTGAAAAAATTTAGCTTATATTTTCTTTTATTTTGCTTTACTAGCCTTAAATTTCATGGTGATTTTAAAGGTTAAGTCAAGATTTTTCTCTTTTCCTTTTTATAATTTTGATATATGTTAAGTTTCGTAGAGTATTAGGATAGTTCGACTGACTAGTGAGATGTGCGCATTATAGTTGATGAACGAGAAAGATTGTAGTACAAGAGGGATGATGTGATTTGAAGTGTTAAGAGTGTATTAGATGAGCATAAACTAGCAATTAGAGGCTAAGAAAAACAAAGTGATAGGAATGGAGCCAAGAGACGACAAGTGTCAACGTTGGAAGCTTTCTTTGACTAAGACTTCTTCTAGTCTTTATCTTGCAATTGACCAAAAATTTCCTCCATTTCTCCTTCCTTATGGCCGAACCTTAGAGAGGAAATAAGAGAGAAAACACTCTAAATTTCACCTTGATTTCTTGCTTCATTTCTTGAGAAATCCAAAGACCAACCTTAATCCACTCTGATAAACCTTGAGTTAAGCTTGGAGGTGAGCTTTTGGTGGAGTTATTTGAAGAAGAAAACTCTTGAGTTGCTTGTCATCTTGGGGTTTTGAGGTAAAATTCCCAGATAACATCTCTTTTTACTTGTTTCTTGAGATTTATGCAAGATATGTTATGATTGAAGTTAAAGGAAGCATGTTTATGGCAATTTCATGGTTTTGCTAGGGTTTGGTTAATTTCCAGATTTAATCTTCAATTTTTAGCTTTGAGATGAATTTCCAACTTTGATAAGAGATGCTCTAGCTTTGATATGAAATTTTAAGCTCTGATATGTGAATTTTATATATGTGGATTTGTGATGAATTTTCTTGCCAAGAATGTATGTCATAAGCCTCATGACATCTTAGTTATAAAATATAGTGCATTTGCCATGAAAATAAGTACGAAAGTTGAAATTTTTGATGGAGAATTTTACTGGAAAATTACTGTTATGGCTGGCCGAGAGGGATAGAGGGAATTTCAACTTCCTTTTCAGAAATTTTTGTGATGATTTTAACATACTCTTGTTCAAGATATTTGTTAAAACCTTGCTCTTCATATGTATGTTGATTTTGAGCCAAAACAAAGAGGTTTAAAAGGGAAAAAAAACCCTAGCTTTCCAAACTATTTGCTTGCTGGAAATTTTCGCAGGAAGCTCTTCGCAGTTTTGGAAAATTTGCTATAACTTTGTATAGAAAAGTTAGAATTGAGTTCCGTTTGTTGCGTTTGAAACTAGACTCATAGAGCTTCCAATGGTATAAAATTCAGGGTTTGGTTCAACTTTTATAAATACCTAAAAATCTGCAAAGTTTCTTGAAAATCATGACTGTTCTGTTTTTTGCACATGTGATAGCTGTGAGTTTTGAACTGAAATTTGACTAATCTATGAGTTGAATTTCATGAAGATGTCTTCTAAAGCCTGTTAATGCTTCGAGTCTATTTTTCAATGGTGTAAGTTTTGTGATTTTTTGACCTCTGGGACTCAAGCTATACCTCTTCAAAGAATGTCACCAAAGTTGGGAATTTTATCAAATGAATTGAGTGGGACTTGGAAAACTTTGGGAACAATTTTTAGGTTTTAAACCTAACTTTCTTTGGGTGAACCTGTAGTTTCTATGGTTGCTAAGTGAAGTTTTGAATTTTGTATTTTCTCATCACCTTGGCTTTAAGTGGCTACACTCTTAATGGATTACTTAACCACAAGATTTGAGCCTGTCCAAGAGGAGGAACCAGGGTTGAAGTGAAATGATTGTGATCAAGTGGTAAGTGTTTCTTGCATGTTTGTGTTTTAAATGACTATGTGGAATGTTGTGTATGTTTGTTTGAGTATTAAATGCTTTCCAATGATTACTAAATGAATTTTCAATTGATGAGTGTGTATTCTATCGCACGTGACCTAAGTGAAAGTGGATTTTCAATGATCAAATGATTGAACATTACTTGTGTATGAATATAAGTCATGCGGTACTATACTATACCGCATTGGTTGAATTGGGCATTTGCCCTTCGTTGCCAGTTGACTCGAGCCAGAAGCAGACTCTGTCGACAGGCTGGTGACCCTGGGACAGTGTTGGTATACTCGAGTATGACCATGAAGTTGGGTGGAGTACTGGCCAGTGAATGAAATGCAATGATTGAAATGAATGACTGAACGATTAACTAAATGAAATAATCACTGAAGGAGTTTTCACTTTCAAATATTTTCAAATGTTGGAGGTATAAGGAGAAATGGACAGCAACTGAATGATTGAATGACTGAATGAATGGCTCCTAATGAGCATGTATCTTTTCAATGATTGAATATTTGCTTCTTGAATGACTGCTTATTACTGTACAAAGTGTGTGAAGTGTTAAATATAATATATCAATGATTTATTGCTTGAATGCTTGTTTGGGAACCTCACTGGGCTTTTAGCTCATTCTTTTAGTTTGTTTTCCTTATAGGAGTGGTGATCCTGAGCAACTAAGCATGAACTAATGTGTATAACCCTCTCATACTTGTACCTTTGGTAGATAGAATGTACTTTGGATATTTGATATTGCATCTTATATTTTACTTTTAGTTTGTAATTAAGCTTGAATTATTAGTTGCATTGTAGAACTCTAGTGTTCATATGAAGGTTTGAATAGTGATTTTGAAAATTGATTGAGTGAATGTAGTAAGTCCTAGCAAGAGCTAGGCAGGCAATCCGCCAAACGCTTGAGTTCACCCTAGGGGGAGGTAGGACCGTCACAAAAGCTATGGTACTTTAATGCATGCAATTACAAAAAATCAGTTTGCCTTGAGTGCAAGAGTATGCTGTATACCATGACCAAGATATTCTGCAACAAGTACGAACAAAGCTGGTGACAACGGATCCCTCTGTCTCATTCCCTGAGATGATTTGAAGAAACCTAACAGGCCCCCATTTAACAAGACCGAAAACCAATTACTTGACACAATTCGAACAAAAAGATCAACCACTTGCTTATGAAAACCAAAGTTACAAAGCATAAATAAAATGAACGACCACTCTACCTGATCATAATCACTTATCCAAATCCTGAACCATTTCCTGAGCAATCAAGGTATTCTCTGTAATAGCTTTCCCCAGGATGAATCCTGCTTGCCAAGACGAGATCAAATGAGGCAATAGTCTTCCCAACTGATTAGATAAAATTTAAGAACCAATTTTAGAATTAACATTGCACAATCTTATTGGTCTAAAATCCTTCCACTAAGTAGCCCCATCAATCTTAGGCAACAACATAATGGAAGTGCTTGTATAGCTCCTCGGTAGTTGCATCCCTTGGAAAAAAGCATGCATTGCCTCTAACAAATCACTCTTAATGATGTCCCAACATGACTGGTAAAAACTAGCACCAAAACCATTAGGCATGGCCGCACTATCAGCACTCAACGAAAACACCACTATTTTAAGTTCCTTCGTGTCAAGCAGAGCTGATAAAGCCATATTATCTGCCTCAGATAGTCGCGGCCAAAGGAAATGATAAAGTTGGCAATTGTCTCCCGTCCCATTCAGATAAAAAAAGAGATGAAAAATTCAACAGTCGGCCTCTTAATATCGTCAATGGCCTCTAACCAATTACCCATAGCATATTTAATTCTAGCTACATAATTAAAATTTCTCCGCTGCTGACACCATGAATGGAAATAAGCCGTGTTTGCATCCCTGACTTGCAACCATTTAATTCCCGCTTTTTGTCTCTAATACTCGCACTCATCCGTCAGGTTCTTCGCATACACAGCCTTCGCCTCTTCTTAAGCACTTCTAGATGAGACATCACGTGCAGTGTCATATTGTTCCTCTTTTTGCTTCATTAGTTCCTCAGCCTTTTTCACCTTTGAAAAGATATTACCAAACACCTGAACATTCCATCATTGTAAACACTCATTAACCTCCTTCAATTTATTGTAAAATTTAACCATACCCTTGCCTATCACCTGCACCACCCAATCCTCTTGAACCACATCCAAAAATCTAGGATGTTTTCACCAAACATTCAAAAACTTAAAAGATGATTTACACTATCCTCCATTTCGACACTTGATTAATAACAATGCATGATCCGACTGCCCTTTGACCAAATGCGAAACATGCGAAAACTCATATGCCTCTGTCCATGCATTATTCATCAACACTCTATCCAACCATTGCCAAACCCTTCCATTTGTCCATGTAAACAATGATCCATCAAATGGAATGCCTGATAGGCCACAGTTGAATATTGTCGTATTAAATTCCTTCATTGTGAACCACAGCTCCAGTCCACCTACCCCAGTACATCTTGCATAAATTGCTAAAAATTGATTGCAAAGCCTGGTCGAAAAAATATTTTCATGTGAAGTAGCTGCTCAGCCATTTCCCAAAAATTTATGGTTAGGTCATTGTACCAAAACACCCATATTTTTCCATCCAAAAATACCAACGCCTTATCAAACCTTAACAATCATCGAACCACTTCTAATTCAGCCACTTCCGACATTGGCTCAAGTAAAACTAAGAGCCGAACAGAATTTACCATACACAATTTATTTAAATACCGAAGTGAACATCTACGAGACGCACCTCTAATGTTCCAAACAATTGTGTTAATGGGATTTATCATAATACCTCAAAGAATATTGAGTTTGAGAATGGGCAGGAACCTGTTTTTGTGATTGCTTAGTTGGACGTCCAACCTTCTTTTTAAGAACTGACTAAACTTGGGGTTCATCTAAGTTGTGCTCCAAGTGAATGTCACCAGCAACAATAGATCAATGAGCCTTAACATCTCGCAACTTGCATCTTTGCATTCTTTGGTGAATCATTTGTTCAAACTCCTTTAACTACTCAATCGACACCAAAATCTCAGTCGAGTTCCCAATAGAACACCGTCGTCCAGGCTGCTTCTTTGTTGCTCGTGGTGAAGAAATGAGAGACCCAAGAGCAGTAGCCCTCATCCGAATCACTCCAAGCTCATGCATCTCCATGTCTGCTATACTCCCCAAAGCTACAAATGAGTTTGTTGCAGCATCAGGATCATCAATGCCTACTTCAAAATCTACAACTGTCTCTTCACCAGTGCGCACGACCTCCTCGCTCATCACAATGGTCGAACTACTACGAACCAGCTTTTGGTTTTTACCACTGGAACCACTTTCAATCGCAACTACGTCCAACATCTCCACACCATCCCATGTTCCTTTAAATTTTGAATTCTGATTAGTTTATGCCTTCCCACCAGCAACTGTGATCATATCCCGCGTCACTGACTTAGACAATGACTAAGCTTGATCCTCACTCCTACTTGTAGTACCTGCTACTAAACCATTCAATGCAATCTCACCAGACACCAAGGCACCATTGGTTACCTGGTGATAAACAATTTGATTTGCAATAGCTTCATTAGCATGTACACTGAACCCAAGCTGAACGTCATTCCTTTTGTCATGGCTCTTAGGTAAAAAAATCTGCTTTGTCTTCTTTTGCTTCTTGCTTGACAGAGTGCCACCATTCACTGATTTCAATTCTAGATTTTTTCAAAAACAGTCATTGTCCAAGGGACCAATATGCTCGCAATAAGAACAAAATTTAGGCCATTTCTCATATTCGATAGACTATCAAAAACCCTCCTAATCATCTCCAATCCAGATACGCTTGGGAGGCTGATGTGCAATGTCCATCTTAATCATAACTTGAGCTACAGATGGCCTTTTAAGCTTCAGAGTTGTAGAGTCCACCCTCAATGATCTTCCCAACAACGATGCCAATTTACTAATATACTTCTTGTTAAACAAAGATAGCGGCAATGCTGGAAAGGACACCCAAACCGGAACAATTGTTGATTCCTGATGCGTCTTAAAGTCGAGAGCCCATTTCGAAATCACCATCGGGACACACTAAATCAACCAAGTGCGCCGCATGAATAACTTTGTATAATCTTCCTCCGTAGATGGCCGCATAAGAATATCCAATAGACCAACTAAACAATGGCCCTTAAGGCCCAATGACTAAAAATTCCTAATCATCTCCATAGGAGGTATGTGTTGTGGTACAGAACCGGAATTATTACAGGAAATGGAATAATTGAGCTTTGGGAATGAATTCAGTGAAATTTGCAAAATCAAGGAATTGCAAGCAAACACCTTCTTTGCATTAATCAACTTCTTAATTCAAAAACACAGAAATAGAATTGGCGGGAAAGATACAGAAAGAGGAAACAGAATGCAGGAAACTTGAAGGGGAAGAAAAAGTACAAAGAGGATATTCTCTTTGATTACAGCAGCAAGATTTCAGCTAAAAAGTTGAATAAATATTACATGATCTAATTCTTCTATAGA
Source organism: Coffea arabica (assembly GCF_036785885.1). Lineage (NCBI taxonomy): Eukaryota > Viridiplantae > Streptophyta > Magnoliopsida > Gentianales > Rubiaceae > Coffea > Coffea arabica. The sequence goes on from NC_092314.1 coordinate 30,532,375, forward strand.
GCTATCAATCTAACTAACTAATTCAATAGCTAATGGGTGAGTGACACGTGTCCAAGAGAATCTTTTCAGTTGGCCTAGTTCCCAGCTTCAGTAGAAACGTATGAACCCAGAAAAGGCGTGGTTTCATAACCGCGCCTTCCTCTGCCAAAGCTGCCCTTATCACATTTTCTTCACACATTCTTTGTGCCTTCACCCTCCTTATGCCTTTTTCCAGGTTGACTTCCTTCCAGACTCACGCCTTCCCTTCTTTGCCCTCCACGCCTTCTTCCTTCTTCCTTCTTCCTTCTAACTTCATGACAATAACTCACGCCTTCCCTTCTTTGCCCTCCACATTTTTTTCCTTCTTACTTCTGACTTCATGACAATACCTTCCCCTGGAGAACAATCTTGACCTCAAGATTGGAATCTGGGGAACTGTCCTTCAATCGCCTCAGCATTCTCCCATGTAGCTTCTACAGGATCTGTACCCCACTAGTGGATCAACCATTGTACTGCAGCAGCATTTCCTCTTTTCACTATTCTTCTGTCAAGCACAGCTACTGGCTCAACCTTCCAGTGTCTCTTCTCATCAATTTTAGTCAGCTGGAGTGTAGGGGTGGCCTTGCCTCCTATTTTCCTTTTGAGCAGTGATACATGAAAAACAGGATGAACCTTTGTGGTGGTAGGCAACTGCAGTCTGTAAGCTACGTTCCTAATTTTCTCTTCTACTTTGTAGGGGCCAAAGTACTTAGCTGTGAGCTTGGTGTTCCCTCTGACAACCAATGAGCTCTGCCTATATGGTTGTAACCTTAGATACACCCAATCACCCTCACTGAACTACCTCTCGCTTCTACTTTCATCAGCTTACTTTTTCATCCTTTCTTGACCCGTCTTCAAGTTCTGCTTCAGCATGCTGTCTATTTGCTGCCTTTCCCTGACATAGTCTCCAACTGCAGCTATCCTGGTTTGTAGGTAGGGTCCCAGAGCTAGCTGGGGAAGGGGAATACCATACAATGCCTCGAATGGAGTCATCTGTATGGCTGTGTGGTGGGTGGTATTGTACCACCACTCTGCCAAGGATAGCCACTGGTTCCATCTCCTAGGCTCTAGATGAGTGAGGCACCTGAGGTACATCTCTAGCATCTGATTCACCCTCTCAGTCTGTCCTTCAGTCTATGGGTGATATGCTGTGCTGTAGTCCAGTCTAGCTCCCAACATGGAAAAAAAGTTCTCCACAAAAGTTACTGACAAATATCCTATCCCTATCTGACAACATGCTCTGGGGAATTCCATGTAGCTTACTGACATGATCAATGAAGAGCTTGGCTACCTTTGGTGCATCAAAAGGGTATGCAATATTGATGAAATAGCATATTTGGTGAATCTGTCCACAATTACCATTATGGTATCCTTCCCTTCTGATTTTGGTAATCCTTCAATGAAGTCCATGGTTACATGGTTCCAGGAATGCTGAGGGATAGGAAGGGGCTGCAGCAGCCCTGGGTAAGCTACATGCTCATCTTTGCACTTTCTACAGGTGTCACATTCCAGAACAAACAGTTTGATCTCCTTGTACATCCCTGGCCAGTAAAACAGCTGCTTGGCTCTCATGTAGCTGGCCTGAATACCTGAATGTCCTCCCCTTTGGGAGTTATGTAGAGCAGTGATAAGTTTCCTTCTTATGTCACCCTGTCCTCCCACCATCAGCCTCTTCCTGTATCTGAGCACACCATCCTGATAGGAGTAATCTGGTACTTGAGTTGGGGCCAGTAGTACTTGGGAGATGGTCTCTTGAGCCCACACATCCTCCTTATAGCTCTCCACCACTTCCTTGATCCATGTGGGTAGTGCACAAGAGATAGCTGTGCATTCTCCTGACTCTTCCCTGCCCTATCTAGATAGAGCATCAGCAGCAATGTTGTCTTTCCCTTTCTTGTAAAGGATTTCGTAGCTCAGTCCCAAGAGTTTGGTGAGCCATTTCTATTGGAGGGAGATGGTGATCCTTTGCTCCAGTAGGTATTTTAAACTCTAATGATCAGTGTGTATGATGAAATGATGTCCTTCCAGGTAGTGTCTCCACTTGGTTACAGCAGTCACTAATGCCAGGAGCTCCTTCTCATATATAGATAGCCCCATGTTCTTCTGTCCCAATGCCTGACTGAGATAGGAAATAGGCCTCTTGTTTTGCATTAGTACAGTTCCCATGCCATCATAGCATGCATCTGTCTCAATGATGAATGGCTGGGTGAAGTCAGGCACTTCTAATACAGGAGTGCTGATCATGGCCTTCTTCAACTCCTGGAAAGCTGTTTCTGAGTCCTCTCCCCAGTGAAAACTGTCCTTCTTCAGCAGGTTAGTTAGAGGTTTAGCTATGGCCCCATACCTTTTGACAAACCTTTTGTAATAGCCTGTCAACCCCAGGAACCCCCTCAGCTATTTGACATTCTTGGGTTTGGGCCACCTCTCCATGCACTCTACCTTCTTAAGGTCAGCTTGCACTCCTTCTGCTGATATGATATGCCCCAAATACTCCACTTGCAACTGAGCAAATGAACACTTGCTCATCTTAGCATATAGCTGGTGCTGCCTTAGGATATTCAATACTTCAATTACATGCTTGACATGCAACTCCAGGGTTGGGCTGTAAACCAGGATGTCATCAAAGAATACCAGGATATGCTTTCTCATCTGCTCCTGAAAGATCTGGTTCATTAGGTTTTGGAAGGTGGCAGGAGCATTGGTCAAACCAAAAGGCATGACCTTGAACTCATGGAGTCCTTGGTGAGTTTTGAAAGCTATTTTTGGGATGTCTTCCACCTTGACTCTGATTTGCAAGTATCCTGCTCTCAGGTCAATTTTGGTGTAGTACTTGGCTCCATGTAGTTCATCTATCAGTTGTTCAATCAGGGGCATAGGGAATTTGTTCTTTACTGTCAACTCATTTAGCTGTCTGTAATCTACACAGAATCTCCATGTCCCATCCTTCTTCTTGACTAGCAGTACTGGGGAGGCAAATGGACTGCTACTGGGTTGTATGATTCCTATTTCCAGCATTTCTTTTACCAATCTCTCAATCTCTGTCTTCTGTACGTATGGACATCTGTATGGCCTTACCTGGAAAGGCCTGGCTCCTTCTTTTAGCACAATTTGGTGATCATGGCTCCTGGTTGGGGGCATCCCCTTAGGCTCTTCGAAAACATCTCTGTACTGCTCCACCACCTGACTGATCTTAGCAGGCATCAGCTCTGAACCTCCCTCTTCTTCTACTGCCACCAATTGTGCTATCACTCCATATGTTTGTTTCTTCAACCACTTCTCCATCCTACTCCCTTTAAGCATTCTCAGTCCAGTGCTGTTATCTTTCCCAAGCAACACCACTTCCTGCTTCCCCTTACAGATTTTCATGCTGTGTTTCTGGAAATTGAATTCTATAGGGCTATGTTTGGCTGGCCAGTCCATCCCCAGGATCATGTCACTGCCTCCCAATCTTAAGGTATTGAAGGAATGCTGGAATTTATGGCCCTGCATATCCCATTGCAAGGGTTTATCTAGTCCCCTTGACTCCACTTTCTCCTAATTAGCTACATTGACTACCAATGTGGGACCCTGTGTACCAAGCTTCAGTTCCTTTGCTAGTTGTTCATCTTGGAAACAGTATGTACTGCCACTGTCTATCAAAGCAGTAATCTGCCTACCCCTCACCAATCCCCCTAGTTTAATGGTTTAGTGTCTTTTTCCCCCAGCCAAGGCATGGACAGACACCTCTATATGTTCATTAGTCAGTTCCCCATTAATACAGTCACAGTAAACCTCCTCTTCCTGTTCCTTGTTCCCCCCTGAGGACTCAGTTTCCTTAGCCAATAGGTAATGTACGTGAGACTGTTTGCAGACATGCCCTAGGGTGTAAGGTTCAGCACATCTATAGCATAGCCCCTTTTCTCTCCTCAGGTTGAATTCTGTGGGGGTGATTTTCTTAAATTGGTTCTGGTTGGTTGTATTCTGGATAGGGAATCTGTTAGTGTGTTTGGAGTTGTCTTGGTTTCATTTGTGGAGGAGTGGAGTTTTAAGGCAGTTCTTCTGGTTACTAAAATTAGTAGGGGCAGACTTTTGTATCTTCTGGATAGCTTTGAGGTTCTTTTCTTGGAGTTTGGCCATCTCTATGGCATCAGCCAACTTTTCTGGTTTAGACATTTTCACCATATTCACTATCTCTTCTTTCAATCCACTCATAAAAATGCTTTGTAATAAGAATCAGATAAGTGAGGCAAGGATGGCATTACCAGAGCTTTGAGCATCTCAAATCTTTCCAGGTAGTCAGACATTGATCCAGACTACACCAACTTGTTGAATTTTTCGATAGCTTCCTCAGGATTCCCCTCACCAAATCTGGTACACAGCAGTGGATAGTTCTGACCATGGAATTACCTCTCTTCCATGGAAAACTCCATGGAACCAGATGTTTGCTCTGTCTCTAAAGTAAAGTTTAGCAACCTCAGCCTTCAGATCATCCTCTATTCCGTGGATTTTAAAGTATTTGTTAGCCTTCCTGATCCACTCCCTTGGATTATCACCATCAAAGGTTGGTAGATCCATTTTAGGTAGCTTATTAGTGAATCTAGTCTCTCTTCTGCCAACTACCTCCTTCTGAGTCTCCAGCCTAGATCCATCAGGTCGAGCTCCCTCTCTTGAGCTGCTGCTTCCTTCCATCTCCTTCCCGCGGTCACTGACTTTAGCCATTAACTGCGCCATCATGTTCATCATTCCCTCATACTTCTGATCCAGTCCTTTCAGCAGCTTTTTAGTAGTATCCTGTCTAAACTCCATTGTCCTGATAACCTGTTCCATTCCCTCATTCTTGTTGGTAAAGGTCCTGACCACACTCCCTAATTCTACCACATCTCTTCTCAGTGTTTCATCCTGATTCTTCGTCATCCCTATGGTTTGTATCTGAGCTCTGATACCACTGTTGTGGTACAGAATCGAAATTATTATAGGAAATGGAATAATTGAGCTTTGGGAATGAATTCAGTGAAATTTGCAGAATCAAGGAATTGCAAGCAAACACCTTCTTTGCATTAATCAACTTCTTAATTCAAAAACACAGAAATAGAATTGGCGGGAAAGATACAGAAAGGGGAAACAGAATGCAGGAAACTTGAAGGGGAAGAAAAAGTACAAAGAGGATATTCTCTTTGATTATAGTAGCAAGATTTCAGCTAAAAGGTTGAATGAATATTACATGATCTAATTCTTTTATAGAGCTATCAATCTAACTAACTAATTCAATAGCTAATGGGCGAGTGACATGTGTCCTAGAGAATCTTTTCAGTTGGCCTGGTTCCCAGCTTCAGTAGAAACACATGAACCCAGAAAAGGTGTGGTTTCATAACCGCGCCTTCCTCTGCCAAAGCTGCCCTTATCACGTTTTCTTCGCGCCTTCACCCTCCTTGTGCCTGTCTCCAGTTGACTTCCTTCCAGACTCACGCCTTCCCTTCTTTGCTGTCCACGCCTTCTTCCTTCTTACTTCTGACTTCATGACAGTCTGCTATATGTAAACCTTCCAATCAAGGCATTATGGTATGGCTCAGCCAACACTAACATTTTTTTCTTGGAAAGCCTAAGCGTTGGTTCACCCTTATGCTTTGACAGCACTCCCAGGTCAGGTATATTCGAATCCTCCACCTGACTAGACCTAGCCAATACCTCTGCAAATGATTTAGATTTTGACGGACTACCACCAGAAGTATAATCCGACGGCCAAGGGGGAACCGCCATGATGAGCAAAATCCTAGCAAAACCCTTACCCTTGATCTTGTATCGATATGTAATGCTATTATCAATGTAGTCCATGTTGAATGAATGTTAGCAAAATTGGGACAATAAAGACAAGTTAATCAATAAAAACCTAGACGAATAGCCAACTCGCAAACTTCATCATCCAAGCGAGTGCATCGATTGCCAAAGCATTAGTTTCATACACTCAAGGATGAAATGGGTCATGCTCGTGCCGAAGGTGCATACTAGAGATATAGAAACACTTGTGAGGAGTTTGTGGAGAACCATAGATGGCCACATCAAGCATTTAAGTAGAGTTCATCCTTGACCAAAAGGAGCTTCACTTGGACAGTGTCACGACCTCGATCCAGTTGTGGAGAATTCGAATGGAAAACATGCAGAGCAAAAGGAAGAGAGTCCAATTAGAAAGAGGAAGGAGTTTCCATTAGTTTCTTCCAAGTCTAAATCTGAAATTGTGCCATCAAAGGAGGAGTTGGTATGGATATCTACCAACGCTTTCTACACCAAAAGCAAATGAAGGAGCTGCAATACTTAGAAATCTCTTATAGAGGATTTTTTTGAGTCCGATGATCGTGAAGTTCAACCTATATTGGTTCAAGTCAAGACCTAGTTGAGGAATTGTGCAATACTCAGAAATCTCTTACAGAGGATTTTGTTTAGTCCAATGATTGTGAAGTTCAACCTATATTGGTTCAAAGTCAAGACATAGTTGAGGAATTGTGTGAGAAACCATGTGAGCATGAGCTGACTAATATAAGAATTGAGAATGAGCAAGAGGTAAAATTGAGAAAAGTGCAAAAGAAAGAGCGAGTGAACAATCAAGTGAGTTGAGTGAGAAAGAAAGAGAGATGATGAGTTTGTGTATCAAAATGAGTGAGAGTGGGTTAGTTATGAGTGCAATTAGTGGCTGTTTTGAGTTTTTTTGACTAACCATCCTTACTTTGTTTTGCCTAGTATTGTTTCTCCTTTGCAAGTACAACAAAGCATGAAAGTGATGAATGAGATTTGTATTGTTCCTAGATATCTTAGAGAATTACAAAGTTTTCTTGGAGTTGCATGTCCTTATAATCAAATTATGGAAACTTGTAGTTAGGGTTTGATGCTTTTCATTCACTTGAGTTGCAGATCATGGAGGATTGTCGAACGTTCAGTGACCTATATGGATTAAAGGAAGGCCATGATGATATTCCAATTTCTCGCCATGGAGAACTTGAACTTTCGAGCTTAAGCAGTTCCAAAATTCACTTTTAGTTGCTGCCAAGGTTGTGTAAACATCTATTTTCCAGCCATATCAACTAAGTGTATTTCCATTGGAGTTTGTGAGCCATATTGATCGATATTCATCTCAATTCATGTGTGTGGAGTATAATCTATCCAAGCGACACACAAGTTGCCTTTTTTGTGTTGAGATCTATCAATACATGATCCAATCTAAGCAAAGCAACATGGAAGGCTTTATTCTAGATGTCGTGGAATATACTTGTTTCTCTACTAAGATTTTCGATCTTGATGGAGTACGTATGTTGCTTGTTCTATCTTTCACCATTTTTTTGCCAAGATTTGAGGATAAATCATTCTCAAGAGAAGGGGAATGATGTGAGCACGGAGACTATCTAAGTGTGGAGTTTCTTTTTCACTATGGTTCAAGTTGTCCAAGTTGCCATTGGTGTTTCAAAAGCATTTAAAACGGCTGAAGAGACGGATCGAGTTTAGTTTGGAGGCATTTGTTTGCATTTATTTTTAGTCATTGCTTTAGTGTTTTAGTTGGTTATTTTGTAAGTCAAATTTGGCAACAAAATAAGTATGTTTGTGGGCTATTAGATTACTTAATTAGTCATTTGTTGGAATCCTTTAGTTGTTAGGAAAACTTGTTATTCACTTGTTTCCTAGTAGGGTTAGGATTGACTCTTGTAAGTCCTATATAAGGACCTTGTTTCTTTCATTAATAATAGAAGGTGAAAATTTCCAGCAATTATACGAGTGAGAAAACTCTTCTTGGCCCTTTGAACACCACTGAATACTTTAGAGATTATCTCTTGGGTGTTCGACTTTGGCTTATCAATTAAGAAAACACACTTGATTGTGGCGCCTTCTACCATATCAGGGTTCACTAATTTGTTTAGTTATGAGTTAAAATTGTATCAATGTTCGCAACTACGGGGATTAAACGGGTCCATGCAGGAATTTTTGTAGCATAAACCTGTTTCAAGTATCAAAGATTTGAGACTTGTTGATGCAAGTTTCATCATATCGACGAAGTTCGTATCAAAATCTTCCCATTTGTTTCTTTCAATGAATATTTCTTGTCGAGAGCTTCCAAGTCCTTTATAATATCATTAAACTTCCAATGCAACTTGCTAGGTTCTATTTTGAAAGACTCATATATTTGATCACAAACAAAGTTTTTTTTTTAACATCATCACTGCTTTTATATGTTTCTTTTAGTTTATCCCATAGTTCCTTGGTAGACTTACAACCCTTGACTCTAATAGATTTAGTTGCATTTAGTGAGTTGCATAAGACATTCATAGCTTTAACATTTGAAGTAAGACTTTCATGAGTTGTTAATTTCCTTCCATGTTTATGTCTAAATATATTTGTCTCCTCATTTATAATTGTAGCTTCATAAGGTCCTTCATTCATTATATACCAAAGTTTTATGTTAATATATTGTCGAAAAACCTTCATACAATTTTTTTAACTCACAAACTGACTCCATTAAACATAGGTGATCTAGTTATAGACTATCTATTTAAAAATAAGGCATTGTTGGTTGTCAAATTAATCTTTTCTCCTAGTTTGTTAAACTATAATACTGGAGAATTGCTCTGATTCCAATTATAAGACCAGATGATAGGGGGTGAATTAGGTTGTTCTAAAAAATATAAACAATGAAAGCAAATTTTCACCCAGTTTGTCTAACCAGAAATTATCCTAAGTGATCAAAACCTTAAACACAAATAGTGTTATAAGATATAAAGTAGAATAAACACACAGGTTCAGAGAGTTTAAATTAGCAGGAAAGTAGAAGAAAAGCAAACCACAAATAGCAACAAATTAACTTGAAGAAACTTCAACTTGTATCCAGATTTGCTCCTTCTAATTGTAGGTAAATTAATTTTTGTACAAAGACAAAGTGCACTCTTTGCTCATACCAAGCTCACTTATTGAACCAAAGAATTTTACAATAAACTCAAACTAAACTTTCAAGTTACAAAATAACTATTCTACCTCCCAAAGAAGTTTCGCAACTTCAGACCAATCTTCAAGATTGCACTTGAGTATCTTTCAGCAAAAATCGATCCTTGCTTGCAATCAACGAAAGTAATCATTATTCTAACTACTCAAAACAACTAGCTTGATTCAAAATAAAAGGCTGCTAAGAATCTTCTCAATCATTCTAATAATAAATGTAAAATAGCTAGCCATTAGGTGCTTCAGGATGACCGAAACACATAAGGATCATATAAAGGATTGTTTGCCATTGC